>NW_028274819.1:60487962-61111424 GCF_037043125.1 Eumetopias jubatus | reverse complement strand
TTTCCTCCGATCAACCTGTATTTTCCTGTCCATACCTATCATCAGCTATCAAAGCTGGATCTCCTAGAGGACAAGGGCTCAGTCTCTTTGCAGTCCAGTGCCAGGGACTTTTCCACCAAACCCCAGCTTCCTTCTTAGTGAGACGCTTCTGAACCCCTGCTGATTGTAGAGCCTAGGAGATTCTGAGCTGCTGATTGATTTGATTTCATTCTACTGTAGTGCATGTAATTTCATGCTTCCAAGTCAAAGACATTTTTTGAAAATTCTCCAATCTCCCCAAATTACTTAGCTTTATATATTTATTCCTGGCCTCATTGGACTCTAAATAACCCAATTTGGGAGAAAATGCTTGGCATGTGAAGCTCTGGTCATCAAGATTCACCAATTACTTTGATGAGCTTTTTCAAACTCTTAGAATCTGTCCCAGTAGAAGAAAAAAAGTTAAAGTTGGGGCATGTTTTTAGACCAAAAAAAACGCAGTTTTCTGGAGATACCTATATACTTTTCTGCAAAGAGAGAAGGGGTTGATTCTTCTTTAACAATAAAGAAGAATACACTTTAGGAATAAAGTGCCAGGATGCCTCTAAGAATTTGATAGATAGATGATAAACAGATGGATAGATAGATGATAGATGATAGATAGATAGATAGATAGATAGATAGATAGATAGATGATAGATAGATATAGATTTTTCAGTATAATAGTATATACTTCAATAACATTTTAAAGTAATCAAAATAGAATAAAAAATAATTTAAGGAAAACATTTTCCCAAATCATATCATTGTTAATATTTTCAAGAACATCCTTTAAGATATCTATGTATAGCTAAACAATGACATAGTTTTAGAGTTACAGAAATATCATAAAGATCTTACAGAGAGTTCCTATACACCCCACACTTAGTTGTCCCTATTATTAAATCTGATGTTTAGTATGGTACATTTGTCACAATTAATGTAGCAGTATCTTACTGCTATGTTACATTACTTACTGCTACTGATACATTATTAACTGAAGTCCATATTTTTTTCAGGTTGACTTAATGTGGTTCTTTTTTGTTTGTTTACCTAATTCCTTGTCCTATTTCAGAATGCCATCCAAAATATATCATATTTATATTCATCATGCTTCTTTAGGCTCCTTTTGGCTATGATGGTTTCTCAGACTTGGGAAACTTTGATAGTTTTGAGGGATTTTCGTAAGGTATTTTGTGGAGTGTCCCTCAGTTGGGATTTGTCTAATTCTTTTTCTAATGATTACACTGGGGTTTTGGGTTGTGAGGAGGAGGACCACAGAAGTCAAATGCCATTTTCATCCCATCCTATCCAGAGTACCTACTAACAACTTGTTTCATTACTGTTGATGTTAAATTTGATCACTTGGTTTAAACAGTATTCTTCAAGTTTCTCTGTTGTAAAGTTACTCTCTCTCCCTTACCCTCCCACCCCTGATCCATATTATGGACTTCAGACAAAGTTATTTGCGAAGTCCGCGCACAGTTAAAGAATGAAGAGATATGGTCCACCTCCGTGAGGGTAGAATATCCACATAAATTATTTGGAATTATTCTACTTGGGAGACTTACTTTTTCTTTCTCATTAATCAACTGTTTAATTAGTATGCACTTATGGATATTTATTTTATATATCCAGTGCTACTTTATTTACTTTATTGCTCAGATTGTTCCAGCTTTTGCCATTAAAAACTCTGTCACTTGGTTCCCATATCCTTTTGACCTATTCCTTGTGTATGTGTGTGAGTGTGTGTGTGTGTCCATGTGTTTTGGCACTTTCTTACCTTCTGTCATTACAAGATGCTCCAGGCTCATTTTGTATATTTCTAGGCCCAGTCCTAGAATTGATTCTTTCCCCAAAGAACCCTGGTTTCCTTTACTGGAAAAATGATGTCATAAACTAAGTTCTGAGCAGTATATGTGCCTGCTGCTAGTGGGGTATCATTGCATCCAGGCCCTCCCAGCTAACAGATCAAGGAAATATATGAGCATATAATAACCCATGTGTATACTCCTATCTGTAAATGCTTCCACACATAACCATCTGTATTACCAATATTAAGCTTAACATGAGTTCACACTGATGTCTCCAACTCTAATATGTTACCACATAGATCTTCATAGTCTCCTTCTCTTGCTCATTTGTTGTCCTTCCACTCTAACCGTGAGAAACCCAACTCTCACTTTCTTCCATCCATTTTCTTAATTGTTCAATTCCAGTATACCTACAGAACGGTTTCAGAACTGTTAACCTCCAACCTCATGTAGAAGAAACTTTATCAACTGGAGTACAGTGCTTATGTACAATTCCCTGCCGCTTTCATAATCTGCTATTTCTTAAATAAAAATAAGTAGGTTGAAGATATTCTTTCAAGTCAATAAATAGAGCCCTAAACTATAATTCCAATATATGTGTGTGGGCTGCATTTAGGTAGATTGTGTCATGTTTTGTAAAGCATTGTAAGACTTTTGGCATTTTCTCTAAATGAAATGAAAAACTACTTGGGAAGGAGAGTTCCCTAACTTTTTAAGATCAATCAGCCATTATATTTTAAATAAACTGAAGGGAAGAAGTCAGACGACTAGGAGGTGGCTATTGCCTCTAGCCAAGAGAGGATGGTGGCATGGACCAGGGCCATAGCAGTGGATTACTGAGATGAGGCCGTATTTTAAATCAATAAGATTTGCTGATGGATTGACTGTGGATATGAGAGAAATAAAATCAAGGAAAACTTTGACTTTATTTACTAGAAAGATAAGATCAGCTGCTGACACGGGGCAAACTACAGGGACAGGAGAGTTTTGTTGGTTTTGTGTTGGTGGGGGGTGGTGGTGACCAAGAAATATGTATGTGTCATGTTAAATTTGAGATCTTATGATTATATTCAAGAAGAGATAATCATTGATCAGTGGGTGGCCACCAGGTAGAAGAGATCAAGTAATCTATTTATGCTGACTAAAAACCGATTATTGGGCCACTGAATAGATCTTTGGAGCCAGAATCTTCCCTGTACCCCAGGTTCAAGAGACCAAGTCCATCCCTTCTTCTTCAGCCTCATTTGTCCTGTGTGTAAAATCCACCCATTCAGATTCTTCCTCAAGGTAGACCCACTGAGACATGTTGCTCCCTGGCTCGTCTTGTGATAATATAATGAGGTGGAGTCCCATAACTGAGGCATCTGTAAAGCTAATGCTACAGCTCAGCCTTATGAGTTGAATTCATCCTGTTTTTGGCTTATCTCATTCTGTCAGATCTTCTTCCATTTTATCCAGTTGAATGTCACAGACTTAACACATTCTGCTTTCACTAATATAGATCTTTTCTGTCTTCTAAAATTTTCCTTCAAATCTATTTTACCTAAACCATATATTTAAATTTGGAGGATAGAGAGGGTTATTTTTTTTAAATGATCTATTTACTATTTAACACTTGTTAACTTTGGACATGGCATTTGAACTATCTGACCTCGGGGTTCTCATTTGTAAGATGGGACTGATGGCGTCTGCCCTGCCAAAGTACCACGAGTGCTAGTGGCAATTGATGTTTTATTTCAGTGTTTTTGGATGATTTCACATCTATCAGTTGATTTTTACTCTAATTCTGTGTGACAGGTGTAAATCCCTACTTAAAAGTAAGAAAATGATAGCTCAGAGAGATTTAGAAACTTACACAAGGCCATTCAGTTGTTCAATCAACAAACATGTGCTTCATGCATATTAATAGACTAGAAGCTATTCCAGGTGCCAATGCTAAGGAATAATGGCAGAGGCACTCCCACTGCCATGTTTACCTATGGTAAAAGACACAGGTACAGGGTTGCCTGGGTGACTCAATCAGTTAAGCATCTGACTTCAGCTCAGGTCAGTATCTCAGGGTCCTGAGATAGAGCCCCAGTCGGGCTCCCCACTCAGAGGGGAGTCTGCTTGTCCCTCTGCCCTCCTCCCCCCCGCTCATGTTTGAACTCACTCTCTCTCTCTAATAAATAAATAAAGTCTTAAAAAAAAGACACAGGTACATATGGAGCATTGTCTAATACAATATGAAAACCATCAGGCATTCCACCTGACGGGTATTTTGCAAAAATTTGAGATTTAGGAAAAAGCCCTTGCACAGGCCAAGTAGCAGATATTCAATAAATGTCAACCAGTACAAGTATCGTTTGAGCAGTGGCATTTGAAGTAAGCATAATTATATAAATTGTTATTTATATATAGAATACTGTGTTCTATCAGTATTTTTAAATATTCTTTTCATTAGAATCCTTTCATTACAAGCAATAGACACCAACAAGCTGGCTTATGCAGGGAAGGGGAGAACTTACCATAAAGGATACAGAACTATCTCATGGAACCAGCTCAAGGGCAGGCAGGCAGCCAAGCCTCACAAAGGAAGCAGAACCACAGGTAGACAGAGTTAGAAGGAACCCGGGGACTTTCTTCTCTAATTTTGTCTCAGCTTCTCTCTGCACATCTGTAACACTGTTTTATTTTTCTGCATATCAACTTTCTCTGCTACTTGCTCCAAATCCTGTAAAATGTCCACTCTCTGCCTCTTCAATTTTAGTTTTGGTTTTTATTGCTGCTATTGTTGTTTGTGGGAGAGCTTTTGTTTTCTGGGTTTTTTGTTTGTTTGTTTTTATTTTTGTTTTTCATATAACCCTCCACTCAAAAATAAGTCTAGAATGAATGAACATCTTGCAGGCTTAAGTCCAAACTTCTGGTGATTGGCTCCTGATTGGCCCAGTTTGGGTTCAACCCAACTGTGATCTGGAGACACAAATAAATATTGAAACTGTACTTCTGTGAAAAACTATTTTATCAAGACACATGGGGTTATAATTTCCAGAGTAGAAGGATGTATCATTGTGAGCAGAATGTATACCTCGAAAGGGTATATGGTTTGTCCAGGCCCCACAAGACCCCTGAAAGTTAGAAAGGTAGACGTTATTTCCCATTTCACAGACGTGTAAAATGAGAGTGTTGAATTCATTCCTTCACCAAATACATATTGAATGCTGACTGAATGCCAGGCATGGAGCTAAGTGGTAGGAAACAACAGTTTTTAATTGTAAAGGTTACTTTTTATCAGGAATTACAGATGTCAGATAAATTGTTATATAACACATATGCAATTTAGTTTTAATAGGGGCTATGAAGAAGTGCAGGACCTATGAAAACATATAGTAGAGGAAATGGACCTATCCTGGTAGCTGTGGGAGCAATAAAGAATATTACCCTATGGAAGTGAATTTGATTTGAGCTCTACAAAATGAGTATCAATTAGTTAATGAATAAAGGATGAATCAGGAAGATTTCCAGGCAGATGGAACAGCATGAGAAGTCAGAAAATGCAACACAGCCAGTGTAGGCAGAGTCCTAAAGAGAAGATGGGAAGAATGGTAAACAATTAGTATTTGAGGTGAGTAAGGGCAGAAACATGAGTAGTTTAAGAAATGTGTTCTTTAGTGCAATGGAGAACTATCTTTAAATCTCTAAATCAGAAGAGTAACATGATAAAATTTTGTGTTCTATAAAGTCACTTGGGCTACTGTGGGGAAAATGGATTGAAAGAAGATACGAGTAGATGTAGGGAAATAATTAGAGGCTATTTCAGTGGCCCAGGAGAAAAATGGGAGCTGAGACAATGGGAATGAGTAGTAAGGAGACAGAATAACAGAGACTATATTCTTAATTCTAATTTGACTTTATGAAAGTAGCTCATTACGATAGGCCAAGGAAAAGCCACCGAGATAGAAGAGCAAAGGTTGAGCTAGAACTTAAATCTAGTCACCTGACTCCAAGTTTTAACCCACTCTATGGGACAGGACATGCCTGAGATAATGACCGTTTTATTACTTATTATCATAGGATGATATGGAGCCAGTGAAAAGGCAAGTCATAGACAGCACACTGTGTAACAACAGTGAATCAAGAAGGAAAGAAAAAATTATCTCCTGGGACAGAAAATGTTGAATTCAAATTCAAAAGACAAAGTGTTTTGCATTCCCTCAATAGTTTTTTTTTTCCCTTTGCTGCTGTATTTACTTCACCATGACATATTATGTATACACACAGATTCTTCATAAAAGAGATACCACTTTTTTTTCTACTTAAAGAAAGTTTCTTTTCCAGTTTTTAAAAGAAAAGTGAAGATGAAAGACTGAGAAAAAAAATTATTTGCCAACCTACAGGAAGCCCAGGAGCAGGCTGATGCAGGAGCATACACTATATCTTTTATTTTGTAGCGATAGCCAAGGTTTTCATCTCTGCAGGGATCTGCTCAGAAATTCCCCTCATCTCTAATGAAAGCATTCCCACTGCTGAGGCCACTATCAGAGGAAAGCTGATGAAGGGGAAACTGCAGCTCAAGGGATCAAGAAGTGGGAACCCTGACTTTGCTCAAGTGTCCATCCTTCCTTTAGAAGGTGGTGGTACTTCTAGGTTATGTGACTTTGGGCAAATTACTTAAGCTCTTGGTGTCTGAGTTTTCTCCTCTATGAAAATAAGCATACAAATAGGACATTCATTATAGAGTTGTGTTAAAAATAAATGGGCACCATGGGCGCCTGGGTGGCTCAGTTGGTTAATCGACTGCCTTCGGCTCAGGTCATGATCCTGGAGTCCCGGGATCGAGTCCCACATCGGGCTCCCTGCTCAGCAGGGAGTCTGCTTCTCCCTCTGACCCTCTTCCCTCTCGTGCTCTCTATCTCTCATTCTCTCTCTCTCAAATAAATAAAATCTTTAAAAAAATAAAAAATAAGTGGGGACCAAATGAATGATTATTGAGATGGTGCTGATTATTATAGTAAAACATTATTTTTCAGTTCTAGATTATTTTACAGTTCAAAAAATAATGGAGGGAAACGTGCTGTCTCAGAGAAGAGCCCCTGGTCTCTAAGATGAATTCATGGACCCATATAACTCATAATCCATATAATTCATTACATTCAATTTAAGTATAACCCCAAGAAAAAAGAGATGATTAAGATGTGGTCACTAATCCCCTCTTCTCATTCCCTCTGGACTCATTTCAGTTAGATATACATCTCTACCCTTCCATTAAAGTAGGTCCGACCAGTGTCGCCAATAACGGCAAAGTTGATAGACCCAGAGGTCAATCCTTGGTCCTCACCTTACTTGTTTTATCAGCAGCATTTGACACAGGCCATAAATCTCTGTTCCTTGGAACATTTCCTTCATTTATCTTGTTAGGACATCAGTCTTTCTTTTCATCTTCACTCACTTTCTTCTTTGCTGGCTCATCATCATCCCCGAGATCTCCAAAAGTTGGAAGGTTTTAGGGCTCATGTCTCAGATTTCATCTACTTTCTATCCATGGTTACCCTTCGCTGATATCATTCAGTTATGTAGTTTTAAATATTACATGTAATTTTTATGGATCCAGATCAGATCTGTCCTCGGAACTTCAGACTTGTGTGTGCATCCAATTGCTTATTTAACCTCACTACTCAGCTGTCTGACAGAGATTCTGAAATTAAGAGCTCCAACATTGAACATCTTATTCCCATTATTTCATACTCTGGCTCTTTCCACAATCTATCCCCTCTTAGAAAATTTCTGCACTGTCCTTCCAGTAGCTCAAGCAAAATCTTTGAAGTCATCCTTGATTCTTCTTCTCTTTTCTCACACTCTGCATCCCATCCATCAGTCATTATTGGTGTTCCTATTTATGCAATAAATTCACTCCTCACCAAGTTTATCTCTACCACTCTGGAATAAGCCACTATCACCTTTAACCTTGATCAATGGAATAGTCTCTTTTTTTCTTCTTCTTCTTTATAGGTCTCTTTATTTTTTTTAAATTTTTTATTCTTATGTTAATCACCATACATCATTAGTTTTTGATGTAGTGTTCCATGATTCATTGTTTGTGCATAACAACCAGTGCTCCATGCAGAATGTGCCCTCTTTAATACCCATCACCAGGCTAACCCATCCCCCTACCCTCCTCCCCACTAGAACCCTCAGTTTGTTTTTCAGAGTCCATCATCTCTCTTGGTTCTTCTCCCCCTCTGAATTACTCCCCTTCATTCTTCCCCTCCTGCTATCTTCTTTTTCTTTTTTTCTTAACATATGTTTCATTATTTGTTTCAGAAGTACAGATCTGTGATTCAACACTCTTGCACAATTCACAGTGCTCACCATAGCACATACCCTCCCCAACGTCTATCACCCAGCCACCCCATCCCTCCCACCCCCCAACACTGCAGCAACCCTCAGTTTGTTTCCTGAGATTAAGAATTCCTGATATCAGTGAGGTCATATGATGCATGTCTTTCTCTGATTGACTTATTTCACTCAGCATAACACCCTCCAGTTCCATCCACGTCGTTGCAAATGGCAAGATCTCATCCCTTTTGATGGCTGCCTAATATTCCATTATGTATATATACCACCTCTTCTTTATCCATTCATCTGTCCATGGACATCTTGGCTCTTTCCACAGTTTGGCTATTGTGGACATTGCTGCTATAAACATTGGGATGCACGTACTTCTTCGGATCCCTACATTTGTATCTTTGTGGTAAATACCCAGTAGTGCAATTGCTGGATCGTATGGTAGCTCTATTTTCAACTGTTTGAGGAACCTCCATACTGTTTTCCAGAGTGGTTGCACCAGCTTGCATTCCCACCAACAGTGTAGGAGGGTTCCCCTTTCTCCGCATCCCCGCCAACATCTGTCGTTTCCTGACTTCTTAATTTTAGCCATTCTGACTGGTGTGAGGTGGTATCTCAGTGAGGTTTTGATTTGGATTTCCCTGATGCTGAGAGATGTTGAGAACTTTTTCATGTGTCTGTTGGCCATTTGGATGTCTTCTTTGGAAAAATGTCTGTTCATGTCTTCTGCCCATTTCTTGATTCGATCATTTGTTCTTTGGGTGTTGAGTTTGATAAGTTCTTTATAGATTTTGGATACTAGCCCTTTATCTGATATGTTATTTGCAAATATTTTCTCCCATTCTGTGGGTTGTCTTTTGGTTTTGTGGACTGTTTCTTTTGCTGATGAAATCCCAAGAGTTCATTTTTGCCCTTGCTTCCCTTGCCTTTGGCGATCTTTCTAGGAAGAAGTTGCTGTGGCTGAGGCCGAAGAGGGTGCTACCTGTGTTCTCCTTCAGGATTTTGATGGACTCCTGTCTCGCGTTTAGGTCTTTCAACCATTTGGAGTCTATTTTTGTGTGTGGTGGAAGGAAATGGTCCAGTTTCATTCTTCTGCATGTGGCTGTCCAATTTTCCCAACACAATTTGTTGAAGAGACTGTCTTTTTGCCATTGGACATTCTTTCCTGCTTTGTCAAAGTTTAGTTGACCATAGAGTTGAGGGTATATTTCTGGGCTCTCGATTCTGTTCCATTGATATATGTGTCTGTTTTTGTGCCAGTACCATACTCTCTTGATGATGACAGCTTTGTAATAGAGCTTGAAGTCCGGAATTGTGATGCCGCCAGCTTTGCTTTTCCTTTTCAAGATTCCTCTGACTATTTGGGGTCTTTTCTGGTTCCATACAAATTTTAGGGTTATTTGTTCCATTTCTTTGAAAAAGGTGGATGGTATTTTGATGGGGATTGCATTGAATGTGTAGATTGCTCTAGGTAGCATTGACATCTTCACAATGTTTGTTCTTCCAGTCCAAGAGAATGGAACGTTTTTCCATTTCTTTGTGTCTTCTTCAATTTCTTTCATGAGTATTTTATAGTTTTCTGAGTACAGACCCTTTGCCCTTTTGGTTAAATTTATTCCTAGGTATCTTATGGTTTTGGGATTGACTCCTTGATTTGTCTCTCTTCTGTCTTGTTGTTGGTGTATAGGAATGCCACTGATTTCTGTGCATTGATTTTATATCCTGCCACTTTACTGAATTCCTGTATGAGTTCTAGCAGTTTTGGGGTGGAGTCTTTTGGGTTTTCCACATACAGTATCATATCATCTGCAAAGAGTGAGAGTTTGACTTCCTCTTTGCCGATTTGGATGCCTTTGATTTCTTTTTGTTGTCTGATTGCTGTGGCTAGGACTTCTAATACTATGTTGAATAGCAGTGGTGAGAGTGGACATCCCTGCCGTGTTTCTGATCTTAGGGGAAGAGCTCTCAGCTTTTCCCCATTGAGAATGATATTCGCTGTAGGTTTTTCATAGATGGCTTTTATGAAATTGAGGTATGTACCCTCTATCCCTATACTCTGAAGAGTTTTGATCAAGAAACGATGCTGTACTTTGTCAAATGCTTTTTCTGCATCTATTGAGAGGATCATATGATTCTTGTTCTTTCTTTTGTTAATGTATTGTATCACGTTGATTGATTTGCAGATGTTGAACGAAACTTGCAGCCCAGGGATAAATCCCACTTGGTCATAATCCTTTTAATGTACTGGTGAATCCTATCGGCAAGTATTTTGGTGAGAATTTTGGCATCCATGTTCATCAAGGATATTTGTCTGTAATTCTCCTTTTGATAGGGTCTTTGTCTGGTTTTGGAATCAAGGTAATTGTGGCCTCATAAAATGAGTTTGGAAGTTTTCCTTCTATTTCTATTTTTTGGAACAGTTTCAGGAGAATAGGTATTAATTCTTCTTTAAATGTCTGATAGAATTCCCCTGGGAAGCCATCTGGCCCTGGACTGTTGTTTGTTGGGAGATTTTTGATTACTGCTTCAATTTCCTTAGTGATTATAGGTCTGTTCAGGTTTTCTATTTCTTTCTGGTTCAATTTTGGTAGTTGATACATCTCTAGGAATGCATCCATTTCTTCCAGGTTATCTAATTTGCTGGCATAGTTGGTCATAATATGTTCTTATAATTGTTTGTATTTCTTTGGTGTTGGTTGTGATCTCTCCTCTTTCATTCATGATTTTGTTGATTTGGGTCATTTCTCTTTTCTTTTTGATAAGTCTGGCCGGGGGTTTATCAATCTTGTTAATTCTTTCAAAGAACCGGCTCCTAGTTTCGTTGATCTGTTCTACTGTTCTTTTGGTTTCTATTTCATTGATTTCTGCTCTGATCTTTATTATTTCTCTTCTCCTGCTGGGTTTAGGCTTTATTTGCTGTTTTTTCTCCAGCTCCGTTAGGTGTAGGGCTAGGTTGTGTATTTGAGACCTTTCTTGTTTCTTGAGAAAGGCTTGTATTGCCATATCCTTTCCTCTTAGGACTGCCTTTGCTGTATCCCAAAGATTTTGAACAGTTGTGTTTTCATTTTCATTGGTTTCCATGAATTTTTTTAATTCTTCTTGAATTTCCTGGTTGACCCATTCATTCTTTAGTAGGATGCTCTTTAGCCTCCATGGATTTGAGTTCTTTCCGACTTTCCTCTTGTGATTGAGTTCTAGTTTCAAAGCATTGTGGTCTGAAAATATGCAGGGAATGATCCCAAACTTTTGGTACTGGTTGAGACCTGATTTGTGACCTAGGATGTGATCAATTCTGGAGAATGTTCCATGGGCACTAGAGATAAATGTGTATTCTGTTGCTTTGGGATGGAATGTTCTGAATATGTCTGTGAAGTCCATTTTGTCCAATGTGTCATTTAAAGTCTTTATTTCCTTGTTGATCTTTTGCTTAGATGATCTGTCTATTTCAGCCAGGCGGGTATTAAAGTCCCCCACTATTATTGTATTGTTGTCAATGTGTTTCTTTGATTTTGTTATTAATTTGCTTATGTAATTGGCTGCTGCCATGTTAGGGGCATAGATATTTACAATTGTTAGATCTTCTTGTTGGATAGACCCTTTAAGTAGGATATAGTGTCCTTCTTCATTTCTTATTACAGTCTTTGTTTTAAAATCTAATTTGTCTGATATAAGAATTGCCACCCCAGCTTTCTTTTGGTGTCCATTAGCATGGTAAATTGTTTTCCACCCTCTCACTTTCAATCTGGGCGTGTCTTTGGGTCTAAAATGAGTCTCTTGCAGACAGCATATCGATGGGTCTTGTTTTTTAATCCATACTGATAGCCTGTGTCTTTTGATTGGGGCATTTAGGCCATTTACATTCAGGGTAACTATTGAAAGGTGTGAATTTAGTGCCATTGTATTGCCTGTAAGGTGACTCTTACTGTATATTGTCTGTGTTTCTTTCTGATCTATGCTGCTTTTGGGCTCTCTCTTTGCTTAGAGGACCCCTTTCAATATTTCTTTTTGGGCTGGTTTCGTGTTTGCAAATTCCTTTAGTCTTTGTTTGTCCTGGAAGCTTTATATCTCTCCTTCTATTTTCAATGAGAGCCTAGTTGGATATAGTATTCTTGGCTGCATATTTTTCTCATTTAGTGCTCTGAAGATATCATACCAGTCCTTTCTGGCCTCCCAGGTCTCTGTGGATAGGTCTGTTGCCAATCTAATATTTTTACCATTGTAGGTTACATAGCTCTTCTCCCGAACTGCTTTCAGGATTTTCTTTTTGTCTCTGAGACTCATAAGTTTTACTATTAGATGTCGAGGTGTTGACCTATTTTTATTGATTTTGAGAGGGGTTCTCTGTGCCTCCTGGTTTTTGATGCCTGTTTCCTTCCTCACATTAGGGAAGTTCTCTGCTATAATTTGCTCCAATATACCTTCTGCCCCTCTCTCTCTTTCCTCTTCTTCTGGGATCCCAATTATTCTAATGTTTTGTCTTATCGTATCGCTTGTCTCTCGAATTCTGCCCTCGTGATCCTGTAGTTGTTTCTCTCTCTTTTTCTCAGCCTCTTTATTTTTCATCATTTGGTCTTCTATATCGCTGATTCTTTCTTCTGCCTTATTTATCTTAGCAGTTAGTGCCCCCATTTTTTATTGCACCTCATTAATAGCCTTTTTGATTTCGACTTGGTTAGATTTTAGTTCTTTTATTTCTCCAGAAAGCATTTCTCTAATAAGTTCCATGCTCTTTTTCAAGCCCAGCTAGTATCTTTAAAGTCATGCTTCTGAACTCTAGGTCCGATATCGTACTAATGTCCGTATTGAGTAGGTCCCTGGCTGATGGTACCACCTCTTGTTCTTTTTGCTGAGGTGATTTTTTTCATCTTGTCATTTTGTCCAGAGGAGACTAGATGAATGAGAGAACAAAATGCTAACAGGTTAACAATGTCCCCAGCAAATATACTGTATACAAATCAGAAAAGACCTGAAACCAGGGGAAAAGAAAGGTAAAGAAAGAAAAAAGAAAGAGAAATGAAAGAAGAAGAAATAAACAAAAAGAAAGAGATAAAAACAAAAACAGAACAATACAAAAAAAACCAGAATATGATCAAATATGATCAGGCTAGTGCATAGATCAGTGCCACACACTAGATTTTGGGTGTATTTTGGTCTGTTAGAAAAAAGTGCCTCCTAAAATTTTAAAGGAAGAAAGACTTATATATGTACAAAATAAGGGTTGATACAATGAAGGGATGGAAGATGACTGTAAAGATGAAAATTATAAAAGATTTTATAAAAGAAATTGATAAGATAAGAAGTTGTTTGAAAAAAGAAAGAAGATTTAAAAAAAAAAGGGAGAGAATGTGATCAGGCAGGAGACTAGAACAAAGCCATACACTAGTGATTTAGGGTATATTTTGATCTGTTAGAAGAAACTGTATCTCAAAATTTTAAAGAGAGAAGAACTTATATATATATGCCAAAAATAAGGGTAACTACTATGAAGTCATAAAATATGACTCTAAAAATGAAAAATAAAAAATGTTTTTTTAAAAAAAGGGAGTGATAAGATGTTGGTTGAAAAAGGGAAAAAGAAAAATTAAAAAAGAACTGTAAAAAAAAATAACTTTGAAAAGCTAATGAATCATGGTAAAAAAAAAAAAAAAGCCATGAATTCTATGTGCAGTATTCCCCTAGCGCTGGAGTTCTCCTGTTCTCCTTGATCGGTAAACTTGGTCTTGGCTTGCTGGCTGTTCGTGCTGGTCTTCTGGAGGAGGGGGCCTGTTGCCGTGGTTCCCAAATGTCTTTGCCGGAGGCGAAATTGCCCCGCCCTTGTCGGTCCAGGCTAAACAAGCCGCTCGGGTTTGTTCTCAGGAGCTTTTGTTCCCTGCCAGCTCTCCGTACAGCCTTGGAGGACCAGAGTGAAAATGGTGGCTTCCCAGTCTCCACTCAGAGGAGCTGAGAACTCGGGGCCCCGCTCCTCAGTGCGCCCCCAGAGAAAAGCAGTCAGTCACTCCCGTCTCCCTGGTCTCCGGCTGCACTCCGTGCTCACCCGGCCTGTGACCGAGCGTTGCTATCTCTGGCACCCGACCCCGTGTGGAGTCTCCAAACCCAGCAGATCCCTGTGGTGTGCTCCCGCGCCGCTCCTCCTGGGGGAGGAAGGGGAGTCTCCCCAGCTCCGCCGCTTGTTGGGTCCCTGCTGGAGGAGCAGTGGCCCGACTGGGCGGTGGATCACATTTTATGGCAACCCCGAGCTGAGAGCCCGCGCCTCGGCTCCATCTCTGCAGCCAGCTTCCCCGCTCCGATACCTGGGAGCTCTGCCGCACTCAGGCACCCCCGGTCTTTCTGTGACCCCAAAGGTCCTGAGACCACACTGTCCCGCGAGGGTTCCACCTCCCGCTTAACCACTGGAGTGATGTCCCTCAGAGGAGCCAACTTCTAAAAGTTCTGATTTTGTGCTCCGTGGCTCTATCACTTGCCAGAAGCTGCCGACAGGGCCCCCCTCCCCCGCCGTCTATCCTCCCGAATATCGCCTCGGATTCACTTCTCCGCACGTCCTACCTTCCAGTAAGTGGTCGCTTCTCTTTTCAGAGATTGTTGCTACTCTCTTCTTCGGTCTCCTGATGAGTTCGTAGGTGTTCATAATGGTTTGATCTCTATTCAGCTGAATTCCTGAGACCAGACGAAATCCAGGTCTCCTACTCCTTCGCCGTCTTGCTCCGCCCCCCCTCAATGGAATAGTCTCTTAACCTGGTTCACTGCTTCCCACTTTGCCTCCTTCTGTCTATTTTCAACACAACATAGTAATTCCTTAAAATGTAAATTTAATCATGGCAGTCTTCTGCCCAAATTTCTCCACTGGGTTTCCATTTGTCTTAGAGCAAAAGCCAATTCCTTATAAAAGCCTGTGAGGTCTCTGCTGTGTCACCTGTCATACTCTATCTCCTTCTCCTCCATCGCTCTTTATTCTGTTTCAGCCACACTGGCATGCTTGGGCTGCTTCTACATCAGGGCACTGACTTCCCTGCTCTCTGTAAGACCTACTCCTAACCTGGCCACAGATCTCTAATAAAATTTCCCACTGTGGCTTCCCCACTTTCTTTGCTGTGTGCATGCAGAGAGAGATCTCCAGTCTCTTCCTCTGTTTGGAAGAGCATTAATCCCATCATGGGAATTCTACCCTCATATCCTCATTTAAACCTAATTACCTCCCAAAGATGCCTCCAAATACCATCACATTAGGGGTAAAGATTTCAACCTATGAATTTTAGGGGGACACAAACATTTAGTCTATAGCAGAGTCACATTACCAATATATTCTGTATTCCTTATCAGATGGCAAAGGTAGAATCTAAATACAGGTTAAAGATGATAGTGTATATAAAGGGTCCTCAGAAAGAGAATTTGGACTATAATAGCAGAAAAGGATTCTAGACCATTTGGCTTATAGACATAGCTTAGAAAAGGAAGAAAGACTAAGGTCAAAAGACCAGAGAATAGCATTGTACAAGTGTCTTTTGTTTCCAGACACAGTGATGGGCACAAAGGTGCAAGCATGAACACATGACAGCCCCTAACACAAGGAATGTGATATCTAAAGTGAACATGTTGCTAAATTAACAGTTGAGTATTGAGATGAAGATAATAGAGAAAGGGAAGAGTGATGCATTTTGATCCCATAAAACTTTTTTTCTTCATTTCTGCCTGAAATGTTGACCTAATAATTTTTATATGTATACTGATATATAGCTATTACACCTAGGTACAAATCTACCCCAAACTGAATTTGTAATACAAATAGGTTTTTGCTAGGTTAACATGTACACCACTTTTCTTTAATTCAAAGTTTTGATTTGAATACAATGTATGCCCATCCTTGTGAGGATGGATGGATGGAAAGATAAATAGGTAGATAGATGGATGGATGGTTGGGTGGATGGATGGATGGATGGATGGATGGATGGATAAATAGATAGATAATGAATAGTCCTCAGCTTTAAGTGTCCACACCCTAGTCATAGAAGCGAACATACTAGTACATACCTAACTCTCCTATAATATGGTAGTTCTCTAGTAAAGATACACATAATATTTGAGAGTAAAAGAGGGAGGTACACGTTTCTGCTTGAAACTGTGAGGAATGGATCTAGGAAGTTTTCATAAAGGAAATGACTTTTGGGTTCAGTCTTTCAAGGGGAGGGTTTCAACATATGTAGATGAAGGATGGAGGAACAGCAGAATCAAAGGACAAGTGTGAGTGTGCTTTCAGGAATGCTGAGGATCTTAGCAAGGGCTTGGGAGGAGCTTGGCAGTGCCAGCAGAGGCTTCAGAGGCTAAGGAGCCTGTCCTTCATGTTGTTGGACTGCAATCCCCGGTTCTCACAAGGTGCCAATGACAGGGAACTCTGAAAAAGCCTTTGTCTTGGGACACGTTGCACATCGATGTATTAAATCTGCTGAAAAGTAAGGAAGCTGTTTAATTTACTTTAATTTCAGCATTTTCCAAAAATCCCTAAAACACACAAATAATTATTTCTTCCCCTCTCAACATCTGAGTCCTATAGACCATCACTGTAGGGAATTGTTTGGAATGGAGGATGCAAACAAGGCTTTAGGCAGTGACCAGATCATTTGTGCCTTTTTAGATATCACTCTGGCTACTGTGTGGGGTGTGGAGAGGAAGCCTTCAATTTGGAAACAAGATGACAGAGAAGCTGTCACAGCACTTTAACTGGAAAATTGAAATGGGATTTGGGTGCTGGTGACAGAAGTGGGTAAAGGGGCATATGGGCAATTTTTTGGAGATGATGTATTGAGATCTGGTCACTTACAGGCTTTGGGGACACTGAGAAGGATTGTGTGTGCCTCTCGTGTTCTGGTTTGTGAAATGGGTGAACGGTGGCATCATTTCACAGAATGAGCTGCGGGTATGGAGAGGAGGATGATGGGAGATGACAGATTCACCTTGAGGCCCTCTAAGTTAAAGGTGCCTGTAGAAGAAGACACACTGGGATACTAAGAACCTTTCAACTTTCTAAGAAAATTCCCCCTGTTTTCTCCTCTAGTCAGCCCAGAAAGCTCACTGTGCCTCACCTCCCTCCACGTTGCTCTCCATGCCACACTCTCCTGCTGTCCTGAGCTCATTCTCCAAGCATACCATGCATGTTCATAGCTTTGTGCATTTGCTTTCATTGCTCCCTCAGTCCAGAGTGACCTTCTTGACCTCTTATGAGTTAGGAATTATCTTTAACTGGTAGTAATGGAGGCCCAATTAACAGTGGCTTAAAAATGTAAGAATTTATTGTTTCACATTAAAAAATAAAAGTCCAGATGATGGACAGGCCAGAAATTGTTTCTGACCTCACAGATTTACCAAGAATGCCAACTTTTCTATTGTTCTATCCATAGTCTCAGCAAGAGGCTTCTATCCTCAAGGACACAGAGTGGCTGGTGGAGTTCCAGTCATCACATACACATTTCAGGCAGAAAGAAGAAGAAAGAGGGGCACAAATATAATAATCTACCTACTGTGTAACTGTATCCATTTAAGAAGGCTTCCCCAGTGACATACCTAACAGCTCACCTTTGTGTCTCATTGACCATCTCTAGATGTAAGGTGACTAGGAAATGAAATCTAGTCTTTTCCCGTGATACACTGCTGCCAGAAGAAAAAGTGCAAAGGGGTTAGGTTTTTTGTTTAAAGGAAGGAAGAAAATGCATACAGAAGAGCAGTCTCTGTGGTATTAAATTCCACATTTCGTGATTCTCCTCGGTCAAACCAGTTTCAAAACCACCACCAGGTCCTTGAGAAGAATTTCTTGAAATTGCCCTTCTGCCACACCAGCTCTTTTCTTCTGGAGCAGGCATATTGCCTTCTGCTCAGCACTTATTTGTGTTATGCTTGTCTTATCCTTTCTCACTCATTTGGCTCATTTCTGCCAGCTCATGGTAAGCAAGATCCATTTTTTATTAGTCCCTGTGTCATCTTTTGATCTCTCCGAACCTCAGTGTCTAACACCAACCCTGGTCCCTTATAGGAACTCAGGAGAAATGGAGTGTAACCCATGGTTCTCTTTCTTTAGGATGTCAGAATCGCCTGGAAGGCTTATAAAAATACAGATGATTGGTTGGGGTGCCTGTGTGGCTCAGTTTTTTAAGCATCTGCCTTCAGGTCAGGTCTTGATCCCCGAGGTCCTTGGATCAAGCCCTGCTCAGCAGGGAGCCTGATTCTCCCCCTGCTCGTGCTTTCTCTCTTTCTCTTTCTCTCAAATAAATAAATAAAATCTTTAAAAAATTACAGATGGTTAAGCCCTATCTCAGAGTTTCTGATTCAGGTCTTGGTCCATGGCCTCAGATGATTCATTTCTAACAAGTTCCCAAGTGCTGCTGCTGGCCAGATCTCACACTTCAGGAATCTTTGTTGTAGGATCTCCTGCCAAGTCTTCTCTCTTACCAGATCCCAGGGTGCTTTCTTAGTCCCCAGATGGCTGACTACACACCTCCCTCCTTCCCCACAATCCCCATGCTTTCCTCTTCTCTGCATTCTGACCTTTTTCCTCTCAGTAAAATCACCCCAAATAAGTTGATGGTTTGTTGACTGAGCGAGCCTTGCTTTGTAAATGGGAGGTGGGCTGATGAAATTCAAGAGCATGGTCTGGGTTAATCGCACCACACGTAGTCACCCAGCCTCCCCAATTTCAGCCTTTGCCCTCATGACCTTCACCTACATTCTTCCTTCTCTCCTTTGCCCCCATGTTTGGAGAATCCCATGTTCACTCCCCAGTCAGCCCACAGAGTGTTAATTCTCCTCTGGGAAGTTGTGCTAGCCCTGATAAAGGCTGCTCATTGCTAAGAGAACTGCTAACCCCACATGAATCCTCCCAATGATGTTTGTGAAATATTTCAGTTGAACTAAAAGATTTTCTCCAGGCCAGTAATTATTGTCATTAACATTTAGATAAGTTGGCCGTTCCCTGCTCTGTATTACTCTGTGTTCCATTCTCTCATAATGGAGTAAGATAGACAGGACTGAAGAATCTCAACCCAAATGTTTTTTGCTAATAAGGCTGACTGCCTCACTGAGGATGGTTTCTGTATTCCACACAGCTAGCATCAGCCAGTCTTCCCACTCCTGCTCCCCTGCATTCCCCTGCTGGGTCCTATGGTCATCCTGAACCTTCTTGCTCCTCACCCATCCCCAGCCAAAGGAAGGTTCAGCTCTCCTGTTTCTTGTGAGCAAAAATGCACGCAGTTGGGGTTCCCAACCTACATGTTTGTCGTATGTGGCTCCCTGACTCCTACCCCAGGTTCCATCTGTTACAACCAGGTCAGGAGTCAGGGACCCAGAATTGAACTTTGAGCACTCACTTTACTCTTAAAACACAGCAAACCTAAATCTACCCCCAGACTTCTCAAACACCAGTATCTCTGTTCTATGTCTACCACTTAGCTTTTATCCCCCAAGTAGTTACCCAGGCTTAGATATAATTCTGACCAGTGTGCGCTTATCAGAAAGCCTAATCTAGTGGTATGCTAGGGACTTTGGAGTAAGACAAATTGAATTTTGATGTTATATATGTTAGGTGCAGCAGGTTGAGAAAGTGAAGAATTGGATTCAAGCCTGCAACATGGAGATGACAATGTACATACAGACTTTAGCAGCCAGCAGGTGTCAAAGGGAACACGCAAACCTTGCAAGAAACTAGCATTACCTGTGCAGCTCTTTTGGGTCAGACACTTTGTAGATGAGATTTGCATGCAGGCCTACCAGTCTGTAAGTATCAAGAGCAGTCTCATTAACTTTTAATTGCCCACCTTAGAGTGGGTGAGCCTCACTGACTCCATGGCCCAACCCCAAGTTATTCTATCTACATTATGTTTTTAGTTGTTTATTGTTATTTTTTTCTTTTTCTTTTATTTTTTCCTCATTTTCTTTTTTTATTATTATGTTATGTTAATCACCATACATTACATCATTAGTTTTTGATGTAGTATTCCATGATTCATTGTTTGCATATAACACCCAGTGCTCCATGCAGAATGTGCTGTGCTCTCTTTAATACACATCACCAGGCTAACCCATCCTCCCAAGCCCCTCCCCTTTAGAACCCTCAGTTTGTTTTTCAGAGTCCATCGTCTCTCATGGTTCATCTCCCCCTCCGGTTTACCCCCCTTCATTCTTCCCCTCTGGCTATCTTCTGCTTTTTTTTTTTTTTAACATATAATGTATTATTTGTTTCAGAGGTACAGATCTGTGATTCAAGAGTCTTGCACAATTTACAGCACTCACCATAGCACATACCCTCCCCAATGTCTATCACCCAGCCACCCCATCCCTCCCAACCCCCACCACTCCAGCAACACTCAGTTTGTTTCCTGAGATTAAGAATTCCTCATTTCAGTGAGGTTATATTATACATGTCTTTCTTTGATTGACTTATTTCCCTTAGCACAAAACTCTCAGGTTCTATCCATGTCATTGCAAGGGGCAAGATTTCATTCCTTTTGAAGGCTGCATAATATTCCATTGTGTATATATACCACCTCTTCTTTATCCATTCATCTGTCGATGGACATCTTGGCTCTTTCCACAGTTTGGCTATTGTGGACATTGCTACTATAAACATCGGGGTGCATGACCCCTTCCGATCCCTACTTTTGTATCATTGGGGTAAATACCCAGTAGTGCAATTTCTGGATTGTATGGTAGCTCTATTTTCAACTTTTTGAATACCCTCCATACTGTTTTCCAGAGTGGCTGCCCCAGCTTGCATTCCCACCAACAGTGTAGGAGGGTTCCCCTTTCTCCACATCCCCGCCAACATCTGTCGTTTCCTGACTTCTTAATTTTAGCCATTCTGACGGGTGTGAGGTGGTATCTCAGTGAGGTTTTGATTTGGAGTTCCCTGATGCGGAGCGATGTGGAACACTTTTTCATGTGTCTGTTGGCCATTTGGATGTCTTCTTTGGAAAAATGTCTGTTCATGTCTTCTGCCCATTTCTTGATTGGATCATTTGTTCTTTGGGTGTTGAGTTTGATAAGTTCTTTATAGATTTTGGATACTAGCCCTTTATCTGATATGTCATTTGCAAATATTTTCTCCCATTCTGTGGGTTGTCTTTTGGTTTTGTGGACTGTTTCTTTTGCTGTGAAAAAGATTTTTATCTTGATGAAATCCCAAGAGTTCATTTTTGCCCTTGCTTCCCTTGCCTTTGGCAATGTTTCTAGGAAGAAGTTGCTGCGGCTGAGGCCGAAGAGGGTGCTACCTGTGTTCTCCTTCAGGATTTTGATGGACTCCTGTCTCGCGTTTAGGTCTTTCAACCATTTGGAGTCTATTTTTGTGTGTGGTGGAAGGAAATGGTCCAGTTTCATTCTTCTGCATGTGGCTGTCCAATTTTCCCAACACCATTTGTTGAAGAGACTGTCTTCTTGCCATTTGACATTCTTTCCTGCTTTGTCAAAGTTTAGTTGACCATAGAGTTGAGGGTCCATTTCTGGGCTCTCGATTCTGTTCCACTGATCTATGTGTCTGTTTTTGTGCCAGTACCACACTGTCTTGATGATGACAGCTTTGTAATAGAGCTTGAAGTCTGGAATTGTGATGCCGCCAGCTTCCTTTTCTTTTTCAACATGCCTCTGGCTATTCGGGGTCTTTTCTGGTTGCATACAAATTTTAGGATTATTTGTTCCCTTTCTTTGAAAAAAGTGGATGGTATTTTGATAGGGATTGCCTTAAATGTGTATATTGCTCTAGGTAGCATTGACATCTTCACGATATTTGTTCTTCCAATCCATGAGCATGGAACGTTTTTCCATCTCTTTGTGTCTCCCTCAATTTCTTTCATGAATATTTTATCATTTTCTGAGTACAGATTCTTTGCCTCTTTGGTTACATTTATTCCTAGGTATCTTATGGTTTTGGGTGCAATTGTAAATGGTATCGACTCCTTCATTTCTCCTTCTTCTGTCTTGTTGGTGGTGTATAGGAATGCCACTGATTTCTGTGCGTTGATTTTATGTCCTGCCACTTTACTGATTTCCCGTATGAGTTCTAGCAGTTTTGGGGTGGAGTCTTTTGGGTTTTCCACATAAAGTATCATATCATCTGCAAAGAGTGAGAGTTTGACTTCTTTTTTGCCAATTCTGATGCCTTTTTGTTGTCTGATTGCTGTGGCTAGGACTTCTAATACTATGTTGAATAGCAGTGGTGACAGTGGACATCCCTGCCATGTTCCTGACCTTAAGGGGAAAGCTCTCAGCTTTTCCCCATTGAGAATGATATTCTCTGTGGGTTTTTAAAAGATGGCTTTTATGATATTGAGGTATGAACCCTCTATCCCTATACTCTGAAGAGTTTTGATTAAGAAAGGATGCTGTACTTTGTCAAATGCTTTTTCGGTATCTATTGAGAGGATCATATGATTCTTGTTCTTTCTTTTATTAATGTATTGTATCACATTGACTGATTTGCAGATGTTGAACCAACCTTGCAGCCCAGGGATAAATCCCACTTGGTCGTGGTGAATAATACTTTTAATGTACTGTTGGATCCTATTGGCTAGTATTTTGGTGAGAATTTTGACATCCATGTTCATCAAGGATATTGGTGTGTAATTCTCCTTTTTGATGGGGTCTTTGTCTGGTTTTGGGATCAAGGTAATGGTGGCCTCATAAAGTGGGTTTGGAAGTTTTCCTTTCATTTCTATTTTTTGGAACAGTTTCAGAAGAAAGGGATTAATTCTTCTTGAAATGTTTGGTAGAATTCCCCTGGGAAGCCATCTGGCCCTGGGCTTTTATTTCTTGTGAGATTTTTGAGTACTGCTTCAATTTCCTTAGTGGTTATAGATCTGTTCAGATTTTCTATTTCTTTCTCGTTCAGTTGTGGTAGTTGATACATCTCTAGGAATGCATCCATTTCTTCCAGATTATCTAATTTGCTGGCATATAGTTCTTATAATTGTTTGTATTTCTTTGGTGTTGGTTATGATCTCTCCTTTTTCATTCATGATTTTGTTGATTTGGGTCCTTTCTCTTTTCTTTTTGGTAAGTCTGGCCAGGGGTTTATCAGTCTTCTCAATTCTTTCAAAAAACCAGCTCCTAGTTTCGTTGATCTGTTCTACTGTTCTTTTGGTTTCTATTTCAATGATTTCTGCTCTGATTTTTATTATTTCTCTTCTCCTGCTGGGTTTAGGCTTTCTTTGCTGTTCTTTCTCCAGCTCCTTTAGGTGTAGGGTTAGGTTGTGTATTTGAGAACTTTCTCATTTCTTGAGAAAGGCTTGTATTGCTATATCCTTTCCTCTTAGGACTGCCTCTGCTGTATCCCAAAGATTTTGAACAGTTGTGTTTTCATTTTCATTGGTTTCCATGAATTTTTTAAATTCTTCTTTAATTTCCTAGGTGACCTATTCATTCTTTAGTAGGATGCTCTTTAGCCTCCATGTATTTGCGTTCTTTCCTACTTTCCTCTTGTGATTGAGTTCTTGTTTCAAAGCATTGTGGTCTGAAAATATGCAGGGAATGATCCCAATCTTTTGGTACTGGTTGAGACCTGATTTGTGACCTAGGATGTGATCTATTCTGGAGAATGTTCTATGGGCACTAGAGAAGAATGTGTATTCTGTTGCTTTGAGTTGGAATGTTCTGAATATATCTGTGAAGTACATTTGGTCATGTATGTCATTTAAAGTCTTTATTTCCTTGTTGATCTTTTGCTTAGATGATCTGTCCATATCAGTGAGGGGAGTGTTAACGTCCCCCACTATTATTGTATTGTTATCTATATGTTTCTTTGCTTTTGTTATTAACTGGCTTATATAATTGGCTGCTCCCATGTTAGGGGCATAGATATTTACAATTGTTAGATCTTCTTGTTGGATACACCCTTTAAGTATGGCTTTATACTTCCTCATCTCTTATTACAGTCTTTTGTTTAAAATCTAAACGTGTGTTATAAGGATTGCCACCCCAGCTTTCTTTTGGTGTCCCTTAGCATGGTAAATGGTTTTCCACCCCCTCACATTCAATCTGGGTGTGTCTTTAGGTCTAAATTGAGTCTCTTACAAGGTGGCTCCATTGTGCAGTGGACAGCGCATTGAACTTCTAAAAAGAGTCTCTTGCCGACAGCATTTCGAAGGGTCTTTTTTTTTTATCCAATCTGATACCCTGTGTCTTTTGATGGGGCTTTTAGCCCATTCACATTCACGGTAACTTTTGAAAGATATAAACTTAGTGCCATTGTATTGTCTGTAAGGTGACTGTTTTGTGTATTGTCTCTGTTTCTTTCTGGTCTCTGTTACTTTTAGGCTCTCTCTTTGCTTAGAGGACCCCTTTCAATATTTCTTATAGGGCTGGTTTCATGTTTGCAAATTCCTTTAGTTTTTGTCCTGGAAGCTTTTTATCTCTCCTTCTATTTTCAATGACAACCTCGCTGGATATAGTATTCTTGGCTGCATATTTTTCTCATTTGGTGCTCTGAATATATCATGCCAGTCCTTTCTGGCCTGCCAGGTCTCTGTGGATAGGTCTGTTGCCAATCTAATGTTTCTACTATTATAGGTTACAGATCTCTTCTCCTGAGCTGCTTTCAGGATTTTCTCTTTGTATCTGAGACTCGTAAGTTTTACTATTAGATGTCGGGGTGTTGACCTATTTTTATTGATTTTGAGGGGGGTTTCTCTGTGCCTCCTGGATTTTGATGCCTGTTTCCTTCCCCACATTAGGGAAGTTCTCTGCTATAATTTGCTTCTCATACCTTCTGCCCCTTTCTCTCTTTCCTCTTCTTCTGGGATCCCAATTATTCTAATATTGTTTTGTCTTATGGTATCGCTTATCTCTCAAATTCTGCCCTCGTGATCCAGTAGTTGTTTATCTCTCTTTTTCTAAGCTTCTTTATTTTCCATCATTTGACCTTCTATATCACGAATTCTCTCTTCTGTCTCATTTATCCTAGCAGTTAGAGCCTCCATTTTTTATTGTACCTCATTAATAGCCTTTTTAATTTTGGCTTGGTTAGATTTTAGTTCTTTTATTTCTGCAGAAAGGGTTTCTGTAATAACTTCCATGCTTTTTTCAAGCCCAGCTAGTATCTTTAAAATCATCATTCTGAACTCTAGGTTCGACATCTTACTAATGTCCATATTGATTATGTCCCTGGCACTTGGTACTGCCTCTTGTTCTTTTTGTTGAGGTGATTTTTTCCATCTT
This sequence comes from Eumetopias jubatus, assembly GCF_037043125.1. NCBI lineage: Eukaryota > Metazoa > Chordata > Mammalia > Carnivora > Otariidae > Eumetopias > Eumetopias jubatus. The sequence continues at coordinate 61,086,084 of NW_028274819.1, read as the reverse complement.
GTCATTCTGTCCAGAGGAGAATAGATGAATGAGAGAACAAAATGCTAACAGGGTAACAACATCCCCAGAAAATATACACTAATCAGAAAAGACCTGAAACCAGGGAAAAGAAAGGGAAAGAAAGAAAAAAGAAAAAGATAAAGATAAAAACAAACAAAAACAAAACAAAACAAAACAGAATATGATCAAATATGATCAGGCTGATGCATAGATCAGTGCCACACACTAGATTTTGGGCATATTTTGGTCTGTTAGAAGGAAGTGCCTCCCAAAATTTTAAAGAAAGAAAAACTTATATATGTACAAAATAAGGGTTAATATGACTCTAAAAATGGAAAATAAAAAAAATTAAAAAAGGGATTGATAAGATGTTGGTTGAAAAAGGGAAAAAGAAAAATTAAAAAAACAAACAGTTAAAAAAATTAACTTTGAAAGACTAAAGAATTATAGTAAAAAGCCATGAATTCTATGTGCAGTATTCCCCTAGCGCTGGAATTCTGTCGTTCTCATTGATTGGTAAACTTGGTCTTGGCTGGCTGTTCTTGCCGATCTTCTGGGGGAGGAGCCTGTTGCCGTGGTTCCAAATGTCTTTGCTGGAGGTGGAATTGCCCCGCCCTTGCCAGGTATGGGCTAAGTAATCTGCTTGGGTTTGCTCTTGGGAGCTTTTGTTCCCTGCAAGCTTTCCGTACAGCTTTGGAGGACGAGAGTGAAAATGGCGGCCTCCCAATCTCCATCCTGGAGAAGCTGAGAACTCTGGGCCCCACTCCTCAGGGCACCCCCAGAGAAAGAGAAAAGCAGTCAGTCACTCCCGTCTCCCTGATCTCTGGTTGCACTCCATGCTCACCTGGCCTGTGACCGAGCATTTCTATCTCTGGCACCAGACACCGTGTGGAGTCTCCAAACCCAGCAGATCCCTGCCGTGCACTCCCATGCTGCTCCTCCCAGTGGAGGAAGGGGTGATGTCCCAGATCTGCAGCTTGTTGGGTCCTTGCTGGAGGAGTAGTGGCTGAACTGTGCTGCACATCATGGTTTATGGCAACCCCAAGCTAAGAGCCCACTCCTCTGCTCCGTCTCTGCAGCTGGCGTCCCCACTCCGATACCTGGGAGCTCTGCTGCACTCAGGCACCCCCAGTCTTTCTGTGACCCCGAGGGTCCTGAGACCACACTGTCCCACGAGGGTTCCACCCCCCACTTAGCCACTGGAGCGACGTCTCTCAGTGGAGCCAACTTCTAAAAGTTCCGATTTTGTGCTCCGCGGCTCTATCACTTGCCAGAAGTGGCCAACGGAGGCCCCCTCCCCCACCATCTATCCTCCCGAATATTGCCTCAGATTCACTTCTCCGCATATCCTACCTTCCAGAACGTGGTTGGTTTTCTGTTCAGAGTGTTGTTGCTATTCTTTTCTTCAACCTCCTGTTGAGTTCATAGGTGTTCAGAAGGGTTTGATCCCTATCCAGCTGAATTCCTGGGACCAGATGAAATCCAGGTCTCCTACTTCTCCACCATCTTGCTCCGCCACTATTTTTTTTTTTAAGATTTTATTTACTTTTTCGACTGAGAGAGACACAGTGAGAGAGGGGACACAAGCAGGGGGAGTGGGAGAGGGAGAAGCAGACTCCCAGCTGAGCAAGGAGCCTGATGTGGGACTTGATCCCAGGACCCTGGGATCATGACCTGAGCCAAAGGCAGACACTTAACGACTGAGCCTCCCAGGCGCCCTTAGTTGTTTATTTTTGATTTGTATTTTGAAAGTATTCAAATCTACAAAAAGTTTGAAAATGAAAAATACCTTTCATTTTTTTTACCTATATTCACCAATCATGAACATTTTGACATATTGTCTTTAAACATCTCTCTTTCTCTCTGTCTGTCATTCTACAGGCCATACACAACACACACACAAATCACAAATCACTTTTGTTTTTTTTTTCTGAATAATTTGAAAGAAGTTATAGAGTTCAGATCAGATTAATCCCCTCCTCTGAACCTTTACTGACTATGGAAGTAAGCCATTAGCTACACAAATAAAACCATTTTTTAAGATTTTATTTATTTATTTGACAGAGAGAGAGACAGTGAGAGAAGGAATACAAGCAGGGGGAGTGGGAGAGGGAGAAGAAGGCTTCCTGCAGAGCAGGGAGCCTGATGTGGGGCTCGATCCCAGGACCCTGGGATCATGAGCTAACCCGAAGGCAGACGCTGAATGATGAGCCACCCAGGCGCCCATAAAACCATTTTCATACCCTGTTGTGAAAACATTTTCCTGGCCCATGGGCTCAGGAGAAGTAGCTGGGAACTGCTTCCATGCAGTTTGGGGCTGTGTCTGTAAGCCAGTCAGACTTCTCCATCACTCCTCCTAAAACTTAAGGGAAATTCACAAAAGTAACGTCTGCAGAGGCAGTTGGATGAGCAAATAATTTTTCACCCACACTGGGAAACTTTTAAAAGTGAATACTGAACAAGATTGCCCCTGGTTAATGGAGAAGTAAGATCACCCTCAGACCACAGCACTTTTTGAGGCCACAAAGCAGTAGGGTCAGGAGCCAGGAGATGTGTGGGTTCAAGGTTTAATTTTGCCACATTTTAGTTTGTGACCCTGGCTACTTTAGGCCTAGTTTCTCTGCAGTGTTGCCGTGTTGCAAACACAACAAAGCAAACAAAAACATACTTGTTACCATATTTTGAACAGTGTGAAATGCTAAACAAATGTTAAGGAGGCTTGTCTATGGATATTCATGCATTAATCAGTAAAGCAACCTGATTCCATTTTAGTTTAATATATTGTATAATGTCAAAGCACAGTGGCTAGGCCTTTGCCATTTTCATAGAAATCCCTGGCCTTTCCCACCTCCTCACCATTTCTTATACCATTCCCTCTTCTGAAATGCCTTTAATCTTATCTTTGTCTCAAAATCTACCTATTCCAACATCATGCTGAAATATCACTTCCTCTAGGAAGTCTTCCTGGATTTTCACTCACAGAGATGAGCCTTTTCCTACTCCAAACACCCTTAGCACTAATTTTCCCCTGTCTTCCAGAACCTCCAGTTACAGGTATTTCTCTGCAAATGTATCTTTCACGTGAAACTAGATAGTACCTGAAAGGAATAATTGCACCTTTTTTGTTCTGCTTTATCTGTAGCTTTATCCTTTACCACTGAGTTGCAAATATTTAGATTATAGATGTCTTCCAATTATCTTGTACCTTTAAGTAACAGAAACTAGGCCAAAATGGTTTAAATCATAAGGAAATTTATTATCTCGTGCAAGCAGAAGGAGAATGTAAGGAAGGCCCCTAGTGAAGGCCCATCAGGGCTCCTGCTTTCACTTCCTTTCATTGAAGACCACCAAGACTGTCGGCAGAAACTAGATACACACATTTCCTAGTTTAATTTAGCACACGCAAAAAGAAAAAGGAATTCTCTCCCCTAAACAAGGATTATCCTCCTGTCCTTCAACCAGGTTGGGCCAGTTTAGCTGAACTATGCATGTGTGGACCAGTAGCAGTTGCACAAAAATATCATCCTCTTGGAAGAGTATTCTGAAAAAATGGGGATAGAATTACCATGATTGGAGCACCTCGGTGGCTCAGTCGGTTAAGTGGCCCACTCTTGATTTTGGCTCACATCATGATCTCAGGGTCCTGGGACTGAGCCCCGAGTAGGGCTCCCTGCTCAGTGGGAAGTCTGCTTAAGGGTTCTTTCTCTCTCTCTCTACCCCTTTCCCTCTCCTTCCCTTTGTTCCCCCCCTCAAATAAATAAATCTTTTTTTTTTGAGATTTTATTTATTTATTTGACACAGAGAGAGAGAGAGCACAAGCTGGGGGAGCAGGAGACAGAGAAGCAGGCTCTCTAGGCTCTAAGCTAGGTCCCAGTTTCCTCATCTCTAAAAATTATGTAACAAAACTTGACTCACAAGGTCATTGTGATTTTTTAAAATGAAATGTTCATGAAATGCTTAGCACAGCACAGAACATCCATCTATGCTCATTAAATCATGGTTTCGCTGGCTTGTCCTCTAGAAGAGAGCATGTCTTATACATGCAGAAATCTCCAGCCCTTGCCAAGACAGTACCTAGTAGATGTTCAATAATGTGGGTTGAAATAATAACAGAATTAATTACTGATTCAGTGAATGATTAGATAGTCCTGTGCCTCCCAAATCACAGATGGGTCAGTAGTATAAAAAAATATTTTTATGAATAAATATAATTATTTCACATGTAGCAGCAAATTAATATTAGATTTTTCTATTTTGATTTAAGTAATTTCTTTACCTTGATTGCCTTGCCTAGAACTTCCTTCTTAAGGGGGGAAAAATTACCTGTTTTGTTTTTGTTTTTTTTTTTCTTTATAAGATCTTCTTCATTGCCAGGCTCTTACTTTACGGGTCATTGCAAATGCCCTCTACGTGCATGCCCTGCTATCTTTGGAAGCATTTGTAAAAGGTGAAGGCACTCGTGTCCACACCATACCTTAGGCACTTGGCCATGGGCTGCCTGGTGGCAGCCCTCACATTCCTGGCTTGCTGGCTTGATTAAGTATTCAGGCATTTGACCTCGTCCTCCCACATAGACTCTTGATCTTCCCAGTTTTTCACAGCGAGATTAGAAACTTGTCCAGCACATCCTTTGCCCCCCACCCTTGTGAGACAGATGCCATTCCACTTTGCAGTAACATACCGTATACATTCTTGTTAAGCCTATTAAGCTGAGAACTACTGTGAATGGCCTGGTGTTGAGAAAGAGAACAGATCCTGCCCCAGATGACTGGAGTTGGCAGAAAGCTTTGCCAGTAACCTGGGATACAATCTTTCATCTTGAGTGACTTACAGTGTCTTGATCCTCCATGTCCTTATCTGTAAAAGGGGCCAAGAAAAGAAACAAACACCCCCCCAAATATCCATTTCACAGTGTATAAAAATTAAGACATTATAAAAATGTTCTACAGTTTCTATTTCTATTCCTTATTGCTCTTATCTAGCATTCATTTATTCCTACAATTATTTACATACACTTATTGTCTCTCTACTATGTAGACAGTTCTATACAATGTATCAGAGTTACCAAAGTAACAAAAGACATAGTCCCTGACCTCAATTAATTGACAGTCTAGGATGAGACATAAAAGGGAGAATTGTGAGCATAAAGATGGGACCAACCAGGAAAACATGAAGTGGTCAGTAAATGCTTTCTGAAAAAGCAGATCTCTAAGGTGATTCTTGAGAGATGAGTAGAGTTTAACCAGACAAATAAGGGTGGGATGATATTCCAGACAGAAGGAAGAACAGTGTGTTCACAAATACTTCTATTTTGCTTTCTTTAAAAAGAATTATTAAACATTTTGCCTACTTTAAACAAAAAACAGAACGTATAGACTTTTAATTTCAGAAGGGGCTTTTTGTCTGTAACATGATCTACTTCATTTCCTTGACACCCGACAGAAGTGAAATTCAGAAAAATGCATAGGCATCCTCAAGATCACTTGGGCTGTTAGTGGCTAACCTGACAACTACCAACACCTGGTCCTGACCTCGCTCCCTCACATCTCACTGCTTCTCCAGCCCAGGGGCCAGGTGGCAAGCTAGCATTCCTGGTCACATAGATGCTCTGTCAACACCAAACAAGTGAATGACCAATACTCCTCAGCTGCATCCAGGTTATTTGTCAACAGAATCTGTGTAATGGATGTTTGTTATGAGGAAGAATTTTAAAAATTAGATCTGGGAGTTGTTGGCATATTCCCACCTGGCACCACACTCACTTACCTTCCCAGAACTCTTAGGCTTAAGAACAGCTTAATTAAAATCAAGTCAATGGAGAACTGTCTGAGAAACTAACAAGACAACACAGAAATAAATTAGGTTTTTTATCTTTCTCTCCCTTTTTGCTGTTCTGTCATTTTCAACCCAAACTTTGATTCATCTATATGGGCCTATACATATATTTTTTTTTCATTGCCAAGCTTTCTTTAGTTACTAAGTGTGTATAGGCCAACAAAGATGCTTGATATTTTGAAGAACTTAAATTTTTGTATAACTATGATATGTCATGATTTTAGAAGAAAGGGTAGATTACTGGACTTGAAATTTGGAACCTGAGTCTGAAGATCTGCGCTAAAGATAACCTTGTGTGGTCGGTAGTGAATGATGCTGCACGGTATGGTGTTCAGCCATACCAGTGGCTCTAAACCCATTAATTTCCTACATTTATTGCCAAGACCTCCCTTTTGGCCTCACTTTCCTCATCAATAAAGCCTGTTCCTTCAACTTACCAAATGATTGTAAAAAATTCATGATTTCCTGTGTATTTTGAAATATCATTTAAAATGTAGGAGCTGGTGGCAGTACCTGCCATTTGGGTTGGGAGAGTGGTGTTGGCAGTGTCATGAACTCTTTCAGACTGAGTGGCCAGAAAGGGAGGAGGAGATGATGTTTGAGCAGAATTCTGAATAAAAGGATCCAGACATGCAAAGGACTGAGGATAGATATCCTAGGTCAGGAGACCAGTAACTTCGAAGACCCCCAAGACACTTGTGAGCAAGGCATGAGTGAAAAATCAAATGCTACTCATTGGTGTAAGGAAAGAGGGAGGCAGATGGAGGGAAGATTGAGAGGTCCACAGGGCCATTCATGAAGACAATGGTAGCCAGTCAGTAACTTACTCTAGGGGAATGGGAGCCCATAGAGGTATTGAACACAACATTTTCACTTGTTATGTGACCTCAAACAAGTTGCTTCTCCAAATTTGCTTCTTCTTCTATGTCTTCTGGACATAATAATGCTCATCTTGAAAAATTATGTTGAGAACTACATTCACTATTCTGCATAATACATATAGTACTTGACCTCTGTATATATTACTGACTGTAGCTGTTGCTATGGTTTATGTTGTCATTGTTATGATTAGTATTATCTGATCTGTGTTAACCTCTAGGTGTGGCTGTTGGGAAGAAGGAGGGGTACCAGAAAAGACTAGACAAATATGGCACAAAAGAAGATTAGCACCAAAAATAACTATTTTATTTCCATAGATTAAATAAATAAGGCTTATCTTTCTTTGTACACATATTTCATTTTCCTGCTAGTCTCAGGCCTACCATAGCCTCTGACTTTAGAAGCTCCTGTTTAAGTCTGGGGCGTCTACGTGGCTCAGTCGGTTAAGTATCTGACTCTTGATTTAGGCTCAGGTCATGATCTCCGGGTTGTGAGATCCAGCCCCCCATTAGACTCTGTGCTGAGCATGGAGTCTGCTTAAGATTCTCTCTCCCTCTGCCTTTCTTTGTCTTGCTTGCGCATGCTCTTTCTCTCTCTCTAAAAATAAATAAATAAAATATTTAACAAAGAAGAAAAAGAAGCTCCTGTTTAACTCCATATCAAGTGGCTCCTGACTTCTGAATTACTCTGCTTGCAACTCCTGGTCCATGAATCTGTGGGTCAGGCAGGGGGCTTCTGTATGAGTGTGCGCCAAGCACCCAGATCACAATCCAGGAAGTCAGGCAACGCTTCTGGAAGCTGCTGGAGCTGATAACTGGTCTTGGATGTAGATAGCAGGTATTTGGCCTCATCTCTCTTGAAAATAACAGTAATAGAACAAAATACATTTACTTCAGCGGCATTCTCAGTATGTTCTGTGCAAGAGGATGCCCATAGCCTTGCTTTCAGGGGGAAAACCAGAAAGGTGAGCTCAGAGTGTTCCAGGTCTGATAACTTCTCAAGAATGCTTTGAAGAAGCCATGTTTGCTTTCATCTTACTCTCAGAACAAATGCTTAGGGATCTAGTATGTGGACAGAGCGATCTCGACTAATAATCCTGCAGTCTGTGGGTCTTTCTTCTTTCTCCACTTTCCTTCTTCCTTATCCTCCATTTCTGCCTCCTTCTCCCATGCTTTTTCTCCTTCATTCCATTACTCTCTAATGTTTCTTTTTTCTTTTTCTTTCCTTCTTTGTCTCTCTCTCAACATGGACACTGACAATTAATTAGATTCCAGCTAAGAGCCAGAGACTTTTCTGGGCACAACAGATACAAACACAAATATCACTGAATAACTACAGACACACAAAGTAAGTGTGTGTCTTACAAAGAGAGTAAGATGAAAGCAAACATGGCCTCTTCAAAGCATTCTTGAGAAGTTATCAGACCTGGAACACTCTGAGCTCACCTTTCTGGTTTTCCCCCTGAAAGCAAGGCTATGGGCATCCTCTTGCACAGAACATACTGAGAATGCCGCTGAAGTAAATGTATTTTGTTCTATTACTGTTATTTTCAAGAGAGATGAGGCCAAATACCTGCTATCTACATCCAAGACCAGTTATCAGCTCCAGCAGCTTCCAGAAGCGTTGCCTGACTTCCTGGATTGTGATCTGGGTGCTTGGCGCACACTCATACAGAAGCCCCCTGCCTGACCCACAGATTCATGGACCAGGAGTTGCAAGCAGAGTAATTCAGAAGTCAGGAGCCACTTGATATGGAGTTAAACAGGAGCTTCTTTTTCTTCTTTGTTAAATATTTTATTTATTTATTTTTAGAGAGAGAGAAAGAGCATGCGCAAGCAAGACAAAGAAAGGCAGAGGGAGAGAGAATCTTAAGCAGACTCCATGCTCAGCACAGAGTCTAATGGGGGGCTGGATCTCACAACCCGGAGGTCATGACCTGAGCCTAAATCAAGCATCCTATGGTGTGTGGTTTTATGGGAACACAAAGGAAGATGGGTTGATCTTAACTGGGGCATCAGAAAGGATTCATTTTGTCAGGTGAGGTAACTGAAAGTGACAGACAAAGTAAAAAATATTTTAAGCCAAGGAAACAGCAGGAACAAAGGCATGGAAATGAGAAATACCAAGATGCATAGAGGTGAGGCTGGAAGTAGGCGAGTCAGTGGGCTTTTCAAGCCACACTGAGGAAGATGGACTTTATAAAGGAAGGAATGGTGAATCACTAAAAGATTTTAAGTGAGGATATGATATGATCAAATCTATGTGTTAGAAAAACCATTCTCTGGTACGTGGAGTGTGATATGAAACAGGCCCATTAGGATTCTCTTGTATTGTTGAAATGAGCATTGATACATAGCTGATAAAGCCAATGATGTAGTAGATGGCATAGTGACACAGTTAAAGAGGACAGAAAAGAAAAATATACTAAGGTGGCAGAAACTTTAAAACTCAACATCTGCTTACAAGGAAGAAAGTATAAAAAGAAATGGTACAGTATGATTACAAATTTTCAGACACTAGAATTTGGTTGGTTATTGGCGATGTTCACTAAAACAGGGATGAGGAATGAGGAGCTTCTGTACTGAGAAGGGTAAGCATTTGGGGTTGAAGTACATGTGGGACATCTGTAAGCAGATAACTATATTGATCTGAAACTCTGACAGTCTCTAATTCCGAGAGATTGCATTTAGTGGTTGTTTTAATTAGAAAATGTATGTAAATCTCCTAGCAGTCTCTAGCACATAAACTCTTCTAAATATTAATTATTCCTTTCTTATCCTTTTATATGCCTGTAGTGCTATTTGTACCTCTTAATGATCCTGAGGGGCTGCATATCTTCCCTAAGAACTTTTATGAAAGGGTTGCCTCCTGGAGTGAAACCCCAAGATCAGCCACACATAGAAGGTCAGAGCAGAGATAAGTAATTGGCATTATCTTGGCTCCTGGGCTGGTCTAATTAAAGGTGAACATATCTAAAGAGTACTTCTTCATGTTCTTCTTTATCAGTAAACAGTCTTTGTTCTGTGAATCCCTTCAGCCATTAGTACCAGAAGAAAGGTTAGGGCCAAGGCCACAAAGATAGAGGAGGCTAATGGGAAGGAGGGATGGAGGACTTTGAGTTCTAGGTGTGATGCCAAAAGGAGAGAGATTGGGAGGTTCTTTAGCCCACTTAGGTAAGTGGTCTGACTCCCTCAAAGAGCCCTCATCTAGGAGAAGCTGAGTTGAGAAGACAACAAAGCAGCCCCCAAGAAGCTGTGGGAGAATAGAAGAGATAGGCTGCTCCCCTTCCCTGCTCCATCTGGCTGGGGGAGAAGGCAGCAAGGAGAGGGAGAGACCTTCAGGGAGATGTCTCTGCAGAGAATGCAGAAGACCCAGGGGTTCCTACATGACCTGGGGCAGGGGCACCAGAGGTGTCTAGAGAATGGTGGCCACTCAGAGGTCTGTGGCCAGAATGAGGTAATCACTCAGTATGGGGTACCTCAAGACAAGAGATAATCATCCAGCACTACAGATTTCATCAGTAGATGCCAATGCCATGCTTAAAATAAAGATATACATACATAATACATTTTTTTAAAGAAATTTACTTTAAAGAAACAACAGGTAGTAAGGACACACACCCCCAAGCTAGAAATCCTCCCACTGTTGCCATGAGTTTGCATGATCTTTCCCCTGCACCCGGATGCCATGTCAGGGAGAAGGTGGAGGGGAGGAGACCCTTTGGAGGAGAAAAACAGCCCCATCACAGTGCTTGAATGTTGAATTTGATCCTATAGTTTTTCCCAAGAGAATAAGTTTAGTGGAAATAACCCACAATATTTTAAAGAGGAAAGTGGTGACTATTGGTCTCACCCTTTGACCCCTCCACTTCTAGGAATAAAAGCTTGTAAGACTATTTTGGTCAGTTATAGGAAAAATAGCAGCAACATTCTTTTGCACACCTGGGTTATAATGGATAAATTTTAGGCCCACCTACACAATAATATATTAATCAAATCACAACAAAAATGGGAGATTGTGAGCCCTGGGAGGTGGCAGAAGAAGCATTTAGGTGGCAAACATTCTGGGCCAGTCAGACCAGTGATCTCAAAGGCAAAAGGATTCTTAATGTAGAGGTGAGTACACAGGATTATGCCCCTGGAATTTCAAGTATTTCTGACCCCCTTGGCAAGACCATCCCTACTGTGAGAATGTTGAATCCCACGGTATTCCCTGGTGCTACCCAGCTTCCAATTCATCTCATTTCCTCGTTCAGACTCCATGCCCACAGAGCCACCTTCTTGATCATCTCTTGGCTCATCAAGTTTGTCTTCGGGAAGCTGTGTTCTGGTCACAGTAGGTTTGGGTTCTATCATTCATGGTACACTTAGATGTACCATGATGTACCTCTGATGGGGCGCCTGAGTGGCTCAGTCATTAAGTGTCTGCCTTTGGCTCAGGTCATGGTCCCGGGGTCCTGGTATCAAGCCCTTCATTGGGCTCCCTGCTTGGCAGGAAGCCTGCTTCTCCCTCTCCCACTCCCCCTGTTTATTTTCCCTCTCTTGCTGTGTCTCTGTCCATCAAATAAATAAATAAAATATTTTAAAAAAATGAAAAATAAAAAAAGAAGTGGCCTCTGCTTATGATTTTGTTTCCCATGTAGCTTGACTCCAGAGAGAGAATTTGTTGGTTATCCCGGTGCAAAGTTCCTAATCTCAGGAAGTTCTATTTCTCAAACTTCTCTCCATCTCCACTGCTCCCACTTTAGTCCAAACCACCTGTCAATCCTCACCTAGACAGCTGTACAGCCTCCTGGTCATCATTTCTGCTTAGCCAAATCTTTACAAGTAAACTCAGATCATGTTACTCTCCTGCTCAAAATGCCCCAGTGGCTCACTCGAAATAAATCTTGAACTCCTCATGGCCCCTCGAGGACCTTCAGGTTTGGCCCCTGCCCACCTCCACGTCCTCCCTCCTGCCTCTCCTTCACACATCCCCTTTACCACATCACCCTTGTCACCTTGTCCCCACCCCTGGCTCCTGAAGGCCACAAGACTTTGCCTTTTTCCCCCTCTGGTGTCCTAGTCCCAGGTGCCCTCCTAGCATTCATGTGTCTCCTCAGGTGTCATCTCCTTTTCAATTCAAGATCTCATTCCCCGTTACTTCTGAACATAGTATCCTACCTTCTTCTTTTTCAAACCATTTATCACTGCATAAGGTATACATTGCATACTTATTTTTTTTTTACTCCTCCACTATTATTTAAAAGCCTAACAAAGCTTAAGTTTACCACTGTGCCCCTCACTTCCAAAGTAGTACTTGGCACACAGAAGGAGTTCATTGAATACTGAATGAAGGAATGAAGAAGAAAATCAGCTTCCTGATTCCACTTGTGATCCTCTATGCATGTTAGATGTCTCTCAACCCAGGGTAATATAGTGAGCCTGTCTCCAGTCTTATAAGCCTGGAGTAAGATCCTAGAATATAGCTAATAGAGAAAAATGGCTTCCATCTCTTACTGTGGAGTCAAGATGGGTTTGAATGTTAGGACTTCCTCACTATGTGACTCTACACAAGATACTTAACCTTGTTGGGCTTCTGACACCACTCCTTATTCCTGTCTACAGTCCTCTGGTCATCACACACTCATCTATGGTGCCTAGTGGACTCAGAATTTCTCTGAGACAAGACTTCCTTACTAAGCACCAAGCACAATATCTTGCCACTAACATGTCCTCAAAGATTAGCTCTTTTTTTAAAAAAAAGATTTTATTTATTTATTCAGGAGAGACAGACAGAGAGAGAGAGAGGCAGAGGAAGAAGCAGGCTCCCAAGGAGCAGGGAGTGGGCTGCGGGACTCAATCCCAGGACTCTGGGACCATGACCTGAGCCGAAGGCAGATGCTTAACCATCTGAGCCACCCAGACGCCCCAAAGATTAGCTCTTTAACTGATTGCCCCCCTTAAATTCTTATCTTTATCTCTCTCTTTTGCTTATAAAGGCATGTGTTTAAATCTCCTGCTTCTGTCTTTACCACTCTGTCATAAAGATGATGAATAATCAGAGAGTTGAGGAAAGGTAGTACACTTAGAGAGTAAACTATGGACTCAGGTCTGCATTTGAATCACAGCTCCCTAATTTATTATTTGTGTGATCCTGCACAAAACGGTCAACCTCTCTTGCTCTCTCCTCCTTCATATATCAAACATGGATGGCACTAGCTACTTCTCAGAGCTGTAATAAGAATTAAAGATAATATATGTAAAGCATCTAGCAGGTGCCTGTTAACCAGTTTAACTTCCTACCACATTCAAGAATTCCAGATATGGTTCCATGGATGGTAGACAAATATATGCTTAGGAAGCTCAAACTCTGAAGCCAAATTGCCTTCGCTCAAAGGCTCATCACTTATCCGCTCTCCAGTACATGTCACATAAGCTCTCTGTGCCTCAGTTTCCTCAACAGCAATAGTATCTAGATCATAGTATAGAACCCAGCAATTAGTAAATTCTAAACACACACACGTATACACATTTGTGGGTATTAGTGGACATGATGTCCCTTTTTAGTTGAAAATATGTTATTTAAAAAAAAAACATCAAGATATTCTTCTCTCTCTACATGCTGGAAATTCAACTCTCTTCCTTCAAATTTCCCCTCTAAAACCTCTTCATTCCCTCATCTTTCAGCTTGTTTTATCTCTTTAATATCTCATTGAAAAGTATGTCTTTCTCCTCATATTCAATATTTCTTTGTGTCATTATGAGCTGTAACTAGAGGATCCAGTCTGTGTGAATGATTCTTTATCAAATAAAGCTGAGTTACAGTGTACTCTTGGGAGCAAAAGCTGAACTTTGGTGTTTTTTCATCAAATCATATTTATTAAGATCTTGTGTCCCTAGCAATATGCTATTCTTAAAAATATTTCAAATATAAAAATTCCACAGTGCCATACTGAGAGAGGGCTTAAAGGAAATGCAAGGAACAAAATGAAAACAACTGTTGTGTTATAGCAATGACCGTGTAGGTCATTTAATTAATTTTTAAAATGCCTTCCGTGTAGTTTATATGTTATCTGATTAATAAATTGGGAAAAATTAAATTTATATTTCTGTATCTCTTACCTAGCTCTGGTTCTTCTAAAAGAATAAAACGAGGCGAGTCTTTTAATGTCTCATTATACCACGTTTTCTCTAAATTATTATCAAGTAATACTTATTTGCCATTTGTTATTTTAAAAGGTCACTAGGATGAATACTTTTTGAAGGAAAATGCAGTTGCAAAATAAACATTGCCCATCATTCTTCTATTAAGCATATTTTAAATGATTTTTTAAATGTATCATTGCGTTAAGCCCCTTGCAAACCTCGATTCCCATAAAAATAATTCTGTCTAGTTTATCTCTTGGAGAGGAATTACAAACAGTTATCTATGTGCACAGAATTTGTTTTCTATATTTCTGTTTGCCTTGTGAGGTAGAGGAAAAATACAACCTTGGGGGTCATGGGGTTCTGTCTTTGAATCCTGAGTCACCACTCACTTAACTGAGGTGCCTTGGGTACATTACTTGATTGTTCCAAGCCTTATGTTATCTACAAAATGGACAAATAATCCCCTACTTTGTAGGATTGCTGTGAAGATTAAAGATAATGATGTATCTAAAGCACCTACCTCACAGAAGATAACCAATAAATGGTAGGGGTTTTAAAACACTGCATATATTAAATTTTGCATAAAAACGTAAACACCTGTCTGCTTCCCAGAAAACCTCACTTGAGTACAACACAGTTATACAGTATAGCGCTAAAATGAAATAAATGGAATAGAATATACATGAAAGAAAAAGGAAATATTGTAACAAAAAGAACTAAGTGTTCATTCCAGCTCTCAGCTTCCAGGCAACCAGGCAATAAGCATAGATCTCATGAACTAACAGAGGGAGGGTGTAATAGCAAAGAGAGAAAAGCACTATCCTGGTAAAGCCATCAAAACCATATTTAGCATGAGGATCCTTAAACAGAGAGAACACAAAAATATCTTAGGAATAAACACCTGAATTATTAACAGGCTACAGACTAGAATTGTGTCTATAGCATTTAATTTTGCCCACTTCAGAGATAAAAGAACTGAGTCTCAAAAGTTGAAGCAGTATGCACAAGATTACACTCTACTAAGTGGCAGAGATGAGATTTTGGCCAAGGACTTCTGCTTATTGTTTTGTGTGTGTGTGTGTGTGTGTGTGTGTGTGTGTGTGTGTGTGTGTGTTTTGTTTTGTTTTACCTTTAAGACAGCACAGAGGAAAAAAAATAATGGACATTGTTCTCAGGGAACTAGGTTTTAGAGAATGAAGCTCTACACAGATTTACCTTTCATTAAGATCACCAATTTCATGAAATACGTCATCGTGTACCAGCAGAGGGATTTATTTTTAAAGATTCACTTATTGGGGCGCCTGGGTGGCTCAGTCGGTTAAGCGTCTGCCTTCGGCTCAGGTCATGATCCCGGGGTCCTGGGATCGAGCCCTGCATCGGGCTCCCTGCTCAGCGGGGAGCCTGCTTCTCCCTCTGCCTCTGCCTGCCTGCCTGCCTACTTGTGCTCTCTCTCTCTCTGTCAAATAAATAAATAAAATCTTAAAAAAAATAAAGATTCACTTATTTAATTGAGAGAGAGAGAGTGAGAGAACATGTGAGAAGGGGGAGAGGCAGAGGGAGAGAATCCCAAGCAGACTCCCCACTGAGCATGGAGCCTGACACCTGCTCGATCTCATGACTCAATGAGATCATGACCTGAGCTGAAACCATGAGTCAAATGCTTTACCCACCAAGCCACCCAGGTATCCCCAGAGGGACTTGTTTTTAAAGATCTAAATGCTGACTTTCAACTGGGGGCTGATCCCACTATTTGAAATGTTATATATGGCATGTGATCCTTTTCAGTTTGCTTTATGGGTTTCCTGAAAAAATCTGATATAGATAAGTGACTATGTACAAAATTTTAGTCTGCAGGAATAGTTCACTGTACTAGAACATGACCACGAATTTCAGGCATTCAAATAGATACAGCTTCCATTCCCCCATTTAACATAAATGTATTGAGTGCCTGTGAAGTTGCATTTACTATTATGAACCTGGAAGAAGACACAGTGATGAATTAAACAGAGCAAACACTTTTGGAGACATCACAGTCTGGTCAGAAAGACTGATGATGGATAAACAGGTACAAAGTGTTGTGATGACTGCCAGATGCTTATAGTTTTAACTTAATAGAATATAGGTGGCCCATGGTTTCAGCAAACTGAAATAGCCATCAGGGACATCAGGTTGGGTTGCCCAAGAAGAAGACTCTGAGACTGATTTTAGCTTGCAAGAGATTTTCGAAGTGTTACTGGGATCAACATTGTGGAAGAAAAGGGGAGGAGGCAGCATCAGGCAAAGGGAGAAGTCAAGCTGTTATGAAGGCCCAAGAACAACATCAGCACACCCCCATGGGGAAGCCTGCGGCCCTCCATAGCTGTCCTCTACTGGGATGAGAAGGCTGGGATTTGTAGCCTCTGAACCCATCTGTCATGGAATATGGGCCACCCTAGGAAAGGTATGTGGCCTTAGGCAAGTTAACTTTGCAGCTGAGACAATCCCCAAAGGGACTGAAGGTTGAGGGCCACCTGCCAGAGACCTTCCCAGCAGCAGGGGCAACTGTGTTTAGGCCCTCCAGTGACATCTGGGTGGCACACCCCAGCATCCGCTACTGGGACCTGGACCCTGCATCCTTCCCTTCTGTCCTCAGCATGTTGGTTTTTTTCTGTTTGTTTGTTCTCAAAAGATCTCTTAATGCTCACAAGATCCTGCCTGCCTCCAAATATGACATTCCCACACAAGAGCATACAAAATAGGGAGGAAGCAAAGGGACCATCAGCTCATACTACTTTCTCTTCAGAGAAAAACCTTTCCCAAAGGGTCACCAGAAGGATTCTGTCTACAGGTCACTGACCACAACTGCTGCCAGGACACAGATAAGGTTTGTTATCCAGGAAGACAGAAAATGGTCATTGGGTAGTGTTATGAACTGGATGCCTGTGTCCCCCAAATTTTATATATTTAAATCTAATCCCCACTGTGATGGTATTTGAAGGTGGGGCCTTTGGGAAGGTGGTTAGGTTATGAGAGTGGAGCCCTCATGAATGGAATTCGTGTTCTTAGAAAAGAGGCCCCAGAGAGCTCCCTCATCCCTTCTTCCATGTGAGGACACATGGAAAAAGATGGCTGTTTATGGACCAGGAAGCAGGCTTTCACCAGACCCTGAATCTGCCCACACCTTGATATTGAACTTCGCAGCCTCTCTAACTGTGAGGCGTGAATGTTTAAGCCACCCAATCTATAACAGTTTGTTAGAGCAAACAACTGGACTAAGATATACATAGGTTGGGTTGGAACTTACCCCAGTGCCATAGTGGGTTATCCAAGTTGCACTGGTGATTTGCGAGTGGGGTCCTGCACAGTCCGCCCTGTGGAGCAGAAGAGAATATTCAGGTGGTATCCATTTAAGGCTTCTTTGCTCAAATTTCTTCCCAGGGTTGTGGTTTGGAGGCAGCTAACATCACTCAGCCTCAGTTTCTTCATCTTTAAACTGGAAATAATCATAAAAAATAAAGCAGTTATGGAAGTTATGGGATATAATGGAGTTGAAAACACGTTATAAACTTAAAGAATTAGGAAGCTGGTAGGTGGGAATAGTGAGTAGCATTAATAATACCACCTACTGAAATTCATTAGTGTAAAGCCACAAAAACAAGAGGAGCTTAATACAGACAGATTTCAATAAAACATGCTATTAATTTAAAGACATGATAAAAAAAAACACTCAATAGTTGTTGTGCAATGATCTTTGTCAAGCACATTTGATCCCATTTTCTTCCTAGTTAAATGTTTTCAAATAATCCCCAGGTCTTATTAAATGTCAAGCTCTTCACATTAGCAGACAGAGGTTTCCTGGTTATGCCCTGTTTTCCTCTCAGTTCCATGTCTCCTAGACCCTCAATCTCCTCCAGCCACAAAGTCCCATAGTTCTCCACATGCATCAAATCTCTTCTCACATGTTGTTTTTCTGCCTCAGATGCCCACTCCACACCTACCCACCTGCTGCCTCTCCATCCTTGACACTGCTGAGCCCTCTCTTCATATCTCATGCCTCTTTAACTTTCTCCCAGATTGAGATTCTGGTTCTGGAGCTTGCCCTGTGAATATCACTGTCATAGCACACTCTACACTTTGTCATTTTCATTTTTGTATCCTTAGCATGAAACTCTGATCTCCTTGATGGCAGGAGCTATCTGATGGCAGGGCTCTGATTTGTCTCTACCCACTGAGTTTGTACCATGTTCTCAGTACATGTGTATGTGTATTGAATGAAGGCACTGCATGCCACGTCTCAGTATAGTTTGTAGGTCCACTGTTATTAATATCATGGAATATTAGAGTCAGACTGCTTGAGTTTGATCCTGGATCTACCATTTTCAAGCTAAATAACCTTTAGCAAATAGTTAACTTTTCTGTAAAATTAAAAACCAAATAAGAAAAACTAAATAAGAAAAATTATGAAAGACACCCAGGAGTGCCAGGCACAAACACTCAATAAGTGTAGTCATTATGACAATGATGATGATAATAAGAAGAAATCCCATGGATAAATAGCAAATCCCTCATCTCCTCTGCTATTAGATGTCAAATATTACTTTGAATTATTCTTTGACTCCAAGAATGTGTATGGAATTATTTATATTATATTAGATGTAATAGGAGATCAATAACTATTGATTAATAATAAATAGCTAATATATATGTAGCACTTGCTATATGCCAAATAGTGTTCTACCAAGTTTCATATACCTTAACTGACTAATTCTCATCAATCCTTTGGTACCTATCGTTATTATTCCCATTTTTTGTAGATAAAGAAACTGAGGCACATAGAGGTCAGATGACTTACCCTGGTGGTAAGTGGCAGTCCAGCTCCAGGGTCTTTTCTCCTTATTATTATAGTATTATGAATGAGTGAGTGAATGAATAAGTCTCATCAGTTAAACACATTCAGCAAAGGGATCTATTCATCCTATTTTCAAATCCACTATAACTTAAATTTATTAGTCTATCTCCTTTTTTTTCCTTGAGCAACATTTTACATTGCTTCTGCTTTCAGTTTCCCCACAGATATACTATGCAGTGGAAATGAATCCCATGGAATGTGATGCTAGAACTGAAAAGGTCAATGTGTCTGCATCTATGTGTTTAGGAATCAAGAACATACAGATCAGTATATTATAACAAACTGGTCTTGTTGTCTGGGGCATGTCCTATAGCCAAGAAACGCTATCAGCATACCCACTTGTAAGGTTCTGTATGACCCTGGGCCAAGCTAATCAGGTGAAATGTTTAACTACATCAGCCAATAGCAACAAAATCAAAGAGTAAATTTGAAGCATGGTAGAGAATCAGAAGCCAAAGAATAAACTGGTGAAGTAATAAAAAGAAGTATGAAGTGTAGCCAGATATGGGGAAATGAGGCAGATGTTGGAAAGCCATAATAATCCACAATAGACTGTGAAGTGAACAGAAGCAGGTCAGAGTAAGTGGTACCATTGAGACTGCTGTGGTGATTCTTTTAAAATATCTAATTAGGACATTAGGGAAATTTCCAAACATCCAGTTACCCTTAATAACCCTTTACAAATTTGTCTTCAGTGAATTTACTTAAATCACATCTTAAAATGTTAAAAATTTAGCCAGAACTGAATGTTGAAAGAGAAGAGGACTTACAAATCATCTAGTCTTCTTTTTCATTTTAAAATTAGTCAACTCAGCCAAGAAGTTGGTCCATAATAACTCAATTAAAGTAATATATTTTACAAGATTGTAGCAGCTATAGATAGTGATATTTCCTCTTATTCATCCTAAACTTAATGTTTTTAATTTTCAAAGATGTCCCCCCACTCAAACCTACTTTGGGAATACGATAATTGAGTAATAAGTCAAAACTCCCATATAGATATAAACTCCATTCTTGCATGTAAAAGTCCTTAATTTATGAAAAATGATTTTTCACCATTTCATAAAGGAGCCATTCATTCACAAATGAATGATTGAATGTACATAATGAATTTCAGTTGAATGAATGCAGAGTGGCACCATCATTATAGTTAGTTTTGGATTTCTAATACAGGACTTCAGAATGTGTGTTCCAAGTAGAGACAGTGCAGGGAACTGGGCTGTATTGTCCCCTTCAGAATTTCAAGCTCTTTCTAACAGATGAGCATCATGTGCTCCCCAGTGTGATGCACTGAGGACATACATTAAATATGTAATGTTCAGGGGAAGAAATGCTTAACCTGAATCTAAACTTTGGGAAATAATCAAGCAAGTCATGTTAAGGTATGTTCTGCAAAATAAATGAACTGGACTCTAAAAGTTAAAAAAAAAGTTTGGTTAACTTTAACATTGAAGGAGATTACTGACATGATGACTAAATCCACTTTGTGATTGAGTCTTAGGTCAGGAGAATAGCTATAAGTTACATTATTGAGACCATTAGATAAATTTAAATATTGAGGGTACATTAGATAATGAAATTGTGTTGATGTTAAATTTCCTGCATATGATCCCTGCATTGTGGTTATATAGAGTCTTCTTGTTCTATGAAAATACATGCTGGAGTATTTGGACGTAAGCTTTCTTGATGTCAGCCATAAACTTTAAAATGGTAGGCCAAAAAAGAAAGGTAGGTATGTGCGGATGTGTATAAATGTACACACACACATACACATACACACATATATGCGTATACATGGTAAAAAGAAACATGGCAAAAAGTTAACAGTGTTTAAGTCTAAGTGAAAAGAATATGGTTGTTTCCTGTACTATTTTTGCAATATTTATTTACATTTGAAATTATTTAACATAAATAGTTTAGGGGAAAAAAAAGGAAGTTTAAAATTCTAAACCAGAGGCACCTGGGTCGCTCAGTTGGTTCAGTGTCTGCCTTCGGCTCAGGTCATGATGCCAGGGTCCTGGGATCGAGGCCCACGTTGGGCTCCCTGCTCAATGGGAGCCTGCTTCTCCCTCTCCTCCCCTCTTGTGATCTCTTTCGCTATCTCTGTCACTATCTCTCTCAAATAAATAAAATAAATAAAATCTTAAAAAAAATAAAAATAAATAAAATTCTAAACCAGGTAGAAAAAATGAAACCTGCACATAATAGGCAGTTAAGCAATATGTTGAATAAATAAATAAAAGGATGAACATTTTAGGCATATTCCTCATGCCCAACTCCATATTTCTCCCCCTCCCAATCCTTTAAGAACCATAAATACCATCATTAATAACTTACTTGGATTAAGACCTATCTTACTCAAAATCTCTAGTTAAGATGAAAATATTATTGGAAAGATCAACAACATATATTTACCCTTATTTTCCAGTTAAACCAATCATTTTCTTGTCACAGTCCTTAGAAAAATTACTTAATATTTTCTTTCTTCAATTTTCTAATCTATGAAATGGGGAAAATAACTCACTTTTTGCTATAAATCAAATAATTATGAGGATTAATTAGGATAGTATATTAAAATGCTCACACTTAATTAGCACTTAATGAATGCTAGATATTATTATTATTATGTGTATACAAATTCTGTTTGCTTTCCTGGTACATTCAAAGGCTATTTCCTAGCCATGTTTTCCATATTACTTCCCAGTATAATCATCATATGACAATTATAGCTGAAAAATAGTAGGAATGCTCTTGTGCCCAGCAGTGTCAGAAATGCTTCACCTACATGCTATAATTTTATTCTTGCAAACTTCCTGCAGGTTATATTTATTATTAACATTTTTTAATGATGAGAACAAGGTTCAAAGTAGTTAAGAATCTTACTTAAGGACCTAGTGGGTGAAGGAGCTAAGACTGAATCCCAGTCACCAAGGCCCTTAACCAGTACAGCATTTTGGCTCTGAATCTCTATTCCCTTTAGCTAGGTAAGACTCCTCTTTGAACCTCTCTTAATGTATATATTCATTATGCCTATTATAGCAACTCTATTCAAGTCATATTTCCACAGATTTTAAATATAGATGATAGATGATGTAGAAAAAAATAGATGATCTAAGAGGATGGGTTTTGGTTTAGGAAAAGAAATTTCAAAAGCAAGTTTGGACTCTAGCCCTTTCAAGTGCATAATTTTGACAAAATCAAGTACTTATTTTGAGCTCTAGTTTCTTTTTCTTTTTTTTTAAGTGTTTGTAATTTTTTTTTAGGATTTTATGTATTCATTTGACAGAAAGAGAGAGAGTGAACACAAGCAGGGGTGCGGCAGAGGGAGAGGGAGAAACAGACTCCCCACAGAGCAGGGAGCCTGACGTGGAGCTTGATCCCAGGACCTTCAGATCATAACCTGAACCAAAGGCAGACACTTAACTGACTGAGCCAGCCAGGTGCTCCTGAGCTCTAGTTTTTTTTATCTGTAAAATAGAACAACAAAAATTCTTATTTACTTACTAATGCATGTGTGTGGGATAGGGAAGGGTATGGTAAAAATCATATAAAATAATGGTTATGAACAACCTTATAAACTATAAATAATTAGTAAACACCTGGCTGGCTCAGTCAGTAGAGCATGTGGCTCTTGATCTCATGATTATAAGTTCAAGCCCCATGTTGGGTGTAGAGATTAGTGAAAAATAAAATCTTTAAATTATAAATAATTAGATAATACTAATAACTAAATATTTGCCAAAGATAAAAAAGTCACTGAAACTGAAATAGTATGTCACAAAAAATGATATGATAAAAATGTATATATGTATATATTTTATATATATGTCTATATTTGTATTCCATATATATTAAAATGTACACTTATATAATAGATGTATATAGAAGGATGGATGGATAGAGAGATAAAATCAATATATTCTGGTGTAGTGGTGGATAGATTATCCTTCTATATCTCTTACTCTTTGAGGTTCAGTACCCTCAGTGGTATAATGAGAATTATAATACATCTCAGAGATAGCTGGTTATAAGGATTAAACCCACAAAAGCAATCAACAGTGTTTAGCAACATTTCAAAAATCATTGGCCCAAATAAATGTTAGTTAATCAGAATCAAATTCACTAACACTTTATCAGTGTTATAAGTATATAAAGTTATATAAATATATTTCTTATTGTACCACAGTGTTTATCATAATACATATTGGTCTCCTAGATACTTGCAGGATTTGTCTCTCAGGAATGGGTCATTGGCAAGTAAATTCTAAAGATGGTCAAGGACATGGAATGGCAGTCTTGGGACAAGGAAAATGATGTTAGCCTTTTATCAAAAAAAAGTTTTGAACCATCTTTCTGGAGAAGTCTAGGTATCTATATGTTCAGTGGGAATCTGTGTTGCTATCACTCAAAATGTGAGGGCAGCTGTGGTTTCCACTTTTAGCAAATTTCAGTTTACAGATAGAGGAAACTTTTCAAACAGACCCATGTTAGTAGTCATCAAAGGGCTGAGGTTCCAGGCTTCTAGGGTGAGACTCCAAGCAACTGGAGTAGGTTGAATAGGCTTCTCCTCTGGGTCTTCCCTTACCATTTTCCCAGTTGCAAGTAGAGATCCTCTCCTGGCCCAGTTAAGGTCAGGCATCTACTCCAAAACCAACTGACGATGGCCAGGAATGAAGGGACAATTTCTTAACAATTTATCATCCGTATACACTAAAGGTCCAATATCCTGGAGCAGAGGAAATATGTAAATCATGCAAATACTACAGTATACTGCTAGTAACTACAGCTTCTAAAAAAAAAAAACTCAAACAATTGAATAAATTAATTTTATTATAACAGATTGTTATTTTAGAAATTGGTGACAGACTAAGAATTGAAATTTCCTATGCTTTATAAACACCTGTGTGTGTGTGTGCACATATGCGCACTCAATGTGTGTACAAGTGTGCTTTAATGAGTATAAAATGGTAGAATATACTAGAATTATAGCTTATAAGTAAATCTCAGCTATGATTGACTTGATTGGTGTCAGTGTTATTTCCTTGCAGATGGCTTCCATTTGCCAGAAATTAATGGGAACAGAATGTACTATTGTGGATGATGAGTTTCCAAAGATAGCTTTTATGCCACTTGGCCAATCGGACACCCCACCTTGGCCCTGTTGGGCTTATTACTGCCATTCAGACATCTGAAAATCTCTTGACAATTCTCCTCCATACCAAACGGAGCCAGCACTTTCAAATGGATCTCATTAGACTTCTTATAAAACCACTACACACTAGAAAGAGTTTCCATCCCAGAAGGGTTTCTTCATTCGAACTTATCAAGCCTCTATACAGTTCTGTTCCTGATTAGCAATTTGTTCTCCTAAGAGCTTTAAAGATACACCTTTATATCTCTGTAATTTCAGGCCTTTCCCATTTTCCCTTTATTGGCACATTCAAATGTATTTTACTCTTATCTTGGATCTGTCACTCAGCATATGTCAACTTTAAGAGCACTGGACTATAGCGGTGACTGTCAGTAACGTTTCAGCTTAAAAAAGAGAGAAAGGGGAAAAACTCCAGGACGCATGCATCAGATCTCAGAAAGCTGCCTGCCTTGATATATGACATCCTAGTATGCTATTCTAAATTATTTCCATCAGACAAGCAAATGTCAATCTACACTCTTGTCTGGGAGGAGCAAAGAAATTTTCTTTGACCATATGCTATCAAATACCATGTCTAATCTAGCCATTCCATGTTTCGCTTTTAATACTTCTGAAGCTTTCATTTAAGGTTCTTTTTCTTCCTGACTCTTCCTCCCTAAACCTCACATACTAAGCCCCACATTTTTTCTGTGAAGTCTTCTTTACAACTTTGCTTTCTGTCTGATGTATCCAGCCCTCCACTCCCTTTACTCTCAGTCTCTGGGCAAAACTTGATCATATCCTTCCTGCATTTCTTTGGAGATTCTAATCATGCATCTGTGTCCCAAACTCAACTGTAAGCCCTCTATGGGCAGAGATTGCAACTCATTGTCTGTGCCAGGGTCTAACACATATGTAAATAGCCCAGCCTGTGATCCTCAAATTTTGCCTGTTAAATTGATAGTTGGATGAGTAGAAAGCTGGATGAATGGATGGACGGATGGATAAATAAATAACTGTTTTGTTTGCTCTTTTTTCTGAAAGCACATGGGAAGATGCCTATACATAGTAGGAACTTAATAACAAGTAAAAAAAGTAGGTACTTAGTAAACATGAGTTAAATTGGTATCCCAAATGTGAGGCAAAGTAAGTTAAATAGAAAAATATTAAAGTCTTTTGAAAGATTACCTATTAGGTGATGTAAAAAGTAGAATGTAGAGGGTGCCTGGGTGGCTCAGATGGTTAAGCGTCTGCCTTCGGCTCAGGTCACGATCCCAGGGTCCTGGGATTGAGTACTGCATCAGGCTCCCTGCTCCTTGGGAGCCTGTTTCTACCTCTGCCTCTCTCTCTCTCTCTCTCTCTCTCATGAATAAATAAATAAAATCTTTAAAGAAAATAAAAATAAATAAATAAAAAGTAGAATGTAGAAGCTACAAATAATAATGTATGAATTAATAGGAAATGAGAGGATTTGAGAATATCTATTTACATCTCTTTCAGCAGAGAAGGAATTGAACTTTGACTCATATAAAGTAAAATTAGTTTTTCTAAAACTGCAGTCAAGGTGACAGAAAATAGCCTTTTCCTTATTCAGTGATCACTTTTAAAGGAAAGACTAGTTTATGTTGGATCACATCATATTCAGTCTGTTAATTGATAGTTTTTCTCTAGCTTACTTGTGGATTTGGAGTCAGAATAGCTTGTGTAGAAGTTTTGACTCTACTACCAACCAACTGTATGGCTAAGACTATGTTGAATGCAAGCATTAAATAATCAAATACTTATTGAATGCCCACTATGTGGCAGACAACATACAAATTCATTGATTCTTTTTTTTTTGATAGTTGAAGGAAGGTTTTTTTTTTATTTATTTTTACTTTTTTAAAGTTTTTATTTAAATTCCAGTGAGTTAGTATACAGTGTAATATTAGTTTCAGATGTGGAATTTAGTGATTCATCGCTTACATACAACACACAGTGCTCATCACAACAACTGCCCTCCTAAATCCCCATCACCCATCTATCCCATCCCCCTGCCCACTTCCCCTCCACCAACCCTCAGTTTGTTTTCTATAACTAAGAGTCTGTTTTCTGGTTTGCCCTTCTTTTTTTTTTTCTCCCCTATGTTCATCTGTTTTGTTTCCTAAATTCCACATATAAGTGAAATCATATGGTGTTTGTTTTTCTCTGACTGACTTATTTTGCTTAGCATAATACGCTCCAGCTCCATCCATGTTTGTGATCAAAGTATCTTGGGCAAGTTTCCTAACCACTCTGTGCTTCAGTTTTACCATCTGTAATGTGGGGAGAATGTATCTTCATCAGGTGGTTTAAGAATCAATGAATTTGGAAAAATGTTCCATGCTCTTGGATTGGAAGAACAAATATCGTGAAGATGTCAATGTTACCTAGAGCAATCTACACATTTAATGGAATCCCTATCAAAATACCATCCACTTTTTTCAAAGAATTGAAACAAATAATCCTAAAATTTGTATGCAACCAGAAAAGACCCCGAATAGCCAGAGGAATGTTGAAAAAGAAAAGCAAAGCTGGTGGCATCACAATTCCGGACTTCAAGCTCTATTACAAAGCTGTGATCATCAAGACAGTATGGTACTGGCACAAAAACAGACACATACATCAATGGACCAGAATAGAGAGCCCAGAAATGGACCCTCAACTCTGTGGTCCACTAATCTTCGACAAAGCAGGAAAGAGTGTCCAATGGAAAAAAGACAGTCTTTTCAACAAATTGTGTTGGGAAAATTGGACAGCCACATGCAGAAGAATGAAACTGGACCATTTCCTTACACCACATACAAAAATAGACTCCAAATGGTTGAAAGACCTCAATGTGAGATAGGAGTCCATCAAAATCCTAAAGGAGAGCACAGGCAGCAGCCTCTTTGACCTCAGCCACAGCAACTTCTTCCTAGAAAGATCACCAAAGGCAAGGGAAACAAGGGCAAAAATGAACTCTTGGGACTTCATCAAGATAAAAAGCTTTTGCACAGCAAAAGAAACTGTCAACAAAACCAAAGGGCAACTGACAGAAAGGGAGAAGATATTTGCAAATGGCATATCAGATAAAGGGCTAGTATCCAAAATCTATAAAGAACTTATCAAACTCAACACCCAAAGAACAAATAATCCAATCAAGAAATGGGCAGAAGACATGAACAGACATTTTTCCAAAGAAGACATCCAAATGGCCAACAGACACATGAAAATGTGCTCAATATTGTTTGGCATCAGGGGAATCCAAATCAAAACCTCAATGAGATACCACCTCACACCAGTCAGAATGACTAAAATTAACAAGTCAGGAAAAGACAGAAGTTGGTGGGGATGCGGAGAAAGGGGAACCCTCCTACACTGTTGGTGGGAATGCAAGCTGGGGCAGCCACTCTGGAAAACAGTATGGAGGTTCCTCAAAAAGTTGAAAGTAGAGCTACCCTACAACCCAGCAATTGCACTACTGGGTATTTACCCCAAAGATACAAATGTAAGGATCCGAAGGGGTACGTGCACCCCGATGTTTATAGCAGCAATGGCCACAATAGCCAAACTATGGAAAGAGCCAAGATGTCCATTGACAGATGAATGGATAAAGAAGAAGTGGTATATATACAATGGAATATTATGCAGCCATCAAAAGGAATGAAATCTTGCCATTTGCAATGACGTGGATGGAACTGGAGGGTATTATGCTAAGCAAAATAAGTCAATCAGAGAAAGACATGTATCATATGATCTCACTGATATGAGGAATTCTTAATCTCAGGAAACAAACTGAGGGTTGTTGGAGTGGTGGGGGTTGGGAGAGATGGGAATAGACTTTGGGTAGGGTATTTGCTATGGTGAGTGCTGTGAATTGTGTAAGACTGTTGAATCACAGATCTGTACCTCTGAAACAAATAATACATTATATGTTAAAAAAAAGAAGAAGATAGTAGGAAGGGAAAAATGAAGGGGGGAAATTGGAGGGGGAGATGAACTATGAGAGACTATGGACTCTGAGAAACAAACTGAGGGTTTTAGAGGGGAGGGGGTGGGGGGATGGGTTAGCCTGGTGATGGGTATTAAAGAGGGCACGTATTGAATAGAGCACTGGGTGTTATACGCAAGCAATGAATCATGGAACACTACATCAAAAACTAATGATGTAATGTATGGTGATTAACATAACATAATAAAATAAAAAAGAAGAATCAATGAATTTGTGGCTGAGTATACAACGGAATATTACTCAGCCACAAATTCACTGATTCTTACAACCGCCTGATGGAACTTGCATTCTCCCCACAGTACAGATGGTAAAACTGAAGCACAGAGTGGTTAGGAAACTTGCCCACCATCACAAAGCTACCATATTAGTTTCCTTTTGTTGCTGTAACAGATTACCACAAACTTGGTGGCTTACAACATAAATTTATTATGTCACAGTTCTGGAGGCCAAAAGGCTGCAATTCATTTCTGTAGGCTCAAGTCAAGGTGTTAGCCGGGCTGGTTCCTTTTGGAGACTCAAGAGGAAAATGTGTCTCCGTGGCTTTCTAGCTTCTGGAGGTACCAGCATACCCTGGCTCATGACCCCTTCCTTGCACCGCTCAACCTCTTGCTTCCAACATCACATCTACTTTCTCTTCCATGTCAAAACTCCTTCTGTTCCCTTCCTAAAAGGACACTTAAAATTACATTTAGGGCCCACCTGCATAATCCGGAATGATCTCTGCATCTCAAGATCCTTAACTTAAGCACATCTATAAAATCCCTTTTGCCTGTAAGGTAACACTCACAGGTTCCAGCAATTTGAATCTGGATATATTTAGGAGACACTCTTTGGCCTACCATAGCCACTGAGCTGGAACTAGGATTTCAAGAATTCTGGTAATATAGATAGCCAAACATTTCACTAGTGTGCCATGCTGCCTCAGATAATGGGTGCAGCTTCTCAGATAAGAATTACAAGAAAGGATAACCTATTCAGTGTTGCCTAAAAAACATAGGGTAAAGTGCCTCATGGAACCCAAGGACAAGGTGCAATGGAACCTCAGGAAAAGCCCAAGTACATTTATGAGAAGGCCTTAGGATATATACTTTGGGGATTATCTGCATGTGTTACCCATTTTTCTCTCTTCCTCTGTATCTTACCTTTCTCTGCTTTCTACAGTCCCCATGTCAGGAAACTGTCACAACACAGTTTTACATGTTTACATTCTGTCCACACCCCAAAACACAAATGTGTCCTTTCTCCTTTTCTTGTAAGTGACCACAGTGCCAAGGGCTGGATCACGTAGTATAAATATGGGTTCTCAGTGAAGTGAGATCAGAGCTTGATCCAATGTGAATGATCACAGAACATTTTTTTGTAAGAGGTGAAGCTTGAAAGCTGAGCAGCATCCAAAAGTAACTTCCACAGCTCTCATCTGTAAAAGCTCCCTGGAAGCAGGGACTGTAGATTCTACTTTGTATTGACATCCAGGAGAAATGTGACAGCATTTATTTATTTCTATAAGAAATTACGGCAAAATTATAAAAACAACAGGTCCCGAGATAAGAAGGAAGAGGCCCCAAGAGCTTTTAGCTCATGACTTCCAAAATAGCTATTAAATTAATTTTCTTCTTTCCCTCCTTCCTGCTTTCCTTCTATTTTCCTGCTTCCTTCCCTCCCTACTTCCTTCTTTCCTTTCTTCCTTTCCTTCCTTCCTTCCTTCCTTCTTTCCTTCATTATCCATTTGTTTGTCTTTGGGCCCATTAAGAAGAAAAAATTATAAAATTGAAAAAAGGCACTAAGGTTCTTCCCAGAGATTTCCATGAAGGCTTCAAATGCTCTGACTGGGAGCCTGGGGTGGGGGTGTTACCCCAGCTGAGCACACAACTGAAGATGTATATCAGCTGGTACAGGAGATCTGGGATCACCCATAGAGAATCAGGGCACAATTCAAGGCCTTGAGAGAGATTAGGACACCATAATCCTGAGCATTGGTAGCATAACAGCAGACACTTTGAAGTGGGGGCAGGGTACTTGAATCAGATTTTCAAGCTATGCAGCCGCAGTGACTAAAGACTAAGGTTGGTGGGGCAGTTTCAATATGACATCTGTTGACAAAGCTAATAATAATCATTAAGGCAAAGCAGACAAAACAATTATTGTCACTGCCATGCATTGACCAGGAGTCATAGAATTCCACTTTCGGATTCAAAGCCATCCCTGAACATTGAGTATTAAACAAATAAGGAGGTTCTTAGAATTCACAGTGAGGACATTCCATGGGAATGTGGAATGAGAGTTAAAATACAAATTCCCTGGAACTATCCAGAGTAAGAAAGGACAATAGAGCCTATTGAAAGTGTACAAATTCTGGAGCAAGTAAGGCTTTGCATTCAGTCTCCCTCACTTTCTACCTTTGTGGCTTTCAGAAAGATATTTTACTTTTTTGAGACTCTGTTATGAAGTAATACCTGCTTTGTAGGGATATTCAAAACATTAAATGAGTTAATGTAAGTAGTATCTGACACAGAGGAAGAACTCAACCAAAATCCTTTCATTCCTCCTTTTTCTTCTGCTTTAGTCACTTTTGACTGGACTCCATATTCACACCCCTCTGAAGACTGGCTCATGCTAACCAGCTATCACCAATCCACCTACTCTCAGCTGACCCTAAGTTACTCTTCACATGTGTTGCTCAAAAAGCAAGTTAAACAAACATCAAATATTTAATGCAGATCCCATCATTGTCCATATGTTCTGAAAGCCATTGACCCGACTCCTCAAACTATTGGCAGAAAGTACAGATCTCAATTTTAGATGGAATTTCTGCATCCCAGAAAACATCCAAATGGCTTAGTCTTAACACAAGCCATCACTGGCAACAGAGACCAGGACTGTAAGGAAATTATGTTTTCTGCCCCACAAGGTGACTGGAAGGAATCCTATAATCAGAGATGAAAGAATGGTGAGAGGGAATCAAACTTTAATGAGGACACAGGCTGGGAACATGGGAGTTGGAAGCCATGAGAGACTCGGTGGGGTTACAAGGCAGCCAGAGGTGGGAAGAATAGTCACTGGCATGGAAGAAAGAAGAGAAATAGCTAAATGATATTTTCCAACAACCGTGGCAGGATTGTAGAAATGCAGACAGGAAGGACGGTTTGATTGTATTATAAAAAGCATAGCATATGTTCTATAGTTAATGAATCCAATTCTAAATTTTAAAATATACCTAGCATACAGTGTACACTAAATGACATTGGTTAGATGTATTTACATAATAATAATAAGTGCAACTTATTTATCATATACTCTCAACGCCTGCCACTATATAAAAACAAATTCAGATAAATTAGAAAATAAGGAAATAAGATAGGCAGAAAACGGTATATTAGAAAACAAAGAAACAATAAAACTGACAAGTGAATTTAAGAATTGCTCTCCTTGAGAAGCAAGCAATCCAAAATTGCAGAAACTGCAGTGAACCTGAAAAATATAAAGAGAGAAAGTACAAATACATAGCATTTAAAATGGAAAGGAGGGGGAGTGATATCACAGATGTCAAGGGAATAAAAATAATCCTAAAAGAGTTATTTGCAAGACTAAATCATACATTTCAACATCTGGATGAAATGAATGATTTCTAAGAAAATGTTGCCAAGATTGACGGACAATCTAAGCAGTTGACAAAATTGAGAAAGTTATCAGAGATCAACAACCAGCAGTGTGCTGGGGCTGGCTAGCACTGGTTTCTGAAAGACAACTGTGTACCTCTCTTCCACCTCCAAGTTCAGTAACATCATGAGAATACACTTACAATCAGCCATTGTCACTATGGAAATCAGCAAATGCTACAAAGAAGAACCACTTATTGAACATTTACTACTAGCACACCACTAATTGTAGTCCTGAAAAATGTCAGGACCAGATGAACTGACTCAAACTTTTAAGGAACAGACATCTCAGTAATTTGCAAAATGTTCTAGAGCAGAAAAGAAAAGCTCCTAAATCTTCATTTAACGAGCCTTACACTGATACAAAAAAAAAAAAAAAAAAGGAGAAAGCTGTAGGTTAATCATTTTCTTGTATATTAATGCAAAACAAAAACACAAGTGAAAAAAAAGCAAAAAAAATTTCCATAGCTTATTATAGACTAATACACCACAGCCAACTGAGATTCTTTCCTGGAAGGCAAGGGTCGTTCTCTAGTAGGAATAAGAAGTCCATTAATTCAATGCGTAATAATAATTACAATAATTACAATAAGAATTACAATAAGAAACAATACAATAATTACAGTAAGAAAATGTGAGTTCTGTCCTCATGTGACTGAGGTGGGCAGATGAAGAAATAATTAAATAAAATATAGTATAATTAAAAAGAGAAAGAAAAAATTATGCAACTAGAAATTCTGAACTCTGTTCATTGGGAGGATTTAAGTTGCTACTTTCTACTGATTTAGCCACCCAGATACAGCAAATGTGAACATGAACAAGTATAGAAGCCCCCCTCCTTTGTTTTAATTTGGAGACCTATACGATGTATATCTTGGAATATTTCCATTAACTTAAATTTTAGACAATTATTATAATGAAAGAAAAAAGGGGAAGGAAAAAAAACGTAGATCAGGGAAACAGGATGAAAAGCAGTAGCAGGAAGAGGAATGGAAGAAGTGAGGGAAAGAAGAGAAATAGAAAGTGAGGGAGTAGTAAAGAAGAGAAAAAGAATGAGAGAACAAGGGTAGGAAGGAAGGAAGGCAACTGCATTCAGCCTCCTTTTTCCTCCTTCCTGATTTAAAAACTCCATAAGGAACATCATCAGTTTTGATTCCTTGGAAAACAAAATCTCTCTCACACTCGGACAGGTGAATTAAAGCGCAAAGGCTCTGGCATGGCCCAGGCTCCCTAGTGAGGAGGCAGATAATGAAGGGGATAAAAAGACACCAGCTCCAAGGCTTACAGTGGGGCAACCAAGTTCTTGCCAAGTCAATCAGGGCCAGCAGGGTCACAAGTGCCTGATCACACCAGCCAGTGGAGTCCGTAGTTGTCCCAGGGAGGTCCGGAGAAGAAACAGGGGCACGGCTCTTAAAAGTAGCTTAGCAGCCCTGAGCTGGCCAAACGCTCCCAAGGGGACTGGAAACCAAAGAAAATCATCTTTCTCAAACCAAAGAAGTCTAAACCAAAAGAGGAATGAGGAAAGGGAGGGGGATGGAGTTCTCCTGATTTGTGTTCCTCTCACTCATTTGACAGGGCAAGTACTAATGTCTTTGACTACAGTATTAGATGTTGTGCATATATCACTCTGTTGTTCTGGATGTTGTACTCCTCATCATAGGAGGAAGGAGAGAGGAGGAAAGGAAGAGAGAGGTCGTAGTAGTTACAGTGGTGGTTGTATAATCGTAGTGCTGATTGATGGTCATAGGTCACACTGTGGTTGTAGTTATTGCAAATCATCCATTCAAACCTATTTTGACTAAATACTCCAGGTACTAGGCAACAAAAACAAATGTGGTAAGAGCTGTAATATGTGTGTAAGACAAAGAGAAAAGACTGAAAACTTTCTAGGAAGATCTCAAGTCTTCTCAAATGCTTTTGAGAGGAACTCTTAGGAAACTGGAGAGGCAAGAAAAAGAGGAAGAGAAGCAATACGAAAAAATGTTATGAGAGCTTACAAATTGTGAACACTTTTCCTGGGTGTTTGTTCTGGACTGAACTGTGCCCTCCCCAAATTCATATGTTGAAGCCCCAACCCCCAGCAGGTCAGAATGTATGGAGATGTCACTAAGTTAAAATGATGTCAGGGTAGGCCTTAATCCAATCTAACTGGTATCCTTATAAGAAGAAATTAGGACATACAAAAAGATACCAAGGATGCATGCACAAAGAAAAACAAAAAACAAATAAAAAAACACTGAGGACATAGCATGAAGGTGACACGTGTCGCCAGCCAAGGAAAGAGGCCTCAAAAGAAACCAAACCTACTGACACCTTGATCTTGGACTTCTAGGGTCCTAAATTATGAGAAAATTAATGTGTATTGTTTCAGTCATTCAGTCTGTGGTATTTTGTTATAATAGTCCTAGTAAACTAATACGGTGTGCAATAAACATTTGTATAAAGAGGGAAGGAGTCAGGGAGGGATGGAGGAAGACAGGAAGGCAGGCAGGAGGGAAGGAAGGAAGGAAGGAAGGAAGGAAGGAAGGAAGGAAGGAAGGAAGGAAGGAAGGAAGAAAGGAAGGAAGGAAGGAAGGAAGGAAGGGAAAAAAAGGTGATAGAGAGCAAATCTGGTATGTCCTTACTTTATCAAGGTGGTAAATACCATAATTTACTCCTAACTACCTTACATCATTTTATAAGCCAGTATTTCTGAATGTGGTCAAAAGTATTAAAATTGGGGGGGGGCAGGGAGATACATCCTAGAATGTGCTTAACTTTAGAGGTTTAAATTAAAGCAATTTTTCATTCTTGTGTTTCTGTCCTCTTACATAAAGGATTATTTAGTGTTGCGATATTTGTAAGAATTCAGGGCCTGCCTGGTTGATGCACATGTTATTTGCTCCTCCCTGCATTTATCCATATCTTCATACACAGTCACACACACAGAGGATGTTACTAGATATCCGAATAATCCTCAGGATTAGTATGCTGACTGCTTACTAAAAGCTGGATGATTTAGCCATTTTTCCATTTACCTTTTCATCTCTCTCTGTTCTCTTTTCTAAGGGGAAAGAAAAAGTAAGATTGCAATAATATTGGTTAAAAACATTTCCACTTGGCAAATTAAAAAGAAGATTTAAAAATCACAAAAGCATTAACACACTGGTTATGTATATGCTGAGCATTTGGGAGCAAATCAGGAAACAAAGATGCCACAATGATTAAGGTTGAATAATAGGTTGCTAAGTATAAAGAGTCATCCAAACAATGCCTTCAAGGGCTCATTCACTCACCAGAGCATTGCTCTGAAGAACTGCAGTGAAAATGGAGTGACTTCCCAAGAGGAGAGACAGCCAGAAATAGAACTAAGAAAAATAAATAGGTAGTACATCAAAATGGAGTTGCACAGGGCCATCTCTCTACCAGAAGCTGATCTTTCCCTCAAGGTCCCACTCAGGTGAAGAGGCCCAGCTCTACGAATCACAAGACTTTTGACATTTCTGAGGCTCAATTTCTATTCTATAGAACGAGTATCATCATATTTATTTCACAAGATATTCAATTAGATACTGTAGGGGAGGAGAAATAATTTTCTTCTATCTCTTTAAGTTCTTGCCTGAGACCCTCCTGTGATAAAAAGACAGATTCACAGAAAAAAAAAGAACTATGCACATACATATGTACAGGATTCCTATGAAGATAGGAGACTCAGAAGGCAGCCAAACGATTGAGGCTTATATACCACCCTGAGCTGAGGAAAGGGATAAGGGCCTGGGCCTTCCAATGGGGCAAAGGCAATTCACTGGAAGCCAGAAGAGGGTGTTTGGTGCTCCAAGGTTGCTCTGCCAGCAGATGAGTCTCTCAGGTGAAAAAGTGGCTCCCATTACAGCTCTCTCCCCAGCACAGGCCCCCTTTCTAATGTAAATTTTCTTTACAAAAAGGTAACTTCTCTGCTTTTAGAGCTTCTCCTGTGTCTGCAGTTTCTCAAAATAGCTCAAAATAATCCTTATGCCAAAGAGACATATTTTGGGGTGATATATTCTGCTACCCTTCAATACAGATGTAATAGGGACTAGAAAAGCACTTTTTATTAAAGTGTAAAGTGCTGTGCCTGCACGAGACAGTGGTGGTGGTGATGACAAGGAAGAAAACTTGATGGGATGGTGGCATTCTCTTCAGAAATCTGAGTCATCATCATTCCAGAAACTGTCTCTACTCGTCCTGCCTCCACACGCCCCCCCCCCCCCCCAGCTCCAGCACTTTCCAAAAGGATGTGTTGTCAACTTTTCCCACCCCTCCTCTGGCCCTTCAACGACACAAACAAGGTGTTTCTCTTTTGCTGTTGCCAATGGGAGTTCAGGTCTTATTGATTTCAGGACTTTTCTTTTTCTTTCTTTCTTTCTTTTTTTTTTTTTGTTTCCCCTTTTCTGCTTTCAGAAACACTTCCTTCTTGAAGTGTTCAGATCCTCTGCTTTCATACCATAGCAGTGAACAGTTTTAGACTCAGTGACTCCTATTATCTTTAGTTGCAAAGCAGAAAATTGAAACCACGGGCATTAGTGATAAGGCAGATCTACTCACTGAGTCATTGTATCTCCTCATGTTCATGGCCACAGGCCCTAATATTGCCAACATTGAAGGGAAACCATGAAAGAAAGAAACCTGTTCCTATGGACTGAATATATCTGTCCCTCCCACAAATTCATGTTAAAACCTAATCCCCAACATGATGGTATTTGGAGGTAGAGATTTGAGGAGGTGATTAGATCATAGGGTGGAACCTTCACAAATGGGATTAGTGCCTTTATGGAAGAGACCCTGGAAAATTCCATAGCTCCTTCTGTCAGGTGAGGACACAGCAAAAAGACAGCTGTCTGTGAACAAGGAAGTAGGTTCTCACCAGACACCAAATCTGCAAGCACCTTGATCATGGACTTTCCGGCCTCCAGAACTATAAATTTCTCTTGTGCATAAGCTACCCAGACAATGACTTTTTTTTTTTTTTTTTGGTTATAGCAGCCTGAATGGACTAACACACCTGTGAATGCCCCATCATCCACACACATTCTCAGAGCACTGACTGTATGCCTGGTTCTGCACTGGTGCTAGGGAAGGCAGGTAGATGCACACGACCAGATAAGGGTCATATCTGGGGATATAAATTTTAATGGGGAAATGGACTTACATGATATCACTTCAATTTGGGGCTCAAAATATAGGAGAGAAAGATAGGAGCAAAGTGTTTCTGAAGCACTAAGGAGGGAAGGAGATCTTCCTGCTGAGATAGGGAAGTGTTCATGGCAGGTGTGAGTTCCTGGAGGTGAACCTTGAGTTTGGGGAACATTTAGACCTGGTGAGAGCAGGTGAGAAGGTACATTTCAGTTGGTATGAGAAACTTGGGCACAAATTCCAGGTCATGTCTGTGCTGGGATTTAAGGAAACAGAAGCCATAATAATAAGCATATACTTTTGACTAATGCCAGTCATTATTCTGAAAGCGTAATGTAGGTTTACTATAATCCTCATAACAGCTCTATGAAATAGACATCATTATTATATGAACTTAAGATATGAAGAAACCAAGATCACACAGCCATCTCAGTGCCAGAGAAGATGATTTCTCCCCTTTGGACTTACATGTGCATGTACTGAGATGCAGCTATATTAATGGAGGGATATACAAGATGCTAAGGGAACATGGACAAAGCCTGCCCTATTCTACATGGCAGAGGAGTTGCAAAGGAGGCAGAATGAGGGAAAGAATGAGGAAACAGAGAATGTGAAGTAGAATTCTGGATCAGCATATGCAAAAGTGGGCACAAACACAGGATTTAAAGTGAATAGTAGAAACTTCAGAACAGCCAATTATGAAGATAAGTTGTGCATGGCAAAGTGTGAGATGGGGCTGTAGATATATGCACAGTCCATCACAGAGACCTTCATATGCCATGTTCCAGAATTCAGCCTTAATTCTCAAGGCAATAGAGTCTTTTTAAAAAGGTCTAAAAAAAGGTGCATAGGGTCAATGGGATGGCAAGGAGGAAATAGATTCCAAAGACATCTAGGAAGTTAAGTGGTCAGAACTCAGTAAATGCTTAGATCAGTGAAGTGGAAGAAGAGATAAAGTTGAGAATGACCATGACTCTAAGACGTCTAGCCCTGAAGACTAGTTAGATAAAAGAACTACCATCCAACTTAGGAAATTTCAGCGAAAATGGTGATAATCATAGCCTCTTAATGCGTCTCATTACCTCCAGTCTTTTTCTGCTTCAGTTCATTTTTTATATTGTCTAGCTTAGCAAAATATTTTTGATGATATTGCAATTGTCATAATAAAGTTCACTGTTTTTAAAAACTTGGCCTTGCGGGGTTGAGAGATGGAGAGATGAAGAGAGAGAGTGAGGGAGAAAAGGAATGTTCAAGTCTAATTTCAAGCAAGGGACTGATGATTACTTGAAAGTAATAGTAAAAATAATACCAATTCATAGTTATCAGGCCCTTATTAATAGCCAAAAACATTACTAGACACT
Organism: Eumetopias jubatus; assembly: GCF_037043125.1. Classification (NCBI taxonomy): domain Eukaryota; kingdom Metazoa; phylum Chordata; class Mammalia; order Carnivora; family Otariidae; genus Eumetopias; species Eumetopias jubatus. The sequence goes on along the minus strand of NW_028274819.1, from coordinate 61,048,041 downwards.
TTTCACAAATTATTTCATTTAATCCTCATAATAATCCTCTTAACCAATTTATTATATAATTATCCCCATTTTTCAGATGAGGTTAAGTAATTTGGTTAAAGACACATATGTAGTAAATAGTAATTCTAGAATTTGAACAAGGTATTTTGGCTCCAAGACCATCCTTCTTCCACTGTGCCATGACAAATGTATTTTACAGACACACTCAAAGTACAAAAAGTTTATGTATGTCTAAGTGTGGAACTGATTTACAGAGAAACTAGAGAGAAAGTGTGCCCTAGTATTTTCTTCATAACTCATGGCCCAACTTTGACAAAGTATGAGGACTGATTGATTTTCACATGTTGACTACATGCTCTCCAGCTGTACAAATACAATTTCTGGAACCCTAAAAGTAACCCAAATAGGTTCCATTTTTCATTTTGTAAAACAAGAACTTGGTGACTACTGAATAGTAAATGTTGATAGTTGGGCAGCAGAGTCTTGGAGCAACAGCACAAAAAAGCCCAATTGGTATTCTCAAAATGACACTGGAACCCTACAAAGAGGAACCAGAGGGACCAGAGGAACCCTACCAAGACTGAAGCAACTCCATCTGACCAGTAAAGTCATTTTGAGGATGACTTTCTAAATGCCTGCTCTCCTTATTTATTTTCTTCTCCATTGTCATCAATGTGAAATTCTGTTTCCAGCTTGGTCTTGATACCTTCCCCTCTCTGCTTGACTTACAGCAACTCTCAGTGACAGCCCTGAACACGCCCTCCTCTTAGATCAGTGGCACTATCTAGTACTAGGTACTGTTTTCCTGGCACTGACCTCTGGCATGTGCTTCCCATTCAGTACTGTGCTAACCCAGTGCAATAGAATACAACTTTGTTGGCATAGCTATATTGAAAGTGGTGGTAAAGAAAATGTGGTGGGAACAGAGATGCATTGCCCAATACATCTTTACTGAATTTGTATACAAATTTGTATACTGAATTGTATACAAAGCTACAAATATATAAATAACAACTACTACTACTACCACCACCACCACTACTACTTTACTGACATAATACTAAAAATTACTGGCTTTTTTGAAAGCTACAGTGTACCAGGCACTCTACATACATTATCTTATTTACTCATCCATCTTCTCTCTGATTATCTGATCCAAGAGCCTAGTCTCATACCCAACAAGAGATACTGCCTGCCACAATCCCTCTGGGCTTGGACAAGATGAAGCGCAATATGCATATTTGGGAATGAAAGGAAAGGGCAGGTCAGCATAATGAACAATGGGAATTAAGGCCCTAAAGAGAAAAAGTTTGTGGCACATTAGGAAACCATAAAATATTTCATTAAGATAACTTAAAAAATAAGTCAGGTAGAGGCATGTATATAAGCACACATGCATAGACTCTATTCTGGGGTCTGTAATTTCTTCAGGTTTAATTAATCTGGTTCATGTTTTGGCTCTCAGAATCAGGATCTCATCTTCAGTCTCAGCTTCACCACTCCCTGGTCAAAGGACTCCCCACAGCTATTCAGCCTCTCCAAACCTTAATTTTCTTATCTGCACAAAGTGCTCAATTATGTCTTCTTCCAAGAATGCTGTGAAGATTGAGGTGAAGTATGAAACATGCCTGTCAGAGGGCTTGGCACATAGTAGAAATTCAACAAATGTAAAATGCAAAAATTCTCCCTAGTCTGAGGTTTGTCTTGAAGCTTATGTATCACCTAGGAGTGGGGCTGACAGATGTTGAGACTCAATAAATGTAGACTCCCTTTGTCCTCTAGGGAGAAAATGTCAAGGAGATAGGTAACGGCGCTTAGGAGCAGCTGTGGCATACATGAGGCTCCCTGAGGAATCACATGCCTCCAAGAGCACCCAGGTGTTGCCCAGATGCCATCCTGTCAGGAGACTGCAAGAGCAGAAGGGTCCTAAGAGCTTCCACTGCTTCCACTGCTCCTCTTCTCTGTCTGGATGCCCTTCTCCCAACACAACCAAGATAGGGAAGGAGGGCTAGCTCATGCTTTCCAAAGTTTGGTGTAAACCTCTTTCTTCTGAATGCAAATATTATGTGTCCCCTCTATGTGAGTACTTAGTAAGGTTCTTCTCTCCATTCGCATTTTTCTTTCTTTCTTTCTTTCTTTCTTTCTTTCTTTCTTTCTTTCTTTCTTTCTTTCTTTCTTTCGTCTTATAATTAGTTTAATACATTCAAGCTTGGGACTGAAGAAAGTTGGAAATGTCCTTTGTACCTCACTATGCTTGGAAATAAGGACAAAAGAAAAATAAGTCTCTGTGCTCTCAGTTTACATGTGCTTCACTCAGTCTATATATCTTTAGCTAGGGTCTGCTGAGTTTAAGGAACTTTGTTTAGTGTAGCTCAGAGCAGGAAAAAGAGAAGAGAAAAGAACATGAATTTCTGGAATACCCACATGTCTTGGGCTCCAGGGTAGGTTTTCCCATAGTTTATTTCTTCTTACAACAACCCTTCAGATAGCTAGGTCAGGTTTAGGTAGCTTCTTCAAAGCCATATATCCAGTAGGAGGCAGAGCAAGACTTTAAAAAAAAATAGGCCTTTCTAGTTCCAGTATCCACTATGAGGCTCTGTCTAAGCTACCTAGTTTTATAAATGAGGAAACTGAGTTCCAGAAAAACAATATACCCTATAGGTGATGACAAAGTTAGCTTCAAACATTGAACTGACTCCTGTCCAAAGTAATTTATTTTTATATCTGTTTACTCTCCTTTCAGGTTTTCTTATTTTTATAAATATTACTTTGCCTCTAATGGCCTCAAACAAAGTCTGGGGAGAAAATATTAGCACATAAATGAGGAAAACAGAAGGCTTAAAGCAATTAGTGCCCTGGGAAAGTTACAAAGGTTTTTGAGAGAAGACACCAATGAAAATGTACCAGATTGGGGCTACTTTATATTAGATAATCAGGGAAGGCTCTTTGAGGAGGTGACATTTAAACTAAGACCTGAATGGCAGGGAGAAAGCAGGTGCAATGGTTCTAGAGCCCGGTGAAGTAAAAAAGAATGATAGGCAGATGAATTCAGAGAATCTAGTCAAGGAAAGGATATAAGATATCATTAGAAGCAAAATGCCCTTGAGGCAACATAAGCAGGATTTTCACAAGCTCACTCTGCTGCCATGTAGGGAATTAATTAGAAATGGGTAAGACTGGAAGTAAAGGGAAGAGAAAAGAAGCCAGTGTTGTTGTCCCAGTGAAAGAGGATGGTGATGTGGAGTGGGAGTGGAGATGAAGAACAATGAGCAGATTTGGAATTTATTTTCAAGTTGGAGTCAAAGATAAATATGTAATCTCCATGAGGGTAAGAATATTTTTATTGTTGCTGTTCTGTTAATCTGTATCAGTACCTAGAAGAATGACTAACACATAGAAGGTGCTCAGAAAATATTGAGTGAAAAATTAATGAATTAATTGGAAGCATGGTATCACTTGGTTTGGGTTGCTATATCTAAAGACCATACTTTGGTAGCTTAAACAACACACGTTTATTTCTCACAGTTCCAGAACCTGGGAAATCCAAGATCAAAGTACTGGGAAATTCCATATGTAGTGACAGCTCTCCTCCTGTTTTGTAGTCTACTGTCTTCTTGCTGTATCTTCACAAAGCAGAGAAGAAGAGAGATAACCTGTCTCTTCCTCTTTTTCTAAGGGCATTAACCCCATTGTGGGGGCTCTACCCTCATGATTTTATCTAATCCTAAATACCTTTCAAAGGCCCCCTCCAAATTCATCATCATCATCATCATCATCATCATAGCCAACATTAATTGAGCACTTACTCTGTATCTGGCACACAATTCAAATGCTGTATGTATTTACACACTTAATCCTCATAAATCTAAAAGGTATATACAATTGTTAGGCTCATTTTTCAGATAAGGAAATTAAGACACTGAAAGATTAAGTAACTTTTCCAAGGTCACATGGCTGTTGAGTTACCAACACTGGGATTTAAACCCAGGAGCTGTGTATGCAAAGCCCACACTTTTAACCTTTATCCTATATTATATAGGAAGACAGAGAAGTGACCTTAAGATTTGGCAGCTTGAAGGTCACTGGTAATATGACAAAAGCCTTGAGGGAAAAACCAGACTGAAATGAGCTGAGAAAAGAATGTGAAGCTAGGCAATAAAAACATTGCCTAAAGACAACTCTCTGAAGAAGTTTTGCTGTGAAGGGGAACTTAAAAATGAGGCAATGACTCAAGGAGAGTATGGGGTCATGAGAGAGTTTTTGTTGGTTTGTTTTATTTTTTAGAGAGGAGATACTAGAGCATGTTTGTAGATTGCTAGAAATGATCCAGTAGAGAAGTAGAAATTGATGTTCAAGAACACAGGGCATAATTGTAGGAGTAAATTCCCTGAGAGAGTGAGAGGGGATAGGACACAGGCCTCAAGTGGAGAGTTGGCTTTAGATGAGAGAAGGAACCATCCATTCCAACAAGAGGAGAACAGAGTTTGGTAATAACGTGGCATGAGTATCAGTAGGTATGGTGATAGAAGGATAAACCCAAGACAGAGAGGCCCTCATTTCTTCACCTCTGTATTCCCATTACCTAGAACAATGATTGATACAAAGTAAGTTAAATATTTGTGGAATGAATTTTGTCTAAGGTGGTTTATTGAAGGAAAGCCCAATTGTCTCTGTTTTCTATGTCAGGTGGTAGGTAATGAAAGTGAAAAACGAGAAGTGGATTTGAAGAGAGGCAAAAGTGTAAAATATTCACCTAGAGAGTGAGAAGACAGATGCATCATGGAAGGCTGTTAAGATAACTAGGAATTCTGGAATATCCACTGGAATTTGTGGTTATACATTAAAATGAAACTAGACAACAAAGTCGTGTATATCTTAAGATATTTAGTTTTCCAGGTGCAGGAACTGAGTAGGTAAGTAGTTAGATTTAACTGTGGTTAGGGTTCTGCCAGGAGAGTAGGATAGAAGGAAAAGAACAAACTGTAACTGCAAAGGAGTGATAAGAGTGCTGTGCCATGAGACTTAAGGTGGGTAAGCAAGAAAGTGAGAGAAAAAAATGAAATGGATACAAAACAAAAGTGGAAAGATGGAAGATCTTAATAGAGATGAAAGATGCTAGAATGGGGATAAAAATGTAAGTGAATTGGACACAGAGGAATAGGCAAAATAATTGTGGGATAGGGTCAAATTATTGGTGTCGACAAAGTTAATGGGATGAGCGCTCAAGTGAGTGTCTGAGTTGAGTAGTGAAAAAATCATTAGAGCCTGTTTTAAAGAATGAAGAGGGTTACGTGTTGAATGGATCATCCAAAATCTTGAAATCCCTAAGAATGTTGACTGGGATAGAGATGAAGAAGAATAGCAAAGCAGGTTTAAAATCATCATTGAATGCAGGGGACTGGTGAAGAGGCAGGTCGTTCATGGTAATAGGAAAGGGGAATAGGTGATACAGTTGACTGGTACCAATTTCAAAGAAGTTAGGTTTCTGAAGGAGGAAAATGAAAATGTTTGGAAGAATGGAAAGAAAGAAGGACAGCCAACACTCAGTTCCTGACATGAGGAACAAAAACAAATAGATCCACACTAAAGATAACTGCAGAGAAAGCAGCAGTTGTGGTTGCTGGACCGGTAGGATGAGAGGTGAAAATAGTAACTTTGAGAGAATAGCCTAGGAATTAGAAGAGTGTAGTGCCCACCAACTGTGGGTTCCAGAATTCACAGTCAAAGACTTAAGTGATTGTAGAACACCAGGGGATGAAGCTGGGGGGCAGGGGGCAGAGAGGGTCTCGGGGACTAGCAGATCTATAGAAAGATGAAGAGCAGATCAATGCTGTTGGTGATCCTGATAATCTAGAAGATGGATAACTGTTTAATATGGAAAGTATGGGACAAATCTTCCCTCTGGCAGCTCTTGGAGGTATGATGGCTCTGAAAATGAGAGAAGGCCTCTTCTGGAGATAGAACTTTCTAAGGAAAGTGGGAGCATTAACCATTTGGGAGCTCATTTCTCTTCCAGCCAACACACACATGTACTAGCTTCTTAGAGGCTAGGACAGGACCTGGGGTGGAATGGAGACTGTATATTGAATAGAACGTTGAGATGATGTTCTTTCCTGCAGTGAGTAGCGTCTTGAGGGGGAGAAGCCCATACATCTTCACTAGGCTATGACCTCAGAATGTGTATTGAATATTTGGTAATCTTCATTGCCTGTTCTACATACATGATATAGATCCTAAATATCTGACAAACATCTTTCTAATTTAATCCTACCCTGTGTATAGGTGTATGTTATTGTACACCATCGTAGAATCATTCTACACTTTAAAGCCAGGTAGCCCTGGGTTTGAATTCCTCCTTTAGTCTTTAAGAACTAGGCAGCTGTAGTGGATATTGTCAGCCCTTCCTTTCCTTGTATCTTAGGACCTAATGTTTCAGTGGACAGCCACTGATTCCATATGCCTGTGTGTGCACTTCTTCAAAGGAGGATTTTCTCTGAACCTGAGAAAGGACCTGGGCAGAGTTTCACTGTTGGATTGAGCCCCAGTGGGTCCCAGTAGACCATACTTCTACTTCTCTACTTCTACAGGTGTGGAAGTCTTCTTGTTTCTGGGGAACCCAAACCAACGTAGTAGCTTTCCAAGTTACCTAAATTCTCGGAGCCTCTGTTTTCTCCTCTGAAGCCCAGGGCTAGTGATACTTTTTTTTTTCCATAAGGTCATTTCAAATTTCAGGGAAAGATTGTGAATAAGGCACTTAGTATATTTGCTGGCGCAGAGAGTCACTGGGTCAGTATGAAATGTCCTTCCTCCTCCTCACCCTCCCAACATTCAGGATGCCTCACAGCACAGAGAGGCAGTGAGAGAGGCAAGAGGGGTTAGCTAATCAGTAGGAACTGCAAAGGTGACTTTGTCCATCTGGGAAAGGCCCTGAGCCAGTCTGGATTTCAGTAATGAGGAATTTGGCAGGAGTACACTTATGGTACATTGAAGGCTTGTGGTAACTAAGTTGTTTTAGAATCATAAATAAAGAAATATTTTAAATAATATTTTAAACTATTATTAATTACATAATAATAAAATCACATTTGTGGTGTTCAACACTACAGCAGGCACGTAGGAAGTAAAAGAGGTAATATCTGCCAGCAGCAACCACAGGGACAATGCAGAAAGATTCTCACACATGATAGCTACTGGTACTTTTTTATTGAAAAGGATATTGTCTTAGGTGCTAGGCTGGGGAGTTTGGTTTCCTGAAGGCAGATTTTTTGTTTTAAATGAAAGTGTTCCTTAAGGCCCATCCTGCCAATCAAAATATCAGAAATGAGCCATAAACACAGGCAAGGGAGTTGAGTTACTAATATGTTTACAGGGACTGAAACTATGGTATAATGAGCCAGTTTTATCTAAATCTCTTCTAAATGTGGAGCTGGACATTTTCAAAGGCCAGTGTCACCTCTCAGGAATGCAGGAATGAGTCTCTTTTCCCACATTTCTTTGTCATTGAGGTGATTTGCATGAAAATGGGATTCCTATTACTTCTCTGCTTCTTGGGGTTGTTTCTTTCTTCAGAGCTGAAAGTTATACTGTGGAAGGCCAGCTTCAGGCATTCATAATTAAAAATAAGCAGGGACTTAAAAGAACTCATTGCAATTAAAAGAGTAACCTCTGCATTCTGGGAACTGGGGAGTCAACCTGAGCTGTAATTATGTTATATAAAGTGTGACCAGGAGCTCAAAGGAGAAGCGGCAAGAGCAGGAGAGCATTGGAGGAAGGAAGGCTGGGCCACTGAGAAGGGTCATTAAATTGTGGAATTAGGACACACACAGTGATGTGGAATAAGCAAGCTTTGCCTGATAGCTAGGCAGGGAAATCACTGAGGATGCCGGAGCCACAGAGGTCCTAGATGAGGATGCCCTTGGAACAGTCTGTTTTTTTGAGTCCCATACTGGTGTTGAGAGGCATTTTCCACCCCTCCTCTCTCTTGACCACCACCCAAACCCCCTTCTTTTGGTTCATCTGCTCTCACTGCACACTGTGGATCCAGAACAGGAAGGATAAGAACAGCCAGACCAAGGACTCCTGGTCCTTCCTCAGTGGCCCAGTTGAGCTAATATTTATGAGCACCTACTAAATGCCAAGCACTGTGAACACAGACATTAATAAATAGGACTCTCCAGGAGGAGTTCATATGTCAGAGTGAGACAGAGGGTAGAGCAAAATAAGTATAAAATATTGGAATGAATGTAATAATAGATACATCTGCTGCAATACTTTGGCTGTCGTTGCGCCCCTGCTTTGTTTCAGATCTTTGGGAGTATTGTCTCTATTCTGTGTAGTATCCCCATTCAATTAAATGTATCCATTCCTACTGCATTTATTGAATGATTAGAAGGTATCATGTGCATGGTATTATTACTAAATATTATTGCTCTGAGCTCTTAAGTGCCTTGCCAAGTTACATAATTAAAACATGTCAAGCCTGGGATCTTTCTGGTTCTAAGCCCACGCCAAGCTCAAAAATCACATAGAAGAAGGGACATTTGTTTCTATATAGGAGTAGGCAAGGCATGGGTTGGGGAGGAAAGGAAAGAAAGAAAGTCAAGTAAGTAAAAATCTCAAAATAGAGGTAATGACTGAACCAAGTTTTAAAGGGTTTGTCAGAAAGTCCAGAATTGGGTAAAATAATGTAAGGACTCTCTCTTTAATTCTATCTTAATCTATTCCATTCTATTCTATTCTATTCCATTTTATTCCACTTTAACATGCATCTTCTGATCCATTTCCTTGCTGATAGGAGAAATGCTCCATTTAATTCTGTTCAATACCTATGCCCTGGATACTTTAAGTAAAAAGGTTGTTCATAAATATGCCCAGATAATAGTGAATTTAGATACTGCATAAATGTGTGAACATGCCATATGTGTGTTACAGAAGATGAAGTTCATATTTTCAAAAAGGGGAACACTGTTTCTTAACATTAATTCAATCATTCATTCACCACATCCTTTATAAATGCACATTCACCTCGGGCATGGAGCCTCCTGGAGTTCAGAACTATAATCCCCAACTGCCCACATGACAGTTCCACTTGAATTTCAAGAGGCTTCAACACCATGCATCCAAACCTGGCTTCATCAGTCATCCCGATTTCCTTCTCCTCTTGTTGCAGGATTTCTTTTCCTTTAGTGCCCATGGCTCTTACTCATGCCACTTTGAAGAATGAAGAGGTAAACCAAATGAACAGGGGTAGGCAGCAAAGCAAAGTTTATTGAGCAATAGTACAAAACTCCCCTCCTCAACTCCAGGCTTTCTCCACTTTAATATTCCCTTCCTACCAGAGTCAACTATAGAATTTTGTGTATATGGCTGTTTCCTCATGTAGAGGCCACATCACTTTAGGACCAGGGTGATGTCTTCCTATTCAGCAAATATTCCAGGGCATGATTCCTGTCATAGAGTAGGTGCTTAATAAATGTTGCTTGTTGGACCCTAGAGTGGGGCAGATGGAGAACAAGAGAAGTGCCAAAAGATAAGGACATTCATGCCAAAATGTACATCTTCTATGCAATTATTTGTTACTCATGAAGGACCAAAAAAAAAAAAAAAGCAGGGATTCTGAGAAGGATAACAACATACCTTGCCATCTCTGGAGGAATGGGCATTTTCTTGTAGGTATAGCTACCATCTATCACAAAAACATTCTGTACCAAACAATAATGGGGAGTTAGTTAGTGAGAATGAGAGAGGGAGAAAGAAAGAGACAGAGACAGAGAGAAAGATGGAGGGAAACATCAAGAGCAATCATTTGTTTCAGCACCTTATATGTGTCAAGTTTTCTGCTTAGAAATACATATGTGTATTCTGCTTTTAACCTATAACAACCGTGGTGAAGTTGGCATTATTATGAGATAACCAAGTCCCAAAGAGAGTCAATAGGTCATACAACTAGGCTAATCCAGTAGAGCTGGATTAGATCCTAGGTCCACCTGGTTTGAAGCCCAAGGTCTTATCCCCAAGAGAAAATTTTGGTGCTAAATTGGTAAAATTGAATAGTTGAGATGGCAAGAAGAACCCAGGCATGCCTGTCTTTTCTGAGTTGGGCCTTTTTATATGAAAGCATCATACAGAGGCCTGGTTTGGCAAAAAAGGAACACTGGCTTTTGTTATCTGAGTGCATTTGACATCTCTATCTCAAATACCTGTTATGTTCTGAAAGTTGTAGAATAACTCTTTCTCTTTGACAGAATTTAACAGAAATGGCACATTACGGCATCAGAAGAGGAAATAGGAAGGAGAGTGTTCAGAGAATAAAAGCAGAAGTGATGGAAAAGACAAGCCAGGGTACAGGCCAGAGGAATAACATAGGGGTTCCAGACAAAGAGCAAGGAGATTTTTTTAATTTTATTATGTTATGTTAATCACCATACATTACATCATTAGTTTTTTATGTAGTGTTCCATGATTCATTGTTTGTGTATAAAACCCAGTGCTCCATGCAGAACATGCCCTCTTTAATACCCATCACCAGGCTAACCCATCCCCCCACCCCCCCTCCCCTCTAGAATCCTCAGTTTGTTTCTCTTTTTTTTTTTTTCTCAGTTTGTTTCTCAGAGTCCATAGTCTCTCATGGTTCATCTCCCCCTCCAATTTCCCCCCTTCATTTTTCCCTTCCTCCTATCTTCTTCTTTTTTTTAACATATAATACATTATTTATTTCAGAGGTACAGGTCTGTGATTCAACAGTCTTACACAATTCACAGTGCTCACCGTAGCAAATACCCTCCCTAATGTCTCTCACCCAGCCACCCCATCCCTCCCATCCCCCACCACTCCAGAAACCCTCAGTTTGTTTCCTGAGATTAAGAATTCCTCATATCAGTGAGATCATATGATACATGTCTTTCTCTGATTGACTTATTTTGCTTAGCATAATACCCTCCAGTTCCATCCACATCATTGCAAATGGCAAGATTTCATTCCTTTTGATGGCTGCATAATATTCCATTGTGTATATATACCACCTCTTCTTTATCCATTCATCTGTCGATGGACACCTTGGCTCTTTCCATAGTTTGGCTATTGTGGACATTGCTGCTATAAACATCAGGATACACATACCCCTTTGGATCCCTACATTTGTATCTTTGGGGTAAATACCCAGTAGTGCAATTGCTGGGTTGTATGCTAACTCTATTTACAACTTTCTGAGGAATCCCCATACTGTTTTCCAGAGTGGCTGCACCAGCTTGCATTCCCACCAACAGTGTAGGAGGGTTCTCCTTTCTCCACATCCCTGCCAACATCTGTCGTTTCCTGACTTGTTAATTTTGGCCATTCTGACTGGTGTGAGGTGGTATCTCATTGAGGTTTTGATTTGGGTTTCCCTGATGCCGAGCCATGTTGAGCACTTTTTCATGTGTCTCTTGGCCATTTGGAGGTCTTCTTTGGAAAAAATATCTGTTCATGTCTTCTGCCTATTTCTTGATTGGATCATTTGTTCTTTGGGTGTTGATTTTCATAACTTCTTTATAGATTTTATCTAGCCCTTTATCTGATATGCCATTTGCAAATATCTGCTCCCATTCTGTCAGTTGTCTTTTGGTTTTGTTGACTGTTTCTTTTGCTGCGCAAAAGCTTTCTATCTTGACGAGGTCCCTATAGTTCATTTTTGCCCTTGCTTCCCTTGCCTTTGGCGATCTTTCTAGGAAGAAGTTGCTGTGGCTGAGGTCGAAGAAGTTGCTGCCTGTGTTCTTCTTTAGGATTTTGATGGACTCCTGTCTCACATTGAGGTCTTTCAACCATTTGGAGTCTATTTTTGTGTGTGGTGTAAGGAAATGGTCCAGTTTCATTCTTCTGCATGTGGCTGTCCAATTTTCCCAACACAATTTGTTGAAGAGACTGTCTTTTTTCCATTGGACACTCTTTCCTGCTTTGTCGAAGATTAGTGGACCATAGAGTTGAGGGTCCATTTCTGGGCTCTCTATTCTGGTCCATTGATGTATGTGTCTGTTTTTGTGCCAGTACCATACTGTCTTGATGATGACAGCTTTGTAATAGAGCTTGAAGTCCGGAATTGTGATGCCACCAGCTTTGCTTTTCTTTTTCAACATTCTTCTGGCTATTCGGGATCTTTTCTGGTTCCATACAAATTTTAGGATTACTTGTTCCAATTCTTTGAAAAAAGTGGATGGTATTTTGATAGGGATTGCCTTAAATCTGTAGATTGCTCTAGGTAGCATTGACATCTTCACGATGTTTGTTCTTCCAATCCATGAGCATGGAATGTTTTTCCATTTCTTTGTGTCTTCCTCAATTTCTTTCATGAGTATTTTATAGTTTTCTGAGTACAGATTCTTTGCCTCTTTGGTTACATTTATTCCTAGGTATCTTATGGTTTTGGGTGCAGTTGTAAATGGGATCAACTCCTTCATTTCTCTTCTGTCATGTTGTTGGTGTATAGGAATGCCACTGATTTCTGTGCATTGATTTTATATCCTGCCACTTGACTGAATTCCTGTATGAGTTCTAGCAGTTTTGGGGTGGAGTCTTTTGGGTTTTCCACATAAAGTATCATATCATCTGCAAAGAGTGAGAGTTTGACTTCTTCTTTGCCAATTCGGATGCCTTTGATTTATTTTTGTTGTCTGATTGCTGTGGCTAGGACTTCTAATATTATGTTGAATAGCAGTGGTGAGAGTGGACACCCCTGCCGTGTTCCTGACCTTAGGGGGAAAGCTCTCAGTTTTTCCCCATTGAGAATGATATTCTCTGTGGGTTTTTCATAGATGGCTTTTATGATATTGTGATATGTACCCTCTATCCCTATATTCTGAAGAGTTTTGATCAAGAAAGGATGCTATACTTTGTCAAATGCTTTTTCTGCATCTATTGAGAGGATCATATGGTTCTTGTTCTTTCTTTTATTAATGTATCATATCACATTGATTGATTTGCAGATGTTGAGCCAGCCTTGCAGCTCAGGGATAAATCCAACTTGGTTGTGGTGAATAATCTTTTTAATGTACTGTTGCATCCTATTGGCTAGTATTTTGGTGAGAATTTTTGCATCCGTGTTCATCAAGGATATTGGTGTGTAATTCTCCTTTTTGATGGGGTCTTTGTCTGGTTTTGGGATCAAGGTAATGGTGGCCTCATAAAATGAGTCTGGAAGTTTTCCTTCCATTTCTATTTTTTGGAACAGTTTCAGAAGAATAGGTATTAATTTTTCTTGATGTTTGGTAGAATTCCCCTGGGAAGGCATCTGGCCCTGGGCTTTTATTTGTTGTGAGATTTTTTGATGACTGCTTCAATTTCCTTAGCGGTTATACATCTGTTCAGTTTTTCTATTTCTTCCTGGTTCAGTTGTGGTAGTTGATACACATCTAGGAATGCATCTATTTCTTCCAGATTGTCTAATTTGCTGGCATAGAGTTGCTCATAATATGTTCTTATAATTGTTTGTATTTCTTTGGTGTTGGTTGTGATCTCTCTTTTTTCATTCATGATTTTATTTATTTGGGTCCTTTGTCTTTTCTTTTTGATAAGTCTGGCCAGGGGTTTGTCAATCTTATTAATTCTTTCAAAGAACCAGCTCCTAGTTTTGTTGATCTGTTCTACTGTTCTTTTGGTTTCTATTTCATTGATTTCTGCTCTGATCTTTATTATGTCTCTTCTCCTGCTGGGTTTAGGCTTTATTTGCTGTTCTTTCTCCAGCTCCTTTAGGTGTAAGGTTATGTTGTGTATTTGAGACCTTTCTTGTTTCTTGAGAAAGGCTTGTATTGCTATATCCTTTCCTCTTAGGACTGCTTTTGCTGCATCCCAAAGATTTTGAACAGTTGTGTTTTCATTTTCATTGGTTTCCATGAATTTTTTTAATTCTTCTTTAATTTCCTGGTTGACCCATTCATTCTTTAGTAGGATGCTCTTTAGCCTCCATGTATTTGAGTTCTTCCCGACTTTCCTCTTGGGATTGAGTTCTTGTTTCAAAGCATTGTGGTCTGAAAATATGCAGGGCATGATCCCAATCTTTTGGTACCAGTTGAGACCTAATTTGTGACCTAGGATGTGATCAATTCTGGAGAATGTTCCATGGGCACTAGAGAAGAATGTGTATTCTGTTGCTTTGGGATGGAATGTTCTGCATATGTCTGTGAAGTACATCTGGTTCAGTGTGTCATTTAAAACCTTTATTTCCTTGTTGATCTTTTGCTTAGATGATCTGTCCATTTCATTGAGGGGGGGTGTTAAAGTCCCCACTATTATTGTATTTTTGTCAATGTTTTTCTTTGCTTTGGTTATTAATTGGCTTATATAATTGACTGCTCCCATGTTAGGGGCATAGATATTTACAATTGTTAGATCTTCTTGTTGGATACACCCTTTAAGTATGATATAGTGTCTTTCTTCATCTCTTATTATTGTCTTTGGTTTAAAATCTAATTTGTCTGATATAAGGATTACCACCCCAGCTTTATTTTGGTGTCCCTTAGCATGGTAAATGGTTTTCCACCCCCTCACTTTCAATCTGGGGGTGTCTTTGGGTCTAAAATGAGTTTCTTGCAGACAGCACATTGATGGATCTTTTTTTTTATCCAATCTGATAGCCTGTGTCTTTGATTGGGGCATTTAGCCCATTTACATTCAGGGTAACTATTGAAAGATATGAATTTAGTGCCATTGTATTGCCTGTAAGGGGACTGTTACTGTATATTATCTGTGTTCCTTTCTGGTCTGTTACTTTTAGGCTCTCTCTTTGCTTAGAGGCCCTCTTTCAATATTTCTTGTAGGGCTGGTTTTGTGTTTGCAAATTCCTTTAGTTTTTGTTTGTCCTGGAAGCTTTTTATCTCTCCTATTTTCAATGACAGCCTTGCTGGATATAGTATTCTTGGCTGCATATTTTTCTCCTTTAGTGCTCTGAAGATATCATGCCAGTCCTTTCTGGCCTGCCAGGTCCCTGTGGATAGGTCTGTTGCCAATCTAAGCTGTCATTGCAGGTTACAGATCTCTTCTCCCAAGTTGCTTTCAGGATTTTCTCTTTGTCTCTGAGACTCGTAAGTTTTGCTATTAGATGTTGGGGTGTTGACCTATTTTTATTGATTTTGAGGGGGGGTTCTCTGTGCCTCCTGGATTTTTATGCCTGTTTCCTTTCCCAAATTAGGGAAGTTCTCTGCTATAATTGAGCAAGGAGATTTTTAATCCTAAAGTTTGGGGTACCTGCCCAGTTTTATGTGTAATATTAAATGAATTAGAACTGTAAAAGCTTACATTTGTGCTACGATTTTACCTTAAAATGCATAATTGTTTTTTCTTAACACAGCACTATTCAATCCATACCTATATGTCAGGAACAGACTGTTCATCAGAGATGCAGTATGAATATGGTGGACATAGTCCTGGCTAGTGGAGGATACAGACCAATAAAATAAGGGCTTGCAGGGAAATTTCAGACTGCAGCTCTGGAGCAATGGTTGACTCTTCCCAAAGGAAAAGAGGAAGGAGGCATGAACAATGACTATGATAACGATGTGGAATGGAGACAGTGCTGTAGCTTTGAGAGACTGGTCTCTATAGCTGAGCAGTGGAACTTGGGCAGTGCTGACAACTGAGGCAAGGCAGGTAATTTCTATTTCACAAATGAAGAAACAGGAGAGTGGAATCAGGTAGGCTGGTTGTGTCATTCATTGTCAAGCCATGCAAGGGTCCAGGAATCATTATAACACATTCCCTGTGACATTTTTACAGAAGAGCTGCTTTCTTCTTTGTAGTTATCAAGACTGATTTTCAGATTGCAGAGGGTAGAAAAGTCGTTTCTGAGAAGAAAATGAAAAACAAACAAGTCCATAGCCCGTTGGCGGTTTTGATGTAGACTCCCAAATTTATCATCGGATGTTCTAGACTCAAGTTCTGGCCCCAATACCGCTGTGGGCAAGTCATTGAAAGTCACTGAGATTTAGTTGCCTTATCTGTCAAATCTGTCATTACAATATACATATGTGCATGCATGCGTGCACACACACACACACATTCACATAATTAATGTTAACATTAGGGAAGAGGGTGGCATGGAAAGTTGACAACAATAGCTAAGAAGTGGAAGTAACAATGTTAAGTTTCTAGGAATGAGAATATCTATGAGCTTTCTACTCCTATTCATTTCATTCTTCAGCAGGAAATATTTCCTCCAGCCCGAAAACCAAGTCAGAATCTTCCCTAAGCTTCTACATCACCGTGCACAGGCTTGGCACACATTACTTTATATTCAGATATGCTTTGTTTATATTTTCCTGTTTGACGGCTTTGGTCATCTTGAAGAGAAGTATTTTGTTTAGTTCATCCTTGTAATCCCATGGCCAGCACAGGATGTAGAGTTAGCCCTTGGCCATTTGGTTATCATTTCTGTTGAACTATAAGTTCATCAAGGAATTCTCTGAAAACTCAAAAATTACAAGGTAGAAGTCTAATCTGTCCAGTACTTTCCCCAAGTAGACAGAACTAAGCAACAGAGACTAAAGAGGTCAGCACATTGTTTCTGATAACAATTCTGAGTGGAACCAGAACCTGTGGGAATAGCCAGGCATATTTCAGGTCATTAATCACACGAACATGCTGGTTTTGTGTGTCATCTCTTTATCTGCGTGGTTTTCAGTGTGTCAGATATAACATGGAGTTAACCCATTTGAATGACCATTGACTTTGGGGAATTTTATAGTGTTGATTTCTTTTTCATGAGAGCGATTTGGGTGATTAACATATCCTCTCAAAAACAGGTGCATCTTCTCTCCTGAATTCAGCTTATTGAAGTAACTACTGTCTTTTGCAGGAAAGAGTCCTCTCTGCCAGCTTTTATCTGGCCTTCCAGAAAAGCTGAAATGTTATAGGCCATCAGTCACATATAGATGGACAATTTGTGTTCCTCTCTGTTTTCACTTTGTATTTCCATTTTCATTTCTCTAGTATAGTTTTTCCTGTAATGGAATAGCTGGTGACTGATGGGGCAAGGAGGCAGGAGTCTTGTACATCAGTTGAATCAGAGCTGCCTGGTGCCTGGCATGTTTCAAGCAAGCCACACACAGCATTCTTTGGGACCTACTGTTCTTCGAGACACAGGGTTTAGTGAGGGAGACATCAGGGTCAAAAGAGTGAGCCTGTCTATGTCATATGGAATTCAGAGACATATTATTCTCTAGGTAGCTTTTTATTTTATTTCTTTTTATTCTTATTGTTTTTCTTAACAGATTTTTGTGTGTGTGTATATATATATATAGTTGGGCATAGAGGTAGGTGAGGGGATACTAGAAATGCAGAATTGTAGGAATCAAAAGGACATTCAAAGTTGTAAAGGACAAAATCCATCCTATTTTGATCTCCTCAACAACATTCCTTTCAAAATTTCTCCCAGTTTCTCTCTGAATGTATCCAGGGTAGGGAATTCATTACTCAACAGTGTACACAGGATCTTCTCTGGGCGTCTTTGATCAACAGAAAAGTATCTGTGTCTTTCTCTCACTTCTACCAACTATACATATAGCCTTTTGGATAAGTTAAGATAGAGGTCTGATTCCCCCCATGTCTTTTCTATAAGCTAAATATTGCTCATATAACATGATTTTGGTTTCCTTCAAGGCCCAGTTCATCCCCCTCTGACTGTATTCCAGCAGGTCTTGAAGGTCACACTTCCAACTACCATGAAGTGTTCTGACATCTCACTGCCATTCTCTCTCTCACTAGGAGCCTGAGTAGTAACCCATCAGAATTAGTGTGATTTATGCCAAGGAACCCTGTGGTTCAATCAATTATAGCATCTATTTGTCCCATGGAGCTATTGTTAGTTTAGTCCTTTGGGCTGCCTTTGGCCATGGGCTACAGGTCATGTGACAAGGATGATTTCATTGACTTTAATTATGATAAGTACTGTTGCAGGCTTTTGTTCGCTCTCTGTTACTACTGTTACACAGTATTACTATAGCTGTCCAGAACGCAGCAGGACTGGGGGCATGACCAGATATTGGGGGTTGGGTGAGAAGAAAGATGACTAATTACTAGAAGATTCAGTAAGGCAGGTGGGCCAGGAAGAGAGAAGTCCATAAGAATCATTATACCTTGGAGAACAGAAGGAGTTTTTGGTTTGGGTTTTGTTTTGTTTTGTTTTTTTCTTTTTCTTTCTCTTTTCTTTTATTTTTATTTTCATATTGAGACCACTAATGATACAAGTCTAAGTTCCATTATGCCGACTGTGGCAAATAGGTCTTATAGATCCAAAGATCTAGACACCGGAAGATCAGCCAGGCTAGAAGTTCAAATGGAATAAGGGTTATAACATGTAAACTGTAACATGCTGGACAATTCTCAGCTGATTGTTTATTTCCTGAGACTGAAGACCTGGGAAATATACCTGGGAAGCCAAAAGGCCTGGAATTACTAATTATCATTCTCAGAACATGTTCTTTGTTATTCCCAACACTTTATACATTTCCTGGCATATAGTAATTATTTTATAAGCAATATGTACTGCATCTTTTAAAGACCTCCTAGTCTTTTTATTTTCTCCTCAGTTTGGTGCCATGGATATACCCAGAATGACAAAAGGTAACCATGAGGTGGAATGCTTTTAATTTTTAAAAAGTTAATATATATTCAAGTTCTCTAGCGCTACTGTCACATAATAAAAATATAAATTTGCTTTTTGACCCTGTTTTCTAGCATAGAGATCCTAAAACCCTTGAAATTTCCTGAGTTAGGAGTGTCTTTTGTTATTCATAAAGAGCCCCTTTGGAACATACCTGAATCAATGCTAATGAGGTTACTCAAGGTGGTGCCCCTGGATAGCTTCCGGATATTGCCTAGGCATTAGAAAGATGAAAAGCATGCCTATAGAGTGAGAACTGTCAGCCTCCTTCTCCACTCAGACCTCTAGGGAGAGGAGAGGAGCTAGAAATTGGGTTATAAAAAGTCTTGAAGTTCAGGTACGCCTGGGTGCTCAGTTGGTTAAATGTCTGCCTTCGACTCGGGTCATGATCCCAGGGTCCTGGGATGGAGCCCCACATTGGGTTCCTTGCTCAATGGGGAGCCTGATTCTCCCTCTGCCTTCATCTCCCCCTGCTTATGCATGTGCTCGTGCTCTCTCTGACAAATAAATAAACAAAATCTTAGGGGAAAAAAAGGTCTTGAAGTTCAGAGAGCTTCCAGGTTGATGAGTACGTTGAGGTGTTGGGAGGGTGGTGTGCCCAATGAGGGCATCAAAGCCCCATGGAAACCCCTTCACCTCATCCATTACCATATGCATCTCCTTAATTTGGCTATTACTGAGTTGTATTCTTTATAAGAGAACCGTAACATAACTAAAATGTTTTCTTGAATTCTGTGAGTCATTCTAGCAAATTATTTAACCTGTATGAAGGTCATGAGAACCACCAAAATTGTAGCCAAATTAGACAAGTGTGAGTAGATCAAGAATTTGTGTCTGGTCCTGAATTTAGGGCAATCTTGTGAGATTGAGCTCTTAAACCTGTAAAGTCTGATGCTAACTCCTGATACATCAGAATAGGTTTGAATTGTGGGACATCTTGTTGGTGTCAAGAATCAGATAGCTGCCATAAAGTAGAGGAGAAAGACTTTTTAGGACTCAGAGACCTAGGATCTACCCCTAGCTTTGCCACTAGCCCCAATTGTGAAACCTGTCACCAAGAGACATACCCTAATATAAGCTAAAACATAATGAGTATTAGGGAGATGAGGCCCTGACTAGAAAACTAATTTTTTTCCTGGGGAATATAGACCTTATTCAACACTTAACTATTAGTTATGTTACTTTGATTATTTCATTCATTTTGCTTATAAACCTTTTTTGACTCCCTCCAGAATCAATACCAAACTCCTCAATTTGGCTTTAAAAAACCCCTGCCATTTTAGTGCTTAACTACTTTTTCAGCCTCATGCATAGCTAAATCAGGTGTCTGTGAACTTGATATTGCAGGATCTACTGGTGTGGTAGAAAGTATAATGACTTCATACACTGGTTCTCTCATGTACAGAAACAGTGGCCTACTATACAGCTAATATTCAAAGTGTGTCCCTCACAAATACCATATATTCTGAATCTCAGCTTTCATGTCTATATATGGGATACTGTTATGAATTGAATTGTGCCCCCTTCATTCATACCTTGAAGTCCTAACCCCCAGTACCTCAGAATGTGGCCTTATTTGGAAATAGGGTCATTGCCAATTTAACACTTAAGATGAGTTCATAATGACATAGGATGGGTCCCCAGTCCAATGCAACTGGTGTCCTTATAAAAAGGAGAAATTTAGACACAGACAAGAGCACAAGGAGAACACCATTTGAAGATGAAAGCAGATATCATGGTGATACTTCTATAAGCCACAGAACACCAAAGATTCCCAACCAACCACCATAAGCTAGGAAAGAGACCCGAGGCCAATTTCCTTACACAGACCTCAGAAGGAACAAACCCTATCGATACCTTGATCTTGGACTTCTAACCTCCAGAACTGTGAGACAATAAATTTTGTAGTCCAAGCTACTCACTTTGTGATACTTTGTTATATCAGGCCCCAGGAAATGAATACAGATACTAGTATTACATTGATAGGCTTGATTTTTGAGTAAGGTTTAAAAGAGATAAATATGAAAATAAAGATGTTGGTATGGAGTCTGACACAAAGTTAAGTGGTCAGTATAAACATCTTGAATAAATAAATGAATGGACAAATTAACTTAAAAAGTTTCCATTGCATCTCCACAATTATTGGGGGAAACAGAGATGTTAACCTCAAGGAGAAACACATAGCAATTATCGTAAAGGTCAGAGTCTATCACTGGAGGCTAAGAGGTTTGATGTATGCTTTTCTATGCTCTTCTGGAACTGTCTGTGCTCCCAGATCAATGCCTGTAATGTCTTTTGTTGCTTTGTATTTTGAAGAGCTCACACAAGGAAAGGCAGCTTTGCTTTGGAAAGAGAGATACTGAGTTCTATTATCTAACCTAGTTAGATATTTGTTATTTTCATCCAATTTATCTCTTCTATCTGAGGAATCCTAGATTCCCATATTTATACCCATATTGCAGCTCTTAAAAGATACCCATGTCTAGGGGAAATAAAGAACTTACAAAAGGAACTGGATCTCTGCACATGTGGCCCCTGTTTAAATACATCCATCTTGAGAGTCTGTACTCATCATCTTATAAAAATCAAAGTGTTCAAAGAAAGCCATGAGTGTTGACACCTAATAACAAAGACCATAGTTTGCCCATAAAGTTGGCAATGACTAAAGACAAAGAATTCCTGTTACTGAGAGTATGGGAACATGGGGGTGTAGGTGTTTAAATTAGATCAAATTTTCAGTAGAGCAAATAAGGAATATGTATCAAAGCCATAACAATGTGTATTTTTTAGAAAACTCAGCAATTCCATTTTATTTATTCTTCATTTTTTTAACGATATTATGTTGAAGTAGTCTACATCCAATGTGGGGCTCAAACTTATAACCCCAAGATTGAGAGTTGCATGCTCCACTAACTGAGCCAGCCACATACCCTAGCCATTCCATTTTAAAGAGTAGATCTTAAGAATATTGAATATGAACAAAAACATTTTGAAGGATGCTTATTGCAGTGTTGTTTATAAGAACAAAATGGAAAATAATTTAAATGTTTAAGAGTTGAGGTTAGTTTAGTCAATTAAACTAGTTCTTAGATTAGTTTAATAATTTATTAAAACCCATATAATGGATTTAGATGCAGACATTGGAAAATGACATAGTAAAAGGTTAACTAATTAATTAAAAAGTATGATATATTATATATTTTAATGATGTATATACATCTATATCTATCTTTAAAGAAATGACATTTTATTCCACAACATTTAAGAGTAGGACATGTTACAGTCCTGTATTTCTCTAAACAAAATTAAGGCCACTACAATATCCATCTGCATCACTGGTGCTAAATCCATTCTTAGACACTAGTGAGTGTCATCCATGTGATGCATACAAGAACTTTAGACTTAATGTGCTGCCATAATCTGGGGGAGGTATTGCTTCCTTATATCATTTTAGAGATCGTCAACAACCCAAGCCCATTTCTTCCTTCCAAAGCTGGTGGCTCCACACATTATTCATGAAGATATTTTATTGCAGCTCCTAAAACAATGACTCTTAGTATGAATTCCCACCTGCATCTATACACTACTGTCTGAGAGGTCCTGCCACAACTCACAGGATCTCTGTGGAAACAGCATTCTGCTAATGCTTGACATTAAGGGTTAAAAGTCTTCTCCTCAGCCTCAAGGCATCTTACCCTCCGAGTTTGGGACATCTTGCATGTTCTCAGCTCCAAGTATTATCTTCAGGTTTCAAACTGCCTGATACAGTCGTCCTTACTGAGTCTGAAATCCCTGTTTCCTGGGGGTGTGGGCTGGGAGAATGTGAGAGGGAGCAGCTCATACCTGAAGAGAGAAAATTCAGACTTTTCTTTCTTGGGTGGGAAAAACAGATGCAAAGATCAGTTCTTTCCCTAATAACCAATTATTTAATCAGCTTGTTACAGTGTTGGATCTCAATAGATAACCTTGGGATCAGTTCTTTTCTTTCCACAGGACCAAAAGCAACTTGTTTACATCTTTCTGCTTCACGTTCATTATCTATAAAGTGAAAATTTAAAATATGACCTAATATTAGCTACCCACAAATAGCCATCACAGGCTCGGAGTTCTCCTGGGAAGTCAACTGAGACAGAGGTTAGCTTGTAAAACTTTACTGAGGAATCTTATCAGGACCAGCATCAGCAGATAAAAGATGGCAGCTGGCTTGAGCAGAGGGAGAAGTTACAACAAAACCACCCCCAAGAGGAGTTCCAAAACTGCCCTTGAGAGTGGTCCCAAGCTGGAGTGAGGAGGCGTAGCCTTTCTTCCCCCATATGGGTCATGATTGGATGATGGCTGGCCCTGGAAGGTGATGAGAGTTTGGCAGGGAGGCTATTCTTCACAGTTGAGGCAATTCTTGGCGAGAGCTGACAGCGAGCACTGTCAGCAAAGCATTTACAGCAAGCCAACCTTCCCAGCAGTTGGAAAATCTGTCCTTCAGTTCTGAAGGAGAGCTCTGGAAGGCACAGGACAGCATCTATGACAGTAGTTAAATAATATGACATTTACAAACAAAAATAATGCCTAGTGTCCAGCACATTTTAAGAGCTCCATAAATATTACCATGTATTTGCTTCTGCTTTATTAATATTCTTGGAATTGTATATGCTGAATTGTTAATAGTAGTTAACTTGGTGTTAGGACCATGGCTGCTTGCTATTTTTGTGTGTGTGTTTTTCTGTGGTTTAAATTTCACAGTTCTCTATTGACCTGGGCCACCTTCCAAATACCTGATATAGATATGGACAGATGTCAGACTTACTGAGTAGCTGAGCTGCATCCTATGAAGTAGGAGGAGCAACACACCATTCTACTCATATTTCTTTATACCACTTTTATTACTCTTGACTCCTATATCCAAGCACATCCTCCCAACACCTTACATAATTTGGACTTTCAGAAGTATCGCATAAATGTCTATTGAATAAATGAAAATAAAAATACAGTATCATCTCAAGCACTTCTTGCATACATTCCTTCCTCCATTCATTGGCAACTCGTGCATCTATTTATTCATTTACCCATGCATTTATTTAATAATCATATATGAAATTAATACCCTGGACCACATATTATTCTAAGGACACAGCCACCACTAAAAGTAGTAGCTTCAGACTGATTGAAAGCTCCAGACATCATTTGGGCAGATCTGTCAAGCTTGAATTATCTAAAGTGTATTAAAAAAGAGGGGGGTGGCTCAGTTGGCTAAGGGTCCAACTCTTGATTATGGCTCAGGTCATGATCTCAAGGTCCTGGGATCCAGCCCCAGGTGGGTCTCCATGCTCAGCAGGAGTCTGCTTGAGTTTCTCTCTCCCTCTCCTCCCACTCACACTCTCTCTCTCTCCCTCTAAAATAAATAGATAAACTTTAAAAAAAAAATGGTAGAGGGATCAGCAGCATTACACAGGAGAGGAAGAGGTGCATGTTTTGGAACTACAAAATCCTTACTTGGAGGATGCACAGTTGCACATGACAATATCTGAGCAAGTGAAGGTCATATCAAAGCTATAGGAAGTTCAGTTATGCCCCACCCACACCCCAAGGTCAGCTATATATATATATATATATATATATATATATATGACTACAACAATTCTGTACTAGGGTCACTTCCTATTGGTCAGTTGAACTTTTGGGCTATGTGGTATGTAGCATGATTAACAGAATACAGTATAGCATTTTACCCTCAGCTTTGAAAATAGTTCCTATTTCTTACCCTCAGCCTTCTTAGGCTGATGGCACTGGTCAAGTGCATTCTTGAACTTTGATCTAGAGAATTAGAACAAGAGTCAGCTACCCAAGTGACTCTGGAGGTCATGATAATGGGCCCTAGGCCAGCTATAGGACCCATCTTTCAGAGTAACCAATAAGACTTAAGATACCCTAGTCTTTTTGATTTAGTAAAGGATACAGAATATAGGCAAAATGATATAAAAACCACCAAAACAAAACAAAAACAAATAAAACTAGCCATTTGCAACAACATGGATGGAACTTGAAGGCATTATTCTAAGTGAAAGAAATCAGAGAGAGAAAGACAAATACTATATATCTCACTTATGTGTGGAATCTAAAAACAAACAAACAAAAACATGAACTCATAGAAAAAGAGGTCAGACTTATGGTTACCAGAAGTGGGGAGTGGGGGCAGGGGAAACTGGAAGAAAGTGATCAAAAGGTACAAACTTCTGGTTATAAGATAAATAACTACTAGGGATATAATGTACAGCATGACAACTGTAGCTAACATTGCTGTATGGCATAAAAAAAAACAAAAAAGAAAACAAAAACTGATGAAAAAATAAGTCCTAAGAGACTTTGACAAGGAGCTTTTTTCCCCTCCCTTCCTCCCTCCCTCCCTCCCTTCCTCCCTCCCTCCCTCCCTCCTTTCCTTCCTCCCTTCCTTATTGTATCTTTTTGAGAAGATGGATGTTAGCCAAACCTATTGTGGTAATCATTTTACAACATAAACAAATCAAGCCATCATTGTATGCACCTTAAACTTAAGCTGTGATGTATGTCAATTATTTCTTGATAAAACTGGGAAAAGTGTTTAAAAATGGAGAAAACTTAGCAGCTCAAAGTGATAAACTAGAAGAGGATCAGTAAGAACTTAAAGGGGAAGGTGGCATACTGGTTGGCTCTTCAGTATGTAGGTGAAGAGGAGAGAGTGTTGCAAACAAAGCTAATGGTGTGAACCAACAAAGAAAAGCATGCACTACCTATAAATATTTATAGGAGACCCATGAGATATTGTATGTCAGACGATCTTATAATCTTTAAAATGTGAAACACCATATTATTTATTTTTATTGCTATCCACAGACCCTTGTTTTATTCGTGGGGCATATTTTTGTGTTCTTTCTCCTAGGAAATACTAAGAACAACATCTCTTGTTTTTTTCTTAAACATGTACATACCAATCAGCTTCTTTCTGATACCATGTCAATGGTCCTTCCTTAGCACACCTGACCTCTTGCATTGTTGGCTTTCTTAAGCATTAAATAACTGGAGAAGAACACTGGTTGAGGTCAAATCATTTATCAGGATCAATAGCTTTGACTGACTCTGGGTAGATGTGGTACACTTTCCATATTGAAAGGTCAGAATCTGTCAACTAGCAAGAAATGCTCTTAACTCAAATAATGCATGTCAGGATACTATAAAATGTTGATTGCATTATCCAGGGGCCATCTTGAAACATCCTCATTCTTTGGGTCTAAAATAGCCACTAGATGGCACTGCTATTTCAAAATGGATTATCTTGGAAAAGAATGGAAGTACCATTACCATATTCAGCCCCCCTCTTTATCCCCATCTTGTTAATGTAAACATTATACATGTAAACTGGACTCAAGTATCTGTTATTCATCTTAAATCCTGTCAGTTTTCGTATATGAAATATGGAAGTAGTAATAACAGTTGGTGTTCTAATGAGGGTCATATTCAATGATAGATAGTAGTATTCTGTATGGGTAGTAAGGTATTGTGTGGACTCTAAAGCCTTGAATACATATTAATTTGTCTAATTCTTACCAATAATGTAAGTCAATTGAATATAAAGTTATAAAAATGGAGAATGTATCTGACAATGATCCCAATAGCCAAGTTTCATAAGTTGTAAGAGGACAATGGACAGAAATATTGAAAAACTTCCTAAATCATCTATCTCAAAACCCAACTGAGAAAAACAAAAGATATTTAGAGGAGCTTATCTAAGTATTGCATTATGTATCTATATCTCTAAACTGTCTTAATTCTAGGTATACCTTTGGTCTTTAGCAAACATCAGAAGAAAAATCCATATGCATTTGTTGTAAAATATATTGAAAACATTATTAATTGTTTTACCTACTGGCTCCTGATGTAACTTCTCAGGAGGTAAGTTTCCATTAGAACTGAGTATAAGAGAAATGATAAAGAACTGGTCTACTACATTTTAACGCATAGTAAGAGATTATATAACATATTATCTCTCTATCTCCTTGGCTACCAGAAGACTCAGAACCATTTTTAATGTTCATCCCTGTAAAAGCCCTCCTATTTAGAGTACCCTGATTCTTCTTCTTTTTTATGGCTCAAGGTCTATTTCTGTTCCAGAAAACTTAACGTTTGATTTTTTTTTTTATAGTCTTTCTCAAATCCTTTATGGAATGGGTTAGAATAATGACCAGTAAAATATGATAATATATTTAAACTGTATTTTAAAATGCTTTAATTTGTCAACCCAGTAAAAGTCACTATAGATTCATTTTCTTTTTGCACAGTACCCTCTGGGTATTGAAAACAAAAGAAAATACAGCCTTTAATTAGAAACTGATGTTGTCGGAGAGACAAATATACCATATATTGTTAAATTGCTTTGCATGGTATTATTTAATTTAGTCCTATGATGAGTGTGAGGATATCACAAAAGACTCAGAGATCCCTGGGTCAGAAAGATATGGAATGGCTACATGGGAATGTATGGCTAAAGAATGTTCTAAGGGTCAGGGAATATTTAAATAGGGCAAAGATAAGATAGGAAGAGAGGTAAAAACCTACGTGGTATCTAGGGAACAATTAATCTGGCTTTAGCAAAGATTTTTTAACATAGTCTAATCATTGAAAGCAAGATTCTGAAGACTTGAATGTAAGGCTAGGAGTTACTGCTCTTTATATAAATGTAACTTGTGTAAAATGCAGGCTAAAATGGGTAGCTCCTCATAATCCGTGGTCCTTTAAATAGAGCACTTAACCTACCAAACTAATTGCTGATTCTTAAGTACCCCCAGGCTGCTCCTTGGGCTCCACAAATAATTGAAAGTCCAGGTAATCAAAAATGATCAGTGTATAGAAGACATCTACAGCAAAACTCCTGGAAACTGTTTTGAATTTACTTTTGATGAAGTCCAATTTAGTTGAAAATTCAACTAAACCATTCAAAAATATTCCTGTTTTTATGGGAGGTGTATTTGTGTTGTGCCCAGGTTGGTATCCCTCAAAATCAAGGTAAAATTCATGTTCTCAGTTGTCTGGAGCTTGTTTTTTTTTTTTTTCTTTGTACTATTCCAAAGACTTAGCTCAAAAGAGTTTAATTGTTTATGGAATTTTCTTTCTTTTTAATTCATTCTGTCTCTGTCTCTCTCTCTCTCTCTCTCTCTCTCTCAGGGTGAGGAAGCATTAGGTATCAGTAAACTTATTTAATGTACTAGAGCAGTTGATCATTTTATCTTTTCAATGCATAGAGTCCCTCAGATATCTGAAATAATTATACCTGTTTTCCCCAAGGTAAACAGCCTTCATTCATCAACTATGCCTTATGTGACATAGCTTTGAGCTGCCGCCCTCATAGCTATCCTTAGACACCCATTAATTTTCTCTGAATACGTTCCTATTGCTATATGCATATACTCTTTGAAGCACAGAAGTCAGATCTGACCACAAAAGAAAGCAGGGTCACCCCTCCTGTTATTCTAGTTATTACTTATTCATTCACATTCATTCATTCAATAAATATTTATTAAGCACCTATTATATGCCAGGCATTTCACCTAACAGATAACTGTATCTCCTCCCATGGAGCTTACAACCTGAGGGAAAGAAAGATAGGCAACAAAGAGAATTGTGCATGCAGTGACAACTATGTGAAGGCTGCTTTGAGAGTATGGAAGAGCTAGAAATGTGGAGGTCAGGGTTGTCTCTCTTAGGGAAGTGATCTTAAAGCTGAGACTGAGGGTGCCTGGGTGGCTCAGATAGTTAAGCATCTGCCTTCGGCTCAGGTCATGATCCCAGGGTCCTGGGATCGAGTCCCGCACCGGGCTCCTTGCTCCTTGGGAGCCTGCTTCTCTCTCTCTCTCCCTCTGTCTCTCATGAATAAATAAATAAAATATTAAAAAAAAAAAAGCTGAGACTGAAAGAATGAGTAAGAGTTCAAAAGATGTAGAAAAATGGAAGAAAAACAATCTAGTTGTCTGGGATGGAGTAAGGTGTTAAACTTTCTGTGTCTCAGTTTCCACATCTGTAAAAAGAGAACAATAATAAAATCTATCACATAGAGTTGTGGGAAGTAAATGAGGTAAAGGAGTTAGTAGAGGGCCAGCTTGCTTATGGTAATGGGGATGACCGTTATTCTGAGAACAGCAGTTGGGAAGGCCCTGAAGGAAGGCATAGGCTAGGCTTGGTCAAGAAGCTGAATGGAGAGCAATGTGTCTGGAGCCCAGGGAGTGGGGTGGGGATGGTGCATAGCAGAAGAGTGGGAAGAGAGGCCATTTGGACCCACATGAAATAGAGCAGAAGCTTTGTGATAGTGGGTGCCTTTGACAGAATGGAACATACTCTTGAAGAAAGAGTACAGTGAACTACCATTTTCCCCAGCCTGCCCTTGGCTCCTCTTGCTTTTTCTGTGACCTGGTTATAATGGGAATGTTATGAAGTGATTTTGTGATTTTGATTTGGTGATTTTGCTTCCTGTCATATTAATTTGTTCTTTAATTGGGGTGATGCCTAACCCACATGAAACAAGGGCCCTCTTACCCCTTGGAATTACTGTCGACCTTTTTGTGCACGGGTATTTGTTGGTGTTTCAGTTTTCCTTCTTTCTCCAAGCTCAACTATACACAGTTAACTCCTTTAATCTTGTCTCACCCAGTTAGTCCCATTTTCTTAATCATTTTTGTTCCTCCTCTCACTATTCCCTTGAAAATTGCTTTATCTCATGGTCAATTTATCACATAGCCATTTTTACCAGGCACATAAACCCCTCAGTGGAAATAGCACTGAGAAGCATATTTGCACTCAGTGAAGCTCCTACTTTCCTGAGTATATTGCTTGCTCTTGCCTTATAGATTGGTTTATACACATAGCTCAAAAAGTTGAGAGCAATTAGCAGATGTCTATGTGCTAATGGCATTGCCATCTTGCCTATTGAGTCTGAGGGGAAGAGAGACCTATGAAGAGAGTATAGCTGTAAAAAGAACCTGGACTATACCATTAGGCAGACCCACCTAATAGCTATACAATTGATTCAACCTCTCTGAGCTATAAGGTCTTCTGTACTAGGTGGTGGTTATGCCAACAGTTCTAGCATCAGACTTGCGGGGTATAAATCTCCACTCTGTCCCCTGCCAGTGCTGTGACCTCAGCTAAGTGACTTACCTGACCTTTGTCTCAGTTTTCTTATATATGAAATGAGGATAATGACCATATCTCTGTGATAGGGATGTTGTGAAGATGAACTACAAAGATCTCCCAGCCTT
Organism: Eumetopias jubatus; assembly: GCF_037043125.1. Classification (NCBI taxonomy): domain Eukaryota; kingdom Metazoa; phylum Chordata; class Mammalia; order Carnivora; family Otariidae; genus Eumetopias; species Eumetopias jubatus. Next base: position 61,018,140 of record NW_028274819.1, on the reverse strand, counting down.
GTAGGAGGAGAGAGCTCAGTAAATATTCAAATTATTTTGTGTAAAGTGGGTACAATAAAACCAACCTAACAAGGTCATTGTGGATTACCTAGCTATTTTAAGATTTTATAGAAGTTTCACTAAATATAATATTTCTGTTTTCCACATATATTTGCTTTCATGAATGTGCCATGTAGTCTTAAATTAAAAAAAAAAAAGACAATCATCAGATGACTAGTGGAAGATACAATTGAGTACTTACCATTTCCTTGGAGGAATGATGGCTTTCTAAGGTTTGAAGCAATATAAGAAACCACAAAGGAAAAGACAGACATATTCAGTTCATATAATTTAAAAATGTATGCACAATGAGAAAAATACCATAACAAATAAAAGAGAAAACAACAGATTGAGAAAAATATTTCCTCAGATATGCCAAAAGAAAATGTTATAAAAATTAAATGAGATGATATATATGAAAATCCAGATTTAATTATAAAACATAATAAATATGTTAATGCTATTTAAAATTATGGTACAGTGTATTGAGCAACTAAGTCTTATGTACCAGGCACGTATATTTATATCATTCTTATGCTAAGTAGGACCTCCTTGCACTGTAAGATCCCCCTAATTCCATGGTTTAGGGATGATCAAAACCTTAATTAATGGGAGAAATACCATTAATCTTGTGTCATCCCTTTCCTCATAGCTCCTTACTAAGTTTTAAGCACCTGAGTTTCCCTGGGGCTCTCTTTATACTGACCCATGTCAAATGCAGTCCTTCTACCTCAAATGTTTTGTTTTAAGTATAGATACCTTAAGGAGCATTTGGAGTGTCACAGAAGGAAACAGGATGTCATTGCATAGCGTTTGCCATCTTTTGGCCCCCCTCCCACCCCTCACTCTCCTCTCTCCTCAGGAACAAAGGTCTTATCTTACAAAGAATGGCTTCTTTTCTTTCTTTAAAGCCTTGAAGCCCACCTCAAGTGGGCTTATTATGGCAATTTCTGAACAAAGGAGGCCCTCTTCCTAAGGTAATTCTTATATTAGCTGCTAAGAGGATTAGGTTTTTTCAATTTAATTATGCATATTATTTTAAATCCTCACAAAAGTCTTGTAAGTTATGGCCATTCTTGTAGTCGGTGTACAAAGAAATGGAGACAAAGAGAAATGAAGTACCTCCTCAAAATTAGACATCAGGAGGTGGTCATGTGGCCTTAATAATAATGAAAGCAGTGATATGTAAATAGTATATACATAAAAGATATATGTGTAAATAAATTAGAGGAAATATGTATATCCCAAGTGACTTGAATTATCAATTCTCATAATAAAAAATAGAAGCCCTATTCCTTTGCTTCTATCAATATAATACTATTATTTGTCCTACTGATAATTACACTAACTATAATAATAACATGTAACACAAGTTGAGTGATTATTGTGTACCAAGTACCATTCTAGATGCTTTACATGTATTAATTCAATTAATCCCCACAACAATCCAGCTAGCTAAACACAGTAATTTTTCCCATTTTATGGATAAGAAGCAGAAGCACAGATTAAACAACTTGCCCAAGCACACAAGCTCACAGAGACCTGTAATCCGGTAGCTTCTCATAACCTCTATGCTAACACAAAATAAAAGATTCGCTAGCACTTGCAGTTGAAAACCCTAAAATCATGCCATAGCAAGTCTCAGTTTTATATTTTTTAAATTTAAGAAATATTTCACTTAAAGCAATAATACCAAGTACTAATTACATTGTGATAAAACTGCATAGATGCATGTGGTGAGTGGTCGTGCATACTTAGCCTTTTTGAGAGACAAAATATGATTCATAATCTTTCACTTAATTTATCTTTGGATTTATTTGTTGTAAAGAATTATATGCATATAAATTTATATAAATTTATTTGAATTTTTATATAATGAAGATATAAGTCATGCTATTCATTGCAGCTTAAGTGTCTGACAACTGACAACTGGGTAAATAAATTATGGTACATCAGTGCAATGGAATATAATGTGACCATTAAAATTTCAATTATAAACTGTATATTTACATGGGGAAATTTGTACTTATAGTGTTAAGTAATAGAAATCAATGGGGTATATATTACTATTTAAAAATATGTGTGCTTATGGACAAAGATGTAATAATCAATACAAAATATATGAAGTTAAATTGGTGAAAGACAAGTAATTTTTAACATATTTATTTTAAATTACTTTTGTGTTCTGAGTTTATTTGCATACTAAAATAAAATTAGTAGACAATATAAGGAATCAGAAGGAGAATGTGACATGCTTTATTCATGGCCACTCTGGATAAGGAAATTAGTCTTGAAGAGAAACCTAAAGTCAAGCTTATAGTCAGCATAGATGTTCTAAACTTCCACAAACCAAGTAACTTTTCTAGCCATCCTTGATTACTTGGTGTCCCTCAAGCATTCCTCTCTAGAGTGCCTTTCTGTACCAAGAGTTATCAAAGGGAAACTGACTAGCTCAGCTCCCAGTTTCCTTATCAATTGCCATTCTTCCTTGTCACCATTATGATGAAATGTGTCCTATCATTCAGATGTGTTGGGGCTGGGGGAAAATTGAGAATCCCTGTAGAAAGCATTAAATCATCTTACCCAGAAAAGTTATTTTCCAAACTGCATCTCTCCTCCAAATTCCTACATTGCCCTGCTTTGAGTCATGAAATGTCTTACATATGCATTGTTTTCTCACATAGGTTGGGAGCTCCTTGAGAACAGATAGGACCTAGATCTACTCATTTTGGCGTGACCAAGTTCTAGTGATTTGCTTAACTCATCCCTCCAATTCTGAGTGCTTTTCCCTCTTCACCTGCTAAGGAAGTCTTACTCAATCTTCTAGCTCTAGTTGGAACTTCAGCACTCTGTGGAAGTTCCCAAATCTGGTCAGGCAGAGAAAGGAGTTTCTGCTTCTTACTCATAGTAACACTCTGCACACACTCTTTGCTATATTTCTGTCAGTGAATGTTTCATTCTACAATGGCAATATCCTGATAGTTACTGCCAATTATACAGCTTATCCATTTGATAAATTCTTGAATATAACTACACAAGGAAGAAAGGGAAAGTCTTTACATTTATCCCACCCCCAGCTAAACATCATTTATATAAGGCATGCTTTATATATCTCTCTCAATTTTACCAGTTATGTAAACATTTATTACACAAGGAGTCTTACCGAACTTGCTGTTCAGTAACATGCTTTCTTCCCCCTACATAAAAATGTACTATGGATAATTATTCATCTCAATTCATATAGATTTAGTTTATTCTTATAAATAGATTCATAGTATTCCATAGTATTGATGCACAATAACTTAATTAATATTACATCATTGGATATTGAATTCAATTAATCAATTGCATTCATTTATTCTGTTGTACTCTGTTATTCACTAGTCTTAAATACCGCAAAGAGCATTCTTGCACATACATCTTTCTTCACTTGTCTATTTGTTCTAGGACAAATGTCTAGAAGTGAAATTGCCATATAAATTCATACACATATTTTAAATTTTAATATACAACATCTTCATTAACTAATGTATTAACTAATTAAGTTAATTAATTTAACATTTTAATATACATTGCCTACCAGAAAGAGTGTAGCAGTTGAAAGTCCTCCATGAAACTTTATTAAAGTCCTTGGTTTCATATACCCTTGCCAGCACTGATTATCTTTATATTATAGTTTAAGCACTTGTCTTATTTCCCCACTTTCCTACTAGACAGGTTTTATAAGGGGCAAGGATGGTTATTTATCACTTTTTGATATCCAAATAGTTTTATTTTTAATACACATGAACATGTGGGTAATGGAAGGCATTCTATTTCTAAAATAAATGTGAAAATTTTAAAGTGCTAAATTGTGAAGTAGATTCTATATACAGTGTATTTAATGGAAGGTATTAAGGACACTGGACCCACAGAGATGGAATTCTAGTTGTGTGTCTTATCACTGTACCCTGAGGCAGGGTACACAAACTTTTGGAAACTCAGTCTCTTCTTCAGGAAAATGAGCACAATAGTCCCCCTAAAATTCTTGTAACAGAATTAATGTGAGGATTGAATTTAAAAATTGTATAAAATTTGGGCGCCTGGATGGCTCAGTTGGTTAAGCGACTGCCTTCGGCTCAGGTCATGATCCTGGAGTTCTGGGATCGAGTCCCACATCGGGCTCCCTGCTCAGCAGGGAGTCTGCTTCTCCCTCTGATTCTCTTCCTTCTTGTGCTCTCTATCTCTCATTCTCTCTCAAATAAATAAATAAAATCTTTAAAAAAAATTGTATAAAATTTGCTACTCTCCATGAGGTTGGAAAAACAGCAACATTACTATCAGCTGGGAGCTGATTATAAGTGTAGAATCTTAAGCTATCCCCAGATCTATTGAAGCAGAATGTGCATTTTTATAAGATATCCAGGTGATTCTTATCCAGTGTAAATTTGAGACACACATATAGAAAACATTAGGTACATCAGGTGCAAAACATGAAATCAATAATATAATAATGACAATGATGATGATGATTTGATGTATGCAAAGTACCAGCACTTAATAAACCATAGTATAATTTTTATTAGTTTTTCAAATTTGGCTTTAAAATAACAATCATGGGTTTCTGCAAAAGGCTGCATTTCTTTAATGTATGCAAAAGTTCTATTTTGGGGTGTTAAATGATGTGCTATGCAGTGGAATGAATGTGATTTGCACTTGGCAATTCCTTTGGGAGTCAGTGGAGCATGGACCTTGGGAACTAGAATGGGCTAGATTAGAATCCTAGCTCTGTTTCTCATTAGCTGGTAGGTTCCGAACAAATCACTTAATACCCTTGAGCTCCACTCTTTTCAGTTGGTTGCATTGAGACTTTTAATAGTTTACTTGAACAATACCATGAACACAACTTGGCATATTTCAGGGGTCAGGAATAATGTCTGTGGATAGTTGTTGTGTGATAAGTGATGGTGTTTTAAATACCTTGAGTAGTTATTTAATTTACTCCTTGTGAAATCCTTTGAGCTAAATATTTGCTATCATCCCCATTTTACGGAAGAGTAAATAGTCTCAGAACTATTTAGATTCTATCCTTTTAACTGTTACACCTATTGCTTCCCTCCTGACTCACAAAACAATATTGAGAGATCAGTAAGAAGGTGCTAGAATCACCATTTTACAGATAAGCATAAATTCTCAGGGTACTACATGATTTGCCTGAGGTTACATAGATTGCTAGGTCTCCAGGTAAAAAGCTAGCTGAATCAGAAAAGGCAATTCAGGAAAAACAGCCAAAGAGAAAGTCATGAAGGAGTTTGAGTGGAAACAGATCTGCAACATACCCAAAGAGAAGGGCCAGCTGGATTTTCTGTTGGATTTGATTTGTCAATCATGAGTGAAATAATTGTTTTCCTCCTTCCTAACACATCTCTTCTGCCACCAAGCCATCAGTATGATCCTGCATTTGGAATCCTGTTTGACTCTGAACTTGCAAAATAATATGACTTTGTTTTTGTACTTTAATTCAGTGGCTCTTCTACCTTTCTTAGCAGTCTGCTCCTTCCCTTCACATTAGTCCACTGAGACTGTGCCAAAAGAAAAAAAAATACCCTCCCAATGAATCTAGCAGTGTTCCTTTTCTCTGTGGTGTGCTATTAATGTGTCACTTCTGTTTTTTAATTATTCAGTCAATTGTTTCTTTTCCTCTTTTTAAAATCGAAACTCTTCCCATTTTCCAGATCATGTAGCTTGTAAATGCTTTCTATTTTTCTTTGATTCTGGACTCAAATTTGTTCCCAAAGTGTCAGCTGCCAGCATTTTGAGAATCAATGTTTGATTTTAAATATTAGATCCTGCCTTTCTCTTTTAGTAAAAAAAAAAAAAAAATTAGTGGGTGTTCATTTAGAATTAATAGGAAAACAATTTAATGTATGAATCATTATTTCCATTTAATCTGACTTATTTTTAGTGTAAAGTAAGCAGGGAAGATATTATCTTTTTTAATAGAAAAATAACCTGAGCTTCCAAGAAATTAAGTAAGAGAAATTAAATGAACAGCTAAAAGAAGAAAGATGCCATTCTACTAGGCCTTCTTATTTCTTTTTCTGCATGATATATAGAAAGAAAATGGGCTAGCACCTGCACTTGAATTGTCACTATCCTTCTTAGTTTCTTTGTAAACTTGAGCATACCAAATACCTTTTCTGAGTAGGTACATGTATCAGTTAGAGTAGAGGTGATTTAAAAGTATATTGCCCACACTTGAAAACAAATTCAGTATTGGAAAAGTTAAATATCTAGAGTGCTTCTGGTTTGGTCAAGTGGACAGATAGTGTTACTTTTAATAGGGAGAGAATGAAGGTGAGATTAGCCAACTGACATTTGATCTTTTGAATCTGAGGCTCAGCAGACAAGTCGGGTTGGAGTTGTGGGTTCCATGGTGTCTCTGTTTTGCCAATGATATATTGTCTTCTCTTGAGTAACCAAATATATTCCTTAGTCCAAGGAGATACCATTGGACTCTTCAATGTGTTTCCTTTAAATATTCCATTACAATTGTATTATTCCATCAAGTCCCCAAGTTACCTTTGTGATCAAAAGGATACTACATAATGCAACTATAATAGTGCCTAGTAGCTGCTGCATGCTCAGTAGAAGTAACAAGAAAAGAGTGAATTGGGTATGATTAGGACCACTGATCACAATACACACAGGGTATGGAGAAAGCAGTTGTGTTGAGTCCTGGAGAAAATGGGCTGGTATGGTGGAAAGCATAAGTCAGGGGACCCCAACTGAGTTATTCCCCTCTTCTCTTTGTAGGTTTCCCTCTTCTGTTTATAGTGCTGAAAATGAGGGGCTGGACCACAGCAGTCCTACGGTTCTAGTGGTCCAGTAAAGGGGCTAGTACTCAGCAGGTGGTAGTGTGTTTGGGGCCTCCATGACATGGGACAATGTCTTTGTGTCAGGATGGAGACAGTAGTGATTCTATGAAGACATGGTCCCCCTCCACCCCCTGCAAGGGAGAACGAATTTTAAAAGGCTTTATTATTGTGAAAAAGCAGATAACAAGACAATCAGGACCATTAAAAACTGACAAAACACGAAGCCCTGATGAATTACATAGTATCATGCTAAAGGCAATGGCAGGGGAGTGGGAAAAGCCATTGGCAGAGATACCTAGAAGATTAAGAGACCCCACATATAGACACAAGCATTCTCTGGAGTCTGAAAGCCAGAACCAGGCCCATGTATGAAGGCACTGTGGTGCTAAAAGGTGCCTCAGATTACACATCCCCAAATGGATTTTCTCTGTGCCCTTGGATGACCTTCTCTATCCCTTCCACATGGCACCAGTAACACTATTTCTTATTGCCCTGATTTTTGTCTCTCAAAAGAATGTGGGCTACTCTAGAGGAAACCCTTATTTTTTTCATGCCAGCCACTGTGACTGGCACAGAGCAGATATTCAGCAAGTTTACAGAATGTCTAATAAATAAACAAAAGAAGTGGGGAATGCAAGCTTTGGTCTCAATTCCATATAAGCTCCCTTAGAGACCTATATATTTTGGGGAAGATATTTGTAACAACTTTCTCATATTAAACATCTTAAAGAATCTTTATTTCTGCAAGAAATTGGCCAACTCCTAAAGGGTTCTAAAAACAGTATGATGGGGGGCAGGAGCAAGATGGCAGAGGAGTAAGAGGCCTGGATTTCGTCTGGTCCCAGGAATTCAGCTGGATAGGGATCAAACCATTCTAAACATCCATGAACTCAACAGGAGATCGAAGAAAAGAAGAGCAACAACTCTCTGAACAGAAAAGCGACCACTTACTGGAATGTAGGACGTGCGGAGAAGTGAATCCGAGGCGATATCCGGGAGGATAGACGGCGGGGGAGGGGGCCTCTGTCAGCCGCTACTGGCAAGTGATAGAGCTGTGGAGCACAAAATCAGAACTTTTAGAAGTCTGCTCCACTGAGGGACGTCACTGCAGTGACGAAGTGGGGGGTGGAACCCTCACAGGACAGTGTGGTCTCAGGACCCTCAGGGTCACAGAAAGACCGGGGGTGCCTGAGAGCGGCAGAGCTCCGAGGTATCAGACAGGGAAGCCAGCTGCAGAGACGGAGCCGAGGCGCGGGCTCGCAACTGGGGGTTGCCATAAACCACGATCCGCGGCACAGTTGGGCCACTGCTCTTCCAACAGGGACCCAACAAGAGGCAGATCTGGGGAGACTCTCCTTCCTCCCCTGGGAGGAGCAGTGTGGGAATGCACCACAGGGATCTGCTGGGTTTGGAGACTCCACATGGGGTCGTGTGCTAGAGATAGAAATACTAGGTTGCAGGCCAGGTGAGCACAGAGTACAGCTGGAGACGGAAGAGACAGGAGTGACTGACTGCTTTTCTCTGGGGGCGCACTGAGGAGTCGGGCCCTGAGTTCTCGGCTCCTCCGGGGCAGAGATTGGGAGGCCTCCATTTTCACTCTCATCCTTCAAAGCTGTACGGAAAGCTTGCAAGGAACAAAAGCTCCCAAGAGCAAACCCCAGCAGATTACTTAGCCTGGACTGGGCAAGGGCGGGGCAATTCTGCCTCCGCCAAAGACACCTGAGAACCACAGCAACAGACCCCTCCCCCAGAAGATCAGCAAGAACAGCCAGCCAAGACCAAGTTTACCGATCAATGAGAATGGCAGAACTCCAAAGCTAGGGAAATACTGCAAATAGAATTCATGGTTTTTTTACCATGATTCTTTAGTCTTTCAAAGTTAATATTTTTTTAATTTTTCTTTTTCCTTTTTTCAACGAATATCATATAATCCCATTTTTAAAAAATAGTTTTATTTTTCATTTTTAGAGTCATATTCTATGCCTTCATAGTAGTTACCCTTATTTTTGGTATATATATTTTGTTCTCCATTAAAATTTTGAGATACAATTTTTTGTTTTTAAATAATTTTATTGTTATGTTAATCACCATACATTACATCATTAGTTTTTGATGTAGTGTTCCATGATTCATTGTTTGTGCAAAACACCCAGTGCTCCACACAGAATGTGCCCTCTTTAATACCCACCACCAGGCTAACACATCCCCCCACCCCCTCTCCTCTAGAACCCTCAGTTTGTTTTTCAGAGTCCATCGTCTCTCATGGTTCGTCTCCCCCTCCGACTTACTCCCCTTCATTCTTCCCCTCCTGCTATCTTCTTTTTCTTTTTTTTTCTTAATATATATTGCATTATTTGTTTCAGAAGTACAGATCCGTGATTCATCAGTCTTGTACAATTCACAGCACTCACCATAACACATACCCTCCCCAATGTCTATCAACCAGCCACCCAATCCCTCCCACCCCCCACCACTCCAGCAAACCTCAGTTTGTTTCCTGAGATTAAGAATTCCTCATATCAGTGAGGTCATATGATACATGTCTTTCTCTGAATGACTTATTTCACTCAGCATAACACCCTCCAGTTCCATCCACGTCGTTGCAAATGGCAAGATCTCATTCCTTTTGATGGCTGCATAATATTCCATTGTGTATATATACCACCTCTTCTTTATCCATTCATCTGTCGATGGCCATCTTGGCTCTTTCCACAGTTTGGCTATTGTGGACATTGCTGCTATAAACATTGGGGTGCACATACCCCTTCGGATCCCTAAATTTGTATCTTTGTGGTAAATACCCAGTAGTACAATTGCTGGATCATATGGTAGCTCTATTTTCAACTGTTTGAGGAACCTCCATACTGTTTTCCAGAGTGGTTGCACCAGCTTGCATTCCCACCAAGAGTGTAGGAGGGTTCCCCTTTCTCCACATCCCCGCCACCATCTGTTGTTTCCCGACTTGTTAATTTTAGCCATTCTGACTGGTGTGAGGTGGTATCTCATTGAGGTTTTGATTTGGATTTCCCTGATGCCGAGCGATGTGGAGCACTTTTTCATGTATCTGTTGGCCATTTGGATGTCTTCTTTGGAAAAATGTCTGTTCATGTCTTCTGCCCATTTCTTGATTGGATCATTTGTTCTTTGTGTGTTGAGTTTGATAAGTTCTTTATAGATTTTGGATACTAGCCCTTTATGTGATATGTCATTTGCAAATATCTTCTCCCATTCTGTGGGTTGTCTTTTGGTTTTGTGGACTGTTTCTTTTGCTGTGCAAAAGATTTTTATCTTGATGAACTCCCAATAGTTCATTTTTCCCTGGCTTCCCTTGCCTTTGGTGATGTTTCTAGGAAGAAGTTGCTGTGGCTGAGGTCGAAGAGCTTGCTGCCTGTGTTCTCCTTTAGGATTTTGATGGACTCCTGTCTCACATTGAGGTCTTTCAATCATTTGGAGTCTATTTTTGTATGTGGTGTAAGGAAATGGTCCAGTTTCATTCTTCTGCATGTGGCTGCCCAATTTTCCCAACACCATTTGTTGAAGAGACTGTCTTTTTTCCATTGGACATTCTTTCCTGCTTTGTCAAAGATGAGTTGACCATAAAGTTGAGGGTCTATTTCTGGGCTCTCGATTCTGTTCCATTGATGTATGTGTCTGTTTTTGTGCCAGTACCATACTGTCTTGTTGATGACAACTTTGTAATAGAGCTGGAAGTCCGGAATTGTGATGCCGCAGCTTTGCTTTTCTTTTTCAATATTCCTCTGGCTATTCGGGGTCTCTTCTGGTTCCATACAAATTTTAGGATTATTTGTTCCATTTCTTTGAAAAAGGTGGATGGTATTTTGATGGGGATTGCATTGAATGTGTAGATTGCTCTAGGTAGCACTGACATCGTCACAATGTTTGTTCTTCCAATCCATGAGCATGGAACGTTTTTCCATTTCTTTGTGTCTTCTTCAATTTCTTTCATGAGTATTTTATAGTTCTCTGAGTACAGATCCTTTGCCCCTTTGGTTAAATTTATTCCTAGGTATCTTATGGTTTTGGGTGCAATTGTAAATGGGATCGACTCCTTGATTTGTCTCTCTTCTGTCTTGTTGTTGGTGTATAGGAATGCCACTGATTTTTGTGCATTGATTTTATATCCTGCTACTTTACTAAATTCCTGTATGAGTTCTAGAAGTTTTAAGGTGGATGTTTTTGGGTTTTCCACATACAGTATCATATCATCTGCAAAGAGTGAGAGTTTGACTTCCTCTTTGCTGATTTGGATGCCTTTGATTTCTTTTGTTGTCTGATTGCTGTGGCTAGGACTTCTAATACTATGTTGAATAGCAGTGGTGACAGTGGACATCCCTGCCGCATTCCTGACCTTAAGGGAAAGGTTCTCAGCTTTTCCCCATTGAGAATGATATTCGCTGTAGGTTTTTCATAGATGGCTTTTATGATATTGAGGTATGTACCCTCTATCCCTATACTCTGAAGAGTTTTGATTAAGAAAGGATGCTGTACTTTGTCAAATGCTTTTTCTGCATCTACTGAGAGGATCATATGATTCTTGTTCTTTCTTTTGTTAATGTATTGTATCACGTTGATTGATTTGCGGATGTTGAACCAGCCTTGCAGCCCAGGGATAAATCCCACTTGGTCGTGGTGAATAATCCTTTTAATGTACTGTTGGATCCTATTGGCGAGTATTTTGGTGAGAATTTTTGCATCCATGTTCATCAAGGATATTGGTCTGTAATTCTCCTTTTTGATGAGGTCTTTGTCTGGTTTGGGGATCAAGGTAATGGTGGCCTCATAAAATGAGTTTGGAAGTTTTCCTTCCATTTCTATTTTTTGGAACAGTATCAGGAGAATAGGTATTAATTCTTCTTTAAATGTCTGATAGAATTCCCCTGGGAAGACATCTGGCCCTGGGCTGTTGTTTGTTGGGAGATTTTTGATGACTGCTTCAATTTCCTTAGTAGTTATAGGTCTGTTCAGGTTTTCTATTTCTTCCTGGTTCAATTTTGGTAGTTGATACATCTCTAGGAATGCACTCATTTCTTCCAGGTTATCTAATTTGCTGGCATAGAGTTGCTCATAATAGGTTCTTATAATTGTTTGTATTTCTTTGGTGTTGGTTGTGATCTCTCCTCTTTCATTCATGATTTTGTTGATTTGGGTCATTTCTCTTTTCTTTTTGATAAGTCTGGCCAGGGGTTTATCAATCTTGTTAATTCTTTCAAAGAACCAGCTCCTAGTTTTGTTGATCTGTTCTACAGTTCTTTTTGTTTCTAGTTCATTGATTTCTGCTCTGATCTTTATTATTTCTCTTCTCCTGCTGGGTTTAGGCTTTGTTTGCTCTTCTATCTCTGGCTCCTTTAGGTGTAGGGTTAGGTTGTGTATTTGAGAACTTTCTTGTTTCTTGAGAAAGGCTTGTATCGCTATATACTTTCCTCTCAGGACTGCCTTTGCTGTATCCCAAAGATTTTGAACAGTTGTGTTTTCATTTTCATTGGTTTCCATGAATTTTTTTAATTCTTCTTGAATTTCCTGGTTGACCCATTCATTCTTTAGTAGGATGCTCTTTAGCCTCCATGGATTTGAGTTCTTTCCGACTTTCCTCTTGTGATTGAATTCTAGTTTCAAAGCATTGTGGTCTGAAAATATCCAGGGAATAATCCCAGTCTTTTGGTACCGGTTGAGACCTGATTTGTGACCTAGGATGTGATCAATTCTGGAGAATGTTCCATGGGCACTAGAGAAGAATGTGTATTCTGTTGCTTTGGGATGGAATGTTCTGAATATGTCTGTAAAGTCCATTTGGTCCAGTGTTTCATTTAAAGTCTTTATTTCCTTGTTGATCTTTTGCTTAGATGATCTGTCCATTTCAGTTAGGGGGGTGTTAAAGTCCCCCACTATTATTGTATTGTTGTCAATGTGTTTCTTTGTTTTTGTTATTAATTGCCTTATATAACTGGCTGCTCCCACGTTAGGGGCATAGATATTTACAATTGTTAGATCTTCTTGTTGGATAGACCCTTTAAGTAGGATATAGTGTCCTTCCTCATCTCTTATTACAGTCTTTGTTTTAAAATCTAATTTGTCTGATATAAGGATTGCCACTCCAGCTTTCTTTTGGTGTCCATTAGCAAGGTAAATGGTTTTCCACCCCCTCACTTTCAATCTGGGGGAGATACAGCTTTTTCTAACAGATCAAAATATACCCTAAATCTCTAGTTTATGGCTTTGTTCTAGTCTCCTGCCTGATCACATTATATCCCTTCTTTTTTTTTTTAAATCCTCTTCTTTCTTTTTCCAACCAACTTCTTATCTTATCAATTCCATTTATAAAATCTTTTATAATTTTCATCTTTACAGTCATATTCCATCCCTTCATCATATTAACCCTTATTTTGTACATATATAAGTTTTTCTTTCTTTAAAATTTTGGGAGGCACTGTCTCCTAACAAACCAAAATATGCCCAAAATATAGTATGTGGTGCTGAACTATGCACCAGCCTGATCATATTTGATCATATTCTGTTTTTTTGTTTTGTTTTGATTTGTATTGTTTCTTTTTGTTTTTTCTTTTTCTTTTTTCTTTCTTTACTTTCTTTTCCCCAGGTTTCAGGTCTTTTCTGATTTGTTTAGTGTATATTTTCTGGGGACGTTGTTACCCTGTTAGCATTTTGTTCTCATTCATTGATTCTCCTCTGGACAAAATTAAAACACAGAAGAAATCACCTCAAAAAAAAAAAGAACAAGAGGCAGTACCGACTGCCAGGGACCTAATCAATATGGACATTAGTAAGATGACAGAACTAGAGTTCAAAATGATGATTTTAAAGATACTAGCTGGGGTTAAAAAAAGCATGGAAGTTATTAGAGAAATCCTTCAGGAGAAATAAAAGAAGTAAAATCTAACCAAATCAAAAATCAAAAAGGTTATTAATAGGGGCAATCAAGGGGCGCCTGGGTGGCTCAGTTGTTAAGCATCTGCCTTCGGCTCAGGTCATGGTCCCAGGGTCCTGGGATCGAGGCCCACATCGGGGTCCCTGCTCAGCAGGAAGCCTGCTTCTCCCTCTCCCACTCCCCCACTTCTGTTCCCTTTCTCGCTGTGTCTCTGTCAAATAAATAAATAAAATCTGTAAAAAAAAAAAAAATAGGGGCAATCAAAAATGGAGGCTCTAACTGCTAGGATAAATGAGGCAGAAGAGAGAATTAGTGATATAGAAGACCAAATGATGGAAAATAAGGAAGCAGAGAAAAAGAGAGAGAAAGAATTACTGGATCACAAGGGCAGAATTCGAGAGATAAGTGATACCATCAGATGCAACAACATTAGAAAAATTGGGATCCCAGAAGAAGAAGAAAGACAGAAAGGGGCAGAAGGTATATTGGACCAAATTACAGCAGAGAACTTCCCTAATGTGGGGAAGGAGACAGGCATCAAAATCCAGGAGGCACAGAGAACCCTCCTCAAAATCAATAAAAATAGGTCAACACCCCGACATCTAATGGTAAAACTTACGAGTCTCAGGACAAAGAGAAAATCCTGAAAGCAGCTCGGGAGAAGAGATCTGTAACCTACAATGGTAGAAACATTAGATTGGCAACAGACCTATACACAGAGACCTGGCAGGCCAGAAAGGACTGGCATGATATCTTCAGAGCACTAAATGAGAAAAATATGCAGTCAAGAATACTATATCCAGCAAGGCTGTCATTGAAAATAGAAGGAGAGATAAAAAGCTTCCAGGACAAACAAAAACTAAAGGATTTTGCAAACACAAAACCAGCCCTACAAGAAATAGTGAAAGGAGTCCTCTAAGCAAAGAGAGAACCTAAAAGCAAAATAGACTACAAAGGAACACAGACAATACACAGTAACAGTCCCCTTACAGGCAATACAATGGCACTAAATTCATATCTTTCAATAGTTACCCTGAATGTAAATGGACTAAATGCCCCAATCAAAAGACACAGGCTATCAGATTGGATAAAAAAAAAAAGACCCATCGATATGCTGTCTGCAAGAGACTCATTTTAGACCCAAAGACACCCCCAGATTGAAAGTGAAGGGGTGAAAAACCGTTTACCATGCTAATGGGCACCAAAAGAAGGCTGGGGTGGCAATCCTTATATCAGACAAATTAGATTTTAAAACAAAGACTGTAATAAGAGATGAGGAAGGACACTATATCATACTTAAAGGGTGTATCCAACAAGACGATCTAACAATTGTAAATATCTATGCCGCTAACATGGAAGCAGCCAATTATATAAGCCAATTAATAACAAAAGCAAAGAAACACATCGACAACAATACAATAATAGCGGGGGGCTTTAACACCCCCCCTCAATGAAATGGACAGATCATCTAAGCAAAGGATCAACAAGGAAATAAAGGCTCTAAATGACACAGTGGACCAAATGGACTTCACAGATATATTCAGAGCATTCCATTCCAAAGCAACAGAATACACATTCTTCTCTAGTGCCATTGGAACATTCTTCAGAATTGATCACATCCTAGGTCACAAATCAGGTCTCAACCAGTACCAAAAGACTGGGATTATTCCCTGGATATTTTCAGACCACAATGCTTTGAAACTAGAACTCAATCACAAGAGGAAAGTCGGAAAGAACTCAAATCCATGGAGGCTAAAGAGCATCCTACTAAAGAATGAATGGGTCAACCAGGAAATTCAAGAAGAATTAAAAAAATTCATGGAAACCAATGAAAATGAAAACACAACTGTTCAAAATCTTTGGGATGCAGCAAAGGCAGTCCTTTGTACATAGCAATACAAGCCTTTCTCAAGAAACAAGAAAGGTCTCAAATACACAACCTAACCCTACACCTAAAAGAGCCAGAGAAAGAAGAGCAAATAAAGCCTAAACCCAGCAGGAGAAGAGAAATAATAAAGATCAGAGCAGAATTCAATGAAATAGAAACCAAAGAACAGTAGAACAGATCAACGAAACTAGGAGCTGGTTCTTTGAAAGAATTAAAAAGATTGATAAACCCCTGTCTAGACCTAACAAAACGAAAAGAGAAAGGACCCAAATAAATGAAATCATGAACGAGAGAGGAGAGGTCACAACCAACACCAAAGAAATACAAACAATTATAAGAACATATTATGAGCAACTCTATGGAAGTAAATTAGATAACCTGGAAGAAACGGATGCATTCTTACAGATGTATCAACTACCAAAATTGAACCAGGAAGAAATAGAAAACCTGAACAGACCTATAACCACTAAGGAAATTGAAGCAGTCATCAAAAATCTCACAAGAAATAAAAGCCCAGGGCCAGATGCCTTCCCAGGGGAATTTTACCAAACATTTCAAGAAGAATTAATACCTATTTTTCTGAAACTGTTCCAAAAAATAGAAATGGAAGGAAAACAGAAAACTTCTAACTCACTTTATGAGGTCACCATTACCTTAATCCCCAAACCACACAAAGACCCCATCAAAAAGGAGAATTACACACCAATATCCCTGATGAACACGGATGCAAAAATTCTCACCAAAATACTAGCCAATAGGATCCAACAGTACATTTAAAAGGATTATTCACCACAACCAAGTGGGATTTATCCCTGGGTTGCAAGGCTGGTTCAACATCTGCAAATCAATCAATGTGATATGATACATTAATAAAAGAAAGAACAAGAACCATATGATCCTCTCAATAGATGCAGAAAAAGCATTTGACAAAGTATAGCATCCTTTCTTGATCAAAACTCTTCAGAATATAGGGATAGAGGGTACATACCTCAATATCATAAAAGCCATCTATGAAAAACCCACAGAGAATATCATTCTCAATGGGGAAAAACTGAGAGCTTTCCCCCTAAGGTCAGGAACACGGCAGGGGTGTCCACTATCACCACTACTATTCAACATAATATTAGAAGTCCTAGCCACAGCAATCAGACAACAAAAATAAATCAAAGGCATCCGAATTGGCAAAGAAGAAGTCAAATTCTCACTCTTTGCAGATGATATGATACTTTATGTGGAAAACCCAAAAGACTCCACCCCAGAACTGCTAGAACTCATACAGGAATTCAGTAAAGTGGCAGGATATATAATCAGTGCACGGAAATCAGTGGCATTCCTATATACCACCAACAAGAGAGAAGAAAGAGAAATGAAGCAGTCGATCCCATTTACAATTGCACCCTAAACCATAAGATACCTAGGAATAAATGTAACCGAAGAGGCAAAGAATCTGTACTCAGAAAACTATAAAATACTCATGAAAGTAATTGAGGAAGACACAAAGAAATGGAAAAACATTCCATGCTCATGGATTGGAAGAACAAATACTGTGAAGATGTCAATGCTACCTAGAGCAATCTATTCATTTAATGCAATCCCTATCAAAATACCATCCACTTTTTTCAAAGAAATGGAACAAATAATCCTAAAATTTGTATGGAACTAGAAAAAAACCCCAAATAGCCAAAGGAATGTTGAAAAAGAAAAGCAAAGCTGGCTGCATCACAATTCTCGACTTCCAGCTCTATTACAAAGCTGTCATCATCAAGACAGTATGGTACTGGCACAAAAACAGACACATAGATCAATGGACCAGAATAGAGAGCCCAGAAATGGACCCTCAACTCTATGGTCAACTCATCTTTGACAAAGAAGTAAAGAATGTCCAATGGAAAAAAGACAGTCTCTTCAACAAATGGTGTTGGGAAAATTGGGCAGCCACATGCAGAAGAATGAAACTGGACCATTTCCTTACACCACACACAAAAATAGACTCCAAATGGTTGAAAGACCTCAACGCGAGACAGGAGTCCATCAAAATCCTAAAGAAGAACACAGGCAGCAAGCTCTTCGACCTCAGCCACAGCAACTTCTTCCTAGAAACATCACCAAAGGCAAGGGAAGCAAGGGCAAAAATGAACTATCGGGACCTCGTCAAGATAAAAATCTTTTGCACAGCAAAAGAAACAGTCCACAAAACCAAAAGAGAACCGACAGAATGGGAGAAGATATTTGCAAATGACATATCACATAAAGGGCTAGTATCCAAAATCTATAAAGAACTTATCAAACTCAACACACAAAGAACAAATGATCCAATCAAGAAATGGGCAGAAGACATGAACAGACATTTTTCCAAAGAAGACATCCAAATGGCCAAGAGACACATGAAAAAGTGCTCAACATCTCTCGGCATCAGGGAAATCCAAATCAAAACCTCAATGAGATACCACCTCACACCAGTCAGAATGGCTAAAATTAACAAGTCAGGAAATGGCAGATGTTGGTGGGGATGTGGAGAAAGGGGAACCCTCCTACACTATTGGTGGGAATGCAAGCTGGGGCAGCCACTCTGGAAAACAGTATGGAGGGTCTTCAAAAAGTTGAAAATAGAGCGACCATACAATCTAGTAATTGTACTACTGGGTATTTACCCCAAAGATACAAATGTAGGGATCCGAAGGGGTATGTGCACCCCAATGTTTATAGCAGCAATGTCCACAATAGCCAAACTGTGGAAAGAGCCAAGATGTCCATTGACAGATGAATGGATAAAGAAGATGTCGTATATATATATATATATATATATATATATATATATATATACAATGGAATATTATGCAGCCATCAAAAGGAATGAGATCTTGTCATTTGCAATGACGTGGATGGAACTGGAGGTTATTATGCAGAGCGAAATAAGTCAATCAGAGAAAGACATGTATCATATGATCTCACTGATATGAGGAATTCTTAATCTCAGGAGACAAACTGAGTGTTGCTGGAGTGGTGGGGGTTGGGAGGGATGGGGTGGCTGGGTGATAGACATTGGGTAGGGTATGTGCTATGGTGAGCGCTGTGAATTGTGCAAGACTGTTGAATCACAGGCCTGTACCTCTGAAAAAAGTAATATATTATATGTTAAAAAAAAAGAAGATAGTAGGAAGGGAAAAATGAAGGGGGGAAATTGGAGGGGGAGATGAACCATGAGAGACTATGGACACTGAGAAACAAACTGAAGATTCTAGAGGGGAGGGGTGTGGGAAGATGGGTTAGCCCAGTGATGGGTATTAAAGAGGGCACTTACTGAATGGAGCACTGGGTGTTATATGCAAACAATGAATCATGGAACCCTACATCAAAAACTAATGATGTAATGTATGCTGATTAACATAACATAATTAAAAAGTAGATTTAAAAACAGTATTACTTTTGCAAAAGAAATTTGAGAAGAAAAATCACATGACCAGAAAAAGCTAGCTACTATGGGCATGGAGCCATTCTTACAGCCTTCATTTTCAAGTGCATTCAAAATGTGACTATACAGATAGTAAACGCTGTGACTAGTTTCCTTGTCTTGATTTATAGAAGAGGTAAAATTCAGAGAAGTTAAGTAGATCATAATCACAGAGCACAGAAGACCGATTGTGACTTTACCCAAAGTATGTATAAGTCCAGAGCCCATTCTCTATGCATTATGTCCAAAGCCTTTCAACTTTATGAGACACTGGTATTGTTATGCCCCTGACATAGGAGGCAATTAGAATCATGTCAAACAAGGCTCATGGTCACTATCCAACTTCATTTGTTGTATGTATCAAATGATAGTGGGTGTAAGAGTGCTGTCCTTTGAGCATGGCTTACAAGTTCTGAACTGGGTCCCTGTTCTAGAACTCTGACCACCATCTCTCAGATAGGCCCCTTCTTCATTTTAGGTGCCTAGATGGAACTCTCACAGAAGAGAAGAGAGATGCAGGACCATCCCCATTGAAAAAAGGGAAAATTGAGATTTAGAAAACATATAGCACCCCAAGGTCATACTGGCCTAAAAAACAGAAAAGCCTGGAGTTGATGTGCAGCCCCTGTCTCCTTGTCCATTATCATTTCCAGTAGTCCTCAGTTCAAAGCAACCCTGAGATATTACAGATCTTAAGGAGGGTGAGGGAGCACCTGCTATAGAGATAGATTGTCTTGGATCTGAATCCTGACACTGACACCTACCAGTTGTGTGACCTTGGACAAATTGCTTAATATCTCTGAGGCTCAGTTTCCTCTCCCATGTAATGAGGGAACTAATACCTACCTCACTGAGTTGCTCTGAGAATTAAATGAATCTGTGAATTAATTAACTTATTCTCTGCCTTATACCAGAAAAAACTCAAGGTGGCTTACAAGGACATGATAATATGATTTAAGAAGGAAGAAAAAAAGAAATAAGAGCAAGACAGGCAGATGGGGACTCAGTCCAATACAATGGCTAAGAATAGGTGTCCCATTTTGCTCAAAGGTGTCTAGTAGCCAAGCCCAAAAGGGAAGCCTTGGCAGCTATATTGTTTGCCGTGTTCACAATGTAATAACAGATTCATGATTTACAGGGATCATGGCCATATTTAAGATATAAGATATATCTTATGTTCTTATATTTAAGGTATAAGGTATACTTACATATATTCCAGGTTCTAGGCACTGCATTAGGCAGCGGGGTCATTACTAAAAGCCAGACCTGATCCTTGCCCTCATGGAGGTGAACTTTCATAACTTCATAATGTCAGTATTATGTCACTTCCATGATATAATCTTTACCTAAAAATGCAAAGAATAAATGAGTTGCATAAAATTTTACATGTCGTGCTTTGAGCAAAGTGTCTGACACACAGAAGGTGTTTAATATTGGGTTGTTCACTTATTAACAAACTTATTAGTCTATGATATCTGTTTATGCCTTTTCTAGGCACTGGGGATATGCAGTGTACAGAACAAACATCCTGATCTACCTCCTACTTGAGGAAAGAGATAATCAGTAAGATCATTAAGTAAAATATGTGTTATAGCAGATATTGATAAAGGATGTGTGGTAAAGAGTGCTGAGCACAGTTCAGAGAGAATGTCCAGGGTAAGCTTCACTAAGAAGGAAATGTTGGAGTCCAGACTTGAAGAAAGAAAGGGAGGGAGCCATGAAGGTTCTAGAGAACATTCCAAACAACAAGAACAGCAAGTACAAATGCCAAAGGCTGGCACAGGCCTGGTAGGATTTGTGCAGTATTAGGCAGAATTCTTTCAACTGAAAGTAGTGGAAAGTCAACTCCAGACAGGGTAAGTAAGATATGTACAGGAAGGAGACTTGCTTGAGTGGTGCATAGAATCTGAAAATGAGATGCAGGACAGTGGCCGTTCTAAGTCGGGAAGCTCCAGGGCAGAACCAGGCTTAGCCTCCTGGCAGGCTTTCTCTCTCCTCTTCTCTGGACATTGGCCCTGTCCTTTTGGGGTTCTTTCTCTACCCACATGGAATGTGACATGGTTGGCTGGCAGCTGCAGCCACATTCTTATAGCCTTGGAGCCAAGCAGTGGAACAGATATACTTTTCCTTGCCTGCTGTTGCCTAAAAAATGTCCAGGCCCAAAGGTCACTGTGGATGTGAGATGGGACATTGTATGATAGGCTCAGCCTAGGTTATGTGCCCATCTCTGTGGTCTGGTTAACAAAACCTGTTATTATGGGGCGCCTGGGTGGCTCATTCGGTTAAGCATCTGCCATCGGCTCAAGTCATGATCCCAGGGTCCTGGGACCGAGTCCCACATCAGGCTTCCTGCTCAGGGGAGAGTCTGCTTCTCCCTCTCCCTCTCCTCCTGGCTTGTGTTCACTTTCTCGCTCACACTCTCTCTCAAATAAATAAATAAATAAAATATTTTTAAAAATCTGTCATTGAAAGGAGGTAGAGAAAAGGGAACTGGGCTCACTAAGACCATAGTCACCAAAAAGTCCTGCTCAAAGCAAACGACTTGCCCTAAGAAAAGCAGTTCATGAATGTCACAGTAGAGACTAAATCCTCCTACCGTATCAGAAATCATTAGCATCCTAGTTAATCTGACGTATGAATAGGAGCTTGGATTATTCTCTGTTCTTGCTGATTCCCAAGAGATGT
Source organism: Eumetopias jubatus (assembly GCF_037043125.1). NCBI lineage: Eukaryota > Metazoa > Chordata > Mammalia > Carnivora > Otariidae > Eumetopias > Eumetopias jubatus. Next base: position 60,996,319 of record NW_028274819.1, on the reverse strand, counting down.
TTTGCTATTTCTCTCATCTATACAGAGGACATTCTGTTCATTGTCATATGCATAAAATGATCCTATAATCTAAAATGCTTCATGCTTATGATGCTGAGTGGTAGGCTATAATTTACCTCCCCTTTGTTGTCATTAGAAAGTGCTATGAAATTTCAAAACAATTGAAAAGTAGGCCACAAGTACACAGAAAACATCCAATAATGCACAAGTTAATTTGAAGCATGGTCATTTTTGATGATAATAATAATTATGATTGAAAAGTAATTTAAAGAGCAAAAGACAAAAATGCATGTTATATAGTGAGGAGATTTTGTGAGATATTGTAGAGCAAATAAGCATAGATTTATATAATGAGATGATATGAACCAGGGACATGTTTCCACACTGTAGTCATTTTAATCAGCATATGACCATCTGCCCTGAAGGATGGCCTGCATCAGTATACACACATGTCCTCTGGCTTCAGCCAAAAGGAAGCACCAGCAGATGTGATGTCTGGGGATGGGGGTTTGAGCCCGGGATATTTATTTCCCCACCTCGGTTCCTACAAGGATACATCTATCTCTCTCATTCTCTCCCTAGCTCTGGAATATAATTCTCTCTTTATGGACTTTCAATTCCACGGAGCTAAGGGTGGTGGTGGTGATGGATCAAAGTGTTATGAGCCCCAATGCATTTCCCTATCCCCTGGCCACATCTTTGTAAACTCTGTCTTCATTAAACTCACTTCAAATCTCCCAATTTGAGGGGCTATGTATTTTCTGTTAGTATGCTAACCCACTCCCCAGAGTCAAATTCTTGCTCTTGCTCACCTTGCAAGTACATTATAATGGTATTAATACTGCTCATCTTGACTGAGGTGTGTCTGTGGTCAGATCTGCTTTATTTCCCTACTTGTTAACCTATGCATTTTTGGTAATTCTCACTCTTCATCCTAATATGCCCCCTGAGCCTTCATCTCTGCCTAATTCCTCATCTTCAAATCCTTTTCTAATGCCACCTCCTATAAGAAGCTTTCCCTGGTTCACTGTTAGATGCAGTCTTGTCTTCCTCTAGACTCACACAGTTCTCTATCCAACCACTAGCGTGGCACTTATTTCTATTCTGTACAGATTTTTGTTGATGCACATCTTATCTTCATTAATTAATTGCTGAATTCATACCTTCAGGATTCACTTTTCAACAAGAAGTCCTTGCACATTTAAAGCATTCAGGAGGGGCACCTGGGTGGCTCAGTTGATTAAGCGTCTGCCTTCAGGTTCAGGTCATGACCCCAGAGTCCTGGGATTGAGCCCCGCATAGGGCTGCCTGCCCAGTGAGGAGACTGCTTCTCCCTCTCCCACTCCCCCTGCTTGTGTTCCCTCTCTGGCTGTCTCTCTCTCTGTCAAATAAATAAATAAAATCTTTAAAAATAAATAAATAAATAAAGCATTCAGGAAGTGTCTATTGATTGCAAGAATGAATAGGTTGCTAAATTTCACTATCACTTAGACTATTAATGTTAGACAATGGCTCCCAAATTTTAATATCATATCCATTAATTCAGCTAACATCTCTGGAGGACATACTACATGCTAAGAATTGTGCTAGGTGCTAATTATTTCATGGTCATAAATAAATCTACAGATAGAAAGAATATATTCATTGGTCCTACAAATTCATAAAAATATCTTTCTTGATGCAAATTTTTAAAATCACCTGAGCAAAAATGTATTGGGTCCTTAGAACACATCTTCAGTAACCATCCACTCTTGTTTCTGCAAGCACTGAAATTAATTCTACATTCTCAATAGTATGGATGGTAACTTCAACTTAAATACAGTTTGCACCCATATAAAGATGTGAAAACTTGTTGGCCGTAAGAGAATCATGTAAGGAGCTTTAAAATATAAATAAATTCTTATCTCATTAGTCCTCACCTCTACCCCCAGACTTGTTGGATTGGCATTTGGATTGAGCGTGGTGACTAATTTGAATCTTACCACTTTCCCCCTTTCTACCTTTCTTCAATTATGACTCCCTTAACTAGGCACTTGTCCAAGGATTGATGTTCAGGAACCATTGTTTTAAAGTAAATTTTAGTCTTATGGAATCCTTATGAAGAAAATAAGAGGGTTTTTTCTTTCTGCTTTTAATGGATATGGAAATGGAGTTTCCAATACATTAAGTGAATTGGAGAAATAAACAAGCATTTTGCTGAAGTAGGAACATTAAGACTGAGTAAACATATTTAAAAGTTTCAATCCTGAGCATTAGCAATATGGCAGAATAGGAAACTCCAGTCTCTCTTTCCTCCAACAGAGACACCAATTCAGCAATACATGGACCAGTACACTTGTGAAAAATCAAGAAAAAAGAAGTATCTGCAACCTCAGGCAATCATAAAACCAGCTGGATCAAAGTCTATAGGAAAATTCATGACATTTACTTGCCTTAGTTCCACCACTAAGTTCAACATGGAAGGGCACCTGGGTGGCTCAGTTGGTTGGGCGACTGCCTTCGGCTCAGGTCATGATCCTGGAGTCCCTGTATCGAGTCCTGCATCGGGCTCCCTGCTCGGCAGGGAGTCCACTTCTCCCTCTGACCCTCCCCCCTCTCATGTGCTCTCTCTCTCATTCTCTCTCTCTCAAATAAATAAATAAAACCTTTAAAAAAAAGTTCAACATGGAACAAGTGGAAGAAACCCCCCAACTCACAGTATCTCCCTAGGGAAGGAAAATGTTGAAACATTTTCCCAGTATTTCAGATTTTCAGAGAATTGTCTAGGGGACTTGTTTCTGTCTCATTCATCTGGAGCATGGGACCTAGCATACTGTAGATGCCTAGGGTCTTATGAAAACAAAATAGAACAGGGCAGCCTTCTGCTACTCCTGAGGACCCAGAGTACAACATATAGAAGGTGATGTAGTTTGGTGACATATTCCTCAGAGAGGAGAGAGAAGAGTAGAGTGTGTATCCAATGTTCTGGCTTTTCAGGGAGCTGCCTGGATTCTGTCTCACCTGATTCAGAGTGCTGACAGGCCCCAGACCACTCTAGAAGCTTCCGGGCCTCTGAGAATAAGTGCTGAATGGCTTGGGCAGCTCCAGAGAACCTGCAGTACTGTCAACAGACACCAGAGAGAGCAAGAGATTACAAGCTCCTAAAAAAGAAACCTGGCAAATCCCTCTAATGGGGAACTTAGCACAAGTCAAAAGATGTATCCAAAGAGAAGGTTTGAGTGGCCCCCAGAATATTTAGCTGGGCTGATTGGTGGAGGTTTTTTGGTTTTGTTTTTGCTTTTCCTGTAAGAAGGCAGGCTATAAATAATGGGAAAGGTGTGTGTGTGTGTGTTCAAATGCAAGGACACCAACACAAAGTAAAAGGCACACAAGGAGACAGAGAAATTTGGCCCAATCAGAGGAACAACAGCAACAAAAATCTCCAGAAACCATCCCTAAAGAAGGAGAGGTATATTAATTACCTGGCAAAAAGTTCAAAATAATTATCATAAAGATGCTCCATGAATTCAAGAAAATGATATCAAGAAAATGATACACAAACAAAATGACAATATCAACAAAGAAAAAAATGTAAATTAAAAAAAAAACAGAAATTTTGGAACTGAAGAAAATAATAACTGAATTGGAAAATTTAGTAAAAGTTTCAATTACAGACTTTATTAAGCATAAGAAAGAATCAGCAAACTCAAATATATGTCATTTGAAATTATCTACTGAGAGGAACAAAAAGAAAAAAGAAAAATGAGTGAGGAAAACCTAAGAGATTTATGGGCATTATAAAATACACCAGTATATTCATTATGGGAATCATAGAAGGAAAAGAGACAGAGGAGGGATAGATGCTTGTTTGAAGAAAAAAATGGCTGAAAACTTCCCAAATCTGGGGAAGGGAATAGACATTCAGATATAAGAGACCCAAAGGATTCTGACTAAGATGAAACTAAAGAGATCCACACTGAGACACATTATATCAAATGGTCAAAAGTCAAAGACAAATAAGGATTTTTTAAGCATAAAGAAGAAAGAAATTCTTCATGTACAATGGAGACTCTATAACACTCAGGAGATTTCTCAGCAGAAGCATAGCCAATCGAAAAGGAGTGGAATGATATCTTCAAAGTGCTGAATGAATAAAACCGCCAACCAAGAATACTAAACCTGGCAAAACTATCTTTTAAAAATGAAAATAGAGCCTTTCCCAGAAAACAAAAGGTAAAAGAGTTCATCAACACTAGGCCCACTTTACAGGAAATGCTAATAAGAGTACTTCCAGTTGAAATAAAAGGACACTAGGCAGGAACACAAAAGCATTTGAAAGTATAAAGCTTGCTGGTTAAGGTAAATATATAGACAAATACATAATATTGTAATATTGTAATGTCAGTACATAAACAACTTTTAACTCAGGCATAGAAGTTGAAAGACAAAAGCATAAGTAATAACAATAACTATAAAAATATGTTAATGAATACACAATATAAAAAGATGTAATTTGTGATATCAATAACAAAGTGTAGGAGGAGCAATAAAAAAAGAGTTTTTCTTTGCAATTTAAGCTGTTATCACCCTAAAATAGATTGTTATGTTTGTATAAGCCCTATAGTAACTACAAAAAATAACTACAGCAGATACACAAAAGAAAATGAGAAAAGAATAAAAGCATGTCACTACAACGAAATCAATAAAACATAAAGGAAGATCTCAAGAGAGAAAACAAAAAAGCTACAAGACAGAAAAGAATTAACAAAATGGCAATAGTAAGTCCTTTCCTATCAGTAATTAAGTATAAATTAATTAAATTCCTCATTAAGAAAATATGCGGAGATGGGTTAGCCTGGTGATGGGTATTAAAGAGGGCACGTATTGAATGGAGCACTGGGTGTTATACGCAAACGATGAATCATGGAACACCACATCAAAGGCTAATGATGTGATGTATGGTGATTAGCATAACATAACAAAATTAAATTAAAAAAAAAGAAGATACGGAATGGCTGAAAAAGACATTCCATACAAATGGTAATCATTAAGAGAGCAGGGGTGGCCATGCTGATATCAGACAAAATAGTCTTTAAGTCAAAAAGGATCACAAAAGACAAAGGACATTATATAATGAATAAAAGGGTCAAATCACCAGGAAGATATAACAATTATCAATATATGTATACCCAGTATCAGAACACCCACATATATGAAATGAATATTGATAGAACTGAAGAGAGAATGAATAGCAATACATTAATAATAGGAGATTTTAGTACCCCACTTTCAATCATGGGCACAGCATTAAGACAGAAGATCAATAAAGAAACAAAGGACTAGAACAACACTGTAGACAAAATGGAATTAACAAGACATGTACAGGATATTCCACCCAATAGCAGCAGAATACACATTCATCTCAAGCACACACCTAACACTCTCTAGTAAACATACCATGTTAGGTCACAAACCAAGTCTTAACAAAGCCTTTTTGTAGACTGAAATTATATTAAATATATTTTTTGACTGTAATAAACATTAAACTAGAAATTAGTAGAAGGAAAACTGAAAAATTCACAAATATGTGCAAATTGAACAACATACTCTTGAACAATCAGTGGGTCAAAGAATAAATCAAAAGGGGGATTAGAGAATACCTTGAGACAAATGAAATGAAAACATAACATAGCAAAACTTACAGGATCTAGCAAACTGGTACTAAGAGGGAAGTTTATGGTGATAAGCACCTATATTAAAAAAAGAGAGATGTCAAATAAACCCTTCTCCCACGAAGCTAGAAAAACAAAAACAAAAAACTAAGGAGGGAAATGATAGAATAGAGCAGAAATGACAATATAATAAAGTCCATATGCGAAAATCCCACAGGTAATATCCTACCTAGTGGAAAAACAAAGCTTTTCCACTAAGATTAGGAACAAGGCAAGGAAATGCAAACCAGAACAGCAATGAGATACAACCGCACACCTGTCAGGATGACTATTGTTTAAAAATACATACATACATACATACATATATGCATGCATACATACAAGTATTGCCAAGGATGTGGAAATTGGAACCTTAATATGCTGTTCATGGGAATGCAAAACTGCTGCATACTTTATGGAAAACTGGATGTTCCCTAAAAAATTAAAAATAGAAATACCATATGATTCAGCAATTCCATTTCTGGGTATTTATCTGAAGAAAGTGAAAACACCAATTTGAAAAACTACATGCCCCTCCCATATTCATTTTGGCACTATTTACAATAGCCAAGATGTGGACACAACCTATACCCATCAATAGATAAATCAATAGAGAAAATTTGATATATACATAAAATGGAATATTATTTGGCTTTAAAAATAAAGGAAATCCTGTAATATGTGACATCATGGATGGAACTTGAGAACATTATGCTAAGTGATATAAGACAAAGACAAAAGCTGTATAATCTTCCTTATATATGCAATTTTAAATAATAACAGCAAACCAAGTTCCTAGATACAGCAAACAGATTTGTAGTTGCTGGAGGTGGGGAGGTGAGTCAGTTTTATTAATTTATTTAATTATTTTTAAAATAATTTATTTAATTATTTTATAGCATCCAGTTATAAAATAATTAAGTCATGAGGATGTAATGTCCAGCAAGGTGACTATAGTTAATAATACTGTATTGGTCACTGAAAGTTGCTAAGAGAGTAGGTCTTGAAAGTCCTCATCACAAGAAAAAGTTGTAACTATAGGTAGTGACAGATTAACTAGACATTGTGGTGATCATTTCACAACATATACAAATATTGAATCATTATGTTGTCCACCTAAAAGTAATATAATGTTATGTGTCACTTATAGCACCATTCAAAATAAAATAATATCTTAAACATAATTTTTATATTGATTACATGTTGACATAGCACTTTGGATATGGATATGTTGAGTTAAATAAAATATAGTGATGGTGCACCTGGGTGGCTCTGTCCGTTAAGCGTCCAACTCTTGATTTTAGCTCAGGTTGTGATCTCAGGATTGTGAGATCAAGCCCCACATTGGGCTCCACACTGGGTGTGGAGCCTGCTTAAGATTCTCCTTCTCCCGGAACCCTCTTACACTGTTGGTGGGAATGCAAGCTGGTACAGCCACTCTGGAAAACAGTATGGAGGTTCCTCAAGATGTTAAGAATAGAGCTACTTTACACCCCAGCAAATTGCATTACTAGGTATTTATCCCAAAGATACAGATATAGTGAAAAGAAGGGGCACATGCACCCCAATGTTCATAGCAGTAGTGAGTGTCCACAATAGCCAAACTGTGGAAGGAGCCGAGATGCCATTCAAAAGATGAATGGATAAAGAAGATGTGGTAAATATACACAGTGGAATATTACTCAGCCATCAGAAATGATGAATACCCACTGTTTGCATCAGCATGGATGGAACTAGAGGAGGTTATGCGAAGTGAAATAAGTCAAGCAGAGAAAGAACAATTATCATATGGTTTCCCTCATATGTGGAACATAAGCAATAGCACGGAGGACCACAGGGGAAGGGAGGGAATCCAAGGGAGAAATAAGAGACGAGATGAACCATGAGAAACGATGGACCCCAGGAAACAATCTGAGGGTTTCAGAACAGAGGAGGGTGGAAGGAGGGGGTAACAGGGTGATGGGTATTGAGGAGGGCACATGCTGTGATGAACACTGTGAACACTGGGTGTTACACTTAACTGATGAATCATGGAACACTACATCAAAAACTAATTACGTACTATACAGTGGCTAACTGAACATTATAATAATAAAAAAAAAAGATTCTCTTTCTCCCCCTCCCTTTGCCCCTCCCCACCCCTTCTCTCCCTCTCTAAAAATACATAAATAAAATAAAATGGGGAATATAAACTAATATTTTATAGCCTTTGGGTTTACAAAGAGATTTCATATGTATTAATTCCCTTAATCATTACAGCTATCTCTAGAGGAAGTTATTGTTTGTATTCTTCTTTTACTAACAGAGAAACTGCATCAGAGAGTTTAGTACCTTTCCCAAGGCTCTAACTAAATTTGTCACAGGAATCAAACCAGAACCCCTGAATTCTATATACCAGTGGTTTTCAAAGTGGGGTTCCTGGACGGGCAGCATCAAAATCACCTGAGAACTTGTTAGAAATGTAAATTATTTGGCCTTACCTCAGACTTACTGAAGCAAAATCTCTGGGGCTGTGGTCTGACAGCCTGTGTTTCAACAATCCCACAAAATGACTCATGCTCATGAAGCTTCAGGCATGTTATGAGAAACAAATTAGATGAGAGATCTGAAAGGAATATATAAAGGATAGACTAGTAGCATTATTTCTTCAATCCCTCTTTCTTTTCTATTATTTGTCCTCTGAGGGTGGAAATACCGGACTTAAATGTCAACAAAGTTGACAAGAAATTAGGACAAAGAGCAAAATCACAAGGTGGCCACCTTGACTTGCTACCAATAATACCAAGAATCAATGACTTGGCAATAGTAGCAATTAATTTTTTTCCTAAATTGTGCTTGATTTTTCTTTCCATGTAAACAGTGATTGTGAAATTGAATTCCCATAATTGTGATCAAGAAAGTGGTAATGAAAACTGTTTTGTGTGGGGGAAAAAATATCATCTATTTACTATAAGCACTGCTGTGTAGGGTCTGATTCTGAGGGACTTTTGTATCCCCTTGGGAAGTTTACTACCAGGGACACCACTAAGTGAAGGCTGCTTTTTCCTCCCACATCTCAATCCAGTTCTTTGCATAAAATGAGTTCACAGGAACTTCAGAACAAATGAATGAACATACCACCAACCACAGACCAGGGGATAGAGGTTCAATTTCTAATTCCCCAGAGCTTCTTCTAAATGATTACTTCTTCACCATCTTTGAAAGTAAATTCTACTCTACCATCTTGGATGTCTTCTAGGGTTATCTACCACCTTCCTGGTCATGTCCCCTCATTCCTTATAAATATCTGGTAATTGATTCATAATCTTACTCTATACCCAAAGTCATGTCATCATAGAAGTTGTTTTTTACAAAGACTTAAATTTTGTGGATCACCCACACAACATCTTGTTATCTCACCTTCTCAATGTTCCAAATTCCAAATACTTTTGTTTCATGCAACCTCAACCATATCCTACTTGCCTACCCTCTGGATCCAGACCCAGTCATCACTGGGACTTTTCTACTCTGTTGTATCAAATTCAGACATTGCTCTCTGTCTCTGTCTTCTAGTTCTCGTATTGAGTGATTGCTACTATAACCTCACTGACAGCCTCACGACATTTTAGTAGTTCTTAGTCAACCCCTTCTGATTTCACTTGTTTCTTTTGAAGTTTATAGATTCATCTGATACATCACTTTTGTCTCTTGACAGGAAAGTGACAAGACTTAATGGGATTTTAAGGTGATGCATCTAGTAGTGAGTAATGACATGCTCAGTGGACTCGAAGGAGAAGAATCCAGGGTTAGGGAGAACACAAGCTGGTTGTGTACAAGTTGAAGTAGGTTTTTAAGGCCCCACCCAGCCTTGATGAGAGACTAGAGCAGCGAAGTTAAAGAGGCTATGAAGGGAATCAACCATGAGCTCTCTGAGGGCAATGATCCCATTTGTTTTGTTCCTCATTATATACATGATTTCTAGGACATTGACTATTTCATCCTTAATTTGTTAATTGATACAAATGTGGTAAGGATTAAATGAAGATTGTATAAAGCCTCATAAAAGTGAGTATTCCAAGAGATCCAGGCTAGACTTCTTACAAACTTGCCTTAAAACTTGCACAGCGTCACTTCTCCTGGATCCTACTGATGACAATACATAGGTCCCGCCTAGATTTAAAGGGAGAGAACCATACAAGGATATGAGTACTGGGAAGTGTGGTTCATTAAGGAGAGGGGCATCTTTACAAACCAGCTCAAAATTCAAGTAAGAGCCTTAGTAGACGTTCTTTCTTGAAGAAGTTTTTTCTTGAAGTTCTGTGTAAAACAAAACACCGAACTCAGTGCTGGAGTGTCATCATGTGTAAAGAAGCTCATCCTGAACAGAATTCCAATATTTGTGGGTTGCTTGGGTGGCTCAGTCAGTTAAGCAACCGACTCTCAGTTTCTGCTCAGGTCACGATTTCAGGGTTCTGATACTGAACCCCATGTCAGGCTCTGCACTGGACATGGAGCCTGCTTAAGATTCTCTCTCCCTCTCTACTTCCTCCTGTGCTTGCTCTCTCTCTCTCTCTCTCAAATAAATAGATAAAATCTTTTAAAATAAATAAAAATAATTAAAAAAAGAAAAGAAATTCCAGTATTTGCTTAACTTGTAAACATTCAGAGGGATCATAAAACATAGTTTCTGACAATCTTTTTTTTAAAATCCCCTGTCCCCAACCATTCTTAAGCACTCAGAGTCCTGTCAGGTACTGTCAGTGTGTGCTCCTGACATATGCACACCCTGGAGTTGTTCCTCTTGAAAGAAGCTTTTGCTTACCAGAATAATTAAAATTCCATCAGAACCAAAATGTTATTATTATCACTATTTATTATTATTATTATTATTATTATTATTGCTTGTTTTAAGGATAGATGGTCTTTAGCACAAAATACCTGCTGGGGCAGTACATGAACTAAAATTATAATAATCACTGATGTGGTAGAGTATGACTATATTAATATTTTTGCCAAACACTCTCTTGGCCAGGATGAGATTCCTCTACAGGCCTGTCCTTTCCAGAGGGACCTGATTTCTCTACTTAAGGAGGAATGACAGGAAACAAGAAATATCCTGCCGCACCCTGCCATGGTGACACAGTCATAGGCAGGGAAGTGGAAAAAGCATTGAGCGGAAAGGTCAGGGAATCTATGTCTGATTATTGATCACTTGTGTGGCCATGAGTAAGTTGTTTAGATTCCTAGGAAAATGTTTCTCAGATTTTAACATGCATGTGTTATCATCTGCTTATTGGGGATCTTGTTTATATGCACATCCTGCTTAGGAGCTTAGAGTGGGGCCTGGGATTCTACTTTGCTAAGCAGCTCCACTTGAAGCTGATGCTGCTGGTTCATGAACCCCACTAGAGGAGTAGCTCTCGATCATTCTTCTCTCATTTAGGAATGGGAATAGCTTTATGTATTCATCTTTCTCCCATTTAGGAACAAAAACATTTATGTTTGTTCATTTTCTAAAAAAAAAAAACATAATCCAATTTTTTTTTTGCTACATCGCTTAACCCAGTTTGTGAAACTCTTTGAATCAGGTACAACCTCATCTCCAACTACTCTCCATTCCTCCTAAATCTACAGTACTTATCATTCTTCTTCATGCCATGTTCCCAAACACCTTGACAACTAATCCTCTTCTTCTAGAACATACTGTATGCTCAGCTACTAGGCTGTGAGCTCCTTTGGCAGTTCAAATTAGCATCATGTTAATGTTTGTAGCTCAAAACTTAGCATATTGTCCATATATACCAATTGCCCAATAATTTTCTATTAAATAAAGCTGGTTCAGCTCAGGGTCACCCTCCAAAGCATAAGTTAAGTGTTACCTCTTCTATGAAACCTTTCCCAGGATGGCCAGATGGGGTGCTAGTTAGCACCTGTGTGTTCTCACGTACCACTTAAGTGAATTTTAATATTTCTTTGCCTTTTCTCATGGATTCTGAGCTCCTTGAGAGCTGAAATAATATCTTGTCCGTCTCTGATTCGCCATCATCTAGCACAGTTCTAAGCTCACAGTATACCCTTAATAAATGTGTGTTTAATAAGTTATTATATGTGGTGAACAAAAGAAAGAAGGTATATTTGAAGAGGCAGGCTTTGTTTTGTTTAAAGAAATTCAGAACCACACACCTCCTCATTTCCATTCCATGGGTGAATGTCTGCTTCTTACTGTAACTTTTTTTGAGGGCACAGATGCTTTGTGCCACCCCCGAGCAGATTCTTAATCTACCTGTCAGGGCAGGGATGCTGTGGTTATTGTCCAGTGGGTAGAGGCCATAGTAGATCACTTGTGGCACTTGAGTTGTCCAGGATGGGAGCAATGGTCTTGTCTATCCCTGTGATAAAGATTAGACTGTCAAGTGGTTAACGATAACATGGGAGTCTGAGACAACTGCGGTATTGAAGTGCCGCATGCAGAAACCTGAGGAGAGAAAAAATTATAATAAGGTCATGGAACTCCTGAAGCATTCCCTTTGGATGCTGTAATATGGAACCTACATTGACCAAATGAGTTACCAGAAAAGGAAAGAGAGAACCTAATAAGTATTGAACACCTACTATGTGCAGGATGCTTTCATCCATTATCCTATTTACTTCTCACACTGATTTTGCAAGGAAAATATTGCCATAATAATAAGCACTTTATCCACATTATCTTACTTGGTGTTCATGCAGTATTACATTATACTATTCCACCTCATTTTATAAACTTCTGTCTGATATTTACATTTCAACATGTATCAAACTCATAAGAACTTTCGAAGGGTTAGTCTTCTTACTAGGCCTTACAGGAGATCCATATTTTACTCATAATCACACTGCCCAGGACCAAATATGCTCACTCAGTTTAAATTAAATTGAATTTTTCTAGACCAAATTGCCTCAATAGAGGGTCAGGAAGGTGTACTCTTTATTTTTACATTCTTGGTGCCCTATAGAGTGTTTTTGCTTTACAGATGAGTTATATATGGTTATTGGAAGAATACATGGGTGGATGGATGAATGAGATAGTCCAGGAAAGAGATTAGCAAGGTTCTTCCACTGGATTTGAAAGTGAAAAAGAGGATAGGAGGTAAAAAAAAAAAAATACTATAATGGGAAAGGATCTTAAAAGTCCGTGTCTAAGTGAAACACTTGAAGAAGGTTGTTTTTGCCATTATCTACAATTTAGATCAGAACATGGAGGTTGGGACGTGATGTATGACACCCTGACACAAGGTGCTATGGTGCACCTTTTCATTTTTAGGATTACTTGTGGTCACTTTATTTCTACCGTAGCACTGATAACCTCTTCCATGCAGTCCGTATCTTTTGGATCCAAATCAATTTGATCAAAATGGTGACGTGAGGATAATATAACTTGAGTTGTTCCCTCAAGCAGCTTGCTGACTGATAGGTAGTCAATATATTACCTTCACGAACAGTGGCCACCCAAGATAAAAAGAGAAGAAATGCACTGAGATGGGCTACAGGTACTCACAGAAGAGAGAAGTTAAGAAAATTGCACACTGGAGTTAGCGTTTGAGTCCAGGCTGCCCACGTGAGCGCACAGAATGAGCGCAGGTGGAGTCACAGGGAAGAAAAGCTTGAAGAATACCCCTCCAAATCAGAAACGAATTTTATCCCCAATGTAAAGTTAATGACACTGAGGTTGAGAAAGGTGGAGGAAATTGGACGAGTGGTGTGGCCCGAATTCAAACCTAAGTTCTCTAATGCCAAAACCCAAGGTCTTAACCATCTGGCCAGTCCCCTTCATGAATGGAGAAGAGAAGACAATGGGGAAGAAATGGAGTAATGGTAGTAATACCAGTAGAAGATAGTTACATAGCCACATGCTCCTCTAAGCATTTTACACACAGTAACTCACGAGGTCTTCACAAACAGTCCTCTTTTACAGGTGAGTAAACGAAAGCCAGGACAAGTTGGGTCCCTTGCCCAAAGTCACATCTCTGGTGATGATTTGAATCCAAGCCATTTGGTTCCAGCATGTGTTTAGAAGAAGCAGTTGCAGAAAGGGGGAATAGAGATGAAGAGGGATTAGTATCTTCTAGATGCACCAAAGTCTTCCAGGAATGATTACCTCAGAACTGGAGCCAAAGTTCCAACCACCTGTCTACTAAGGGTCTCTCTTGTGTCAGAAATAGGATCCTCCCTTCCTCATTTCTCTCACTCTTAAAATAGGAAAAAATAAATAACACTAACTAAAAAATAAAACTGTCATTAGCATCCTTATCACTTGAATTCAAAACAAATATTAAAAAGCAGCTGAAAGGACTCCTTTGAAATGAAAAGGAAACTATTTTAGATTACAAAAAAGTATGCTAATTAAAAATGATTGATATGTTATTTTGTTAGTGACTCAGGTTACCTTGTTACAGTTTCGTTCATTTCTTGTTGACTAATGAGCTCATTGAAATAAAGAGAGAGATTTAGATTGAACTTTAATTTTCTTTAGGCTTTCACATATGTTTACATTTCATGTTAGTTGTTAAACAACCCCTATAGTTTACTTCTATTTTCTGTTTAATTTGAAACTAAAAAGACAAAGAAAAGAAGAACTTGCAGTCTGGCTAAGATACAAGCCTTGTTTGTTGGTGTGTGTTGACGGTTTAAAATAATGGAAATTCCCTTCCCTTAATAATAAACAAATTATCATCAAAGAAACAGAAACAGTATTGGCCAAGTATGGTCACTGATAGATGGTGGGGAAAAGTCCTCAGTACAAGCAACTTTTTAACTTTTTTTTTGAATATGAAAATAAGACTGGAGTTAAAATGTTGGTCCTTGTTCTGCCTTGGTCCCTTTTTAACCATTTGTTCGTGGCCATGGGATGGCATCTCTGAGCCTCCACTGTCTCCTTTGTTATGTGGAAACTAGGGGTGCTATGTCCACAAGGGATGATGTGGAAGAGTGCTCTAAGATATATGATGTTATAGAAATGCATGGTCTTTTTAGTATTATTTCTAATTTTGGAGCTTTTCATCCATGGGAAAACAGGCAGTCACAGGCTATTAAGGAAGCCCCGCCTCCAGATCCCCATCTGCATTAATGTGACACTGTAGTGGAAAGAACAGGGAGTATAAAACTGGCTCACTGGCTTCTTTCTTTAAAAAATCTTTGTGTGTGTGTGGGGGGGGATCAGTCTTGCTGGGGGTTTATCAATTTTGTGAATGTTTGCAAGGAACTAAATTTGGCTTAATTTATGTTACCATTTTTAAAAAATTCATTGATTTCTGCTGTTTATTTTTTTCTTCTGCATATTTTGGGTCTCATCTCAGCAATGTCTGTACACTGGATGGGACAAGACTCTAACATCCCCTGCCCTAGGCAACCACTGATATTTCTGGTTAGCTCTCAGCCTCACAGCAGCTCCGCATTGCTAGGCTTATCATATGCTCCTTCTGATCATGCACAGCCTCGCACATAACAGTCCTGTACTTGCGTGATTCACCCCCTGCACAGTTCATTCATCCTCTCAAATACCTACTCAAATTCAGCAGCAGTCCCAAATCTGGTCTCTGCCCCCTTAGCCAGGCTGTCTTTGGGTTCCACCTTGCTGTGCTGCAATCCAGAAAAGGCACCTAGGCAGAAAGCTGGAGCACCTCTTTGGCTCATCTCTCAAAGTCCACAGTCTCACATTGCCTATTGTCCAGTGTCTGAAAGCAGTGCCCTTGCATATTCTGTCCAGTTTTATAGTTTTTATTTTTCAGTGGGAGGACAAGTTTAGTGCCAGTTAGTCTGTCATGGTTAGAAGAAGAGGGAACACTGTGTTTCTAAGAAGTGGAAACTTGGGGGTCTAGTTATGGATCGCTTCCAATCTGTATCCCATCTTCATTAGTTTATCTGCCTAATTGGTATTAGCAACTACATTTAATTTACCCACAGGGTCTTGGTGAATACCAATTTAGATAATAGTTGTAGAAGTGTTTTGCACACTAAAATATGTGTTACATAAAAGTCATGTGACATGGGGGTGCCTGGGTGGTTCAGTCAGTTAAGTGTCTCCCTTCAGCTCAGGGACCCCTGCTTCGGGAGGGGGGGGAAAATCCCTGCTCAGGGGGAGTCTGCTTCTCCCTCTGCCCTTCACCCCACCCGTGTTCTTTCTCTCTCTTTCTCTCTTAAATAAATAAATAAAATCTTTTAAAAAATCACGTGACATTAAGCATGAATATTTTTCATTAAGCACAGATGCTTAAAAGGATGAGTCAATGTACAAGATGAAACAAATGTTTTCTGGCATCTCAGAAAGGGAGAAGGAGCAGGGGAATAGCGTTTATAATTAATTACTATGTGCCACATGCTATAGTTGTGGCTTTGTTTATTTGAGCAACCTTATAATATACATATTAATTCTATTCCCATTTTACAGATGAGGAAGCAGAGGCTCAGAGGGGTTAATCACTTGCACAGCCAACAAATGATAGATTCAAAACCTGATCCATAGATTGCAAAGCCTGTGCTTTGGACTTGTTTTTCAAAGATTTCTTTCTCACACTGAAGGGCTTTGTATAAACATCTAGACCAGATTGCTGAACCTCTGAGATTTGCCAACTGAAGAATGAAACATAGCCCATTATGGTGTCCTGTTTTCTTCTCAGTGCTGTATTTTTTTTTTTTTTTTTGCCTTGGTGGAAGTTTATTGTATAAATTGTTCTGAGGAGTGTGAGAATTATTAGTGATAGCCACAACCCCAAATGTCAGAGGCACTCATTTGTGTATGTGTGTGTATGATAATGAGTATGTATGTGTGTTTCTGGAATTGCTTCTTAGTTAATCCCCTTCTTTTTTACACCAGAAATCTGTCTTTAAATAAAACTATTAAATGTAGTGTAAACATTACTAAATTGGGATGTTAACATTTAAAAATTGTTCCATGCCTTTTTAATGTGTTTTGCTGTTTTCCCTGCCTAATTATCATTCTTCTCAATATTTATATGTTAACATGACCTTTTTCTGATTGAATAACTTCAACTGGGTCTCAAGTTCTCACAATATCTTACTTTTGAAATTAAATTATGTTCCAAAATGATGAATGAATCCTATCACAAGAAGAAGCGGGGTGGTGGAAAGGGTATGACATCTGTCAGAACCTCAGAATCATTGTTTTTACAAGTAAGAAACAGAGAACCTAAGAAGAAAGTCGGCATGGACAGTATTTGAATTGTTACCATGTAGGCACTGTGTTGGGAATGATTTCATATACATCACCTCATTTAACATCCACAAAAATCCAACAGGGAAGAAATTGCCATTGCTCTCGACAGTAATTGACTCAGAGGGGAAACAAACTCGCACAGCGCAGCATGGAGGTAGAGAAGGGATGTGCCTCCCACCTTTTTCTGATACACAAGCCCAAGCTTGTTTGTGTGTGTGTGTGTGTGTGTGTGTGTGTGTGTGTGTGTGTGTCTATGCTATACAAATGGCATTCAATGTCTTTTTAAGAGTGGAAACTTTTTAAAAAATATATTTATTTATTTAAGAGAGCCAGAGAGAAAGAACAGGTGGGGGAAGGGGCAGAGGAAGAGGGAGAGAAAGAATCCCAAGCAGGCTCCATGCCCAGTGCAGAGCCGGGCAAGGGGCTTGATCTCACACACCTGAGATCATGACCTGAGCTGAAATCAAGTGTCAGGTGCTTAACTGACTGAGCCAACTGGGTACCCCTAAAAGTGGAAACTTTTTGATTTTGAGAACTCTAATGTGGAAAACAGCAACCTTGGTGACTGGGGCAGTCTCCTATCCCTTCCAGTTTGGGTTCTCCTTCTGCAGCCCTCCCATCCACTCCATTGCCCACCCCTAAGTTACTCACTTTAATTCTCAAAAACTTTAATTCTCAAAAATTCTCTAATGTAAGTAATTAATGGTCTGTGTTTCAAACTCTAATTATGATTCACCAGGGAGAGTTTAGAAATAACTCAAACAGAGAGGCATCTTTAGGAAGTGTCCAGTCTCTCATGGTGACTACTTTTCGTTCATGCAGTATGTTTGCTAAACCATCCTTATGCCACTTTAAAGTTAATTATATGTGATATATCATGTGAGATGGGCAGTTCTTTATCATTTTGGACTCAGATTCAACAAACATTTATTAAATGCCAGTTATGTGCTAGACACAATGCCATTTGCTTCCTTGTTCCTTATGTTATGCAAATTTCTGAGGAGATTGGTGTCACATAGTGAAGGTCATACAGGTTTTAGAGTTAGACAATCTGTTCTGCTCATCTAGGCCCTACTACTTGCTAACTGTGAGGCTTGCCATATTAAATATGGAAATAGTGATACCTATCTCAGGAATGTGTAATGGAGTATTTAGTGACATCACATCTTTTGGTATCAACAAAAATCTTAAAATTCCTGATGAGGGCTATTTTTCTAGTAGGTCGCAGGTGCATTTCAGGGGCATGCGGCCTTTGGCTTTTCTTATTAAGTTATGTTGGGGTATAATCACATTACTCAGTGTGTCTTTCACTTTGTCTCATTCACTGTGACCATGCTTCATTGACTGATTGTCTTTACTTCTGTCCTTTATAAAAATCTGCATTCCAAATTTGGGCTTTTTCTTAGAATAACTGCCCTAAATTTTTTAATGGCTACAAACAAATCCCTGATACCTCTTCTCTAGACTTACTGTTTCTAACCTTCTAAATTCTGTTTATTAACTCGTCCTCGTGAGGTTCTTTCATGAACTTTCTGACACTGAGCTAGTCACCATCTTATTTATCAGCTATTATCTTCAAATAGGGAAGTGATCTCTGGACTCCTCATTTGCCGGGGCAGAACAGACATTCTCAAGAAAATCATTTACAGACATGTTTTATTTGAAATGATCATTTACTAAACCTTTCTAGAGGCAAAGAAGGAGCTGGTTCCTGACCCTCTTGTGACTTAAGAACTGTGAAGGCGGAAGTGAAGAACTTGTTGCCACCTAAAATGAGTTAGGCATGCAAGAGTATTTATCTTCCTCGCTTCTTACAGCTAAGTTGAAAAGTAGGTAATGTTACTCCTATTTTATTGCTGAATGTGAAAATGCCCTGGCAGTGACACTCCAGATCAAAGTTGTTTTGCCAAGCCTGTCAATAGTATTTTCAGTGTGACTTAACAAGCATGTGGCACCACAGAGCCTTTCAAGCACTAAGCCATTATTAATGCCCACTCCCGAAAAAAGGAGAACAAAACAAAAAGGAAGAGTTCCTATTCTGTAACAGCCTGTGGTACCATCAGAACTAGCCTACAAAGCTAGTCTGGGAACTCAAAACACTGTTAATTAGCTCCTGTAAAAATGATGTTGCTTATAATCAAAACCATCGCAAGCCTTACAGAGTTAATGTTCAGATGACAGCTTCATATATATATATATATATATATATATATATATATATATATATGGCAAATTATCATTTCAAATAAAATGTGTATATAAATATGTATGTACATATATACATATACATATACATATATATATATTTTTTTGTCCCCTACTAGGACTTCTCAAGAGGGGAAGAAGGAAAGCATTAATATTTATTGAGTTCCTATTTATGACATGCGCTCTTCTAGCACATTTGTATGTATTAGCTATTGATCTTTGCATGTATTATTTTCCTGTTTTTAAACTGAGGAAACTATGTCTTTCAGAGGTTAAATAACTGATTAGAAGTCACCAAAGTCTCATAGGAAGCACATAATGTAATGGTCAAGTGAGCGAGCTCTAGAGATGGAAAGGACTGGGTTTGAAAGTGTAAACTCCCTCTCTGTGTAACAGAGGAGTTCTGAAACCCCGTGAACCTATGACCTACACCTTCAGCTGCAAAGTAGGGATAATGACAAGGTAGTGGTGAAGATTAAATGAAATAATCTGCATGGATTCATCTGACACTTTCCTTGGTACGCCAGGGAAAGTGTTGGGTAATGTTAACTAGTAAGTTAGCAGGGAGTGGTGGTGGTAATCATGTCAAAACTGGCATGGTTTCAGATTGATTCTTAAGTTCAATGTTGTTTATCACATCACACAGTCTTCTAGAACAACCTTTTCTTATCTTGGGAATTCTTTCTTGCATATATTAGTTAACTTAAAAGAAGTAACTTCAGTCGTCAGTACTCTGAAATTGTCTTAGGAAGATGACCACCTCATATGAAACCTATTAAATCCTTGGTTAGTACGTTGTTTCCTTTCCTAATTTCTCCCCTCTCTTGGTAAGTCTTTCTGTAGGCTGAAATTTTTCATTCCCACAAATGTAATCTATACCATTCTATCTGAGTGGAAACCCAATACGGTAACTATCAATTAGACACGGGGGAAAGAGACTGGTTCTTGAATTATCTGGAGGCACAATCCCACCATGATGGCAGAGGAAGGTGTACCAAAGAAAGCTCATTAGCTCCAATTAACAGAAGAGGCTACTCTTCCACCTTTGGGAGATATAAGGATTGCTGTTAGAGAAAGTCACACAGTTTACTTCTACAAAGGAAAGGACTGGTAGTCATGACACACTAGGGCATCTTTTTATTTCTTCATTTTCTGTGTGTAGTTCATTCTCACTTTGAAATCTCCTGTGTGAACTGGCAAAAGTATGAAGCCAAAGAGCTGAGGTCTTAATTGGCTTAAAAGAGGGTATGCTTTGGAGTCATGAGACTTGAAACTGAGGTCTGGATCTAGAAATTTACTAGTAGTATCACTTTACACAAATCAGTTTTTCCTCACTACCTTTGGTTTTCTGTAAAATGGAGGAAAAGAGTAATAAAATGTAAAAAATAATCCCTGTTCATTTTACCTCTCAGAAGTGTTGGAAATATCCCAAGAGATGATGGGCATGAAAATGTTTTATGCTGATTTAGTCAATCAGCAAATATTTATTGAGTACCTATGTGTCAGATATAGTTAAGCTCTAAAATAGTATACAAAAAAAATTATTTTTGTTGTGGGTGTGGTATTAGCCATGCATTGTTTCACAGTCACCAGAGAATAACCATTGAATATTCATTCTGGCACTGAAGTCCTATTTCTAGCTTATCTTCACATTTTGGGAAGAACATTAAGCCACGCACCATCCCCTGAACATCCAAGTCCACTTATATCCAAGCTGCTGTTTCTCTTTGAATGCTTTTCCCTCACCATCCAAATCATGCACATGGCTCAGATACTTCTGAGATTAAACCCAGGTGAACTTAGCCCCAAAGCCATCTTCTTTTTTATAACATATGCCTTTTCTTTGGGGGGGCTTCTCAAATTTTAATGTGCATACAAATTACCTGGGGATCTTGTTAAAATGCAGATTCTGGGAGTCTGCATTTCTAGCAGTCTTTCAGGTGATGCTCGTGCTGCCAGTCTGTGGATCACACTTTCAGCAGTAAGATCTTAGAATGCTAATTCTAAGCTTAAATTATTCATTGCCAATAATGCACAACTATATTTTCTTAAATTAAAATTTACTGGTAAATTCCCTCTGCAAATACTCATGTAAAGGGAAGTGCCTGGTGGTTTTCATGAAACAAGAGATAGGTGAGCTTAGGTGAGTCACATTGCATCCCTGGGTCTAGTTTTCTCATCTGTAAAACAAGCACATGACCAATCCCTGCCTCACCTCCCCCTCAGTGTCCCTCTGAGTGCCTTCAGTGCACTGCCATAATTATTTTCCTTTCACTGATTTTACACTTCTTTTATTTTTAAGCCTCTTTGAAAGCTCTTTCTATGTGGATTATCATAGAACTAAAAACAATGTCAAAAGGCAATTGGTGGGAGGTGCCTGAGTGGCTCAGTCCTTTAAGCGTCTGCCTTCAGCTCAGGTCATGATCCAGGGTCCTGGGATCAAACCCCGCATCGGGCTCCCTGCTCCGCACGGAGTCTGCTTCTCTCTCTCCCACTCCCCCTGCTGTGTTCCCTCTCTCGCTCTCTCTCTCTCTGTGTTAAATAAATAAAATCTTTAAAAAAAAAAAGGCAATTGGTGTTTTTGGTTGTCAGAGTCTCTGTTAAATTAAAGGTTAAATATTCCAAAATCAGGGCCTTCCAAAGGAAATCAATACCCCTGAGTGCCACCAATTATTATCATCTCTTCCTCAAGTGCCATGTTTATGATGCATTTCTGTCCACCTTTCATAAATTTGCATCTTCTCTCTTCCTCATGGCAGAGTAACAAGAGCACAGATTTTGAAGTCAGACATTTGACTAAACGTAGGCATTATGATTCCAAGAGAGTTAACCTTCCTGAGATAAAATTTCCTCATCTGAAAATCTGTGAAATAGAGTTAACAATAACAACAATAATAATAAGAGGAAGAGGAGAAAGAAGAAGAAGAAGAAGATGGATAAAAACTGTCTAAGTTTTATGAAAGTCAAATTCAACCAGAAAAAGTGTCTGGCTTGTAGCTGGGGCTTTGTGAATGTGAATTCCTCCCACAGCCTGTCCTTAGCCATCCTTTCTCTTTCTGTTTCTTGTCCTCTTTTCCAAACTTATTATTTTCCATTGGGCTTCTTTTACCCTATATCATCCAAAAATATGCATGTGAATACATGAATGAATAGGTAAAAGAATGAACTAACAATATGAGTTATAAGGGTAGCACTTGGCATTTTTATTTTGACATTCTATCTTTTCAAATCTCTGAAGCATTTTCTTTTTCTTTTCTTTTTTCTTTTTTTTTTGCTTATGACATTCTTGTACGACATTATTTTTGACCTTTCTTATAGGACACATTTGCCTTTACCTATGGTTCTTGTGGTCTTATGCCTTATCAATATAACTGGGAACTTCCCAAGGGGACAGACTAGTTCTTAGTCATCTGTGATGTGGAAATGTTGGGGTTCAGAGCCAACAGCCAAGAAAGGATTCTTGGGACACCTTCAGTGCAAAAAGGTGGTTTTACTAAAGCATGGGGACAGTATGTATGGGCAGAAAGAGCTGCCCTGGGGGTTAGGAACCACATAAGTGTCTAAGGAATGTGGAAGGAAGGTTTCCTGGACCTTGAGGGGGTAGCTATTGTTAGGAAAATGTCATTTATTACTGTCTAGTACAACATTAGTCATGAGACCCTTCAGATGTATATCAGTGGGTCACATGCTTGGAGGATGATTGTTAACATATAATTTGGAGGAGTGAGAGGTAGAGATAAAGGAAGTTTTGAAAGGAATTTTTATATGTTAAAGTAGATTTACAGGGTCCTGGGGTGTGGGGGGATCTGGCTAAGATTGCCTTTTGCCGTTAGCAAAAAGTGTCAACATGGAGGCAGCTGAGTTCCCAGAGGAAGGTCACTCTGCCTGTTTCAAGTACTTGTCAATGGGCTGTAAGTAGTAAGGAAATTTAATGTTTTCCTTTTGCCTTTGTTCCCCACTTTAATCTCTGCCTCAGCTGTGTCAAGCACAGGGCTTGGCACACACAATTCCCTCAATAATGTTTTGTTGAATGAATGTGTGTGAAGGGGAAAAAAGAAAGGAAATGAAAATGAGTTTACTTTTCTAGATTGAAAGTGGCTTTTCTTACGCAGTGTTGGGCACATACTAGGTGTTCAAAACATATTCATCAGAGATGTATAATTGCCAATTTAAGTCTTGGGTAGATACCCAAATGCCAGGCAGGTGATACAGTGTTTGATTTGGGAACTTGCAATGACAAACACAGAGAGTAACTGGGAAAAATGGAGAAAGAGAAACCATCTTTTTTCAGGTCAAAGATGTCAAGCTTTCATGTCATTGTCCGCCCTGCCTCTGCAGGCTGATGGTTGCCAGGCAACAGTGGTGCCAAGCCTTCACATTCACGGGGTTTTCCATTGATAATTGCTAATGTGAACAAGTGCTGGCTTGCACTTTACACCTGCCTGGCTTGTAAGTCTACCTTAATTGGATGTGCCAAGATTGAGGAAAAAGTAATCTGCCCTTTCAAGACAACTGACAGGGAGACGAAGTGTTGTTTGGGCCTTTATTGTTACAATTTTGCTGACAAAATTACTATGAACTGTCTTCTCTGGATGCATAGCCTGCCTTTGTTGACAGAACCCTACTGTTTATCTTCTAGGGGTGGTATATGAAGTCAGGGGAAACTTTGATGAAATGTTTGGAGCACTTTCGTTGGAAATTCACTTTTTTTTCCCAGGTGCTGTGGGGAGAGAGGTGGCATTGGGGAGAAACTTGAGGGTATGAGGAATTAGAAAGGGCTAAAAAGGAACCAATTACCTACTATGGGCAAGACATTGTGTCAGCCTTTCTAATGCACATGGTCTTAATCTTCCCCATCCCTACAAGGCAGGGGTTAAAATCTCAGGGCTACACTTAAGAAAACTGGCTCTAAAGGTGAATCCCTCTGTTTGAAGTCTCAGATTGAAATCCAGACATGTTGTCAGGATTCACAGTCAGGTCTTCTTGAGGATAAAATCTGCTCCTTTATCTATTCTTGTCTCTCAGCGGTAATTTGGACAAGTCACTTCCTTCCTAACTGTAATTTTTCCTCCCTGTTCCCATTTTTGCTTTGTGAAATCTCCCCAAAGCAGTCCACTCCATCCTGCACCGACAGCTCTGTTAATATTTAAACATATTTACCTCTGTTTAGAAAAGATTGACTGAGAGCCTACCAGGTTTTAGGGACAGTGTTAGGTGCTGAAGACACAGATGAATAATACGAGTTATTTTATAGGAGCTTATCATCTAAGACTCTAGATTCTAGGACAGGCCATGAAGGAACAGATGCATTTAATTAGAGAGAGTTGGCTAAAAAGAAAGAAGTCTGCGTGTGTACTCTTGAGTACAGAGAAGAATTTTACTAGGGAACAGGGCCAGCAAAAACCCAGAAGAGTGAAATA
Organism: Eumetopias jubatus; assembly: GCF_037043125.1. Classification (NCBI taxonomy): domain Eukaryota; kingdom Metazoa; phylum Chordata; class Mammalia; order Carnivora; family Otariidae; genus Eumetopias; species Eumetopias jubatus. The sequence goes on along the minus strand of NW_028274819.1, from coordinate 60,971,816 downwards.
GTATGCCTGGGGTGAAGAACTACGGCCCATTTAGTATTTCAAGAGGAAGAGGTAATTCTAGAGCTACTGGAGAAGCTGACAGTGGAGAAAGGGCTTGTGAGGGAGTGCAGTCATAAACTCAGAGATATGAGATTGGTCTTCTCCTTTGCTGTGGGGAATCTCCAGTGACACATTTTATTTCCAGGATCAGCAAAATTTTTCTGAAAAAAAGCCAGAGAGTAAATATTTTAGACTTTGTAGACCACAAATGGTCTCTGCCACATGCTCTTCTTCCTCTTCCTTTTTTTCTTTTTTACAATCTTTTAATAATCTAAAAAAAAAACAAAAAACTTCTTCATTTGTAGGTATAAAAACACGGGCTGCAGGCCACATTTTGCCCAAGGCTGTAGTTTACTGAATCCTGCTTTCTGGCTCAGTCTCCAGTCTCTCACAGTCATTGGTCACCAATCTTTGATTTCCCAATTTTCCTCTTAAAATTTAATGCTTAGTTAAGATCGATATATATTATCTCATTTAATCTGCATAACAATCTAAGTTATAAAAGCTTAATGATGTTTTTTAAAAATTAATTAAACCCTGAAGACAAGCAGGAACACTTCATAATCCTTCATTGCCCATCCACCATTAGAGATTTGCTAAATTTTTAAAAGGTAAAATGTTTGGACTTCTATTGTGGGCATAATTTAGCCCTGCAGGACTTAAATTCTGTTTGCATAAGAGCTACCAAATAGGGTTGTATACCTTAACCATGTATACTCTACTTTATGTGTAAAATAAGGATTTTTCAAAGTTAGTTTTGGCAATATGATATTTTTCACTTATATGCTGACTTTAGAAGGAAATTTTCCCCCAGTAAGGTGTGCATAATATAGTGGGACAATTAGTTCCCCGGCCTAGATCTGGAATCTCTAAAAATGCAATTCAGATTTGTTTTAGAAATCAAGTCACATATTGAGCTGGTGACTGATTAAAAAAAAAACAAAACCTAGCATGTTTTCACTTGTGTTATGGCCAAATCATACCTCTGCCATTCTCTACAAGCAAGATTATGTTGTTATTACTTACCCCTGTTCAGTTTCATTGCCTTAATTTTAACTCCATGCCCAAACTGTTTAGGTTATCTTGAATTTTTGTTTAACCATCCACCACATTGTCTGTCCTTCCTAATTTCATAGCAACTTAGGGTTGGAGGGTCATTGAAGTTCTTCTATAGTTTGAGGTTTGGGCCCTGTCATTTAGCCATCCCACTGCGTGTGCATTTCCAGTTGGGGGGGGATGGGGAAGGAAATCAATACTTCCCACTGCATTATTGAACAGCTCTAATTCCTTAAAAAATGGGGTAAAGGACCTCACACCACTCAGAATGGCTAAAATTAACAAGTCAGGAAATGACAGATGTTGGGGGGGATGCAGAGAAAGGGGAACCCTCCTACACTGTTGGTGGGAATGCAAGCCGGTGCAACCACTCTGGAAAACAGTATGGAGGTTCCTCAAAGAGTTGAAAATAGAGCTACCATATGATCCAGCAATTGCACTACTGGGTATTTACTCCAAAGATACAAATGTAGGGCTCCAAAAGGGTACATGCACCCTGATGTTTATAGCAGCAATGTCCACAATAGCCAAACTGTGGAAAGAGCCAAGAAAGATGTCCATTGACAGATGAATGGATAAAGAAGAGGTGGTATATATACACAATGGAATATTATGCAGCCATCAAAAGGAATGAGATCTTGCCATTTGCAACGACCTGGATGGAACTGGAGGGTGTTATGCAGAGCGAAATAAATCAATCAGAGAAAGACATGTATCATATGACCTCACTGATATGAGGAATTCTTAATCTTAAGAAACAAAGTGAGGGTTGCTGGAGTGGTGGGGGTTGGGAGGGATGGGGTAGCTGGGTGATAGACATTGGGGAGGGTATGTGCTATAGTGAGCGCTGTGAAGTATGCAAGACTGTTGAATCACAGATCTCTACCTCTGAAACAAATAATGCAATATATGTTATGAAAAAAAAAAGAAGATAGCAGGAGGGGAAGAATGAAGGGGGTGAAATCGGAGGGGGAGATGAACCATGAGAGACAATGGACTCTGAAAAACAAACTGAGGGTTCTAGAGGGGAGGGGGTGGCAGGATGGGTTAGCCTGGTGATGGGTATTAATGAGGGCATGTTCTGTATGGAGCACTGGTTGTTATGCACAAACAATGAATCATGGAACACTACATCAAAAACTAATGATGTAATGTATGGTGATTAACATAACAATAAAAATTTAAAAAAATAAAGAAGTTAACATACTGCACTGATTTAATGCATGGAGTGCTTTCATTTTTCTGTAGTGTTTTCTAGTCATTATCAGTGAGATTCTATCAAAGTTTATCTTTTTACTAGCCACTCACTATTGTTACAAATGCATTGTTTCTATCTTTGATATTTACCATTACTGGTTTCCTTTCAATGACTATTATTTTATATATTATGTTTTATATTTTTAAACTTTGAAAAATCCAAAGATAACTTTCCTGAGAGACATTATCATAAAGTGGCCAAGTGTGTAGACTTTGAACATAATGCCTGGGTGCAAACTGGGGTGCCACGAGTATTCTTTTTTTACCCTGATTAATTTATTGAAACTCTGCTTTAGTTTTGTTATCGTTGTTATTATATTGTTGTTTTCTCTCTAAATGGGGATTAACAATAACTACTTCATAGTTATTTTCACAAAAATTAAAGAAGTTGCCTAGGAAGCACTGAGTCCAGTGTCAAGTGATTAATGATGGCTATGATTATTAATATATAATGCCTGTCTATTTTTACATAAATATATGTGAAGACATTTGATTGATTTTATTCTTAGCCAGGAACAAAAGCACACCTTTCATTCTTTACTCCACCCCTATAATTGTCTATCTTTCAATAAGAATCTTACAAGATTGCAACATTAAAAGATGTAGTTTGTGCATTCATTCGTTCATTTTGCTGAATGCCTGCTTTGTCCCAAACAGTGTCCTAGGCTCCTATGAAGCTCATGATCTAGATGGGAAATAGACACATAGGTATATGATAACAATGCAATGTCATAATGAATTGTCTTCCAACGAGGGCTGCACATGGCGCTGTGGGACTCAGAACTCAACACTTCATGGTGACACCCTGGGCCCCCCAGTGATGTGGCCCAGCCTCTTGCACAAACCCCTACCCCGTCTCCACCCCTCTTTCTTCATTCTTCCCCACATGCATGCTTTCTTCTGGTTCCCATGCCCTTGTTTTGTCTCAGGATCTATGTGCATGCTACTCCTCTGCCAGAAACTCCTTTCTCTTCACACGTTTCCTCTTTCTCATTGTCATCTCAGCTGAAATGTCATTTCCTCAGAGAGCCCCAAGCCATCTATCGGCCTGTTGCCCTCCTTTTCTTTTTTTCTTTTCTTGTTTTTTTCTATCCTAGCATCTTCATCATTTTCTTCTTAGGACATATCAAGTGTGTAATTGTATACCACCCCCTCAGGCTGTGAGCTTCATGCAGAGACCACATTTGTGTTCATCCCTGTTCACACAACACCCAGTAGAGTAGAACATATAAGGGGCTCCATAAAATATGTGTTCAACAGATCACAATCAGGGAAGCATTGAATCTCACCAGAGGAGTAAAAATTCATCAGGGATACAAGGAGAAATCATCACTAGTTAAGTGTCAAGATTTGGAGGCAAGCACACAAATTTAGGATCCATTCAGATTTGTCCTCAAATCCCGTCTTGCTGCATACCACCCAGATGAACTTGGGCAAATCATCTAAATTTTATGGCCTATCTCACCTTCATCTGTGAAGTGGAGATAATAGCACCAAGTTGTGAGGTTGTTGTGAAGGGTCAACCTAAGCCTTCCAAAGCACGTGGGTAGATCAACCAAGAACAGTATTGTGTATGTCCTCAGATGTGATAAGAAGGATCATGAATTGTGTGGACTGAAAATATTCTGGTATAACAAGTCCCCATGTCTCAGTCTGAGAGGGGAGAGACAGTCATCTGACCTGAAGCACTCAGCTGCTGTGAGGAAAATTGAATTGTTGCAAAGTCTTTGGAAGTACAAAGTGCCTCCAGCAAGTTTCTGAAGGTCAAAGATTTATAGTTTGTTTTTCACAGCATCCAGAGGAAGTAAAGTAATGGTTCCTCCTTATCTCAGACACTCGTCTCGATACAGTACATGGGGTAGTTTGTTTAATCCCAACCATCCCTGGACTGTGATTTCCCTGGCTCTACAAATGAGGAAGCTGAGACACAGAGATGTTAAGAAACTTGCTCAAGATCATGGAGGTAGTAAGTGACAGAGCTGGACTTCCAGCCAAGTGGTGTGGCATCACCAGCACACCACCCTGCCTGTGCATGCCAGAAAGCCCTGTGGAATTTGAATTGTTACCTATACGATTTCAAATCCCTACTCCACCACTTACTGATTGTGCTGACCAAGGCACAGGGTTTTAATTTCCCTGAGCCTGTTTCCTCACTTAGAAGATAGAGAGACGATGATATACAGTTTGAAGGAGGTGGTGAGACTTAAACAAACCAGCATATGAGGTCGGTAGGTGCCAGCGTTGTGGCTGATGCTCAGTGAAAAGTGGCTAGCATGACTACTCACAGTCATACTAAACTCTGCTCGTGGGTCTTGACGTAGCTGAGATTTTATAAGCCATGATGGCTGTTAATTGAGAAATATGCATCCATGACAGGTAATCAATATGCTCATTTGGCAGTCAGGTTCCAGATGAAATAAAGCTAAATGATGAAGCAATTAGAATATACAAACAAATCTCCCACAGAAGCCAAATAAACTTGACTGTTTTCTCCATCCTAATCATGCCACCGTGTTTGGAATGCATCTGGAAGGCACTTTCTTGGTAAATCTGGACCTAGCTAAATAAATAGAGCTTCTTTATCAGCTGTTTGCTTTACCTGCTTTCTCCTTGGAGCTCAGGTTCCCTCCGCCCAAGGTAGACAGCACGTAGGCCTGACTCCCTAAGTGTGAAGGACGTGCTGCATACCTCACTGACAAACAGTGTCCCCTGAAATTCCTGGTTTCCAGACAGAATGACAATAGCTGGTGATTTTAATGGAGAAACAGTTTGAGAGGCAGGTTCTCAACAGTCTCTGGCAAATCTTTCTATAAAAATCCTTCTCCTTCATTGGAGTGTATGAATTACTAAACAACTAAGTGCCTGTCTTTGTGGTCACCCTCACACCTACTTGCAAATTTTCCGTCCCGTATTCACAACTGCAGTTTATTAACTTGAAAATGCATCATAACTGCTACATGCCAGTGAGCATAATAAATCATGACCTGAGCCAGTGGTTTAGCTAAAACAATAAACCATGATTTAAAAATAGAAAAAAAGGGGGCTCTTACACTGTTCATGGGAATGCAAGTTGGTACAGCCACTTTGGAAAACAGTGTGGAGGTTCCTCAAAAATTTAAAAATAGAGCTACCCTATGACCCAGCAATTGCACTACTGGGTATTTACCCCAAAGACACGGGTGTAGTGAAAAGAAGGGCCATATGCACCCCAATGTTCATAGCAGCAATGTCCACAATAGACAAACTGTGGAAAGAGCCGAGATGCCCTTCAACAGACGAATGGATAAAGAAGAGGTGGTCCATATATACGATGGAATATTACTCAGCCATCAGAAATGATGAACACCCAGCTTTTACATCAACGTGGATGGGACTGGAGGAGATTATGCTAAGTGAAATAAGTCCAGCAGAGAAAGTCAATTATCATATGGTTTCACTTATTTGTGGAACATGAGGAATAGCACGGAGGACATTAGGAGAAGGAAGGGAAAAATGAAGGGGGGAACATCGGAGGGAGAGATGAACCATGAGAGACTATGGACTCCGAGAAACAAACAGGGTTTCAGAGGAGAGGGGGGAGGGGGGATTGGTTAGCCCAGTGATGGGTATTAAGGAGGGCACGTACTGCATGGAGCACTGGGTGTTATATGAAAACAATGGATCATGGATCACCACATCAAAAACTAATGATGTATTGTATGGTGACTAACATAACATAATAAAAAAAAGGGGGGGCGCCTGGGTGGCTCAGTCAGTTAAGTGTCTGCCTTCAGCTCAGGTCATGATCCCAGGGTCCTGGGATCCTCCCTGCTTGGCAGGAAGCCTTCTTCTCCCTCTGCCTCTGCCTGCCGCTCTTGTCTCTCTCTCTCTCTCTCTCTGACAAATAAATAAATAAATAAAATCTATTTTTAAAAAAAATCCTAGATCCTCTACTTACTAGCCCTGTGTCTTAGGCAAGTAATGTTAGTCCTTGTGCCTCTGTTTTCTCATCTTTCAAAAGAGGATGATTATAGTACCTGGCACTTGCTATGATGGGAAAGCCAAGTGAGATCATCATCATCATCTCACAATGCATTCCAGTGATGGTTATCATTACCACCCTAAATTTTAAGTCAAATATCAGAAACAAGACTAATTTGGGTCATTTAATTTTTCCATACAGTACTTTCTGGTAGTCTTAGAATATTGCAAAGAACATGAGCTTTAGGGACATACAAACTTGGATTCAAGTCTTGTCTCTACCACTCTGTGTGACTTTGTGTAAGTGACCTAACCTTTTTGAATATCAGTATCCTCATTTGCAAGCACTTTAAAGAGTGTATATAAATATAAATGACTCCTCCCAGAAATTGGGAACTTGTAAGCTAAAGCAAGAAAACCTGTATGTTAGAATCCACAACTGTTAGGTACCCATGAAGATCTTGATGCTAGAATGATCTGAAACTGCTTGCAAAGTAGCTAGTCATGGGACCCGTAAACTGGAAAGGGCCTCTTGGGATCATCTTGCCTAATGCATTCATTTTGTGGAGGAAAAAACCCCAAGGCTCAAAGAAGTTAAGTGACCCATCTGAGATGACACAGCGAGGAAAAGGCTGAGGCCAAGAGGTGAGACCAGTTATCTTAGAGCAATCCGTGCTCCACCCTAGTCTGTCAGAGCAGAACAGAGGAACAAAATAAACAAAACAGCAATTAAATTTAGATTAAAAATAAAGGTTTTTATTTTTACGAAAGAAAGGAAAGGAATGGGAGGGGGAAGGGGAAGAGAATAATGGCATTGAGCGCAGGACATCCTTTGGAGTGCGTGGCAGTCCAGTGGTGCAGGTTCTGGTGGAACCCGCGGGATGAGGTGGTGAAGAGGGTGCATAGACGTGAACGAGGTGGACTCAGGTCCCAGCTCTGCCTACGTAGGGCTGTGCAATCTGCAGAAAGGGACTTTACTGCTCTGTGCCCCCGTTTTATCATATCACACCCTCTAACCTGTTTGTTGTGAGGGCTAAAGAGATGTCAGATATAAAATTATTAGTATAGAGCTTAGCACATAGGAAACATTCAATGCATTTAGCTGTTCTTATTATATGTGAAACTGAATGTCATCTTTTTTTTTTTTTTTTTTCAAATTTTAAAGCAGCTGTTTTGAAGTCATTGAGATATCCTGTTTGGTGTTTTGTTTTGTTTTGTTTTGTTTTAGTTAAATGCCATGGAGCTAACACTGTGAAAAGGTGTTAGAAGTAATTACAAGAGAAGCAAAGGCTGGGGGAGGGGGATACAGAAGAAGTAAGCATTAATATGTATGCAGTACCTGCTACCTAAGGCATTGAGGGGAGAGCTTTCCTGTCTTCTACTTAATCTTTGGCACAGGGCTATGGGGTAGGTACTGTTGCCCTCATTTTATAGATGAGGAAAATAAAAGTCTGAGCAATTAAATCATTTGGCCGAGGCATTTCTGACACAAAAACCTCTTTCCTCTCCCTTCCAAGACATAGTCCCTGCCTGCCTACATTCCCAGAAATCATTTTAAAAAAAGATCTAAGAAAACCATCTATCAGTGGTTTTTTGTTTTTGTTGTGTTTTTTGTTTTGTTTTGTTTGTTTGTTTTGGGTTTTTAGGCAGCCTATTGCTGCTAGCTGTCCTGTATCATTTCCATGAAGAACTCTTGTTCATTTTCCCATTCCTTGTGAATCACCAGATTTAAAAGTAAGCAGTCTCTGAGTTTACATGTTTTTCTGTGTTTTCTCATACCCAGGATAAACAGTATTGCTACTCACAAGAATGCATGAGTTACAGTCTTCTTCCTGGACACTGATGGAAATGTCTAACTAAGGTAAAACAGTATATATTTTAATTAAAATTTATATATGATTAAATTTATTATTATTTGCTCAAGTGTTTGTGATTTTCAGAAACATGTCATTGGACAAGGGAGGAGGGGAAGAGCAGTAACTGGGGTGTTATATTCCTTTACTCTTTAGTTTGAGCAAAACCATGTGGATTAGAAAGTGGCATTTTCAACAGACTTCTGTTAGTATGGTCTATCACAGTTGGTAGAGGTGATTGGCACTAAAGGTGTAGATTTTTTGGCTCGAATGGATTGGTTTTCTTCCTTGTATTTTTTTGTTTTTGTTCTTGGTTTGTTGTTGTTGTTGTTGTTGTTGTTGTTGTTGTTGCTTTTAATCTTTGGAGAAGTCCAAAGGAGAGAACTTAGTCTTTATTTGTAATGTAAAGGGAAGGTCTAACACTTCAAAAATTCTTGCAGATCAGATTCCCTCTGTTAGTTGACTGAAATAGATTTCAATTAAAAATGAGAAGAACTATATTTAAGTAAGGTTAACTAAATTGTTTATTGTGTAGGAGGAAAAACTTTTCCTCTACCCTCAGTTTAGTACCTGGGATTTAGGGATTAAATTGATAAAAGACAGATTAATAGGAGAAAAATTTTATTTACATGTGCAAACCACATGCACATGGGCATACTCCGTGATGACTAATTGAAAAGACTGTTTTATAGTTTGGGACTTGTATTATACTTAATTTAGTATGAGAAAGAGAGGTGGAAGGAGAAGCTCCTACAGGAAGAACAAATTGGTTTCTGTAGGAAAGACAAATGGGTTTTTTGGGAGAACAAACAGAAGATAAGAAAGTTTGTGATAATACTTGTCTATACAGGAATAAGTGGTCTTTCCATCTTCTTTAGGGCCCTAAAACTCCCCAGGAGAGGGGATTTAATAGTAGATTTACTTTTGGTCTCTCTTTTGAGAGCTTACCCACCCTGAGGAGGGAGTTTATGGCTGTCCTCATTTCTCAGAAATTTCTGCCTTTAGTCAAAAAAAGGGAAGATCCAAGAAGGGAGGCTTTTTTGTTGCATCTGTTGAATCTCAGATGTCTTCAACTTAATCTTTATGCCAACTCTGGGGTTCCAAATAGGTCCCCACATCAGCTATCAGAAACTATGCCTACATTTGTCTTTTTTGTGTGTTAATATTTCCCAGTCTGTTATCTTTCTAGCTTGGCATAATCAGCATTTAGCAGTGTATGTGTGAAAATGCAATATCATATTTTAACAGAAACTCATAAGGATTATTGGATATTCTATGCTTTTTCATATTTTAGTCTTTGATTTCAACCATAGCTCACGTCTAAGAGAGAAAATTCCAGAGGAAATTGTGTGGCATGAAACTGTGATGGTGACTCTTTCAGGGTGCCAAGAAGAGAGGGGTACTTAAGTTCCCTCAGCTGATAGGAAATTATTTTTAAAAGTACCTGGAAGAGTAAGGAAATAGAGAAAACCCTCTGAGCAATAACATAGGCAGGCTTTATGAAGAGGAAGAATATTCAGCATATAATAGTGACCCAGATGTATAGCCCAGACTGTTTTCATCCTGCTGTACCTTTGTACCTGCAGAGAACCACCTCTGACTATAGCCAGTCTTCCACACTTGAACTCAGAGAGATGAGCCCTGCCCTCCATTCCAGTTATAATGCATGCCTCTGCTTCCGTCTGTCTCGCGGCTTCTGTGCCATGCTGAAATGCACCACACCTCCATATTACCAATGTAGAAGGAACAGATTGAGTTGGTTTGTCACTACCCATTATAGGACATTCTAGTGGGAAGAGTCCTTGTGTGAAACATCCTGTAGGTCCCTGGACTCTCTTATGTCCATAACACAGCTCTTTGCATATAGCTGTTGTACAAATATGAGGTCCAATGAATTGTGGTCAGGGTAACAAATCTATATGGCTTACACATAAGTGAAAGAAATAATCCTGGGCTTCTTTCCTGGGAAGGGGCTCTTGGAATATCAAGTATTTGTAGAAGAATTCCCATTTTGGGGGATGCTGGTTTTCTGGTCTGATCAGACTATTGGTCACTGATTCTCTACGCATTACAATGTACCTTAGGAACATTAGCATAGCCGAATTTCCTTGGTTCTTATGTGGGGACATGACTGAAACCTGTTTGGACTAGTCTAATTCCAATTTCCTTTGAGTAGGAAAACAGAAACTTGGATCATGAAAAATAAAAGGCAAGCTACAACTCTATAAGGACCAACATAAGGGACAGCCTAAGGAAAGGGAGTGGCACTTAAGAAAGAACCTCAAAGGGATGCTTGAGAGAAGGGTCCAGAGAGTGAGATGTAAATGACCCTAGGCTTTCCCATAGGTCTAGCTTTAAGAAGATATGCTGGGAATCTTTGAAAAAGCAAAGAAGGAACAATGGAATGTCCTTTTCTACAACTCAGAGGTCCAGAGTCTGAGAGTAGCCAATAAAAGACAACTTTGATAAGACCCTTGATTTATCCACCCCAAAGGATTAGAGTGGCATCAGATAGGAGAGACCTGCGTAGAAACACAAGAGAGAAATGAGTCAGGGAATTAATGAGTTCCTAAAAGGAAAGTTGCTGTAATCCCCTTCCCCTCCCTCAATCCAACCTTCTAATGACTTGGAGTAATCTAAGATTACAAATACTGCTGTTTCTCCGCTTGTCTAAAGTATTCCTCTGTAAAAATCAAGTAACAACAGATTTTTTCCTTTCCCAGGAAAAAAAAGTAAATGGATAAGATTTTCTCATTTTACCCCTGTTTTCTTTTGAACCTTTGGGACCTACTCTTACTGGGCCTTCCATGTGCACCTGCCAGTGACCGAATTAATGAAAAAGCTGCAAATGATGTTAGTGGAAAGATTCAGAAATAGGTGATTGTGCTTAAGTCATAATGTATTTTTTATAGATTTGAATTACCTTGCTCTGGTTTTCTGTTGCATTTATACACAGCAATCTAGTCATATTTTCTGCTCATAAAAGTCATACCTACTTTAGATACTGGGATTAACTGTGTCTTTTGTACTATGGCTGTGTAATGATCATGGTGTTGTGTGATTTCCAGGTGCTCTACCACCTGGACGATGTACAAAACCACTGTTCAGGATCATAGTTTCCATGTGTGACTGCAACACGTGGTTATAATATTTGTTATTATTGATTGTGTTTCCCAGAACCTCTTTCTAAAACACTTCATTAAGAGTTCTCAGATGCAAGAAGATATATTTGCCCAGGTTTGCCAGGCAGAGAGCTAAGGCTTGGGATGTGATAGGCTCCAGGTCACCCATTCCCACTGAGACACACAGTATACTCAAGTAAATGCCAGCTCAGTGAGTTGCCCAGGATGCACTGGGGGTGACTCCTTCTTCTGAGAAACTGTCCCTAGCCAGAGGGCAAATGGATGACCTGACACCACTCTTACAAAATGGAGGCTAAAAACACTACAAGACCAGTTAACGGGGCCTAGAAAATGGACTGGAGAGGTAGTCAAAAATATTTATTGAGTCCCTGGTATATCCCTTAGGAATAAGGTCAGCTGAGGAGGAAAGTCACCAGGCTGATCTTTTGAATCTAAAGGACCATTTTCTGGGAGGAAGGAGCCAAGATGTCAAGAAGTCTTCAAGTTAATGGACATGAATAAGGGTTCTCGATCACAGATATTTGGCTGGTAAAAACTGTGTCTGAATTCAGGGAACTAGATTGCCTGGAAGGCTAATGCCAGAAGTCAGGTTTCTAGAGACTAGCTCTAAAGAGAGAAATTTTATCTGAGTATCAAACCATCGCGCTCCAAGCCAAAGTCCTTGAGAAATGGCCAGGTGTCAAGCAACATAAAACAAATACAAACTCTAAGTCTGAAGGGCAAGACTCTGCTTTATGAAGATGGAAATAAGAGGCAAAACCAAAAGTCAGAAATAAAATAGCTAACATTTATGGAGCACTGACTATGTAAGTGCTAGGTACTGTTCAGTATTTATACGTATTAACTCATTAAAATGAGAATGGTATTAATATCATCCCCATCTTGCAGGTGCATAAACTAAAGCACAGAGAGTTCAAGTAATTTTTCCAAGGTCACAGAACTAGGAAGCTGTGGGGACCATTTTCCCCATGGCCACACTATATTGCCTCTGCAATTTCATAGGAACTGGTTTGCATCAGGTCTTGAACAAAAGAGGAGAATCCAGGATGATCCACCCAAACAAAATCAAGTCTGTGGCCCCGTGTATGAGGTCAGTGTGTGTCAGCAGGCTTCAAGTCAAACAAGGGGGCAAGAACCCCTAGGAGAAGCATCCAGTGGTTGGAAATTCTCTACTAGTGACCTGTTGGCAGATTTGGAGCTTATCACAGCCCTGAGTGTACATCTATTAGCGTGATATGCTCTCTCTGAAGATCTCTTTCTTGTTTGAATTTTCTGCTACTGGAATATCTGTAAGGTAGCATGTTTGTAGGTCAGTCCCAGCAGACACATTTCAAGGATGGTATCTACATGGTTCATACAGGAGCTGAGCTGCATCTGTTTTCTGTTTGCCAATGTCAGGGTATTCATAAGCACTGAGCTGAGGTGAGCCCCGTGGCCCCAGTGCCCACAAACAGAAGTCACTATTCAATCACCTCCGAGTTGGTGCCAGGTGTCCTCAACCTTCAGTTGCATTTCCTGTCCCTATCTGAGCACAGGGTTGGCTGAGCTCACCCTCCCTCACCTTTATGAAACAGAAGGCCTCACAAATCTTTCTTTCTTTTCTTTTTTTTTTTAACTCTCTCCCACTGTCACAAATCTTTCTTTCTGACTTTGCTCCGAGGAGACCATCTAGTGCCTGAAATGCTGCATGCAAGTTTTTGCAACTCTTGTCCTGTAAGAAAAGGCATTTGGTATTGTAGCGAAACCCTAACATTAGTCTAGGGAACACATATTGATTTACCACCTTCTCCCCACCAAGCACCTCTTTTGTAAATAAGGACCCAAAGAGCCCTTGCCCCACTCCCCTCTTACCTTCTCGGCACTCCAGCAGGCAATCTCTTTTCCCCAGAATTGTCAGGAAAGCATTGGCTGACAGGTTGTGTTATTGCTTCTGCTCCCATTGGTCACATCATGTAACATCTTAACTCCTAACCTAATTCGATGGATGCAGCTTGACAGGGCATAGCAGGGATACTAGTCCAGCTTCCCCGAGCTGTGTTTAAGACCCCATCCCTCTGTGGGCTATGGAGCCTGCACAACATTCAGAACACTTAGGGGCATATTTCTTGGTCAAAGCAGGTACAAGGGATGCAGCCTATTCCTAACTGTAGGGTTAGATCCTTAGAAATAACTGTGGCCATGCTTGTCTTCTTGTCTTAAGAAGGTTTAAGATCTTAAGTCAGGACAAGAAAAAAATAGTGTTTAGGGGACTGAAGTTATGGTGACCCTCAGAAAGCATTTTAATTTTTTCCATATTTAATAAAATCAATAAATCAACAAAAACGGCAAACTCAATAAAGAGAATGTCCATGACATTTTTTACATTTCCAGTTTAAAATAGGAAGACTGCACAATTCCATTCCATGTACCATTTCTTCCCCAGGAGACACTTTTAGCTTATGTATTTTTTTTTACTGTGTTCTGTGTTGTAGACTACTATATGCTAAGAGGAATTTAGTTTTTGTTTTTTTTTTTTCTGTGTCTGGGCTTCATCTAACTAGTCTAAGTATCCAGGGTCTTTCTGATATAATGGTCCAGAGAGTTAGCTTCCTGGGTGAGACCTATGTGCCCAAAATGTGGGCTCAAAGCATCTGCTATCAGAGCCTGCACACCTCCAGTACCTCCCTCCTGCCTGTTCAAGGGGTAAGGAGGGGAGAGTTACATTCAGTTACCTTTCCTTCTCTCTTAATGGTTGTTTGCAAAAGGCATCATTCTTGTTCTGCCCCTAAATTAACTCTTTAACTCTTTCATTTAGCCCAACTCCAGTTATTTCCTGACAACTCTGGAATCATCTAGAGATACCTAACTTTGAGTCCTGTCTCTGATATTCACTAGCTGTGAATTCTTGGACAAGTTGCTTAACCACAGAAGCTTCAGTTTCATCATCTGTAAAATAGGGAAATACTATTCAATTACATTGGGTGGTCATAAGAATTAAGCGGCATGATGAATATAAAACGTGTAACACAATGTCAGACCCACAGAACATGCTCAGTGCTAGTCATGTTTAGGAGTCATGGTTGCAGTGGTAACAAGTGTGGGCTTTGGAATGAGACTCACCCAGGTTCATTTTCCATATCTGCCTCCTACCACTCTTGAGACAAAGCAAGCTTCCTTGTCTGAACCTCACTTTGCTTATATATAATACGGGGATATAGTACAGTGGGTCCTGCCATAACAGGATAAGTGGTTCATAAAAACTCAATCATATAAACCAAGCTGCATTAATGAAATAACAGGAGTGAGCCTTTATAGCTTGCTGGCCAGAAGTTTAAAGAGTCCCCCTGGGCAGTCCAAACCCATCCAGCTTCTGACTGTTGATATGGCGCCCTCTTTTGGCAGTAGTCCATCCAAGTGTAAATATTAATGGGGGCTATTCAGCATCACGTGGTCACTGGAACTTCCTACAGTTGGATGTGGCCTGTCGTGTCTCAGCCTATTGAGCCAAGAGAATATTAGAAATTCAGAGATCCAAACACTACATCAAAAACTAATGATGTAATGTATGGTGACTAACATAACATAAAAAAATAAAATTAAAAAAAAAAGAAAGAAAAGAAATTCAGGGATCCATCTTTAGATTCCCTGATTTCCAAACAGGGTTGACTGACATTTTTTTGACCAGCCTCACCTCCATCTGCATAAAATAAGAGTTTTACCCAGTCTCTGTGTCTGTCTGAAAATAGGGGTTAGGCAGAGAATGAGAGCTAATTATATATAAATTATAATATATGTGAAATTCTGATTGGTAATTTGGGTTGGTATGTATATACCTTATTTATCGGTATGTGTGTATATTGCATATTATATATTATATATATGAAGTTATTACCATGGGGCATCTTTCTCATATGGCTTTATTTTATCTTCAAATTTTTGTGATGTTAAATGAGATTATATATTAAACATACTGTCTCATTTCATTTAGGCTACAATGATAAAATACCACAGACAGATAGCTTTTAAACAACAGAAATTTATTTCTCACAATTCCAGAGGCTAGGAAGTCCAAGATTAGGGTGCCAACATGTTCCATAGCTGGGTGCCTTTTCACTGTATCCTTATATGGTAGAAGAGGTGTAGGGATCTCTCTGGAGCCTCTATCGTAAGGTACTAATCCCTCTCATGAGGAGTCCACCTTCATGACTTAAGTACCTCCCAAAGGCTCTGCCTTCCAATACCATCACCTTTGGTGTTTGGGATTTCAATATATGCATTTTGGGGAATACAAACTTTCAGACCATAGCATGCACCTAACACAGCTCTGGCACATTCTTTGCAAATCACAAGAAATGTTATTTTTTTAAATGGCTTTATTGATAAATATATAACACACAAGTTGAAACAAAAGTTCTTGAGGGTTCCAGAAAAAATATAAAGAAGTAAACTGATGTAAGCCAGAATTGCCTCTAATGAGAATTACAAGTTGGGAAGAGATTACTGCAGTTATACAATATTAGAATTCATGAAATTACCACCTAAAATGAATATTTGCAGTTCATGAAACAGATTTGGATTAAATACATATGATCAGCCCATAGCATTTTGTCTTCTCCAGACTGACAGCATGGGCAAGTCTCCGGCCTTCACACACCCCTCTGGCAGAATTTATGGGACTCCTTACCACATATTTAAGGCTTGATATTCATTTTAATAGAATTTTACCTGCAAAGAACGGAATGATTTTTCCCCATGCCTATATATTCTGGATGAGTCCTGACTGCCAGAGAAGAAGAGGCAGCTAAGACAATAGGGAGGATCTCTCCATCATAGTCTTTTCTCTCCATCAGAAGAAAAGCTGTCTTCCGCAAAAGAAGGGACTGGTACTGTCCTGGGTTTCTTCACCTACACTGTTGGTGCTCAAAGCGTGGTAGCCATTGTGGCATAACCTTCAAATCGTTCTTTGAACAGCTTTGAACGGTAGTTTTGGTTCCTGTCCATATCACTGGTCTGGAGGTGGAAATGTAAGACATGTGGCAGTCTCTGATTCCAAAATGTTCACAGTCTAAATGAAAAACAAAAAAACAAAAAAACCAGACACATACGCAAACATGAATCCCACAAAGCAGAGGGTGGGCTGGAGAGGAAAGGGCTTACAGTTAGAGAGACTAGCAGGAAGCTCATGCAGCCTTCCCAATGAGAGAAGAAAGGCTGGGGGTGCTGGATGGGGGCAGTGCAGTAGAAGTAGGAGGGGGCAGAGGAAATGTCTGAGTTGGGAGCATAGGGGAAGAGTAGCAAAGGAGACAGCTAAGAAACTCAAAAACTCAAAACATCAAGGCTCTACGAAAAGAATAGCTTTGAATTTTTCAAATCAAATTGGTTGCATTTCTCCCACTGTCAGATCAATTTCCAAAGAGTCTGAGCCCCTAGTAATTCATTTCAGCACCTTTTAAGGCATCTGTGGAAATCAATTGCCTGATGCATTAAGAAACAAGCTACTGATGGGTTATATGTATTTTTAAATATTGTGTTCTTTTCTTTTCTTTTTGGTCCTGAAGCACTTTAGAAGTCAGAAGGAAGCTGTGAGTCATATGCTGCCTAGGAGGAGGATGCCATTGCCAGCTGATAGAAAATCAGGTTTTAAGTCCTATTTGTTTTCCAATGTCTCCATGATGTGACATTAGGAGATGATGACTGCAGTTACAGGGGGACATTTGTTCCAATGATGTTCATAAATACACTTGGTTAGGCAGTTTTATCAAATCCACCTGCTTTTCCTTCCCTCTCTGAGGGCAGATTGCTTTTCAGCTACTTGATTTCTCTGTCTGAGATGGGGCTGCTGACTGAGAACCTGAAACTCAGTGTGAGATATGGAATATTAAATCTACCTGCAGTATTTGTGTAGGAGGAAGAGGCAAGATGGGGTGGGGGGAAGGGACAGCCGAGGGAATGCCAATCCCGTAAGACAGCCTTTACCCTTGGGGTGAACACTAGCCTGGCCGGGCTGGACAGGTGGCCATTCAAGGCTGGCAGGAAGGGAGAGTTGGTTACTGAAAGTTTGGCAGACGTCTTTTTGTTCTGAGTTGGGCCCTTGTTTTTGAGGTCAGCAGAGATGGTGAATTCTTTCTTCTTGGAGTTCGTGAAGAACTACAGGGAAGAGGTCATACAATGAGAGTAAACGATCTTTCTTTATCTGTGAGCTGAGACTACTATTACTCACCTGGCAAGATTGCTATAAAATCAAATAACATGGAATGTTTTTAGCCCACCAGCTTCAGGCATTTGCCGGCCTAGGGCATGGTCCTGAAGGATGTCCCTTTCCTTCTACACCTCTGCCTACTCTCTGAATGCCTGGTGCATCAGAGATGGCTCTACAGTGAAACCTAGTGTGGCTCATTTAAGTATTCCTCGAGGTGTAGACAGCTCCCTGGAGGTCTTGTGGAAATTCAGATTCTTACTTAGTAGGTCTTTATCAGGCCTGAGATTCTGAATTTTATCAAGCTTCCAGGCAATAGAGATGTGAATGGCTCCTGGACCACACTTTAGTAAAAAGAACCTACCAGACCTGGGTCATCATATGCGGCAGACAGGAGGAAGTGGAAAAAAAAGGCTCTGCTGGGCAGTCAGGCCTTGTAAGGGGAGCCGGGTGCTTAAAAGGACAGTGTCCAAGGACTATATCCAGTTAAGCCAAGTGTGGAGGGGACAAATTCCTATAGCAGAGGAAGGTTTGTGCTGTTCGTGGGACACGACTGTGGTGATGCACTCATACTAGTCTTCAGATGGTCATGAAGCAAGGAGATCTAAGTCATCATCCTTGTGTGTAAAGCCCCAATTGCTCCTGATTACCTTTGTGTTGAAGTCCAAATTCCTCACCATCTACCATGTCCCTTATGAGAATACCTCTGGCTTCTCCTCATACTCTTTCCTTGCACACTCCTTTTACTTTTCCACACCTGTTACACTTTTGCACATGCAGATTCTTCTGCCTGGAATGCTCTTTGCTCACTGCTGCCTTGCCTGTCCAGCAAACTCCTATTCACATTTCAAATTCCTTTGTAAAATCAGCTTCTCTGTGAAACTTACATTTGCAGCTTCTATATATTTAAATCTCTAGCCTTATTTCTCATGACTGAAAGGATCCTGTGCCTTATGTCTTCTTCTCTGTTGCCTGAAAGGCCCTTGAAATCTGAGTCTTTGCTTTTTTAATTGCCTCTGTCTTCCTAGGACCTAGTACACTGCTGGGCAGTGGCAGTCACTTAGTAAATTCTACTTAAAGAGAGCAGAGGAGTAGGTAGAAGACACAGGATGAGAGGATTGCAGCTGTTCTGGAAAAGGGCCTGTGAGCATGAAGCGTTTTCCCCAGGAAAGCCTGGGAATAGACCAAGAAGGACCTTCTTGTGAAAAAAGTGGCTATGCACTAAGCAGGGGTCAGTCTGCACTCACACCGTGCAGTGTGGGCTGTGGGGGCATCCTAAGCGAAAGGGGATGAACCTCTCACTGGGGAGAGGAAGAGAGTGGTGCTCTGTGATTTTCTGAAGTGCTTGTTCTCTGAACTACTGCTAAGCCCACTTTAACCACTCAGGTTCTCTACAGACGTAGAGCCTTCTTTTCCTCCCCCAGTCTCTAACCTCACATAATAAGTAGTTAAGGCCAATGCTGAATACTTGAGATCCTGCTTAGCGTTTGGGACAAAAAGACATAAACTTGAATTTCTTCCAGTCATGGAGAACTTACATTACAAAAAAGAGAGAAGAGATGCAGCCTCCTCTGCATGAATTCTACCCTCTGAGCCCAGGGCTTGCTTCCTCTATCTCTGCTTCCTTTGGGGTCCTTGTCCATGACTAGTGTTCCAAATGTGCAACTGGAGCTCTTTGTTCCTGAGTCCATAGTTGAAAACGTGTGAACAACTTTCTATAGGTAAGGTTGGATGTATAGTGTTTTGCCAGCACCATTTTGTCAAAGCAATTCATATTACCAATTGATGGAAAACACTTCTATATGGACCAGGCAAGGAAATGGACTCTAGACATGAATCCTGGCCCGGCCATATGCAAACCATGAGAATCGGGGTACTTGGACTCTCTGTACCCCAGATTCTTTGTGTATAATGTGGGAATAACAATCCCTACCTCAGGGGGTTGCTATAAGGATTTTTAAAAATACTATTTTATTCTGTTGCTTCTATTTCTTTTTTATAATACCCATGCTGTTAATATTACCTTAAACATTATTAAAAAGCAACTTGCTTCCTCAATTACTTACTTAGTTGCACTTCTGGCTGACTCAACCATATACTGAAATACAAGGTTACCAGATAAAAATGCCTTGATACTGGAAAAGAAAAAGAGGTAAATATCAATGCAATAGAATAAAACACCCCGAAACAGACCTAAAATCTATAGCAGGATATAAAGAGTAATGACTCAACACATGCTTATCATAAACAAATCAATTTACAAAACAGAGATTGACACGTTGACAGAGAAAATGGCCAATGGGTGTATTAAAGAAGAAATTCATAGGGAAAAAAAAAAACTATAGCCAATAAGTATATCAAACTCTTTCCAGCCCCACTTACTTTTTTTTTTTCATACAAGGAGGACACTGGTACTTAGAAGAGGTAAATAACTTGTCAAAAATCACTCAAAGAGTTAATGGATGATCCCAGCATGAACCTGGCTTCTCTTTTAGTGGCTTGTCTTTGAAAGAATGTTTTCTTGCTGCTGTTATTTTTGTCTGTTTTACTTTTCCAAATAAGTTTTATCAACTTCTTCTTGGGTTTTGAAATTAAAGCAAAACAAAATTTGAAATCCTGTTGGAATATTCACTGGAATTATGTAATATCTATACATTAAAATAAAAAAAAATGGAACACTTACTAATGACAGTTTTGTTACTTATACATCCATCTCTTATTCTTTAAAATAAAATGTTTGTTTACTTCTTCTATGCCAGAAAATATTCTGGGTACAAGTGACAGAGAAATGAACAAAATGTAACCCCCCGTGCCCTCACACACTTGACCAATGTAGGGGGTAGACAGATACATAAATAAACAATCCTAAAATTAGCTTTGTTGAGTACAGCTACTTATAGTAAACGTGTTCTGTTAATTGTAACAAATACTCTCCGATTTATAAAATGCCTTTGGTGCATAATCATGCCATCTGCACATAATAGAGATTTACAACATTTTATCTAAAATCCTTGAGGCCAGATATGTCTTGCAATTCAGAATTTTAAATAGTATATGATGCATATTCCAGATATTACACAACACCCCAGCAGGGTCTGGGAAGAAGCCCATAATCAAACATATTAATATCATTTCTGCATCAGTATAAAAATTCACATAAAGTGGCTTTACAGCAGCTCAAATCAGTTTGTATATCAAATGAGTGACGCAAAGTGCTCACTTTTCAGAATATGTTGGGTTTCAGAATTGCAAACAGGACTTAGGGATCTATGATACTTTTTTCTTTCTCATTAATATGTATTAATTTTATTTCTCTGTTTGTCTTATTGCACCAGCTAGACCTATTTAAATAATGTTAAACAACAGTGGGCAGAGTGGACAGACTTGTTTTATTCCTAATTTAGAGATCTCTGTCTGGTACCCCTAATAAAGAATCATTTGGTTGAGGGTTTAAAATAGAAATATTCACCATATTAAGGAAGAGTTATTTTATTCCAAATTGAGAAATGAAAATGTTGTTAAATTTCATCAAATGTATTTAGAAGATGTTGAAATAATTACATACTTTTCTTTTATTATTATTATTAGCTTACTGATACACTTCTATTGCATTATTCAGTTTTCTTATATTGAAACTGGGGAAATTTCTATTGGATTATTGAATCAGCAATATTAAATTGTTAAACTGTATTGTGAAGTAGTTAATTTACAGTTTTGAATCTATGTTCACGGTTTAGATTGTTTTGTTTTCCTTGTTTTCTGCATAATATCTTTTTACCTTTGGGAATTAGGATCCAATCTGCCTTGTGGAATGAATGGGATACTTTCTCCATCTTCTACTCTCTAGAATATATTATGATGAATGTATTTATGTATCTCTTGAATACTTTGAATTTAATCACCATTAAATCTCTCAGGATCTAATGTCTTTGGGGCAAATAGTTTTCAAAGAGGTTTCCATGATTCTCCTTAGCTCTTGGTCTGTTCTTATTTTCTATTTCTCTGTAGCTTTCTAAACTTGATTATCTTTTATTAGATTGGGAAGATTAGAATTTAGAGGAGGCATTTTTACCCTGCCCAGCTGTGAATGCATATGTCTTTGTATTGCAGAATTTATGAGGGTTTTTATTTGCTCTTGTAATTGTCTTGTTTTTTGCTTGTGTTGTTGTTGTTTGTTTGTTTTTTTTAAGCTTGAGACTTCATTATAAAAGAGATTTGATTTGGGCCCAAGTGTTCATCAATTTATCTTTCACTGCACTATCTTTGAAATTATGCTTTTAAGAACAACTGGGTTCCCAGAAAATCACTGCCTGAAAGAACATGAGAGATCATCTGGTCTACTATATTGATTTTAGAAATGGGAAAACTGAGGTCTCAGCTGGTAACATAATTTACAGAAGTTACAGTGTCCAGAACAAAACCAAGCTCAACTTAACTAATAAATGTCTTTTTGAAGTAAGCATAGCAATAGAACATCATACAGATATTTCCCTTCCTTGCTGACTTCAGAACTACTGCCTACCCCTGCATCCCAAGTATAATACCCTCCACTGTGTGGGGATAGGGACATAAGAGCATCATGGTGTCCAGAAGCCTGATGCTTGTGGCTGCCAGCCATATAGCTCGCGTCTCCAGGGAATAGGCAATCAAATCGATAAAACTCTTAATCATAGACACACTATAAAAGCAAAGACCAGAGCAATCGCAAGCACTGTCAGTGATCCTGAATTCTTCCTTCAGTTCACATCACTCGTATTCGTATGAAACATTGCCCAAAACCCATTTGAGGGTATTACTTATTTGTTTCATTAATCACATAAAAATTACCAAAACATACAACAGTAAAGCTTTGACTTAAAGGAGTGAGAACTGTATTGTGCATAGGTAAAGATCAATCTCATTGGTTTGAAGACGGCTGTTTATGTTACACTAGTTGTTCAGTACTTGCCATACTGTATACTAAAGCATGAAATCATATTGTGGCCAAAACAAATGTGGCTTCTGATACTCACTCTTGTCTCTATCAATAAACATGACAAGGACGGCACTTTACTATATGAATATTCAGGTATAGAAAACAAGTCCGTGAGTTAATCTCATTCTCCAAGAGCTGGACTTAATGAAACTTGTATTATTTTCACAGTGTCCACTTGAGACCTGATTAAATAACTTTTGCTTTTAAAATTTTCTGGGCAGTGCAAATCACCATGTCTGTTTCTTCTTGCATAGTGAATATACAAAAATTAAATTTGCAATGCTGAAGAACATGAATGCTAGGAATAGAGATGTTGATCTCCTGTCCCGGGGGTCTGGGCCAGCATAGTCAGACAGGTCAACACTTGAAGGGCAGAGAGATTATCTGAAGGATGGGAGAACAAAGCACTAGTGGACAAGTGTATAAGGAAGCCCTCCTCTGGGAAACTCAAGGGATTCAAGGTTTTAAAATTTCGATCTGCCAAGAGTTTTAAGTACGGAGCCCAGGACAGAAAATGAGGGGCACAGTTAAGAAGATCAAGATCTACACAGAGTCTGAGTTTAAAATAAATAAAATAAAAATGTTTTGTGATGGGGAACCGGTACTAACCAACATAATGAGTATAAAGTACTTCACACAAGGGCATGGCATGGAGTGCTCAGTAAATGCTGGCTGTGATTAGAAATCAGATTTTTAAATTTCTATCTTCATTCATTTAAAACTTAAAAAAAATATATACACTGTCTTCGTTTCCATCATCCAATCTTGTCAGCTAATGCCTACAAAGTATTTTCCAAATGTGATTAAATATCACTGCTTCCAGAATTTTCTTGCTTAAACCATCATCATCTTTCAGTCCCAATAACTCCCAGATTCGTGTCTCCGTTAGCCCTGTTGTCCCTGCAGTGTGTCCATTACCCAGAACATCATCCAAGTCCCTTCCTTGCTCAGGCTCTCTCCATGGCTTTCTAGTGCACTCAGTGGGCAACACACGCCCTTTATCACTGCCTGCGAGGCCTCCACGGTGATCTGTACTCTGGCCACACCCATCCAGCTTCATCTCCTATCTTTGCCCCTCACGTATACTCTACTTTTCTATTAAAGGAAGACAAACCAGTACCTACCATAGACCCTTTGCACTTGCTGTGTCGTCTGCCATAACTATTGTCCTGACATACCCAGTCTCTTCTTTTCTTCAGGTTTTTATTCAAATTGAAGCTTCTTAGAGACAATTACTCTGATGACCTCAGTACCTAAAATATTACCTTTTCCTCCTTCTCTATCCTTTTGCTGCTTTCTTTTTATTTTCCACAGTCCGTTTGTTTTTAACCTGAAATTTTACTATACATTTATTGATTTTCTAGTTTGTAGTGTGTTCCTCCTATAAAATGTAAACTTCACATAAGCAGAGATTGTATCTGTCTTATTTACTGTTGTGTCCTCCAGGGCCTGACACCTACTATAGTAGGTGCTCAACAAATATTTCTGGATAAGTGAAAGAATACAAAGGCCTTGGGCGCCTGGGTGGCTCAGTTGGTTAAGCGACTGCCTTCGGCTCAGGTCATGATCCTGGAGTCCCGGGATCGAGTCCCGCATCGGGCTCCCTGCTCAGCAGGGAGTCGGCTTTCCCTCTGACCCTCTTCCCCCTCGTGCTCTCTATCTCTCATTCTCTTTCTATCAAATAAATAAAATCTTAAAAAAAAAAAAAAGAATACAAAGGCCTTTCTAAGAATGTGTGTTTCTATTTGGAATAGCATGGGAAATACAATACAATAAAATACAACAACAAAAAAGTGGATGCAAATGTTCAAAGGAAAAATGTTGGCAAATGAAAATTAAACTAGTGGGAAGACTTTTCCATGAAGTTCACTTCATAATCATGATTTTATACACTTGCTAGATAGGTCATATACTTGACTTTCCCAGTACATACTGGCAATCTACTATATACCAGGAAATTTCAAATGCGTTGTATATATATCAACCAACTCCAAGGAGTTCATATTATTCTGCCCTCTATATATCAGAAAGCCATAGTTACTTGTTTACTGTCACTCACACAGTGGAGCCACAATATTTAAATAAGGATGTTAATAATACTGAATTTCAGACTTTCCCATGTCCACTGACACATTTTCAAAGATTTCATTCCCTGCTCCACCGCCTTCTATCTGTGTGACATTATTCAGACTAGTTGACCCCGCTGGTTTTGTTTCATTTGTAAGATGAAAGAAAGCAGATTTAGTCTGCTTACCTGAAAAAGTTGTTGCCCATTTAGAGGAAGTAATGAATGTGAAACAATGAGTAAGGAGGTTAGCTCTGTTTACCACTGCCGAGAGAAAAATCTTTCTGAGCCAATGGAGAAAGAAAAACCAAGAAGAGGGATAATGAGAAGAGTTTATTTGAGTCCTGTATCCAGTCATTCCTGAAGCCAGCCATTCCTTCTTTTCCCACCATTTACAAATAGTGAATTTCCTGATTTCACTAAAACTAGCAGGGCAGCTGTCATTCACAATATAAAGCTGCGTGGTTAACCCAGAGCTCCCCCACTGACCTCCAAGGATCCCTGCTAATACAGCTCCTATCATATGGGAGCCCTTTCTGCTAACTCGATCTGGACACACTTATGGCATCTACTTGACACTATGGTCCAGGAGAGTAATCTTGAAAAAGACTGAATGCCCTCAAAGTGCTCCAACATTAATCAGAAAACAAACATTTAAAATAAATATATGTATATCACATATGTACCAAGTGTTATAGTGAAATTACATTTTAAGAAATTACACTGGAAATGAGCCCTGAAGGGTACGTCAGAATCCACACCATCTCTGATTTATTTACACAGACCTCCCTTTAAATCAGACTTTAATAACTTTTGCAAATCCAGTCAAAGCTTTAGGTAATGTTCCTAGAGGAAAAAATGGAATTTTAGGTCAAATGGTCATGTAAGGCTATAAATACATACTAAAAATGTCATAGACCTTCCAGTGTTACCTGTCCATGAGTATATACTCTACAGCAGTGGTTCTTATCCTTTTGGGGACTCATACATATCTTGGAGAAACTAGTATCATCCTTTCCACAGAAAAAACCCTACACATCTTGGAGAAACTAGTACCATCCTTTCCACACAAAAACTTTGCATACAACATCATGAGTTTCTTGGCAACTGATTGAAATTCCTAACACGCAGAATCAACAAATGACCTCTTCAGCAGGCCTCTCCTTGACGTAAGGACTCCACTGAAGTCCACCCACAGGCAGGTGCTAAGTGCTTCTGTCAATAGAATCATGGCAGAAATGAAGAGTGGCTTGCTAAAGAGCTTTACAAATATGATGTACCATCTATACCCTGATGTCCTGAAGTTATGAGCTTCAGCTCATAAGGAAAATAAGCTATTCAACCTGACTTGTATTTCCAAGAGTGAGCTATTCTCCAAGAAGCCAGCATCTAGCTCAGGATTCTCCCCATCAAACAAATGTGAGTTATGCAGACTCTATCTGTAGGGCACTGTGCATTTCCTCTCCACTGCTGCGCAAGATGATTCTTAGCCATAGTTATTGAATTAATCAATCAAATTTTATTTTTATTGCACCATTCTGGAAAATCCACTCATACCCCTTTCCAGTAATACTGAGAAGAAAAAATAATCCATACCACACAATTAAGAATAAAACATATGTCTTCTTGATAATGTCTGAGCAGTGGCAGACTCAATGGTCATTGGGTTTTGAAGTTACTCAACATTAAAGGCGAGATAAACTACCAGGGTGATACCTATTAGCAGATAAGTTTCATTATAACCATTGGGGGGAAAAAAGAAAGGAAGGAAGAAAGAAAAGAAAGAAAACATTTAGAAAGAGGTCTCTGATGTTCTAGTGTCTACAGTCAGACACAGTAATAATAACATGCATTTATTGAACACTTTCCCTTCTGAGTTCAAAGAGCTGTACCACATAATATTTAATTCACCCATACCACAGCAGTCTGATTTATGACTTCTCCAGGGCCCAGGGCTTGAGAAAGCAAGATCGCTCATTGATGGTCTTAGCTGATTAAAGTTGCTGAGGGTGTATTTCCTGGCATTAGAAAAGAGAGATCTAAAATCTAGAACAGGGGAGTGGAGGATGGATGGTTAGAGTGAGGGCACAATGTCAAGATGAAGCTGTCCCCTGAAGACGAGAACCCGCCAGAGACTCTCCTGAATGGCATCACCCTGTGAATAGGCCCAGGCATTCCCAGCCTTTCAGCTCCATAAACTCTATCTTGTTAGTGGACCAGAGTTGATGTAACTCAAAGGATTTTCTGGACTATAACCCAACTCACAAGACACAAATGCAAATTCAACCAGAATACCTATCAGTGTATTCACTTAAATAGCAAAGGTATGCCTTTTAGTGACTAAATAGCAATGTTTGCTCACCAGACATTTGTCTGGTTGCCCAGTATCAAAACCAAAACCAAAAAACAAACAAACTTGGGGACCAAAGCGGTGGTTATTTGATGCATATGGGATCAGATCAAAGGGAATTTTTTTCCATTCCTCAAAGTCAATGATGGCTAGACTTTCTCTCTCCCTTCATCCCTACCTCCTTTCTAATCCCCCTTCATTTTTCAGTCGTATATATAGGTCTTAGACCTACGATTTTCTCCACCTACAATACTCTTTCACTATACACACACGCACACCCACACCACACATTTTGCCAACTCCTATCATTCCTTAAATGTCAACTCCCTAGGAAGTGTTCTCTGAGGCCCAATACCAGGCTAAATTCTACTATGTGCTCCCACAGCACCATACACTTCTTTTCACATCAGAAGAATTTATATATGCTTATGATATAGCACTCAAAACGTGGCATATTTCCCATGACACTGTAAGTTCTGTGTGGACAGAGACGAGTAGCATCTTGTTCATCTTTCTCTCCACAGCACCTAACAAGGTATCCAGCATATCTAGCACATACTGAGCTCTTAATAACAACAACACAAATTACAGCTAATGTGTCTACAACATTCAAATGTAGCAGATACTGTACTAAGCATTTTTCATGTATTATTTTATAAACTTTCTACAACTTGCATTCATGTACCATGGTCAGCATTTTCAAAAAAGGAAAATTAAGCTCACAGAATCTGTCACTCTCTTAGTTTGAGTGCCCCAGAAGCAAACCCTGAAAATAGGATTCAGGTGTAAGTAGTTTATTTGGGAGATGATCCGAAGAAACATCTATGGGGAATTGAGGAAGTAAGATAGGAAAGAGAAAGCAGCCAGTAAAGGGTGCATTATCCAGTCAGAGACCACTGTGCGTGACTGGAATTTAATCCCAGTGGCAAAATGGGAGTAAGGCAGTCAATAGAATGTATACCTAAGAGTTATTCCACAAGGGACTAAGGACTTTGGGGTATTTATATACCACCTTCCATGAGTCATTGGTTGAGGTCAGCTGAGGGTGTGTTGGGAGGACATTATTCTTC
This sequence comes from Eumetopias jubatus, assembly GCF_037043125.1. NCBI lineage: Eukaryota > Metazoa > Chordata > Mammalia > Carnivora > Otariidae > Eumetopias > Eumetopias jubatus. The sequence continues at coordinate 60,943,873 of NW_028274819.1, read as the reverse complement.
AGTCTTTCTGGCCTGTTCTCCAGCCAACAGGCAGTTCAAAGGCAGGTGTAGCATACCCATTGATATGGGAAGAGTTCCACTCAAGGTCCCATTTCTTCATCAGGGACAATATTGGGACATGAACCTGAGTCTGTTGGACTCATTCTTTTCATAACCGTTTTTATACACATGTGTTAAATAAGTAGATAAAAAGAAAAAGGAAAACATAAACAAAATGAAGAAATGAAGATTATCACAGAATTTTTTTGATCAGAGCTAAAATGTGGTTTGATGAAGCTGCCCTGTGTAGCAACTGGAGTGTTCATGCTCTCTGGGCTCAGTGTGTCTTCCCTTGGGGATTGCTGAACCACTCTGTCAGTTTTCTTTCTCTTTATACTTCCTGTGATAAGGGGACTCCTCCACGTTGACACTCTATATTCTTTCTTCAGATATGATAATATACTGATCTGGAAACAGTCAAGTCTTGACCTATCCAGAGAGTCATGATGTTTCTATGGTGACCACCCATATATCAGCTCTCAGCTGCTATGCATTGATTTTCTTGATGAAAAGCTCAGTTTACTGAGGGCAGAGCTTATAGTTGCCAAAAAGCCCTGTATCCTGCCCATATGTTTCTTCTTTATTCTCTTCCTCTTTCATACACATCATCTCATTCTATGTCATTTCCAAAATTAATTTGCAGCCTCAAACTTAATCAATCTATTTTGCTCATGAGGGAATGGCTCACCTCTCATAATGCGATAGCTTTGTTTTGAGAAGAGTTGCTGGTTAATTCAGTCTTTGTCAATCAAATCCTTTTGTAAAACAAAGAATTATCTTCTGCAGGTTATAATCTCAACCACGCTATTAGCCAGAGTTTGTATGCTTTCTGCACTTTTGTTTATTAGTGAAATAAATCCTGGCCTTCATTTCAACAAATATTGATGGAGTACCTACTGTGTGTCAACCACTGTGGTGGTGATCAAAACATGAATAAGATATAACTCTTGTTCTGAAAGTCTAATGGGGGAAACAGACATAAAAATACAATGTCAGTATGTAGTGATATGTGATATCATAGAGTTAAGCATAAAGTGATATAAAAAACATGTAAAAGATAAAGCAGAGAGCCTACAAGAAGGGCACAGAAGTCAGAGAGATTATGCCCAAGACATATCTGTGACATTAGGTTGAAAAAACAATTCTTGCAAAGGTTCTAAAGTGTAAGCATGCATATTTCATTCGGTTAACTGCCAAAGTCCACTTAATCAAAGAAAAAGTTGGAGGGTAGGTATATTGGCCATTCTCCATCTGCTCTCCCCTCTCCCTACCACAGAAGCATCAGCTCAGCCCTGTGCTGTGAGAGGCCCATTTCTCAGATTACCTTTGTAACTTAGACTGATTCTTCACTGAGAGCCTGGTGGGCTAAATGCAGACTCTTTCCTCAGGTAAGAAGTCTGAACTTTATTCTACAGGCCAGTGGCATTTCAAACTGTGTTCCATAGACTAGTTGGATTGGAGAGGAGGAAATAAAGCAGAGAGCAAGGGACAAATAAGTGCTGTTTGGGTTCTCTACCTGAGCCTCAGCTGAAGCAACTGTGCTCATTGCTGCTTTAAGGTGAGACTTATGAGGTAAATTTTGCCCAACAGAGGACAAGAAAGGAAGGAAAAAAGGAAGGAAGGAAGGAAGGAAGGAAGGAAGGAAGGAAGGAAGGAAGGAAGGAAGGAAGGAAGGAGAAAAGAAGGGAATGAAGGGAGGGAGGGAGAGAGGATCGATATGGTAACTTGGAGGCATAGCATTTGAAAGGTTTTATACAGGGGAGTGAAATGATCATGTTTGTGATTTAAAAAGAACTTTCTGTGATAAGGGTAGGACATGAAATGGAGGATGTGAAATTGAGAAAGGAAGACCAACGAGGAGGCTACTGCAGCACACCAGGTAGGAGGTGATGAGACCCAGTCTAGGACTGTATTTGTGGTTAGGGAGGGGAGGGGTTGGAGCCAAGATATTGTTGAAGCATATAGTCATTGGGCTTAGTGAGGCACTGCCTTCAGGAAAATAAAAATATGTGCCCAAAGGGTTGTTGTTAAGATCAAATACAATGAAATATGTTTTAAACTGCATAGAGTAGTACAGATATTAATCATGAGTGTTATTTCAACTAGATTATAGCTCTCTTTATTCCTACTCAGTATTCTTTCCACAAGCCCCTCCCATGATTCATTGTAAATTGAGCTTTCAACTAATTGGATTTGCTGAAAGCAATACAGAATGCCATTTGGCTACTTCCTCTCTAGGGAATGTTGCTATTCAAATCTCCAGGTCATTATTTAGCATCCCCAGTTCCAACATGGGAAATTTAAAATTGGATCTCCTGTTAATCTCTAAAGCAAGCTCTCATTTGCCTCTAGAATGAGCAAATATTTGAACTGAGAAAGAGGATCTTTTCTGAAACCTACATCAAGCCTTTGACCAAATTATCCAACAGTGGTAGATCCTGATATTCTAAGGGGGTATTTAGGAATTGTGGCTTACACCCTATGTTGTTAATAATGAGAATGATGATAATGAAAGTTATGATGATGAAGGTGATCATTGTTATATCTACCACAGTTTAGCACCTACTCTGTGCCAGGAAATATGCTAAGCACTTTCTGTATTAATCATCTGATTTAAGCCCTACAATAATGATCAGTATCATCACCATTTTATACTTTAGGAAAAATGGAAGCTCAAAAAATATAAGTAACTTGTCTAATGTTATCTAATTAGTAATGTATAGAACAGAGATTTGTTCCCAGTCTAGTCTGCTTGGCTCCAGATCCCATACTCACTGTTTCTAGATGGAGGGACCAAGTACCCAAAGTTCTCTTTCTGCTCACCCCTCGCCACCTCCACCACCAAGTCTCACTAAGTGAGTCCTGGCCCTATCTCCAGGCAAAAAATTTTGCCTCAGTACTCTGGCCCTGTCACACTAGAGTAGATTTTCCTGATGGGGACTGTCAATACATTGAGCAGGCCTCCATAAGCAGAGAAAGTGACAGGGTCTTACACAAGACAAACTGGCTTCTTGTCTGTCATTCTCAGAAATGTGGGCTTAATATGTGAAACTAGGCTAACGGGACTGGTGGGAGATGGTGACATTCTTCCGCTTTCATGTTAATGTGGTCTTTAGACAGAGAGAAATCAGGTAAGAGGATTCACAGCATGCACTCAAGCTATTTTATTGTGACCTGAAACCCATACACTGCAGTTATATGGAAGTCTCGAGGGGATTAATGGTAGAACCAAGCCAAGTTTACTCTTGAAGTTTTCAATTCTTTGACTCCATTTCCAAAGAAGAATATGCCTCAGCTGTGTGACCAGTTCTTTTTTCCAGCTCTTTTTCCCTCAACTACTTGAGATTGAAGACTCTGAAACCAGACTCCAACATGTATAGGCTTGCTCAGCCATTCCCCTATTACATGGCCTTCAGTGAACTTTTTTAACTTCTCTGAACCTATTTTCTCATCTATGCAATGGGAAAAGTGACAGCACCTTTATCATGAGGTTTTTCAAGTGGATAAAATTTTATCATTATGAAAAGAACTTAATTTAAAATAGAACACAAAATGAGAGCTTGAAACATGATAGATACTGATATCATAATATATATGTATGTAGGCATTGTATACATATTTATTTTCAGATTATGGAGAGAATGATGTAACAGAGAATGACTCAATTCGGAGTCCTCTTTTGAAATCCCTCCTTGTAAGTTCCCTGAGTTTCCATTTTCTCATTTATAAAACGAAGAAGGACAATCACAGCTCATTAAGTAATATAACATGTATAAAGAGGTTAACACAGAGCTGACATTTAATAAATGGAAGTTACTATTCTGGAGAAGGATATGGAGGCCAGGGAAGCAAAGGAGAGATGAGTCAGAGAGACAATTTTACTGTCATTTTTTTCCCTTTTTCTAAGAATATATTTTAAATGTACTGCTTAGCTCACCTAGCCCTGTTTCCTCATTTGTAATATAGAAATAATAAACTTGCTGATACATATGCATTCTATGATGACAATGTAGATGACACTTGTAGACAGAGGTGTAGGTGTACACATAGACATAAACATGGTTAAGTGGCTAGAACAGTGCCTGTTATGTAGTGGTTGCTAAATATATCCTTGTTTTCTTTTTTGTCCTCCTCCCTTTCTCCTTTCCTTTTCACTCATATTTTTCATGTCCAAATCTCTAGATCCTGGATTGCTTTTCACTGCATATTATAATGATCCAGGTTGATCTTAACCCCTTTCTATACTAAACTAATTAGACAATAAAATCCTTGGGAATAGGACCGATGTCTGGTTCATTTTGTGTCTTTCACAGTCCCTACAAGGTACTTAACATACAGAAGAGAGTCTACAGATGTGTACAGATGTTGAATGGGTGTTGTTTGTCAATAAGTGGGGAAAAAATTCAATTCATACTTAGCAACTGAAGGGAGTAAGCAAGACGGTTATGAAGAAAGTTGTGAAAATATTGTCTTGACTTGAATGTTAGGAACAAAAGTATTATCAGTATTGATAATGGTCATAAGATTTAGGGTAAAAGGGGATGATGAATAACATACTGATTATCTACTGTATTTTGATATACAATAAGTTAGCTAACTAGTCGACTTTATGACCTATGTCATGATATTTTCCTTTCCTTCTAACGTTAGCCGTACTACTGCACTAGTCCAAACATTTCTGTGTGGCTCCCTTCAAACATCCCATATATAAGTTATGCCACTTAGTGTGTGTAGTTGATGGCCATAAAATGGTAAAGGGATCCACAATCTTTTTTTTTTTTAAGATTTTTATTTATTTATTTGACAGAGAGAGAGAGAAAGAGAGACAGCGAGAGAGGGAACACAAGCCGGGGGAGTGGGAGAGGCAGAAGCAGGCTTCCTGCTGAGCAGGGAGCCCAATGCGGGGCTCGATCCCAGGACCCTGGGATCATGACCTGAGCTGAAGGCAGACGCTTAACGACTGAGCCACCCAGGCACCCCAAGGGATCCACAATCTTACCAAGCCATAATCCAGCATCTGTTGCGATTTTTCTTTGGCCTGGATTATGGTCTTCTTTTTTTCTTTAAAGATTTATTTTTTTGAGAGAGAGAGAGAGAGAACATGAGCAGGGTGAGAGGCAGAGGGAGAGGGAGACAAGCAGACACCCCACTGAGTGGGGAGCCTGAAACGAGGCTCAATCCCAGAACCCTGAGATCATGACCTGAGCTGAAATCAAGAGTTGGATGCTCAACTGGCTGAGCGACCCAGGCACCCCTGGATTATGGTCTTTTAAAAAATTGGTGGGCACAAAGGGTTTAAGGAAACAATCATTTAAATAAGAACATATGTAACTTTGAGAAGATAGTCTATTCTGAATCCAGGACTAAGTAATGGAATCATTTAGTGTCTCTCACTTTGAACTTGTCTACACAGAGGAAATGTTTACAGATCTAGAACCCTTAGTGGGTAAAGGGCTTTGGGAAATCATCTGGAATAATCAAGAGGCTCTATCTGGTTGACTTCCATTTCTTTCTGTCTTGCACCTTCCCTTTCCAACATTCTACCCCTTCCCAAAAGGATAATGACCTTTTTTGCTATTTCTGCTCACAATAGCCTTGATTTTCTTAGAAGTACTATGAATACATGAAGTATCTTAGGCTCCCTCACAGTGTGTAATACATTTTCATAGTGATGCAGTAACTAATAATTATGATGATAAGTAATATACTTGATATGATATATGCCAAGTAATCTACTGTGAACTCCCACTTTATTTAGTCCTTATAATCACTAATGATTTAGGTACCATTATTACCTCCAGCTTAAAGATGAGGAAATTGTGGCTTATTAAAGTGAAGGAACCTGCCCAAAGATAATGTTTAGCAAGCCATGGGCCTTGGATTTCAACACAAGCACTTTGACTTCAGAAACCATGTCATACCCCCTCTTTTTATTTGTTTTACTACAGATTTCATCATTTTACTCAAACATTCACCCTACTGTTATTGAGAACTACAGCAGGTAAGTGTTGTGCTGGGCAAAGAGAATGCAGACATTCAAATAAATGCCCTATATTCTCTCATGCTTAGATCTTAGAATAACATGTGTGATGTTCTTTCATTCCTTCAGGATTCCTCAATGTTCATTAAACATCTGTTACTTCCAAGACTCTGAGCTAGATACCAGAAGTTCCTACCTCAGTGAGTTTTCAATCTAGTGCAAGGAAGGCAATTACAATGTGTTCGGGGAACCACTGTGACCCCATCCCCAGTCTCACTCCATTCTACTCTGTGGGGACATTATAGAATTGTCTTTCTTGGGTCAGATGCATCATCAGAAATGCCTCAACACAGATCTCCAGTCAGATACTACCAATTAATTAGATTTAATACTTGAAACCTGTTTGCTACCTTTATCTAGTGCAAAGGCAAATCTGGAGCTATATATGAGTTAGAGTGAGAACTCAAGGGGATCGTAGAGTTCTAGGGTTGGTCCTTAAAGATCACCCAATCCAATCCTCTAATTTTTCCAATAGGGAAATTAAAGCCCAGACAAAGTTAGTGAGTGAGAAAGAATTGGGTTGAGAACTCAGGCACCCCCAAGCCCTTTCTACCAGACCACAGTATGTTCCCTCTGCCTGTCATGCTCTCAACAGTGAAGTAAAGGCAGCCAGGCCTGGGACTTCCTGTAAAGCCAAAGAAAATGGGCGTTGCACTGATATTTGCAAGTATCTGAAAAACTTTCTCAATGAGGAGACCAGTTGACCCAGGGTGAGGAGACACCGGGTTGCTTCCTAGAGTATAGTGCTGATCTGCTAATTTTTATGCCATTTCTTTTAACTCATCCTTTTAATTAACATGTTTAAAAAATGACGTGTCTGTCAGTTCACGCCAAGTCTCCCATACCTTCAGCTTGGCACACTAGGGTATGAACTTGGAATTTGAGGTATCTTTGATCAAAAGTTCAAAATGCTAAAATAGGAAGCATTAAAGGATGGAACCACTATGCGTGCACTTACCAGGATCAATTTTCCACTTAGACAGCTTTTGCCCAGTTGTGCTAACTACTAACCAATCTATACTTCCTAATGGATTAAAGCGGAAAGGTCAGGAATCATAAAATCATCCATTTCCCTCTCATTAATATTCAAGTGTGGGCTCTTGAATCTGCTCCAGGCTCCATAACAGCAAAGACTTATTTATAACCAGTTTACAAGAAGACTAACAGCTCTGACTATATAGAAACATGGTTTGTAAGCAATTTTCTAAATGAATGAATGAAACAAACAGTACATGAAAACATGATAGTTGACCATTGACATGAGGAATTATATAAAGTGTCAACTAAGGAGACATGAGTGTCTCACTCACCAAGTGCCAAATGTAAGGGTGCCAAAAATACTCAGTAAGCAATATAAATAATATCTAATGAAATATTTGTTTCAATTTAAATTAATATAAAAGGTCATGATAAAATATCAAAATGTTAAAGATAGAAAGAGTTGGGGTATGCTTACAATGAAGAGAGATATATTTACATGTTAAGAAGATCAGGGGATTTTGAATAAGAAAGGAAAACGAGAGCTAAAACCCTGCATCTGGAATCATTAGATTGTAGCCGTGGGGCTTTTGATTAACCATTGCCCTTAGTTTCTTCATTATTAAAATGCCATTTCACAGAATTTTTTAAGGATTAAAAACATATAGGACACAGTTCCTAGGTTTGCATATTTCATTTACTTGTCAGGATTTAGATGCTTAAGTTACAACGTCTTAACTTACAATGTCTCAAGCATCATGGACGGGTTACAAAAATTAGAAGCAAAGAGAGGAAATAAAGGAGGAACTAACATAAATTGAGTTCCAGATACGGTATCAGACACTTTACTAAACGATTCCTGTTTGGGTGAATAGGAGACGTTGCTACAGTGTCATAGATGCCCTCTGGACCCAGACTGAATGCATAGGGATGCCATCTAGGGCGAGAAGTAACATCTACTGAACAACTGCTAATTGAACTCTTACAAATATTGTGTGTGTGTGTGTGTGTGTGTGTGTAAGTATCATATGCCCATGTTACAAGTCAATAAACTAAAATTCAGAAAGTCTACATTAATTTTCTGAGATCACACAGCTAATCAGGAGATGAACTGGCTTTCAGATTCTCAATGAGCTGTTATCTCTAACACACTTTTTTGTTTATAAATACAAAGTAGAAACCTCAAAGGGGAGACACTCTTACACAAAAAGTAGAGTTTTATGGGAATGCTAAATAGGGAAAGATTTGAAGAATAAATAAATACTACCAAGAGTAAGTTTTATCTCTTTAAATTATCCATATAAACCCAAGCAATATGTGGCAGGCATTAAGTACCCCATTAAATTTAAAAAAATGTATTGAGACACTAACAAAATCAGTGTTTACTTGGAGGAAAATAAGAACGAAAGTATGAGGGGTGCCTGGGTGGCTTAGCTGGTTAAGCATCTACCTTCGGCTTAGGTCATGATCCCAGGGTCCTGGGATCGAGCCCCACAGCATCGGGCTCCCTGATCAGTGGGGAATCTGCTTCTCCCTCTGCGCCCCACCCCCTGCTCATGTTCTCTCTCTCTTGTTCACTCTCTCTTTCAAATAAATAAATTAAAAAAAGAACGAGGTATGAAAATTGAGGTAGACTCCCAGAGACACAGACTTAGAAGTTACTAAAATAAAAATAGGTGAATAATAGGTCATCTGCAGAGTGGGGAAAACCATAGGTAACTCACAGGTTGCTGCAGGGATTAAGTGGAATAATGAGTGCCAAAGACCTGACCTATAGCAAAGTAACACATATAGCTACTGTGGTTAATATTTTTATTTGGAATCAGACAGAACTGCATTTGAATTCCATTTATGTGCCATTTATGTGCCATCTAAGGAAAGTAAGCTTTGATGTGGATTGGGTTTCTTTAGTCTATAAAACAGGAACCAAAAGCAGCATCTTAATTTGTTTTAACATTAAATATCATAAGATATCTATAGACACAGGCTGAGTGCCCAACACATTCTAGATATTCAGGAATTGGTGGTTCTAGTTGTTGTTGTTGTTGTTGCTGTCATCGTAACAGAGAAAGAAAATTGTTTCAAATAAAATTGACAGTACCTGTTTTTGCCTGCTAAGAGAACTGGCAGTGTGAGCCATATCAGTGGGAAAATAAATGTCAAAGCTATTCTAGTCCTGTTCCAGAAAACAGTTGGGGAAGTAGAAAGAAGCCCGAAATCTTAAACCTTTTGTCACGTCTTGTGAGTGGCTGAAAGGTAGCTCAGTTGTAGATGAACCTTCCTCTTAGCAGATATAATGAGTTTTGGATAAGCAAAGGGAGGCAGGTGGTAGAAAATTTCTATTCTGATTCAATATAACCTCAAACCTTCCAGAATCACAACCATCACCTGGAGGTATTTCTCTATACAACACACATCTGGATATTCCTAAACATCTGGATGGCTGACTGCATTTTTTCCCACTTTTACCCAAACATTTGAGATCAATATCAGAAAATAGGGGCAGAATAATGACTTCAGGGAAGCCGTCAGATTGAATGTCTCTAATTGAAGTTTGGAAAAGTAACACCCAGGGTCAGCTATGTGACAGAAGAGCTGAGAGAAGTAAATTGCCTGTGAGCCAATAAGGAAGGCAGGTGTGATTGTGATTATGAGTGATTTTAGTCCTCCTAATTGTTGTCAGGAAACCTGCAAGACATTGGAGCCAGGAGGAAGGAATGACTGACATCTAAATGATGAGTTCCTGGAGCCATGTGTCAAAGAGAGCCCACCAGGGATAATTCATTTCTGGATCTAGTAATACCTTATGTCTTGGATATAAGTGAAAAAGCAACAGTTCAGCCATTTGACCTAATGTCCAGAATTGGCTGTAAATAGTATTGTCTGGAATTTAAAGTCAGTTACTAGTGAGACGGGCATCCTTGATAACAACGAAGTCATCTGAAATTACATGCACACCTTTTTAAACATCTCATAAAAAAATCAGGAATTAACAAGGCTGACAGCAGCCAGGCTGTAGATAAGGCAGCAATACACCAAAAGTACCTGGACTCACACAACCAAAAATGTTAGTGCTGGAAAGGACTTGAATTATCACTACTTGGGGTCACAGACAAGCAGCCTGAATGATTAACTAATTTTTCAGGGGATAGGTTTTCTTTGGTATGCTTAGTGTTAAAAAAAAAAAAAAAAAAAAGTTGTGTATAAATCCCTTGGGACACTTCTCTAATTAGCCACTGTCCACAGTCCCCACCACTCCTTCCTGCATTCTGTCAGGTGCTTTTCCACATTTATTTTAACATTACCAGACCACACAAAGCATTTTAGTTTGCAAGCCCTGAGACTCACCCTTTGTTTTGAAGATAAGGAATCTGAAGTTGAAGATAAGGAGTCTGAAGAAAAAATTAATGTTACCACCTATTTCAGTTCAGCCATGTACCCAGCATGGGGCTACATGGCTCATTAAAGCATTTATTAAATACTTTTGAGCACCTGTTACATACCAGACCCACTTCTAAGTCCAAACTATATAAGATGAATGCAATATTTGCCTTTCTGGAATTTATAATCCAACTGAGGAAACACCTAGAATAGTTTATGGTATATGCTCTTTGACACTTGGCTCCCTGCACCTTTGTGCTTCCAGAAAATGAAAAACTACTATACAGTCTTTTGTTATTCTTTTACCATTTTTGGTTTCATGTTTTTGAGCTGCTGATCATTACAGCAGAAACTGGAAATGGTTTTTACTGAAATGTAGTTCAGGGGGCAACAAACACCCAAATCTCTACACAGGGTTGTCAGGAGAGCACTTGTGGCTTCCCTAGGAGACCAAGAAATGTGGTTTTACAGGGAAAAAATTATTTTTTAACCTAAATTCACATATGAATAGACCATAACTCAGGAAATACTTTTTGGCTTCCTGTGAAGTGTGATAATACCACTGATAATCCTTGCTAGATCTTTGCTATAATTATTGTCTTATTACAACAGCTTCATGGTGTGGGTCTATTATTATTTTTGATGGATGAGGAAACTGAGGCACTAGAAGTTAATGTTGTTGAGTTCACACAGCTACTAAGTGAAAGAACCAGAATTTAGGTCCAAGACTATATGTTTGCATAACCTTTCTGTTACTCCACTTCAGTGTCCTCTTCAGTTTTGCCAGCTAGAAGAAATTGTTCCTTTGAGAACAGGCAGAAACCACAAGGCTACAGCCTTGCCTTTATACTATAAATATCAGAATTGCACTCTATTAGCCACAACAAAGGAAATGAAAGTCCAATGAATGCTACTACAATTTAGTTTCATCAAAGAATGCCTGGGACCAAAAAAGATGAAGGTTTGTACCTTACTTGGCATAGTATTCTTTGCCCTGCTGTTTTATAGTGACCACGACCTCTGATTACATATGGAAAAATTGGGGGTATGGGAGGGAAGAGTACTCTAGACACTCCAAAGAGAAGAACCCTTAAGACAGATGGACAGTTTTGGGGTTTTAATTTGCTAAAGACCCTGGGGCTGCAGTGCCATGGGGAAAATAGTGTGGGGATGATGGAGGACCTCAGATGACTTTAGGTAGGTGGGGCTTCTTAGTTTCATGAGTCTAAGACTACAAAAGCCACCCATTTTTTTCCCCCATGATGAACTATCATTGGCTTTCTAGGTAGTAAAATCTTCAAGATCCTAGCAAAAGGATGTTGGTCGGTCATTCTTGGATTTATGTGGCAGTGTAAAGCTTTTATCTTTTTTCTAGGTTTCATAGCTATTTTATTGGTGTGACAATAGTTAATGGTGTTTGTCAAATATTTTTGGTTGATCTTTCCAGGATACATGGTAGGCTCAAATTTTCTGGCTTCTTTGTATTTGAGTGAGAACAGTTCTGGAAAATGTTTTGAGCTACAATGTATGACTTTCTAGAGATCTCTCTTTCTTCTGGTTCACTGGCGAGCAACTTTCAAGTAAATGGCTTCTCCATTAACCTGAGTGTCCCAGGGTCTATAATCAGCAAAGGCTCTTCCACTGACAGTCATCAGAATGGACTTCTAGAATGGACACTATTTTGTTTTCTTTAAAGCCACTGAGAGTTGGGGGCTATTTATTACTGCATCATAACCTAGCCCATCCTGAGCAATAAAAGTGAGCAATTGGGAGAGGCTATGTGAGGTAATATGAACTAGAAGCCATTTTACACTAGAATTTCTTACATGAACTTAAAGACAATGTGTTGTTTAAAAATAAATAAAAGCAGGGTGCCTGGGTGGCTCAGTCGTTAAGCGTCTGCCTTCAACTCAGGTCATGAACCCAGGGTTCTGGGATCGAGCCCCGCATTGGGCTCCCTGCTCCGCGGGAAGCCTGCTTCTCCCTCTCCCACTACCCCTGCTTGTGTTCCCTCTCTGGCTGTCTCTCTCTCTGTCAAATAAATAAATAAAATCTTAAAAAAATAAATAAATAAAAATAAAAATAAATAAAACCCTCTGTTTTGAGATATACTTTATCATGTTCAATTATTGAGTGTTATCAGCTCTTAATAAACATTCAACTCACATGGTTGAATGAGAGTTGTGAAAGTTAAACTCAAATTTCTTAGGAATATATATAAATGCATTTAATAAGTATTTATTTCTAAACTTCAGGTAAAGTAAAATTTTTGGTGGGCATAAAACATGTACTTAGAATTACAGTTATGATATTGTCACATCTGTACTTAGAACTTTTTAATGGCTTCCCTCTGCATTCATGACCACATTAATTCCTTAGCCTTAGCAAAATAAATCTCTCCATGACAGAATTCCACATTTATTACTCTAACCTCTTCTCACTACCAGATAAAGCCACGTACTTACTATGAGCATGAAGAGCCCTTCATCCCCCAGTCTTTACACATGCTCTTGCTTCTCCCTGAAGCACATTTCCCTTCCATCACTTTGCCGTTCTCTATTTCTTTGGCTTTCATCTTGGATATAATCACCTTCGGTAAACTTTCTTTCCCCTATTTACCATAGGCCAGGAGTCTCTAAACCTCCCATACTGAGGAGGTGGTACATACTGTACCACATTGTGTTGAAATTATTTGTATATTTGTTAACCATCATTATTAACCCATGGACTCTTGAATGTAAAGGCCATTTTGTTCATTGTGTATCCCCACCACCCAACACAGTGGCACACAGTGTGAACTCAATAAATATTCTGTGAAGTATTAAACATAATTAAATAGAATAAACAAATTTGCCAGCTTAAAGGCAAATTGTAACCTAAGTCACCTAGTCATTCTTTGGCCAATAAACACATGAGTCTGTAGGAACTGTCAAAACAAACATTTGATTCCATCGTTCCTTGATTCAAATCAAGCATTTCCTCTTGATAAGGGAATTAAAGAATGTGTGATCCTATTTCTTTTCAAATGTGTTGTGCTATAAAAAGACAATGAAGAATTAGTGAATTTTAGGAAATGTGAATCTTGCAATTGATTTAAGATCATTTTGGTATGAGGCCATAAAGTGAAGTAAGTACCATGGTGTAAGGATAACTTTCTATGAAAGAACTTTAGTGTATGTCTCAAATTTTGAGGACTTAGAAATAAAGTGAGGGCAAATACCTGTACTCAAAGAGTGCAAGTCCAATGAGAAAGAAAAGGGATACAGAAGGAATTCTAAGAAAAGGACAAAAGGGTGAGTGCTAGATCCAATGCACAAAATGGAGTGCTAATCAGTGTATTAAAAAGGGAAAGAAAAAAATCCTAAAATTAAGCAGGAATTAAATATTGACTACAAAATTTCATTTAGTCTTAAAAAAATGACCCACAGAGTCATTTTGCTGAGATGAATAATACGAGACTCAAATAATTTTTATAAAACCTACCCAAGGTCACCCTTGTCCCTCATAATATTGGAATTGACATTCTGGTGGCTAGACCTCATAGCCCCTCTTGTGTTCATACCACGGTTTCTCTAAGTGCACCCTGCCAACCATGTACTTCAGAATTTTCTGGAGGTGCTTTTAAAAAAAGAGAAATTGTTGATTTTGATTCACAATTTCTGGAGCTGGAGTCTGGGAATCTGCATAAAAAACTAGTCCCCCATATACAACCTTAGGCATGGGTTGGGGGAGCAACTTTTGCATTCATTAAATCACACTTCTTCCTGGTTGAAGAGACTTGAAAGGAAGCCAGTTTAGTGTGGCAGTCTATGTCCCTTATCTGGAGATAAGGAGACTAAGACTTTACTCATCAAAATGACAAACAAATGAGAACCCTTATCTTTATTCATTAATGCAATCATTATAGGTACAACAACAATAATAAAGGAAAATAACTCTTTTGTGTTCCTGTAGAGCCACGGACTCCTCTTATTTAGCACTAAATCTGATTCATCTCTGATTCCCCAAATTAGGAAAAAAAAAATTTAAATAATAGGTACTCAACCAGAGTTGGTTGAATGAATGAATTTACGATGTAAATCTATTTCATCTGTACGTGCAAGTTAAAAAGACAACTACTTATGTTTTCCTGCAAAAGGTAGTTCCCTGAAGAAAAATGAAAGCCAATCATGACAAATGCTCTCACTTCAATCAGAATCACTACCAGAATCGGTGTGGGTTTCTGTTTGAGAATAAATGCACTTTATGTCTTGCCTGCTTCCAGCGATCCCTCACTTGGTAGTGATCTTTAATTAGGGGATGTCATACATTGAGTTCCCAGCAGTTACTCCAGATACTCTATGGGTCTCTGCTGCAGATAAGAAAAGCCATAGATTCCAACTGTGAAGCACCAAAGTCCTTTAGCCTCTGGTTTGTACATGGTAGAAAACACAAGCTGTGATCTTGATAAAAAACTGGAACATTAAAAAACGTTAACCTTTTACTTTCTCATGATTTGTAGTATCCCAGGAATCTTCAGCAAGATCTAGCAATATAAGCCATTGCTACCTGGACATTCTTCCTTGGATATCTCACAGTATCTCAAAAGCATTATGTTCAAAGCTGAACTCATGGGGCTTGCTTCTATTGTTTTCAGTGTTTTTGATATCTCGGTCATCCACCACACCACCCCAGCCAGAAATCAGGGAGTCATAGAGTATCTTCTTTCACCATCCTTACATCTAATTAGTCTCCAAGTCCTCTCTTATCCGTTCATCTGTTTTACCCTATTGTCATTACCTTCATCCAGGACACGATTTTCTCTGCAGCTAGATTTCCAGTTTTCCTCTTTTGAATCTTGTCACATTATAACTTATCTTCCTCAGTGTTGTCTGAGTTTTTTTGTCTGCAGCTCAGATCTGGCCATGTATATCATTCCTTAGGTTCAAATCTGTAGCTAAGATCCACTCTTTAGATGACATATAACACCTTTCATGACATATACATATGTATGTGTGTGTGTGATTATATAATGCATCATATACATATGTGTATATGTATGTAGGTACACACACACACACAATTTCAAATCTACCTGCCTTTGCACATATTGTTTTCTGTCTCTGAAATGTCTTCCCTCCTGTCTGCCTGAATTGTTTCCATTCATTCCTTAAAGTGCATCCTGAGCATCACCACCACACGAAGTAGTCTTGGCCACTCCCCATCACCTCCCCCATCAGTCAGTCAGTCCTGCTCTCATGCCTCTTGGTTATAGGTCCGTTTCTATGATGGCACTTATTGCACTGCTGTGTGACTGCATGCTCATGTACTTTACTCCTAAATACACTGTGCATTTCTTTTAGGAAAGGCTGTGATTTTATTTTGCCTCCCTTCTGTTTCTACTGGGGTGTCTGGTGTATAGCAGGTATATGTTTCTCAAATCTGTTGCATTACTTCAGCAATGCAGTATATTAGTTGGAGAAAAAAAAAAGCATTCATCCAAAATACTCAAGCAGTGGTCATTCTTAACAGATGATTTACTCTCTGCTTTGCTCAAATTCACATACCATTTTTTCCTATTGAAGACCATTTCATAACTAACGTAAGCTGTAGGATAAAGTGCTTGTACCTAAGCCTGAAGTTCAAGGCTATCCGCAGCTTGGTCCCAGATTGAATTTTCAGTGTCCCAGCACCCATGCTCGGCACATAGTACACCTTCAATAACAGTGTGTTGTGTGAACCGTTTCCCGTAATGCCCCTGAAGGAACTACTGGCTATTAGCTGATAAATATCCACATCCTGTGTCACCTCTAACTATTGCGACAAACATATATACAGCTATAAGACAAACGCCACACACACCTGAGACCCATGACTCATCCAAGTGTGAGATTTAATTTTCAGTGGAGGGTATTTGGCTATCTAGACATTTTTCACATAAAAACGTTGCACTACAGGTATGGCCTAGAGCAAGAGGTAAGCAACAGAACACAGTGTTTATCTGGCATCCCAGAAAGATTATGCATGTCCTGAAATGTGTGAGAACTTGGTTTCAATGTGAAATACAGATGATTTCTTCTCAACAATAAATTTTGTCAAAGGGTGGGGAAGTGCTAAGGACAAGGAAGTGCTTAGTGAAATGACTTGCAAAACAGTGTTTTACTTTCTTATTTCTCTAAAATTCACTTTTTCAAAAACAAAATTTAAAAGAAAAAAGATGTTATATTTATATCCATTTAAGTGTTCTGTCAAAATGTGTGCCCGAGAATTAAAAAAAGGAGTTTTTATTAAAGCACCCTTTGGGATAGTAAAAAATTGCAAACAACCTTAATGTCCATGAATGGTAGATTTGATAAACAAATTAAGTAATCACCATGCAATGGGAACAGTATGCAGTCATTAAGACTGAAGGTGTAGAATAACATACACTGACCCGTGGCATTGTTCATGAGGAATTTCAATAAAATGTACACAATATAAACTGATTTCCAGTTTTATAAATAATTGCATAATAAATACATGCATAAATATACTAGAAAGATGAATATAAAAATGATAAAAGACACTACACATGGGTGATAAGATGACCGGTAATTCTTTTCTTCTTTTTCATTCCTATATCTTCTGTTTTCTGTAACAGGCACCCATTACTTTGTTAATACTCCTAGATTTCTGTGGCAGCTGCATTTCAATTT
Source organism: Eumetopias jubatus (assembly GCF_037043125.1). Classification (NCBI taxonomy): domain Eukaryota; kingdom Metazoa; phylum Chordata; class Mammalia; order Carnivora; family Otariidae; genus Eumetopias; species Eumetopias jubatus. Next base: position 60,926,761 of record NW_028274819.1, on the reverse strand, counting down.
CTTACCTCCATCTTTTCTTCCTTTACTTTCTCCTCCCTCTTGTGGCCATGCTTCAAAATAAGCCAAATTCTTGGAAAAACAATAAAATTTAGCCAAGAAATCAGTCATTTTGAAAATAACCATGTTTGCAGAATGCCTGACCATTTGGCAGAATACATCTGTGCTTGGGCTATTTCAGTAGTTTTTCTTCAAATAGGTTTTGTGAGCCCCTCCAGAGACTCCCATTTTCTATAGAAAGGAATTATGACTCCTAGTGTGGCATTCACAACTTCTTCACAATCTGGCCCCAGTTCTCCAGATCACTCATGCCCCAGCCGGGCACAGATTCTCAGCCATCTTAAATTTGCATTGGACATTCCCTCTGCATGGAACATTCTTCCTCCCTCTTCTCTGCCTTTCTATCTTGTTCATCCTCAAGGTATAGCTCAAATTCCCTCTGCTGGGAATTCTGTTCCAGCCCCATTTCAGGCAGAATTCATGGCTGTTTTCCTCTATGATTCCTCCACATTTCCAGTAGTGTGTTGAAGCTGGCCTATAAGGCTTCTGAGAGCTTATTGTTAAATATTCAATAATTTTAAGCCAATTTTTAAGCTGTTGAGAGCTTTTTATTTTTTTTAAGATTTTATTTATTTATTTGAGAGGCCAGGGGGAGGCACAGAGGCAGAGGGAGAGAGAGAGAGAGAATCCTCAAACAGACTTTCCGCCGAGCGAGGAGCCCAACAGGGGGCTTGATTCCGGGACCCCAAGATCATGACCTGAGCTTAATCAACTGAGCTACCCAGGCACCCCTGTTGGAAGCTTTTTAATTGGGAGCTTGAATTAGCTCTGGTGAAATATTTACACCAGGGACATTGGCAAATGAAGGCTTTATTCCCAGCACATCATTGCTCTGCACAGGCCTTCGTTACAGTACTCACCTATGTTATAATTAAAGAATCATTCTCTCCTATGAAGTTGTGAGCTCACTGAGGACAGGGTCAAAGTCTTAATTTTTCTACCTCTTAGAACTTAGGAGGGCTGACATGTGGCAGGTGATCAATAAATAACTATTGAAACAGATTGTGTTGCTTTAACACACATTCACCAAATTACATTTGGAATTAGGCTGTAATCTTTTTTTTCTATCCTTGATATTCTTGTTCCTCATTTCCAAAGCTAACAAGATTTAGCTAAATAACATTCATTTTTATTAGCATTCTTAAATATTACAAAATAATTGACTTTTTCAGTGTGGCAGTGATGTTGATTAGAATAGAAAACTCATAAGTATATCTTTCTTTATTATATATAGATATGATTACCCTCATATCTTTACTTCCAATAGCTTTGCTTAATAAAAAATCTAAGGAGAGCCTCAGGAAGGCATAATAGGATTTTAATATACTTAGCTTCAGAGAACCTCTGATGGTTAATTAAGAAACTTTCATCTTTGAAGTAAAATTAGAAAAAAAACTTATTAACTAAAGGATGCAGGGTCAATAATAAGACAGCTTTCCTTTTGAACATTCCATCGAATCAATCCTGAGAGACTTAAGACAATTATATTTTATCAGAAACGCAGAGAAATAAGCACCAATAGGGGACACTGAGTGGCTTTGGGCATTCCATACAAAACAGTCTTAGGAAATGATCAATCCCTTTCTAATCAGAGTCATTTTATGAAATGACAAAAAAAAAAAACACATTATTTACAAAGCCACAGGAGTGAAAATTACAGTCTGAGGATTAGGAGGCTCAGCATCTGAATTTGAAAAGCTGTCATATTTAGGCACATTCTCTCAACTAAAAGGCAGTCCAAAAAAATACAGCATTTATCCATGCAATTGTTCATCTGTTTGTCCACATACTCATTTTTTCTGTTGGCTATAATCAAAAGTGAGCAAGTACAGAATTTAGACTCACTTGGGTTATAATACTAGCTCCACAACCCACCTGCTGTGTAGTACTACACAAGTTTACTCTGTGAATTTCAGTTTTCCCATCTTTCCACAGGCATAGTGCTGACCTCATGAAGTTGCTGTGAATATTAAGATGTTTCATGCATATAGTAGACACTCAATAAATGTTATTGCTTTGACCCCTACCTCCTTCCATTTATCAGCATGTAGGTTTTTTATGAGTACATACTATGCTGTCAACACATTGCCCTCTCTTTGAGACATTTTTTATCTGCTTTGTAAAATCAGATATAGAAATGTGAAATTAATAGAAGACAGCATATTGTCATGAGGAGCACTAGATTAAGAGAAAGGGAAACTGTATTCTAACCCCAGGTCTGCCATTGATTTATCATGTGGATTTGAGCAAGTCCCCCAAACTCTCTGACCCTCATTCATACAGCCAATATTTATGAAGTGCCTATCCTTCACCAGGCATTTAGCTAGACATTGGAGCTATAGAGATGAGTAACCCATGGTCCCTGAGCTCAGAAGTCACCATACGAATGAGGAAGACGCATGCCTTACAAAACAAATAAAATCTGAGAAGCTCTATATTGACGTTGCCTATCAAGTGACAAGGGAATGAGGAGCATGGCCAGCTAGCTTACATTCATCTATGAAAGGGAAATAAGGCTGCTAACACTTGTCCTCTCTACAGACTTTTGTGAACAGAAAATGAAATTAAGTATATCAAAGCAATATGTAACCTGGGAAGTGAAGTGAATACTCATTTTTAAGTGAAATATGAGATTATGTGGTATTTGTCACCCATGAGTAGGACAAGGCATCACCTTGTTATTGTATTTCTTTGTAGTTACCACATTGTAAGTCCTCAATAAATATATAATGGATGAATGTATACAAGAATACAGAAATGCAGAAATTCAGAAAAGTAGGAGTCAGTGGATGGTTAGAATAGTTTGGGAGGACTTCAAGGACTTGGTGAATCTAGAGCCAAATTTAAAGCATAAGAAGGGCTTGAAGAGGTAAGGAGAGTATGCCAACAGATGGAGAACAGCCTGAACAAAGATTGATGTAATTATAATAGCAAATATGCTTTGGGTATGAAGTAAAGGCCCGGCAATGTGGTTTATGCTTCAACCATTACTTATGTAATCCTCACAAAAGCTTTGCAAATGGAGATTGTTTTTATTTCCCAGTTTAAATTCAGGGAAGTTCATCAATTCACCATACCCACATAAAAATTGAGTGTTAGAGTGAGAATTGGAACCCAGGTCGATCAGATTCAAGATTAAAAGAATGAATGATCTGAGAACTGTATACAGTACAAATTGGCTGGACTGGTGCTTCACAATTCAGTCTTCCTCCTTACGGCCAAGTGCTCTTCTGGCTTTCCTACAGCGACTAAACTGCCCCTTCCTTGTCTCCTTCACAGGCACATCTTATTCTACAGTTTAAATCCTGATCTTACCTCAGAGAATGGCTCCCATATTTGTCCAGATGTATAAATCAGGAACCTAAGAATCATTCTCGACACCGCTCTGCTCCTCCAACACCCACCCCATGTGCACACACAATACACCACCCTAAATCTCAGTGGCTTAAAGCAGTAAGTGTTTATTTCACATGAGTCCAAGGATTGGTGACTTAAGTCTCTGGCTAGGTGGTTCATTTGGTCACAGCTGGGCTTACTCACTTGTTTCCGGGTCATGATGTAGAATGATGCTTGATACAGAATGGCCTTGACTAGGATGACCAGAGTGATTGGGCTTTTCTCCTCACGGCTCATCTTCCTGTGGTGGGCACATTCTCACCACCACCGCAGAGGGTAAGAGTCAAAGCAAGCCCAGTCACACAGGCACTTTTCAAACCTCTCCATGCCTTATGTTGGCTAACCTTCCAATGACCAAGGCAAATGACATCTGCTCCTGATCGCTCAAGTTTCCTGTCACACCCTGATTCTTTCACATCCTTGGTTTCAGTCACCTCCATCCTCCCCCACTTACACCCAAACAGAGTTTTGCACATTTTCAACCCATCTAAAACACTCTTCTCTAATGGCTTTCTGTTCATTGCCCATGATCATGCAAATCTCAGGTCATATGTCACTTGCTCATGAAACTTGAAAAGGACAGATCATTCTCTAACAGGCCCTCATGACACCATATAATCCTCTTCAAAACTCTTATCACAGCTGCAACTAACCTGAAAAATGACCTGAGGACTACAAGAACAGACTCTCCACAGTTATAGAGAAGAGGCCATATCGAAACCAGTAGACAGAGTATGGTGTAGTCCTGGTCAGGAACTAAACTAACTGGCAAGACTAACCACAAACAGGAGGGACGGCACAAGCATGAAGAAAGGAGAGAAATAGACCCCACACCAGGCACCCGCCTGCACTGGAAAGACCAGTCTCCATAACATTTTGCTTTCAAAATCAGTGGGACTTAACTTTATGAGTTTGTGCAACATTTAGGGCTTAACTCCACATACTTTGAAAGTCAGCAGGAATAGTTAAGGCTCTGAGTAAACTCCATGGGACCACCCTACCCACCCACTGTCTGCCTCTCTGCCTTTTCCTAACCTAAACAGCACCCATTTGTAGCTTTCTTAAGCCACTCACATCATTCCCTCTTTACTTCTGTGTTTGCTACCCCTACTGCCTCTTCTGCCTGATCAACTCCAAATCATCCTTTTAGCTCTTCTCCAATGTCATTCTGGAGAAGCTTCCCCTAGCATCCCATCACTGCCCCCAGACTGTATGTGTATGGATTCTGTTGGGTGAAAATAGCTTTGGTATAATCTCCCATTATTATAAGTCATGACTTTATATTCCATTATGCCATGGGGTGTGCCCCTCTCTGCCCTTCAGACCTTCTTTATAGGAAGATTCCACCTCAGAAAGAAGGAACATTTACCTCTTACTTGGATGAGGTCAATCACCTAGTAGATGTGTAAGATTTGTCTGATGGGTGAATGGATAAGTGAATAGATGGGGAAGGACTAGCCACTTTCAGGTTTGGGTTTAGGGAGAAATATAAAGATTGCTGACTGCAGAAACAGAGTCAGGTACACAAACTAAGGGAGCTCAGAACCCATTTCAGGACTGTTCAGTCTCTCCTCCAAATGCCATCTTTACGATTATGGAGGAAAACTAAAGTTACTGACTCTGGATTAGATAGAAACCCGAAGGTGACCTCAGTTCTCATCCATCTGCAGTGCACTGCAAGAGTAGGAGGGGAGGAAATATCCTGCTATGAGGCACAGTGACGGGAACCTGTAATTTGGAGCTGGACTGCCCTGAATGTGCACCCTAAGTCTGCCACTTATTAGCAGGGTACCTTGGACAACCTCTCTTTGCCTGATTTTTCTTCTTAGTAAAATAGGTACAATACTGTAACCCAGTAGGGGTTTTATAAGGATTAAATGACATAATATGTTATATTACTGTGTTACTTGCAAAGCCATGGTTAATACTCATGTTAGTGTACTTCTTCCCACCCCCTTTCTGTTTTATAGGGGGAACTAAAACATCTTAGGTTCATCCTTGGCACAGGGGATTGGAAAATGTTTCCTTCTTCTTAGTGGGAGGAGGCCCCTTTACATCCCTCTGGACCAAGTTCAGTATCAGTAACTACCCTCTCCCAGCCTTCCATCTTGTCAATAGTTTGTGGTAGGATTTTCTGGTTTGGATTTCCAATTCATTTCTTCTAAAGAGAACCTTTTAGATGAATAAGGGGGTGGGGGGAGAAAAAGAAAGCCTCAACATCCATTCTGTCAGAAAGAGAAAGAAAACTCTTTATTTCCATTTTCTGCCAGAGAGCTGATTCAGCAGCTCACCACCTTCTCCATCCTAACTCCATTCTTTTTCTTTATTCTAGACCCTGTTCTCATTATCTACAGCATATCTCAGTCAGCAACTTTATCCTCCCCTTTTAAATAAGGAGCACCTTTTTACTCCCTCTTACTATTGATGACTTGCTGCCAGTTTGAGTAAGTTTGCCCTGCTGGGTCCCAGGATGTCACACCAGGCCCACTGCAGTGCCTCTTCAGCATCCCCAGCATAGGATGTGGTTTGTCTCTTCCTACCCCACACACCCCTGTTCCTGAGCCAACAACAATCTGCCTGGCCTTTGTGAAGACCCCACTACTAGAAGGCAGAGTCCTGACTTAGTCTCGCTGTTCATGTGATTTGTTGTTGGTATGTGCATCCCTGCCTGATGTGACAGAGGGCTGCCAGGCTAACACTAGCCCACTTTGCCAAGACTCTTAGCTGAGTTCAACTCAGTCTAGTCAGAGGGACCACAGCCTGTGCAGCCAGCCTCTGTGAATTCAAATTCTTGCCTTGGCCACTTACTAGTGTGTGGCCTTGGGCAAGGCAACATGAACTTTCTGGGACTTCATTTTTTTTCTATGTAAAATTAGGATAACATATGACGGTTAAATTTTTAAAAAGAGAAAGAACAGGAGAGAATGAGAGCAAATGAGGGGGCGGGAGAGAGAAAAACAAAGCCAAGCAGAGTTCCTGACACTTCTTGGCTAGCAGGTAAAAGTGGATGATCTCCATCTCCCACCCCACATCCCTCTATAAGGAGGTTAGACTGTCCCCTCTGCTTCCTTAGCTGCTGCTGTTTAATTGAAGTCTTCAACAGAACTTTCTCAAATGCACATATTGGTTTGTCTTATATAAACAGTGTCTCTTACTTCTTACCTTTGGCTTCAATAAGTAATGTTCTAGCCCCAAAGGAACCAGTTGGGTAGGTCAGTCTGTCTCAGAGCTGATGGAGTGGTACTGGATGCACAGCTGAGATGTTATTCCCTCCAGGAAATCTTTATCCATAAGAGGACCTAGTTACAGACGTGCTTGGAGCAGCAAGAGTTGCCTCAGAAGCAATATAATACTTCCCCCTCAGTGAGCTTTAGTTTAATTGGCTGTTTCCTGGTCTACCTTCCACACTAGATTGCAAGCTAGTAGAAGGAAGTAGGATGCTGAGCTCCTTGCACAGTAGTTAACACAGCTGACACACAACTAGGAGGTGTTTAATGAGTAAATGAATGGCATAAAAGGAACAGGGTGGAACTTATCTGCAGTAGTTTGGAAAAGTGACTGAATTTCTTTAAGCTAATAGGAGCAAACAATCTTCTCAGGGAAGAGCAATGACATTTATTCAACTCCTTTATGGTCCAAGAACAATTAGGACATTTCATTTTACTTAATTGCTAAATGACTTAGTTACTTCACATAATTCTCTCACCTTTGATGTAGTATTTTCATGCCCATTCTACAGATAAAGAACAGAAGCACTGAGAATTTAGGTCACATACTTAAGGATGCGGAGCTGGTACTCAGAAGATCAGAGATTCAAACAGTGGTCTCTGACTCACGCCCCACCACCACTTACAATTCATAATTCTTCCTTGCAAAGGAACTACCAGTCTCTCTGCTCTTGGAAACCAGGGCTAAGAAGGAATGAATCTTTTCCTATGCTAAGTGACAACTTTTTAAAGAAAGCTTTTACCTAATGTGAAATGAAAACATTTTCTTTATGAGAAATATGCAATCCATATGTGCGTTTATATTTCAAAGCCCCCAATTTACTAGGATTTCTCTAGGCTGTTTTTGTCAGGGTTTGAAAAATAGCTCCCTGTGATTTTTTAGATGTGAGTTAATATGGTGATAAGCACCATAAAGTCTCTGGGAATAACACATCATTAATTTACCTCGGAAAATAAGACTTCAGCGACAAATAAACCTCATAAGGGCTCTGTGGTTAAAGTAGCTTGGTGAGCAATGGCTATTTGAATTGAATGAAATTAAAGGTAAAAAGAGTGCAGCAAATGTAATAAATAATTATTTTATGCAGCCAAACAACACATAGCCTGTTTTATGAAGGGTCCTTGACTAAGTGGAAGGGAAAAATAAATTATTGGAAACACTCCATTTTAGTGGGAGGCAACATTCTGTTCTGGGAAGAACGTGGAGTTTGTAGAAGGCCTAATTTAAATCCTTGCCTGGCCACTAATTAATTGTTTGACCTTGAGAAAGTAACTTTCACTCTCAACACCTTGATATCTTCATCTGTAAAATGAAAGAATTGAATTCTAAGATCTCCCCAGCACCATCGAAACTTAACTTTCTAGAATTCCAAAGATTTTATGTCACATAGTGATGAGAAACATGAATATGTTCTCAGAGGGGAGTGTGGCTCATTAGGCTGAAAGTCAAAGGACTCAGGCAACAGGGTGCCCAGTAATTATACATGAAAATTGGAGTAAACTTGACCTGGGCTTCTCCTCACCCTTCCACTTACTGGTCATGTGATTTCAGATCAATTTGTTCACTTTTTTAAGACTCAATTTTCTATAAGATTGTATATAACACTTCCCTCAAAGGGTTGTCATGAGGATTAACTGAGATAAAATATATAAAATGCCATGCACAGTACCTGTCACATGGTAGATCTGTAATACAAAGGGACCTCTACTATAATATAAACAGCCTATCATAATGTCTTCCCTGGTGGGGGTGGAGGCATGTTTGTAGAGATGTGAGTGGCAATGAGAAGCTGAGCCAGCTCCTGGGTGGTAACCTGTGGGGTCCACGGAGTGCTCACGAGACTTGCGAAAAGGTTTTGCAGTTATTAAAGCCAAAACAAATCAGAAGTGTATGGAGTGAGTCAGGGACAGATGTCAGAGCTCTAATCAGGGAATCTAACTGAAGACTGGAATCATAAATTTGGGAATCAACAGCATATGGGTAGTGTTTAAAGCTATGGAATGAATAGATCCCTTAGCCACTGGTTCTCAACCTTGACTACACATGGGAACCACCTGAAGAGCTTTTAAAAAATACGGACTCTTCAGTAACCCTCAGAGATTCTTATGTAATTAGTCTCAGGTGTAGCCTGAGCATCTGTATTATTAAAAGCTGCCTGTATATTTCTACTATCCAGCCAAGGCTGTGAACCACTGACTTAGGGAAAAAGTGTAGACAGAAGAGATTCAAGGACTGAGTTATGGGCCTCTGTCATAGAAGGAGGAGCCAGACTGAGAATGGGTCATCTCTGAGGCTGGAGGAAAACCACAGAATTCAAGAGGAAAAAAAGGGAGGAGACACTAAGAAAAGACTATTTAATGCTGCTGAGAGGCCAAGTAAAATCAGAACACAGAAATGATGAATGGGTGTGCTGTCATGGAAGTTCCTGGTGGAAGTAGTAGAGGAAATTTCTAGGAGTGGTGAATGAGAGCCCTGTTTTTCACCCCATTTTGCCCTCCTTTGATGCCAACCACAGGGCTGGGCATATACTTGATTGAGGATTGGTTGAATGGGGTCTTAACACTCATTACATTTAAAAACTGTCTCTGGAATGGGTTAAATTTTAGGATTAAATAGATCTACCTTGATACAGATGTCATTAATTCATTAAATGATGGATGATTCACTAGAAAAGTTTATGCTGTGTTCTCATTATGCTCAAGTTACTAGGGTACATTCAGAACTGCTATATAAAGCCATAAAGCTGGACAACTTCAAGAGTCACTATTTGCAGAGATTACAATGTAAATGACATCTGGAGTCCTGTGTATACAACCTGCATGCTTATAGATGGCAGTCCTGACTAGAAGCTGCCAGAAACAGGCTTGGAAAAGAATGAAAAAAATTTTTATCATGTGTCAGTGACATGCCTCCACATTCATAGACTTCAACTTCACACTCCTTTGGATAGTAGGGCTTATTATTTTCTTTTCATAGCTTATTAAAAATGCAAGACTCTAATGAGTCCTAGAATACACAGGTAGTGGAGCCCGACCTCATGTCAAGTTCGTAGGTGGCATATATACCAAAAACAGCAGTGAGTATCATATTGTGGCTCTAATACAACGTTATAGAAAAAAAATACAAAGTCAGTGAATATTTATTAAGTACATACCATATAACTACCATTGTTGGAGACCCATGGAATAACATCATTAACCCAAAATTCAAAAATCCCTGCCCTCAAGGAGTTCTCGGTTTTCTTCTTATTACAATTATACCTACTGGATCATCCTGAATATCCACTGGTTTGAGCAACAGACCTGAGAGTCCTGGCTCCACAACTTACTGTCTGTGACATTAGACAAGTCACCTCGCCTCTCTCTTAGTCAGTTTGCTCAACTGTTCAATGTGGTGCAATAAGCCCTGTTTAGAGTTTCCAGGGGTGTTTTGAGTAAATAGAAGTATCCCTGTCAGCAGTAAATAGGCCTGGAAATAGGTTTTAGTGATTAAGTGCAATTGAAGCTTAGGGCAGGAGAATCCAGGCTGGACTGACTAATGTGGGGAGGCAGTGGGTTGGAAGGCCCAGGTTGCTACATGAGATGCTAGGGATAGGCTTGCTACATGAGAAGCTGCCCCTGCTCCTGCTGCTTTGTTCAATACCCTTGATCTGCAGTCGGTAGCTCCTTCTCTTTAGTCTTTTCCTTGGCTTCCTTCATTGTCTTGATGAGCATCTCCAAAGGGGTCTCACCTTGCATCTAGACCAAAATCTATTCAAAACTGTCATAGTCTTGTTACCACTGGTTTTCAACCCAGCTGGCTGATGGGTCTAAAATTACCCAGCTCATGATGTGCTGTTCTGGCCACATGTCCTCTTCATAGCCTATAGTAAGATACTCAGTCTCCATCAGAGCTCAGTAGCATCCCAACCGCTATTGTTCAAATGAAGTAGAGTTCTCTTTGCTGCTGATGGCATGCCCTTAATCCAGAACAACAGGATCTATGCTGCAACTCTCCTCTTGGTGTTTAACAGAGGCTTCAGATAGCATCTCTCTCCACAATAGATACCTCTGGTACCACAGAACTTGCTGAATTGTATCATTCCAAGCAGCATGGATGTTTCAAATGCAGTTACACTTTTGGAAGAACCCTTTCTCTCTGTGGGTCCTACTCACACTAGCAGCCTTCTGCATCATTCAATAAATTATTTAAAATAATGTTTCCAGCTGCAGAATACGTAGCCTTAAAAATCCAAAGAACACCACCAAGCATTGGGCTTCTTTCTTAAAGGTGGGAGCAAGGTGGACTGTTTGTTCTTTGAAACAATGTACCAATATGGATCCCTAAAAACTTTATTGATATATCAGGCTCTGAATATTTGTAGGTTTTATCTCCCTCCCTCTAGATCACATGTGTCTTTTTTTAATTCAATTAGCCAATATATAGTATATCATTAGTTTGTGATATAGTGTTCAGCGATTCATTAGTTTCATATGTGCTCATCACATCACGTGCCCTCCTTAATGCCCAGTATTACCAGTTACCCTATCCCCCACTCACCTCCCTTTCCACAACCTTAAATTTGTTTCCCAGAGTTAAGGGTCTCTCCTGGTTTGTCTCCCTCTCTGATTTTTGCCCATTCAGTTCCCCCCCTTCCCCTATGATCCTCTGTGCTATTTCTTATATTCTACATATGAGTGAAACTATATGATAATTGTCTTTCTCTGATTGACTTATTTCACTTAGCATAATACCCTCCAGTGCCATCCACGTTGATGTAAATGGTAGGTATTCATCCTTTCTGAGGGCTGAGTAATATTCCATTGTATATATGAGCCACATCTTTTTTTTAATCCATTCATCTGTTGAAGGACATCTCTTGGAGCACATGTGTCTTACCAAGGCATCCAGAATACTTTTTCATCAGAGCATTTAAAATCTCTAAATTGGGGTGCCTGGGTGGCTCAGTCATTTGGGGTCTGCCTTCAGCTCAGGTCATGATCTCAGCATCCTGGGATCGAGTCCCACATCAGGCTCCCTCCTCGGCAGGAGGCCTGCTTTTCCCTCTCTCACTCCCCCTGCTTGTGTTCCCTCTCTCACTGTGTCTCTCTCTGTCAAACAAATAAACGAAATCTTTAAAAAAAAAATAAATAAATAAATAATAAAATCTCCAAATTATAGCAGGCCAGTGGGTTGCTCCTCAGAATTTGTAAGTGGTTCTGGTCTTTTAAAATTATATTGCTTTAGAAAGCCAGCAAATCAGCATAGCCCTAGTACAGGATAATGAATGTATACTATTTGTTCTAGCCATTGAATATGAACTATTTCTGATCATCCTTTATGATGTCTGTTGAAGAAGGATTAACAGGATCAGTAGTTGTATACCATGAAGCAAAGGCTCCATTTCTCTGTAAAGATCAACATTTAAATACCAGCTCAAAATGCTGCTAAATCTTGGTTAAGAACCCTACAATCTGGAGCACTGGGTGTTATATGAAAACAATGAATCATGGAACACTACATCAAAAACTAATGATATATTGTATGGTGACTAACATAACATAATAAAATTAAATTAAATTTAAAAAAAGAACCCTACAATCTACAGAGTTCCATTAGATTTTATGCATGGGTTAAATGAGATGAGGGATAAAATGGGAGAGAAGAGAAAGACTACCAACCTTGCATTATTTCCTTCAAGTCACTTTTTTTTTTTAAGATTTTATTTATTTGAGAGAGAGAGAGAGAATGAGAGATAGAAAGCATGAGAGGGAAGAGGGTCAGAGGGAGAAGCAGACTCCCTGCTGAGCAGGAAACCCCATGTGGGACTCGATCCCGGGACTCCAGGATCATGACCCGAGCCGAAGGCAGTTGCTTAACCAACTGAGCCACCCAGGTGCCCACCTTCAAGTCACTTTAATTTACTCAAGACACAATGTTGATTTTTTTTACTTGGGTTGTGGCTTACATACAGCTAAATTCATCAATTTTAGGTGGACAGTGAATTTTGACAAATATATATGATCATTTAAACACAACCATCTGTTGTGTTTCTTCATCTCCCTTTATAGCCAATCTCTTCCCCCAAATAAATGACTTGTAATTTCCAGATTTAGTAGCTTTTATATATGTTTTAAGCATTTTTAAAATTTGTAATTTAATTCAATTGGGAGCAGAGGACACTCTATAAGATTTCAATCTTTAAAAATCTATTGATAATAGTTTTTTGGCCTCGATTATGGTCTATATTGGTGAAAATTCTATATGCACTTGAAAGTGTATTCTGCAGTTGTTGTTAGAGTGTTCTGTAAATGCCAGTTTGGCTAAAGGGATTGATATTCTATATTTTGTCAAATTATTCTATTAGTTACTAAGGGAAGATGTTACAAATCTCAAACATTGCTTAGTTATATAAGTTTTGGTGTCATGTTTTGAAGTTCTCTTTTACGAGTTGGTATACATAATTTTACACTTTCCGAGAATATTGACCTTTTTATCATTATGAAGTGTTTCTGCTCGTCTGTAGTAAAAACTCTTTGACTTGGAGTCTATTTTGTCTCCAAAATACCAATATAGTCTATCTTATGCTTACCATTGTACAATACATCTTTTTATTTAATTTCAGCCTTATTACCCATTTGTATTTAAAGTCTTCTATGGACATGAGATATTAGATTCTTGCTTTTTCATTCCACCTGGCAATCTGTTTTTTTGTATATTTATATACAATGTAATTTTATAATGATTGTATTTAGGCCTACTATTTTGCTCTTTTTTAGATTCATCTGATTTTTTTTTCTGTTTTTGCTTTTTGCCTTTTTGCATTAATTCAATATATTTTAGTATTCCATTTTAGTTGCTTTATTGGATTTTTTAGTTCTCTTTCATGATTTTAGTGCTTACTCTAGAAATTACAAACAAATCTTAAACTTATACCAATTAGTTAATATTTAATTACTTCAGTTAAAATATAAGAACCTTGTATCAGTGTATTTCTTTAACTCCTCCATTCTTATTTTTTTAGCCATATATACTTTAAAAAATTAACAGCAAGAATGATTGTGTGTGTGCATGTGTGTGAGAAAGAGTGGGAGAGAGCAAGAGAGAGAGTGATTTTAATATTTACCCACATATTTACATTTCTAGGTGTTCTTCATTCCTTTCAGCTGGTATGAGTTGCTCTCTAATATCATTTCCCTCAGACTTCAGAGCTTACTTTAGCATTTATTGTAAATAATTTATTGCTGCCAATAAATTATTTTCATTTTTGCATATCTGAAAATTACCTTCATTTTTAAGGATAGATTTTGCTAGATACAGAATTTTCATTTCTGGGACACCTGCGTTGCTCAGTTGGTTAAGATCTGCCTTCAGCTCAGGTCATGATTCCAGGGTACTGGGATCGAGTCCTGCATCAGGCTCCTTGCTCAGCGGGGATCCTGCTTCTCCCTCTGCCTGCTGTTCCCCCCACTTGTGCTCTCTCTCTCTCTGACAAATAAATAAAATCTTTTTTAAAAAAAGAATTTTCAGTTAATAGTGGCTTGTTTTGGTTTGGTTTGCTCACCATGGCCCCTGTAGAATTTTAAATATTTTTAATGTCTTATAGCTTCTGTAATTTCTTATAAGAAGTCAATCAACCTTATCTCATGCATATAGCATATTTTGTTTGTTTGCAGGGAGGGTTCTTAAGGTTGTCTTTTTATTTTTATCTTTTAGTGGCTTGACTGTAATATGTCTAAAGGCAATTTTCTTTTGCTTATCCTTCTGAGGGTTCATTGCATTTTTTAACTATTATATATTTTAATATGTTTATTTTTATCAATATTAATTAGTATTTTCAACCCAATTTAGGAATCTAGTTTTAAATTTAGATTTCAGGCATTATTTTTTCAAATTACTTTTGTTTTTTCTGCCTTTGGGATTCCAACTAAATGTGTCAAGTTACTTTTCATTTTTTCATAGGTATTTGAGAATCTATTTATTTTTCTTCCAAATCTTCCCTTCCCCACCCCCTTCATTGGATTGGGTAATTTCTTTTGTTAATCTTTTAGATTTAATGCTACCTTCTTTTTCCATCTCAATCTATTGTTGAGCCCATCGAGATAATACTTTAGCTATTTCATTTTTCTATTTTTAAATAGTTTACATTTTGTAGCTGAGATTTTGTACCTGTTCATTTGTTTTAGCATATTTTTTACTTCAACATATGTTCTTTTAATTCCTGAAATGTATGTATAAGATATCCTTTGAAATTTTTTTCTGCTAAAGTTAGCATCTTATCTCACACAAATTGAGTTTCTATTGACTACTTTCTTTTTTCTAAATATGAGTTATAGTTTTCTGTTTCTTTGCCTGTTTAGCAATTTGTGGTTGAAAGCTGGACATTGTAGATAATACCCTATTGGCTCAGGATATTGTCATGTTCTCCTGATGATTATTGGGATTATATTAGGTGGCTAATGTGCTTGGATTCAAATATCAAACTTATTTTTCCCGAATAGCATACAGCTGCTGATGTTAGTCCCTATTACCTTCCACTGCTGATCTTTTAGTCTGACTCTTTGTATATCTTCCTTGTGCTTGAGAAATTTCAAAATCGGGCTAGGATTTGGGAAAAGATGGAATTCACTAT
Organism: Eumetopias jubatus; assembly: GCF_037043125.1. Taxonomy (NCBI): domain Eukaryota; kingdom Metazoa; phylum Chordata; class Mammalia; order Carnivora; family Otariidae; genus Eumetopias; species Eumetopias jubatus. Next base: position 60,911,469 of record NW_028274819.1, on the reverse strand, counting down.
CTATGGTTTCCTTACTTCTAGGGATTTCTCATAATTGCCAGCTGCTCTGCCAGCTTTTGTCTTTGTTATTTTTTTCTTACTTTCTTTTTTTTATATATTTTATTTATTTGGTTCAGAGAGAGAGAGCACAAGCAGGGGGAGCAGCAGGTAGAGGGAAAGGGAGAAGCTGGCTCCCCACTGAGTAGGGACCCCAAAGCGGGGCTTGAGCTCAGGACCCTGAGATCATGACCTGAGCTGAAGGCAGATGCTTAACTGACTGAGCCACCCAGGTGCCCCTTTTTCTTACTTGTCAAGAATATCAAGCTTCATATTTTTGCCAGCTGAAATGTTCATGGTTGGAGGATACACTAAGTAAAGAAAGCATCAAATTCACATACCTGGTTACACATACCTCTATATTTCATGAGTAGATTTCATTCAGGTCTTCTTTTCTTCCTTACTTCAGAGACACCCATGTTTTCTTCTACATGTGCATGGTTCAGCCTCCAACTAGCAATTTAGGCAGTTTATGCATTGAAATTGAGTCCTACCCCTTCTAAGTTTTTTTTTTCTTTCTTTCTTTTACCTGCTAGAATTTTCTCTTTAAATTTGCAAATGCTTTTCCATTTCTGAACTGCAGTTTTTCTTACCATGGTTTTCTGCAGCAAAAGTTGTATTTGTGAAATAGTGTCCCTGAACCACAAAGCCACAAATTCACAATATTTACCACTTCTAGTTTTTTTTTTTAAGTAACTCTCCAGTCTGTTTTTGCATATTTCCAGGTTTTTATTTTATTGTATTTATTTGTTTGTCAGAGAGAGAGTGCAGCAGGCAGAGGGAGACGCAGGCTCCCTGCTGAGCAAGGAGGCTGGTGTAGGTCTCCATCCCAGGATCCCAGGATCATGACCTGAGCTGAAGGCAGACGCTTAACTGACTGAGCCACCCAGGTGTCCCACATATTTACAGGTGTTTAAAAAAATTCCATCCAGGGACACCTGGATGGCTCACTTGGCTGAGCGTCTGACTCTTGATTTCGGTTAGGTCATGATCTCAGAGTGATGAAGTGGAGCCCGGAGTCTGGCTCCATGCTCAGCAGGGAGTCTGCTGGAGATTCTCTCCCTCTGTCCCTCCACCCACTCATGCTCTCTCTCTTTCTCTCTCTCAAATAAATAATCTTTAAAAAAATTGTATCCAGTGTTTTTATGATTGTAATCTGTAGATTTTCACATGACCATTCTCTCTTCCATCATTACCAAAGTCTAGCCCTGATTCAGCAGGGCACTTGCATGACGAAGTTGGTCTGATGTGCCTTTAAATCTGCTTAACTGCAGGCAGGAGTCTTCCTGATCATAGAGGAGCTACTTTCAACAACTCCTAAAGATTCTTGAGTTCAGGGGCGCCTGGGTGGCTCAGTCATTAAGCGTCTGCCTTCGGCTCAGGTCATGATCCCAGGGTACTGGGATCGAGCCCCTCACCGGACTCCCTGCTCGGCGGGGAGCCTGCTTCTCCCTCTCCCACTCCCCCTGCTTGTGTTCCCTCTCTCACTGTGTCTCTCTCTGTCAAATAAATAAATAAAATCTTAAAAAAAAAAAGATTCTTGAGTTCAGGAAAAGTGTCTACAATATGGTTTTCACTTACCATCTTGGCTAAGATGGAAATAATCTGATAATTTCAGGAGCATATACTTGGGCTTTCCTACTACCATAGCTCTTACTCTAACAACTAATATTAATGAGCACGCTGCCACTTCTTCAATTATATAATCAGGGAACCAGAGAAGTAATCACAGGATAGATAGGTAAACTGTGAAATAAATCTGTAGCAGGACTCCATTTAGTACTTGATTCCACTATGCCTCTTCTGTAACAGAGGCCATGATAGAACTTTAAGCCCCCAGATGTCACCATCAACTTGGACCCTGTATCCAACATTTTTCAAAAGATCTGGGGATTCACCTTTTATAGTTTAAAGTCACCTACTAAATAGCTATAGATTCTTTTGGGGAAGGACTGGGGAGTCACTGTTGTATATATTTGCTATGGCACTTTAGGAATTTTTCACGTGAGGATCTGAATTCCCATTCTGTTGATGGAAGCTGGATCTAAGAACTAGAGCACATCTAGAAATTTGGCAAGACATCAGGTCTTTTCATTGGCTCAGCTGACCTCAGCCTTCTGCTCATCCATTCCTGATCTCTTGGTTATATATATTAAGCAACAATCTTCTTCATTGCCCATCTATCTTACCTCTAGGAACATTAGGCACTATAGGTCTCTGCAAGTTCAGTTCCCCTGGCAGCCATTCTGCCCTTGCTTCCCCTTACAGTGAAAACACTCACTTGCTTCTAGAAGTTAAATGTTACCACTTGGCTTTTGCTATTCTATGATTTTGTTATACCAATTCAATTGGGGAGTCCAGTTCTATAGCTGCATTTATTACTATCAACTCAAGACTTCAGAGAAAAACTGTCACTGAGTTTCTCAACGTACTGGTGTCCCCATAACCACAACAATCATTTTTACTTTGGTAAATAAAGTGCCCTCTAGGCCCTCATGAATAACATAACTAGATGGTAGGTTTTCCAATCCTATGTAGCTAACACACTATAGCATGTCCAATTATCTTTTGAGCCCTTCCTCTACAGTTTACCATGGCAGTTCTAGCATCTATGTTTTACATAAACCAATGCTCAGCTCTGAGGGAAGTCACATGGTTAATTAATGGTAGAGCCAATCCTGCCTTAAGAAAAAGACCAGCCTATTTCATCATGATAAAAAAAAAAAAACATAGTTTTATTTTGTTACAGGTTGATTTTTATTTATGGTTTTATTATTTGGTTGATTGACTGGTTAGTTTGAATTGAGTGAAGGAGTCTAAGAAGTTTTGAGTTTTATCTCTACAAATTTTCTAACCAGATGATTTTCTTTAGAGATACAGTGACAGTTTAGAAGTATTTATAGAATCAAAAGAGAAAAGAGAAGTGGGTCGCAGAAGGTGTTAAAAATGCCATGCTGTGATAGGAAAATAATAATAATAAACTACTGTTGTTCATTTATACAAGGTTTGAAACATGCATTGAAGCCCACACTCTAATCCATATGGATTTTCATTTTCTCAAAAAACAATAATCGTCCTGCATTTTGTCTGAGGGGATTTGAATTGCACGAGTGGTGTGTGACTCCACTGGTTCTGCGAAGAATAGTTCATGACAGAATGGCCTCCTCTGGGACTCTACTTCTGATTGAAATTCAAGAATAATACTGGCTCAAAGCTTGTTTATAGCCCTAGAAGTTAAAAAAGGAGTCCAACTACATGAAGATACAGATGAGTTGCTCATACACATTGACTCAGGAAGCTTCAAAAGCATCTGCTTCAGGTCTGTATTTTCACATTGGTCTATGTTACTAAATCTGTGCACTTAGCCATATCCCTGGATCTCTGTGCCTTCATCTAGAAACTGGAAGTGATAATCCCTAAATTGCAGAATTATTAAAAGGTTTCTCAACCTCAGCACTATTGATATTTTGGGCCAGATAACCATTTGTAGGATGCATAGAAGCATCCCTGGTCTCTACCCACTAGATGACAACAGCACTTTCCATCTGTTCACTCATGTCAAGCAAAAGTGATTCTAGGTTTTGCCACATAGCCTCAGGAGGACAAAATCATGGCCCACCTCTACCCTCAGAACTGTATTGAGAACCACTGTGTTATTTTAAAGGTAACAACAACAATATAAATTAATTGCATAATTTGTTTATTGTGTGTTTATGGTGTGCCAGACAGTATTCTGAGAGCTTTATATGACCCTATCATTTCATCTTTGGAGCAGCTCTATGATAAGGTGGGTTAGTTTTGTAGAAGTGGATACCGAATAGCAAAGAGGTTAACTTTCCAGTGTCAGAGTTAACTCGGGACTTGTGATCCAACAGGCAGTGCTCTAAAGGCATGCCAAACACAGTGGGGTTCCCTGAAAAACAGCATCGGCATCACCTGAAAGTTTGCGGAAGATGAAGAATCTCAAGAGCCACCCCAGATGGACTGAATCAGAACCTTAATTTTAACAAGATTCGAGAATTCCTATCTCTAAGAGAGAGAGAGAAAAGAGAGAGATTTTAAGGATTTGGCTCACATGATTGTGGAAATAGAAGCCTAAAATTGCAGGGTAGGCTGGCAGGCTAGACACCCAAGGAAGAGTTGAAGTTTGAGTCCAAAGACAGTCTACTGATAGAATTCCTTCTTGCTTGAGAGAAATCAGTATTTTGTTAAGGCCTCTAGCTGATTGCATATGACCCACCCACACTATGGAGGTAACCTGCTTTACTCAAAATCCACCAATTTAAAAGTTAATCTCGTCCAAAAAACATTTTCACAGAAACATCCAGAATAATGTTTGACCAAATATCTGGGTGGTATGGCTCAGCCAAGTTGACACCTAAAATTAACTATTACAGTGCTCAATAAATATTAGCATATATTGTTACACACTAATAGGTGAGGAGAAGGGTAAAACCTGTTTTTTCCTTATCTTTCAATTTTAACCCCAAAATATTAAAGTCATAGTGTTAACAGAGTTGTAGAATGATTTCATTGGTTTCAGGGTTCCAAGAGCAACTTCTGATCAACTAGACACTGAGTTGTGAAGCCTGGGGGGGGAAGACAATGGATCCAAGGGGCAAGTTGGATCAATAGAATTAAATACACCCTGGATCCAGACAGAGCAGGCTCTAATCCCATCTCTGAAATTTCCCATGGTAAGTACTGGCAGTGTGCTCTCCCTATGTGAGCACGAGAGATAACAAACATGTTGCAGGACGCTTGTGGGGACTGAAGAGGATGTCGTCTCAAATGCACCCAGCTCACTACCCACATAGAGCTGGGACCACTAGGGGAAAAGGGACTCTCACTCTTTGGTCTGTCTTTCCTCCCTCACTCTCTACTTTCTTTCCTTCCTTCCTTCCCTCCACCCTCTCTCCCTCCCTCCCTTCTTTTCTTCTACCCCTTCTCCCTTCCTCCCTTCTTTCCTCTCTCCCTCCCTCCCTTCTTTCCTTCTTTCCTCCTAGCCATCCTTCTTTCCTTTCTTCCTTCCATCCATCCATCTTTCCTTCCTTTCTTCCTTCTGCACATCTTTGAAAAGTGAAAGGATACCTTTTTATTCTAGATACTATTCTAAGACTGGTGACACAAAATAAATAGAAACATAATTCTACCTTCTGTGGTTCATAGCCTAGTGGGGGAACAGAAAGGCAAACAGACACGTGTAATGTTACATGAAGCTCTGGCAGGAATGAAGATATATATACAATGATTTTATAGAAGAAGAAAACCAAAGTCTGACTGAAGGAATCAAGGGGGGCTTCACAGAGGGGTCAGTGTTTAACAAGAGGCTTGAGAGATGCATCAGACCTTGTCAGGCAGATGAGAGGAGACAAGATCACTGTAAGGTGTATGGTTATGAATGCCTTTCCTGGCAAGGGTGTAGGCCCTTTGGTTTATAGTGGCAGGGAGAAAGGGCTACAGGTGAGACAGGAGGAGTAAGCAGACAGAAGTGTTAGATTTGGAAGGGACTTACTTGTCACATGTGGGAGTCTGGACTTTCACCAACAGGCAATGGAGAACCATGAAATAGAGGAAAACATGACTAATAATATTTGTATTTTAGAAAAGATTGCTTTTTAGCATGGAGTAATATAAGAAAGGATAGACTCTCCCTCTCACCCTTAATGCTCCCAATATCAACATCCTTTTTGGACCATTCCAAACCCCTCATAAACACAAACACACACACACACACACACACACACACACACACACACACACACACACACACAATTACCTAGGAAGGCAGTCCAGGTAACCTGGAAGAGTCAGTTTCTCTCTTATTAAATAATCCTGAGTCCTTCATTCCAGAAATAGCCAAAACTTTGGTGATAGCCCTTTCTGAAGTACCTCCAAACTTAGTCAAAGGAAAAATAATAGACTTAGAAAAGAATTAAAGGAGGCTGCTTTTTCAGCCTTGCCTTCTTATTTCCCATGCATGTAGCAATTTTGATTCAGTGCAAAAGAAAAACTGCCTTGTGGATAAAGTCGCATATTCTAATGTTAAAGCTCACCCAAAAGCCCCACAGCTAGTTATGCAATGGTAAATGGATGCAATGTTAAATTAATGCCAAATTAATGGGGTAGTAATTAATTAATTACTATAATAACTCCCAGGGTTGGAAATCACTCAAGTCTGTGCCCTAGAGGTTCCCACAAGGCTCAGAAGGTGGAAATATCTTGGCCATGAGACAAAACTGAAAGATGGAAGCCAAAGTTGCAAAATAATATGTCTGATTCAGGCTGTCCTATAGAATCTGCTGTGTGGTTCTCTGCCCTCCAAGAACAAGATATCTGTAGAACAAGTATGTCTAGGTACCAAGGGCCCTAAAGGCCAGGCTGACTAGGCAGAGCAGCCCTTCACAGTCTAATGCCCAGAGCACAGGCAGGGGAAGCAGGCAGCCAAGCCTGGGCTCAAATCAGCTTTGACACTATACACTGCTATGATCACATTACTTTATGTCTCTGAACCTGTTGCCTAATCTATAAAATGTGAAGAAAATCAATCCCATAGTCTTGGTTTGTGATGAAAATGTGATGGTGTATAAAAAACATTTAGTAAGTAGTTAACATCAAACAAAGGTTTTTTAATAAATAAATGAAGAAATATGTGAATGGACATCAAACTATTTTCTTCCAACTTCCCAAGACTCAAAGGGAAAGAAAGATGGCAGATGACAGAGCAAAGATGACTTCAGCAATGAAATTTGACGTGATAAGGACTGAGGTTCAGGATGTGTGTGAGGCCTGTTGGGCCAGTCCACCCATGGCTTACAGTCTTCCCCCTCTTAAGAAGCCAAGCCCACGAAGTGTCTACCCTTCTGGTTCTTACAGCTAAGGGAGTGCAACCATTATTAAGCTATGGGCTTTCACTTATTCAGGTTAGATTGGCATTTGGGAGCAAATTGGGAAATGTGCCCTTTTCATGGAAGTAGCACTATTTCAGGAAAAATAAAAAGCCACTGAAGAGACCACAAAGGTCTCTCATGTTAACTCCTCACATACTCATCAATAACTATTTTAAAGTCCAGCTGCTTTCCTCTGTCCCCATTCCTGACAAGTAAGCCCTTATTTTGGACCCTCTAATCTGAGCAGATGGCTTCCTCTCACTTCCTGAGGAAAAGGGGGCTGTCCGAATCCCATCCCCCCAGTTTCCCTCATTTCCAGCTTCAAGCTGCATCTCACCTGGTCTTCATCTCTCCTCTTTCCCTTCCATCTGAGAGGAGGCAACATAAAGTGAGTTGCAACACGGGAGAGTGCAGCATTACAGATACATGTAGACATTGGAAAAAAAATTCCCATTCCGGCACTCACTGGTCATGTAAAATTCAGTCTCAGTATTTTCATCTGTAAAGTGGGGAGTGTAAATAGTTAGCCGTACTTTTCTCAAACAGCATAATGTATGTGAGCTCATTGGATTGTAGTTATTAAAACTAACAGCAACTCAGTAACCATCCTTCCATACACCATACATGTTCATGTCTTTAAACTATGTGAGATTGACTCCTGTCCTCCAAATTTTTTATTTAAATTCAGTAGCCAATATATAGTACATCATTAGTTTGTGATACAGTGTTCAGTGATTGATTAGTTTCATATAACATCCAGTGCTCATCCACATCATGTGCCCTCCTTAATGCCCAGTATTACCCAGTTACCCTATCCCCCCACCCACCTCCCTTTCCACAACCCTCAGTTTATTTCCCAGAGTGAAGAGTCTCTCATGGTTTGTCTCCCTCTCTGATTTTTTCCCATTCAGTTTTACCCCCATTCCCCTCTGATCCTTGCTATTTCTTATATTCCACATATGAGTGGAACCCTATAATTGTCTTTCTCTGATTGACTTATTTCACTTCGCGTAATACCCTCCAGTTCCATCCATGTCAGTGTAAATGATAGGTATTCATCCTTTTGATGGCTGAGTAATATTCCATTTTATATGTGAATGACATCTTCTTTATCCATTCATCTGTTGAAGGACATTTTGGTTCCTTCCACAGTTTGGCTATTGTGAACATTGCTGCTATGAACATTGGGATGCAGGTACCCCTTCTTTTCACTACATCTGTATCTTTGGGGTAAATACCCAGTAGTGCAATTGCTGGATTGTAGGGTAGCTCTATTTTTAACTTCTTGAGGAACCTCCATACCATTTTCCAGAGTGGCTAGTACCAGCTTGCATTCCCACCAGCAGTGTAAGAAGGTTCCCCTTTCTCCACATCCTCACCAACATTTGTTGTTCCCTGTCTTGTTAATTTTAGCCATTCTAGCTGGTGTAAGATGGTATCTCATTGTGGTTTTGATTTGTATTTCCCTGATGACAAGTAATATGGAGCATTTTTTCATGTGTGTATTGGCCATTTGTATGTCTTCTTTGGAGAACTGTCTGTTCATGTGTTCTGCCCATTTCGCAACTGGATTATTTGTTTTTTGGTGTTGAGTTTGAGAAGTTCTTTATAGATCTTGGATACCAACCCTTTATCTGTGATGTCATTTGCAAATATCTTCTACCATTCCGTAGGTTGCCTTTTACTTTTGTTGATTGTTTCCTTTGCTTTGCAGAAGCTTTTTATCTTGATGAAGTCCCGATAGTTCATTTTTGCTTTTGTTTCCCTTGTCTTTAGAGACGTATCTTGAAAAAAGTTGTGTGGCCAAGGTCAAAGAGGTTACTGCCTGTGTTCTCCTCTAGGATTTTGATGGATTCCTGTCTCACATTTAGGTCTTTCATCCATTTTGAGTTTATCTTTGTGTGTGGTATAAGAGAATGGTCCAGTTTCATTCCAATTTTCCCAGCATCATTTATTGAAGAGACTGTCTTGTTTCCTTTGGATATTCTTTCCTGCTTTGTTGAAGATTAGTTGACCATGGAGTTGAGGGTCCATTTCTGGGCTCTCTATTCTGTTCCATTGATCTATGTGTCTGTTTTTGTGTCAGTACCATGCTGTCTTGATGATCACAGCTTTGTTATATAGCTGGCCCCGATTTTCCTATCTTTAAAAGGAGGGGATAGATCAGATTTGGTTATGAAATCTTTAGTTGGATAACCAGGCCTTTTGTCCACCCTCACTTCTAGGACACCTGTGAATTACAGCTCAGCTGACAGTCTTTACTGAGGTAGGGTAAGATAGGCAACATAGAGGTGTAGCCTTGGTTCTGAGAAGGAGGCAAGCTAGGTTAGGATTGAACAGCATCTTTATCTTCACAAAAGTGATGTCTTACCTTGTGTGTGAGTGGCTGACTGACATGTCAGTTCCTGAAAACCCCAAATTCAGAATGCCCTCAGGAGGACTCTTTTCTTCTAGAAATGATTCTTGCTTGAATTAGTTATTTTAAAACTTTGCTACCTGAACAATGAATGATAAGACATTCTCATGCCAATTAACACCTTCTTGATAAAATTTATCTGAAAACTGGAAATTATTTGTTATTCCATCTAAACAGGAGAAAACAATGTTTACAAAGTTATTATTGAATGTGAGAGCTCTGTCTTACTAACTCCACCTGCCAACAAGCCCTTTTGGAAATGGGAGTAGGTAATTATCTTATTCACACTTACTTATCAAGCATTTTGCAACAACACTTAGAATTCAGGGAAGAGGAGACACTTGTGTGGTGATGGGCTTTAGCAAATGTCTAGGCTTTGTCTGAGGGACCACTGCTGAGCACATTACTCAAGGAAAAAAAAAATCTCTAGGTTTCCCAGACAATTTCTTTTAAGTGGGGAAAGATGGTTGAAGAAGGGGATGAGTGTGATAATAATCAATAGATTATTCTTTCCCTTTTCTCAGAACTCAAGTGCCCTGATGAAGGGGAGAGGTATTTGTACCTTGAGAGGATGCTTGAAGGAAACCAAGAAGACTTTCTTCAACTTACACAGTGAGATATGGTGAAATTAAGTGAGGCATGTAAAAGGAATTTAAGATTCTCTCCAATTTAGTATCCCCTGTAAGGATGATAGTGATGGTATTTGCTACCTGCAGGAGTATTTTAGTGAGGAGTAATTGCCTCTGAGATGCAGAAACACAGATTTGAAGACCGTGGGAGGCAGCCTGGTCCATTCAAATTAAAGCAGCTCTTAGCCTGCACTTTGCCTTGACTTAGTCTACAAACTACCTCCAACTTATTTTCTTCATGTACCTGATTAGCACCTTCCCACACCCACCCCTTGGCTTTAGTCTCACTTACATATTAAAGTTCCATCTCACTTACAAATTAAAAGGTTTGTTACAAGTAAAAGGCTCTACCACTAAAAGCATTTGCAAATCCAAGGAATGGATAATGTCTAAGGGTACTTGAGGTTTTGCATGTCTAGGATTCTGTCTTGCAAATTGTCACTATGTATGACAGCTCTGTAAGAAGGGAATTTATCAAACTTGTGATCTTCTCTCTGCCAGCTGGGTTTCTGTTCCTCAGGGAAGCCTGCTCTTGAGAGTCAGCTAAATTCTCTGAATGAAGTTATGGTCATCAGAATTCAAGAGTTTCCTGTATTTGGTAACATTTCCTTTTGCTCCTGCCTTGTTTTATAAAACATTCTTGGACTGCAAAGTCTCAGTGACACTAAAACAGCAAATTAAGGCACAGAATTTTATAGGGGCACCAATATGGCAGTAATTGCCTTTTCTCAAGTCCCAAGCATTCAGTGAGAGTCATCATAATGCCCCTTTTCCTGACAAGGATACAAAGACCTCAGAACATAGTGATTGCACAGGATAAGTTGGAGAGTGAGCAGCAGTATTAAGGTTTAAGCCCAGGACTTTCCTGGCTTCGTCCAGGATTGATTCCACAAGGCCACAGGGTATGTCACACTTCTCTGCTTAGGCTGAGAGCCCAAAGCTTCAGACAGCTCACCTGAGGGCTGTTCAGTGCCCTGGAATTCACCCAGCTCAGCCTGTGACCCAAGCCAGTGGTGTCCCCTGAGCCACAGACTTCAAAAAGCCATTAGCATCCACTGCACCCAGAGGTGAGGAAAAACTGGGGCCTTTTCTCAAATCTAGGGATTCTAAGGACTACTGGAGATTTTAAGCTAGTTGAGAAAACAAAAAACAAAAACAAAATCTATAAATGAATGCAATTAAACAACTTGGTTTTATTAATCCAGAAATCCAACAGCACTCAGACTGAACTCAAACTAGGGAATAAATTTAAATATAAACTCCAAGTTATAAATCAAAACAACAGTAACCATTATAAGAACTCATTTATTGATCCACATACTGTACGTATGTCCCCTCATTTAAGCCTCACAGCAAAATCTTCTACAGTTCTGACCAGTGAGGAGGACATTATACAGCCCATTTACAAATAAGGAAATGGAAGATCAGCAAGGCCTAGTAACTTGCTAATTGTCACACAGGTAGTACAGAGTTCCCACTCTCCCTATGGGAAACCCATTGTCATTCCATTATTCTATTCTAACTTCCTTCTGACAAAAGGGTAGGTGTATCCAAATCTGTGCTTTATACCTGAGTTATTAAACCTTAGGCTTTCAGCTTTTTCTCTTCTGGGACCAGATCTGATGGAATCTCATTATTGTGATGGCTGAACCAAAAGGACTTTATCTTTTGGCATTTGGTGCTTCATGCTGGGAATGACATGAAGAAAAAAAAATTGCCCCAAATCCATTAGCATCCACAGTGCTCAGGGAACATTTGTCAATGTCTGGAGACATTTTTGATTGTCACAACTGCAGGCAGGGGGAAGCTACTGGCATCTAGAGTGTTGCTAAACATTCTACAAAGCATAGAACAGTTCCCCCAAAATAAAGAATTATCCAGCGCAAGTGTCAATAGTACCAAGGTTGAGAAATCCTCTTCTTGAAAGGGGAACCCTCCTACACTGTTGATGGGAATGCAAGCTGGTGCAGCCACTCTGGAAAACAGTATGAAGGTTCCTCAAAAAGTTGAAAATAGAGCTACCATATGATCCAGCAATTGCACTACTGGGTATTTACCCCAAAGATACAAATGTAGGGATCCGAAGGGGTACATGCACCCCGATGTTTATAGCAGCAATGTCCACAATAGCCCAACTGTGGAAAGAGCCAAGATGTCCATCAACAGATGAATGGATAAAGAAGAGGTGGTATATATACACAATGGAATATTATGCAGCCACAAAAGGAATGAGATCTTGCCATTTGCAACGATGTGGATGTAACTGGAGGGTGTTATGCTTAGTGAAATAAGTCAATCAGAGAAAGACATGTATCACATGACCTCACTGATATGAGGAATTCTTAATCTCAGGAAACAAACAGAGGGTGGCTGGAGTGGTGGGGGTTGGGAGGGATGGGGTGGCTGGGTGATAGACATTGGGGAGGGTATGTGCTATGGGGAATGCTGTGAATTGTGCAAGACTGTTGAATCACAGATCTGTACCTCTGAAACAAATAATACAATATATGTTTAAAAAAAAAGAAGGAGAAGAAGAAGATAGCAGGAGGGGAAGAATGAAGGGGGGGAAATCGGAGGGGGAGACGAACCATGAGAGACGATGGACTCTGAAAAACAAACTGAGGGTTCTAGAGGGCAGGGGGGTGGGAGGATGGGTTAGCCTGGTGATGGGTATTAAAGAGGGCACGTTCTGCATGGAGCAATGGGTGTTATACACAAACAATGAATCATGGAACACTACATCAAAAACCAATGCTGTGGGTGCCTGGGTGGCTCAGTTGGTTAAGAGACTGCCTTTGGCTCAGGTCATGATCCTGAAGTCCCAGGATCGAGTCCCGCATTGGGCTCCCTGCTCAGCAGGGTGTCTGCTTCTCCCTCTGACCCTCCCCCCTCTTGTGTGCTCTCTCTCTCTCTCTCATTTTCTCTCTCAAATAAATAAATAAAATCTTTAAAAAAAAACTAATGATGTAATGTATGGTGATTAACATAATAAAAAATAAAAAAGAAATCCTCTCCTAGCCCTAATGCCAGGCACCTGGCCAATTATCAGGAAGCAATGTTTTCCTGCCCATCCTAGTTTAAATAGCACCTCCTGGCCACTATTCCATGATCAGATTCACTGATATTATTTTATGCATTTGTTCACATAGATATTGTCTGTTCCCCTGACGCAGATGTAAGCTCCATGAAGGGCACGATTAGGTCCACCTGCCCAGAATCTGTCTAGACCAAGGCAAGTACAATACAAACTTGGTACATATTTGTTGACAGTGAATGAATGAATGAATGAATGAATAAACGCACTGTGGATTGCTGAAATAAGTCACTTCTACTCTTACAACTGAACACAGAGACCTCAGTTCTCCCCTTTCCTACAACATGTGCTTTGGATTTTGAGAGCCTGCCCTGGCTACAGGCCATTAAGCAGCACACGTTCAGCCTGGAGTCCTTTATCCTCTGAAATTTTCTGGGCAGTTTCACAGATCCAAAGCATTCCGTTGAGCCTCAATGCTACTCTGTGCTTTCCCTAACTAACCACGTAACTGTTTCCTAAGATTCCCATCATTCCTGATTCGGGGCTAAATACTTATATCTACAGGTGCTTCGCGCTTCCACAGTCTGAAAACTTCAGAGCCAAGAGCCTTGAGGAATTGAGGTACCTCTGAGACTCAAGTATAAAAGCTAGACACCTGTGGTGCAAGTCTTCCCAGCCTTAAATAAAAAGGTGGGGGAGTGGAGTGGTTCAGCTTTAGGCCTTCAGGAGGAAAGTGTGTTGCAGCCCTGTGCCAGGACTTGTCAAGTGGTATAGGGGAGGGCATCCAGGGAAAGTCGGGCCTGTGGTGGGTGGGAGACACTGGGACTTGTCCCAGAAGAAAAGACAGGAGTCCAAGGTGAGTCAGAAAAGGATAATGTGTGAGCACACTGGGCCACTGAGAGAAGGCTGGCTCTCGGGAGAAACTGAGGTCAGGAGCAATGTAGACCTAGGGATGGATTAAACATTCAGATCTGGGTGCCTGAAGAGCATCAAGCAGTGAGACTGAAAAAGGAAGGTCAGGTTCCCAGATGACATAGGGCCAAATGAAGGGAAGAACAGGAGTAGGAAGGGAATGGAAATGGGGTTCATGTAGAGTGTAGTGTGCAGTATTCTAGATCTCTTACGTTGTCTCAAATACAGGACTCAAAAAAGGGATTTCCTTTATAGGAAAGTGAGACTTTGAGAGTCAACTCGTTTATCGTAGTCTACCAGACTGTGAACTCCACAAGGACAGAGACCAGACCAGGCCAGCTTTGTTCACTGCTGTAGTCACAGTGCCTAGAACATGGTGCCTGGGCAGGGCCACTTGCTGGCTGATTTGAACAAAGTCATCCCTGGTGAAAGGTGGTTAGCAGAAAGGTGGCATTCAAAATCCCCTCAGCAGGACACAGCTCTTCCCTGTACCATACTGCCTTCCTTGCCAAAACCAAGTCATAGAGAGAACTTAGCAGGAGCAATGATGTTTAGGCACCAAACCTATCCAAAATAGAGTCATTACTTCATTTGTCTCCAAGCCTAAAAGGTCCATCATTGGCCTTTGCCATTTTCAAAAAGATGCAATGGTTTCACCATTTCCCTCAGTTTTTTTTTTAAAGAGAAGAAACATTTTTCTAATGGAATTAGATTGGTTTTTAGCCAACTTAATAAAAAGCTGAAAGATGAACATTAATTTCAAACTGCTCATACATTGCAAGTTGGCTTGTGTCACTTCCAAACTGCATAAAATTATTTTGGAAGAAAAATTTATTTATTCCATGACAGCTTTTTATAAGTTCAAATAAGTACCTTATAGGTATCGGATGGCCAGTTGTTATGAGGATTTCATAGTTATAAACCTGGACTTTTCTTTGGTTTTTCAATATAATTTAATTTAAAATGCATTTATTGGGGCACCTGGGTGGCTCAGTCTGTTAAGCGTCTGCCTTCGGCTCAGGTCATGATCCCAGGGTCCTGGGATTGAGCCCCACATCAGGCTCCCTGCTCTGCAGGAAGCCTGCCTCTCCCTCTCCCACTCCCCCTGCTTGTGTTCCCTCTCTCGCTGCCTCTCTGTCAAATAAATAAATAAAATCTTTCAAAATAAAATAAAATAAAATGCATTTATTGAACAGCTTTTATAGTTAGGGCCAGAAGGAGTAAGACAGGAGGGTACAAGTAAAAGGATCCACTCAGGTTATATTACCTCAGAGCACCCACCAAGGAAAGAACCACTAACAAGAGAGAGGGTATGCACAGAGACAGAAAAGCTGGAACACATCCAAACTATTGACCCATAGGTAGGATTGCATTTAACTGAAGTAGTGTAAGGACTACTGGTGTTTGTCCCAGTCTACTGGCACAGAACCTCCCATTCCCTACAAAACACTCACAGGTATTTTTGGAAATTTCTAGACTGTTGTGCGCTGTTTAGCAATTCCAGTCTAGCTGACCATTGTCATTCCTATTGAGTACTGCTCTTGATGGCCAAACCTGCATCAGGGTATCTTGTGGAATGAGGGAGCTTGCCTTTCTGTCTCATTTGTGTGTGTTTCCTTCTATAAGCAAGAACCTGAAACAGGGATGTTTCTGTGTGCTCCCAAACCACTTACCAGGTTTTTAGTGAAACAGGTCTTCTATTATTTTGCTAACTTTCATTTAGGGTAATAGTTAAAAGTATAGGTGTTGGAGACAAACTTCCTAGGATCATATCCCGCTATACCACTTACTAATTGTGTGACTTATAAAATGACTCATTTATCTGTACCATGACGATGATAGTAATTCCTAATTTTGTGGTGAAGATTAAATAAATGAGTATGTATAAAATATTGAGAACAGTACCTGACACATAGTAAGCATTATATTTATATCAGCTGTTATTATCATTAGTTAGTGAGTAATAATTATGCATAAATAGTGCTAGCTAGATTACTGAATGCTTTGCCATGTGCCAACTAGTATACCAGACATTTCATGTTTAATCCTCTCTGTAGCCCTTGAGGCAGAAATGATTGTTACCTCACCTCACAGCTGAGGAAGCTAGGCTTAGGAAGGTAAATAACTGAGTAAATGCACAGTTAGGGCACAGACTGCTCTCCTGGCTGGTGGGCCAACGCCGGAATCTGAGTATCCATGGGGCAACAGGAATGGTATATCATTCTGCTGCACTTAAAGCTTCGAAGTCCCTCCAAAGGCCTCAGTCTTGATCCTGAGCCAAGCCCATTGCATCTGCATTCTTCTTCATTTTATCTGAGTTCTCTCCAGGAGACACCTCAGATCCTCACAACAGCGTGAAGTTTGGGGAACCTCAAGTCATTCCGTGGGACTAGACATATGGTAAAAAAAGGAAAGAATGGAAGATAAAGCTGAAGAAATGAGGAGCCAGGTCATAAATGTATGTTCTCCTCAGAAGTCTGTACTTAACCCCACATGCCAGCATTGCCCACGCTGGGCTCTGTGAACAACCTCCCGGGCCATGATAATAGATCTATGGGGAGAAACAAAGAAAGAAGAGTTCAGTGATTAAAATAACTGCAAGAAATTCCAGCTTAAACCAAAACACATCCCTTTACTACAGGACTTCTCAGAGCTTTAAAGATCCTGATCTGTATCCCAAAAGGAGGGAATGAAATGGAATGCTTCTCAGACATGTTCCCCGTGGAATACTTCATGCTCACCACTCCATCACCCCTCCCCAGTCTGAAGCCCAAAGCATTCTCAGGACAGATGTTTCCTGAAATGTCTTTATGGGACAACTCCTAAAATGAAAAGATATTAGTAAAGGGTTCTAACAGCAGAACAAGAGAATCAGATTTATGATAATAATTCTCACAGAAGTGAGAAAAGGTCAAGCTTAGAAGCTAGAAAACTTTCTGAAGACAGTCACAAACTCTTGTGAAGAGAAAACAAGGTTGTAAATCCAGGCCACAGGGGAAGGGACAGGCAAAGAAGGGCCTCCCTTTCTGACTGGTTCTCTGACTCTGCCAAAGCTACCCCTCGTCCTCCTCACCCCACTTCTCTAACTCTGCCCTCCAGCTGCCCTGAACTTCCAAACTGTCTGGCCTCCGTATCTTCACAAAATCTCCTTCCTCCACTTGGAACGCCCTCTTAATGACTCCCCTGTAGTACTCATGCATCTACCTGTGTCTAAAGAACTTCCATTTATCAGCTCGGGTGTCATCTCCGGTAGTCTCTTCTGGACCTTCCCAGGCCTCCATAAAGGAGCTCTTTGCTCACACAGCACTCTTCCCAGGGTGCCTGAGAGGCCTGTTCTTTGTCTTTCTCCCTCTATAGACTTCGAGATTCTGCCAGGCTGGAACCAGGTCCCACCCAACCTTCTGTTTCCTTCACTGAGCTGAGAGTCAGGCACATGGAAGTGGTGCCATAAAGTTTATTATATGAACGAATGACTTGTTTCGTCTTCACAATAATTTGGGAGGTAGATTTTATTTCTCCCACCTTATGCATAAACAGAGTGCCAGGTGGATTAAGAAACTAAAGTAAGCTCATATAGTTAATGATCACATTCAGTAGAGCTAAGACCTTCTCCAAAGAGCATTAAATTTATCTCTGGGCAAAGGAGAAAAAGTAGTGACTTCTAGAGTAGTGTTAGGTATGTATCTGGAAGGCTCCCACTGCAGCAACCCTATCCCCCCTCTATGACTGACCCCATACGTTTCCTGAGCTCTGGACACTCAGAAAACACTGAGCAGCATTGTGAGTTTGGAGACAACACAGGCAGTAAAGTGGGAATGTTATTGATAGAGGTATCAAGTAAGTTCGGAAGGGGCTTGCAATAATTTAAAATATAAGTCTATTTTCAAATTCAACCATCACAAAGTATCCATTATAAATCTGCATGTCCTCTTACCTTCAGGGAAGGAATGGTCCAGCTTTTAAAAAAATGTCATAGAGAATGGGGTTTCAAACAACTGACATATGGGGTCGTGTTTGCCCACCTGAAGCAGCTAGAAGCAGAAATAACCAGGATATCAGTCTTAAAGATCTCTGTGGGCCCCATTCAGGTGACCAAAATGCCAAGGATATATTCTAAATGGAGATGTATATTCATCCATAAAAGACAAGGTTAAGTGCCAAGAACGAGACAGAGACTGGAATAGAACAGGAACAAGGAGGGTCCTGAGTGTTCACAGGGAATACTAGAAGAATTCTCCCCAACTCACCCAGCTTTGTGGAACTTTGCATGCATTTTGTGAGAATGTAATGTATGAGACAATTTCAGGGCACTTAAAGGTATAAGCTGAAGCATACACCACGGGCAGAGCACTTAAGAAATTTCCAATGCTATTTTGCTTAATCTGTACAACACTCCTATGAAAGGTGCATTATTATTTCCATTTTACAAACCAGGAAACTGAGTCTCAGAGAAGTTACCTAGCTTGTACACAGGGAAACAAGAATTTGGCCCCATGTGTGTCCTAGGTACATCCTCATAGTTGTAAGACAAATAAACCGATATTGCATAGGATATTACAGATATTACATAGCAGGTCTCTTCCCTGTCTCCCTAACCCCGCCCCCCAACTTCCAATTTTTTCAGTATGCCAAAGATACCTCCTCACTTTCTTGAACTGGGAAAGGAAAAATTGAATTTAAGTGAGTGAAGCTTGTTAAATGCAAGACTATTAAATGCAAGCTTTTAAACTGAGGTATTGATGTTAATATGTTGTTCCTCATAATGGCTTGATGATGGCACTAATTCAGGTTGCCTTCCTGTGGAGTGCTGTGTTTGTTAATCAACCAAAGGGCCACCATTTCTAGTGTCTGCAATTTAGTTTAGCAGAACGTAATGTTTAGAGTAAAGGTTATTTGGAAAGAGGGACCTCCTGAGTGTTCAGAAAGATAGGAGTCGGAAGCCCTGGGTTTGAGTCTTAGTTTCTTTTGAAGAACTAAAACATAAAACTGAGAACAAATAAGACAAATGATGTATATTTTTTTTTTAATTGAAGGGGACTTAGGAAATGATTGTTACAGTTGCAGTTTTACCTCAAGTTGTGGCCACTGATAAAATAAACCTTAATCTATAAATCACCTGACCTCCCCGTTGGTGAAAGATAGTCTTTTCATAAGAATATTAAGTTGCTTATTTTCTAGTTGATGCAGTTTCATTTACACTTTTGCTTTTTATGTCTGTTTGTTTTTTGTTTTTTAGAGAGAGTGCATGAGCGGGGCGGAGGGAGAGTGAGAGAGAGAGAATCTTAAGCAGGCAACACACTCAGTGCAGAGCCCGCTGCATGGCTTGATCTCATGACCCTGAGATCATGAGGCAAAATCAAGAGTTAACCAACCGAGCTGCCCAGGTGCCCCTCATTTACATTTTTGAAGGTCAGACTACCTCTACCCAGTCCCCAATATTCAGTCATTCCTTTGTTCCTTCAGCAAATCTAAATCCACCTCACAAAATGCAGAGTTGTATTAGTATTACAAGGTTAATGATAGGGCCAGGTAAGCCAGTTTCAGAGGATAGAAGTGAATCATTCATCTTGTTATATCCCAGTTTGCATTATTGTAGGGTTTCATTG
The DNA here is from genome assembly GCF_037043125.1 of Eumetopias jubatus. Classification (NCBI taxonomy): domain Eukaryota; kingdom Metazoa; phylum Chordata; class Mammalia; order Carnivora; family Otariidae; genus Eumetopias; species Eumetopias jubatus. Next base: position 60,891,946 of record NW_028274819.1, on the reverse strand, counting down.
TTTTCTGGGGTGGGCCTGTGCCAGGTAGCCCTCCCACACACCTGGGAGGAGAGGGTTGGGGGAAACAGAGGGGTGAGAGGGAAGTGGATAGGGTTAGACTGCAGAAGGCAAAGTTCTTGCATGTAAGGAACTGCTTATAGGCTAGAGAAAGGATTATATACTTGCAAAAAATAAAATAAGTGTCTCCAGTAGCACTGTGCTGGTGTAGGCCATCTGCCTCTCTTTCTGGAATTGGTATATTAGCCCCGACCTGGCCTCCTCACCTACTGTTACATCTCTTGCAATGTATATCCCATCTTGGCCCCCAGATCTGATCATTTGTATCAGTTACAGCCCCAAAGGGAAACAAATGTTAAAACTAGAAAATTCAAGGTAAGTTCAATAAGGAGACTGTTCAAAATGGTTTGGACAGACTGCACAGCAACACATTGCTAATGACAGCAGGATATACCATCCTTAAGCCTGAATTGAGGAGAAGGGAGACGTTACTGAAAATAGGAAGGAAAGAGAACTGTCAAGCTAGTTTCTCTGAGGGTCCATAATACCGGTAGAGGAGTAAAGCCTGTCTGAGGTGACTGTGCAGGAAGGGAGCCTGAGAACAGGTACCACAACTTCACTCCCTCTCTGTCATCCCTCTCAACTCCTGCTGGGGCATCAATTGGCCAAACCAACCAGAAACCCGAGCTCAAGGGAGATTTGATGTAGCTGACAAAGGACAGGGTGGAAAGGGATGGAAAGTGGATCTGCAAGGCCAACCAAAGATGTCCAGCACAGACCCTTTACTTAAAGCCCATCTGGGAGCTGGAAATGCAGAGGAATGGAATTGTTTCCACCCTGGAGGAAGCTATATTCAGCAGAGAGTTTGGAGATAAGAAAGCTACAAAGGAGTTTCCAACCCTGAGAATGCTGTAAGGAATTTATTTATCTGTTCTTTGACCAGACTTTTACTGAAGGCCTCCTTTTTGACAGGCAGATGCAGGCCCTGAGGACCCTGGGTTGCAGGGATATGTAAAAAGACACAATCTGTACTGTCTGTGAACTCATTATCTGTGTGCAGAGAAAGACATGCAAGGGGTAAACCACAACACACAAAGCTCCAAGGCCTTCCTTCTCTCCAAGTATCCGGACACCTGGCTCATAAAGCACAATTAGTTCTGTCCATCTTTTCATATATTTGGATGGTAACTTATTCGGACAGCGGCCTCTGTTCATTAGGCTTAGAAACCTTCCATGTCAGTTAATTTGATTAATATCAGAGAAAACTCAATTAGACTTGTCAACTTTTTGCATATGACATTTAATATCTATTAAAATTATGTCACCTCCATCAGCCAGGGGACTTATTTTCAGTTTCTCCCGGCTGCCAACTTGAAAACACTGAACACCCAAACAAAGGTGATGGAAAATGTTTTCCTATCATTTTCTGCACACATTCTTAAAGCCAGTCTAACATAATTACGTGAAAACAGTTCTCATGTTTATTTGTCTCTTGCTTCCATTTTCCTAGAGAACTATACTTGAAAGAAATATACACAAGGCTGAAGGTTAATTGTCCAAATAGTACTTAAGAGAGAGGCAGGGAAAGAGAAGGTTCATATAGATAGGGAGAATCCTTAGGTTAGTGGGCTTGTTTGGGGATTATTCATATACCCGGCTGTCACTTCCAAACAAGTACACCATTTCTGGGTTAAAATGAGGCTGTGAACTCCACAGAGAATATTATTGCAGTCCATAATAAAATAGAGAAGAATGTAAAATTCTATTTACTGGTGGAATTTCTTTATAGTAGAAGCTTTAAAGCTCTAGATGGAATTACTACAAGATATGAAACACACGTGGAAATGTAACTGCATAACCATATCATTTCAAAGCAGAAAAGAAGTCTAGGGATCTCTGTATTTAATGTCTGTGTTTATGTTGCTATTCTACAATAACTTTTGTTTCTGGCACCTGCTCCACAATTTGCATCCTATCTACTGGAAAAACTCAAATAATTGGCTCTTAAAAAGGAGTATATATCAGATTTGTTTGGAAGATCTCTTTCAAAAAATACACACACTTGCATCCTGATGCAGAGATCGGGGTGGGGCCTGGAGTTTCCATTTTGTAACATACACTCAAGTCATTTTAAGAGGCATCTTCACATAAGAAAGAATATACTAAAATGTCTTCAAGTAGTCCTTGCGACTTCATACTTCTGGTCATTTGGTCAGGTCCTTTCATGACTGTTTCTCTTCCTTGTTGGCCTGGCAAACATCTAAGCCTTTTCCGAAGTCCACCAACCTCTCTGAAGCCTTTTCCATCACCCTCTTTATATTTTATATACTTTTTTTTTTAATTTTTTTTTAATTTTTTATTGTTATGTTAATCACCATATATTACATCATTAGTTTTTGGTGCAGTGTTCCATGATTCATTGTTTGTTCATAACACCCAGTGCTCCATGCAGAACGTGCCCTCCTCAATACCCATCACCAGGCTAACCCATCCCCCTACCCCCCTCCCCTCTAGAACCCTCAGTTTGTTTTTCAGAGTCCATCATCTCTCATGGTTCGTCTCCCCCTCTGACATACTCCCCTTTTCTTCCTCTCCTGTTATCTTCTTCTTTTTCTTTTTTCTTAAAATATGTTGCGTTATTTGTTTCAGAAGTACAGAACTGTGATTCAACAGTCTTGCACAATTCACAGCGCTCACCGTAGCACATACCCTCCCCAATGTCTATCACCCAGCCACCCCATCCCTCCCACCCCCAACCACTCCAGTAACACTCAGTTTCTTTCCTGAGATTAAGAATTCCTCATATCAGTGAGGTCATGTGATACATGTCTTTCTCTGATTGACTTATTTCACTCAGCATAACACCCTCCAGTTCCATCCACGTCGTTGCAAATGGCAAGATCTCATTCCTTTTGATGGCTGCATAATATTCCATTGTGTATATATACCACCTCTTCTTTATCCATTCATCTGTCGATGGGCATCTTGGCTCTTTCCACAGTTTGGCTATGGTGGACATTGCTGCTATAAACATTGGGGTACACGTACCCCTTCGGGTCCCTACATTTGTATCTTTGGGGTAAATACCCAGTAGTGCAATTGCTGGATCGAACGGTAGCTCTAATTTCAACTGTTTGAGGAACCTCCATACTGTTTTCCAGAGGGGTTGCACCAGCTTGCTTTCCCACCAACAGTGTAGGAGGGTTCCCCTTTCTCCACATCCCCGCCAACATCTGTCGTTCCCTGACTTGTTAATTTTAGCCATTCTGACGGGTGTGAGGTGGTATCTCATTGAGGTTTTGATTTGGATTTCCCTGATGCCGAGCGATGTTGAGCACTTTTTCATGTGCCTGTTGGCCATTTGGATGTCTTCTTTGGAGAAATGTCTGTTCATGTCTTCTGCCCATTTCTTGATTGGATTATTTGTTCTTTGGGTGTTGAGTTTGATAAGTTCTTTATAGATTTTGGATACTAGCCCTTTATCTGATATGTCATTTGCAAATATTTTCTCCCATTCTGTCGGTTCTCTTTTGGTTTTGTGGACTGTTTCTTTTGCTGTGCAAAAGCTTTTTATCTTGATGAAATCCCAATAGTTCATTTTTGCCCTGGCTTCCCGTGCCTTTGGCGATGTTTCTAGGAAGAAGTTGCTGCGGCTAAGGTCGAAAAGGTTGCTACCTGTGTTCTCCTCTAGGATTTTGATGGACTCCTGTCTCACGTTTAGGTCTTTCAACCATTTGGAGTCTATTTTTGTGTGTGGTGTAAGGAAATGGTCCAGTTTCATTCTTCTGCATGTGGCTGTCCAATTTTCCCAACACCATTTGTTGAAGAGACTGTCTCTTTTCCATTGGACATTCTTTCCTGCTTTGTCAAAGATAAGTTGACCATAGAGTTGAGGGTCCATTTCTGGGCTCTCGATTCTGTTCCATTGATCGATGTGTCTGTTTTTGTGCCAGTACCATACTGTCTTGATGATGACAGCTTTGTAATAGAGCTGGAAGTCCGGAATTGTGATGCCGCCAGCTTTGCTTTTCTTTTTCAGTATTCCTCTGGCTATTCTGGGTCTCTTCTGGTTCCATACAAATTTTAGGATTATTTGTTCCATTTCTTTGAAAAAAGTGGATGGTATTTTGATGGGGATTGCATTGAATGTGTAGATTGCTCTAGGTAGCATTGACATCTTCACAATGTTGATTCTCCCAATCCATGAGCATGGAACGTTTTTCCATTTCTTTGTGTCTTCTTCAATTTCTTTCATGAGTATTTTATAGTTTTCTGAGTACAGATCCTTTGCATCTTTGGTTAGATTTATTCCTAGGTATTTAATGGTTTTGGGTGCAATTGTAAATGGGATCGACTCCTTGATTTGTCTCTCTTCTGTCTTGTTGTTGGTGTATAGGAATGCCACTGATTTCTGTGCATTGATTTTATAGCCTGCTACTTTACTGAATTCCTGTATGAGTTCTAGCAGTTTTGGGGTGGAGTCTTTTGGGTTTTCCACATACAGTATCATATCATCTGCAAAGAGTGAGAGTTTGACTTCCTCTTTGCCGATTTGGATGCCTTTGATTTCTTTTTGTTGTCTAATTGCTGTGGCTAGGACTTCTAATACTATGTTGAATAGCAGTGGTGAGAGTGGACATCCCTGCCGCGTTCCTGACCTTAGGGGAAAAGCTCTCAGCCTTTCCCCATTGAGGATGATATTCGCTGTAGGTTTTTCATAGATGGCTTTTATGATATTGAGGTATGTACCCTCTATCCCTATACTCTGAAGAGTTTTGATCAAGAAAGGATGCTGTACTTTGTCAAATGCTTTTTCTGCATCTACTGAGAGGATCATATGATTCTTGTTCTTTCTTTTGTTAATGTATTGTATCACGTTGATTGATTTGCGGATGTTGAACCAGCCTTGCAGCCCAGGGATAAATCCCACTTGGTCGTGGTGAATAATCCTTTTAATGTACTGTTGGATCCTATTGGCTAATATTTTGGTGAGAATTTTTGCATCCATGTTCATCAAGGATATTGGTCTGTAATTCTCTTTTTTGATGGGGTCTTTGTCTGGTTTTGGGATCAAGGTAATGCTGGCCTCATAAAATGAGTTTGGAAGTTTCCCTTCCATTTCTATTTTTTGGAACAGTTTCAGGAGAATAGGTATTAATTCTTCTTGAAATGTCTGATAGAATTCCCCTGGGAAGCCATCTGGCCCTGGGCTTTTGTTTCTTGGGAGATTTTTGATGACTGTTTCAATTTCCTTAGTGGTTATAGGTCTGTTCAGGTTTTCTATTTCTTCCTGGTTCAATTTTGGTAGTTGATACATCTCTAGGAATGCACCCATTTCTTCCAGGTTATCTAATTTGCTGGCATAGAGTTGCTCATAATATGTTCTTATAATTGTTTGTATTTCTTTGGTGTTGGTTGTGATCTCTCCTCTTTCATTCATGATTTTGTTGATTTGGGTCATTTCTCTTTTCTTTTTGATCAGTCTGGCCAGGGGTTTATCAATCTTGTTAATTCTTTCAAAGAACCAGCTCCTAGTTTCGTTGATCTGTTCTACTGTTCTTTTGGTTTCTAGTTCATTGATTTCTGCTCTGATCTTTATGATTTCTCTTCTCCTGCTGGGTTTAGGCTTTATTTGCTGTTCTTTCTCCAGCTCCTTTAGGTGTAGGGTTAGGTTGTGTATTTGAGACCTTTCTTGTTTCTTGAGAAAGGCTTGTATTGCTATATACTTTCCTCTCAGGACTGCCTTTGCTGTATCCCAAAGATTTTGAACAGTTGTGTTTTCATTTTCATTGGTTTCCATGAATTTTTTTAATTCTTCTTTAATTTCTGGGTTGACCCATTCATTCTTTAGTAGGATGCTCTTTAGCCTCCATGTATTTGAGTTCTTTCCGACTTTCCTCTTGTGGTTGAGTTCTAGTTTCAAAGCACTGTGGTCTGAAAATATGCAGGGAATGATCCCAATCTTTTGGTACCGATTGAGACCTGATTTGTGACCTAGGATGTGATCAATTCTGGAGAATGTTCCATGGGCACTAGAGAAGAATGTGTATTCCTTTGCTTTGGGATGGAATGTTCTGAATATGTCTGTGAAGTCCATTTGGTCCAGTGTGTCATTTAAAGTCTTTATATCCTTGTTGATCTTTTGCTTAGATGATCTGTCCATTTCAGTCAGAGGGGTGTTAAAGTCCCCCACTATTATTGTATTGTTGTCAATGTGTTTCTTTGCTTTTGTTATTAATTGCCTTATATAATTGGCTGCTCCCATGTTCGGGGCATAGATATTTACAATTGTTAGATCTTCTTGTTGGATAGACCCTTTAAGTAGGATATAGTGTCCTTCCTCATCTCTTATTACAGTCTTTGTTTTAAAATCTAGTTTGTCTGATATAAGGATTGCCACCCCGGCTTTCTTTTGGTGTCCATTAGCATGGTAAATGGTTTTCCACCCCCTCACTTTCAATCTGGGGGTGTCTTTGGGTCTAAAATGAGTCTCTTGCAGACAGCATATTGATGGGTCTTGTTTTTTAATCCAATCTGAGAGCCTGTGTCTTTTGATTGGGGCATTTAGCCCATTTACATTCAGGGTAACTATTGAAAGGTATGAATTTATTGCCATTGTATTACCTGTAAGGTGACTGTTAACTGTCTGTTGTCTGTGTTCGTTTCTGCTCTTTGCTGCTTTTAGGTTCTCTCTTTGCTTAGAGGACCCCTCTCAATATTTCTTGGAGGGCTGGTTTCGTGTTTGCAAATTCCTTTAGTTTTTGTTTGTTCTGGAAGCTTTTTATCTCTCCTTCTATTTTCAATGATAGCCTAGCTGGATATAGTATTCTTGGCTGCATATTTTTCTCGTTTAGTGCTCTGAAGATATCTTGCCAGTCCTTTCTGGCCTGCCAGGTCTCTGTGGATAGGTCTGTTGCCAATCTAATGTTTCTACCATTGTAGGTTACATATCTCTTCCCCCGAGCTGCTTTCAGGATTTTCTCTTTGTCTCTGAGACTCGTAAGTTTTACTATTAGATGTCGGGGTGTTGACCTATTATTATTGATTTTGAGAGGGGTTCTCTGTGCCTCCTGGATTTTAATGCCTGTTTCCTTCCTCACATTAGGGAAGTTCTCTGCTATAATTTGCTCCAATATACCTTCTGCCCCTCTCTCTCTCTCTTCTTCTTCTGGGATCCCAATTATTCTAATGTTGTTTCGTCTTATCATATCACTTATCTCTCGAATTCTGCCCTCGTGATCCTGTAGTTGTTTCTCTTTTTCTCAGCCTCTTTATTTTCCATCATTTGGTCTTCTATATCGCTGATTCTCTCTTCTGCCTCATTTATCCTAGCAGTTAGTGCCCCCATTTTTGATTGCACCTCATCAATAGCCTTTTTGATTTCGATTTGGTTAGATTTTAGTTCTTTTATTTCTCCAGAAAGGGTTTCTCTAATAACTTCCACGCTTTTTTCAAGCCCAGCTAGTATCTTTAAAGTCATGATTCTGAACTCTAGGTCCGACATTGTACTAATGTCTGTATTGAGTAGGTCCCTGGCTGACGGTACTACCTCTTGTTCTTTTTGCTGAGGTGATTTCTTTCGTCTTGTCATTTTGTCCAGAGGAGAATAGATGAATGAGAGAACAAAATGCTAACAGGTTTACAACGTCCCCAGCAAATATACTGTATACAAATCAGAAAAGACCTGAAACCAGGGGAAAAGAAAGGGAAAGAAAGAAAAAAGAAAGAGAAAAAGAAAAAAAAAGATAAAAACAAAAAAACAATACAAAAAAGGCAGAATATGATCAAATATGATCAGGCTAGTGCATAGATCAGTGCCACACACTAGATTTTGGGCGTATTTTGGTCTGTTAGAAAAAAGTGCCTCCTAAAATTTTAAAGGAAGAAAGACAAATATGTACAAAATAAGGGTTGATACAATGAAGGGATGGAAGATGACTGTAAAGATGAAAATTATAAAAGATTTTATAAAAGGACTTGGTAAGATAAGTTGTTTGAAAAAAGAAAGAAGATTTAAGAAAAAAAAAAAGGAAAAAGGGAGAGAATGTGATCAGGCAGGAGACTAGAACAAAGCCATACACTAGTGATTTAGGGTATATTTTGATCTGTTAGAAGAAACTGTACCTCAAAATTTTAAAGAGAGAACAACTTATATATATATGCCAAAAATAAGGGTAACTACTATGAAGGGATAAAATATGACTCTAAAAATGAAAAATAAAAATTTTTTTTTTTTTAAAAAGGGATTTATAAGATGTTGGTTGAAAAAGGGAAAAAGAAAAATAAAAAAAAACAGTCAACAAAAATTAACTTTGATGAAATAATGAATCATGGTAAAAAAAAAAAAAAAAAAAAGCCATGAATCTATGTGCAGTATTCCCCTAGCGCTGGAGTTCTCCTATTCTCCTTGATCGATCAACTTGGTCTTGGCTTGCTGGCTGTTTGTGTTGATCTTCTGGGGGAGGGGCCTGTTGCTGTGGTTTCCAAATGTCTTTGCCGGAGGCGGAATTGCCCCGCCCTTGTCGGTCCGGGCTAAGGAAGCTGCTCCGGTTTGCTCTCAGGAGCTTTTGTTCCCTGCACGCTCTCGGTACAGCTTTGGAGGACCAGGGCAGAAATGGTGGCCTCCCAATCTCCACTCGGAGGAGCCGAGAACTTGGGGCCCCGCTCCTCAGTGTGCCCCCAGAGAAAAGCAGTCACTTCCGTGTCTCCGGTCTCCGGCCGCACTCTGTGCTCACCCGGCCCGTGATCGAGCGTTTCTATCTCTGGCACCCGACCCCGCGCGGAGTCTCCAAACCCAGCAGATCCCTGCAGTGCGTTCCCGCACCACTCCTCCCCCGGGAAGGAAGGGGAGTCTCCCCGGATCTGCTGCTTGTTGGGTCCCTGCTGGGGGAGCCGTGCCCCGACTGGGCCGCAGATCACAGTTTATGGCAACCCCGAGCTGAGAGCCCGCAACTCTGCTCCGTATCTGCAGCCGGCTTCCCTGCTCCGATACCTGGGAGCTCTGGCGCACTCAGGCACCCCCAGTCTCTCTGTGACCCCAAGGGTCCTGAGACCACACTGTCCCGGGAGGATTCCACCCCCCGCTTAGCCACTGGAGCGACGTCCCTCCGCCGAGCCAACTTCTAAAAGGTCCGATTTTGTGCTCCGCGGCTCTAGCACTTGCCAGAAGCGGCCGGCGGAGGCCCCTCCCCCGCCGTCTATCCTCCCGAATATCGCCTCGGATTCACTTCTCCGCACGCCCTACCTTCCAGTAAGTGGTCGCTTCTCTGTTCAGAGAGTTGTTGCTACTCTCCTGTTCGAGCTCCTGTTGAGTTCGTAGGTGTTCAGAATGGTTTGATCCCTATTCAGCTGAATTCCTGAGACCAGACGAAATCTAGGTCTCCTACTCCTCCGCCATCTTGCTCCTATTTTATATACTTTAAATACTTGCACTATCACACTGTCTTATAATGTGCATGGTACATTTTTTTTTCTTTCACATCAGTGTATGAGTTCTTTGAAGGCAGGAAATGAGTCGTATCTTTGAACTCTGAGAATATCTACCCTATAGTATGTGCTCAATAAATGCTTGTTGACTAGAATTGAATTAAATGGATATTGAATACATTTAGTTTATCTATTTCTTCCTTGGCTTTGTTACTCCTAATTAGACTCCATCCAAGGATTATTTATACAACAGTTGCAAATTTAGAGATCCCATGTGGTTTAGGTTAATTGTGACAGTACATTATTAAAAAGAAAGGAAATAAAAATTCTACCATTCTAATTTTATTGGCATCTGTAAGCGACATTAAATGAGATTCAATTTAACAACTGGCACCACTCCTTCACTCTCCCCTTTTTCTTGTCATTTCATACCTTGCAGATACCCCTCCCAGGCCTTTCTCTCCCTATCTTTATTTTTCCCTGATTCCCTACCCACAGTGCTTCTACTGTTTCTCTGTCTCTTCCCTCACTTTCCTCCAAATTTAAGAAGGCAAGTGTTATACCTGCCCTCACCATCCTCTTCCCACTGTTTAATCCCATATCTCTCTGGTCCCAGTTTTGTAACCTGATCTGTGACTTGAACAAACTATTAATTCTTCCCCCACCCTGCCTCATTCCTCACTAATGGAGAGTCCTCTAAAAATTTCTATTTTTAAGTCTCAAAATGTCAAAATAGGGTTATAAAATGAGTGATATTTCTTGAGTATTTACATTTCTTGAACAAACACATTTAAGATAAAAAATGGAAATGTGTTCCAAGAATAATTACAGGATTTGTAACAATTCTTACTCATAGTATGCCAGAGGCAGTGTATTTTGATACTAGAACACATGTTAATTTTTTTTTCCCTTCAATACGTCCAGTGTATCCCTGCATCTGGCTGTCTAACTTGATTTAGAGAGAACATCAAAAAGACTTCATTTGGGGTTCATTTGTAAAGGAACAGCTCACACCAAATTTTCCATCTGACCCTAAATCCCACCACTGCTAAAAAAGATCACAGTGCAAAATACACCTGGAAATATTTTGTGTTAAATCTGGGTTCAAATTATGGCTCTTCAACTTCTTAGTTTTGTGATCTTAGGCAAGCAGCAAGCTTTCACTTCCAAAGAGGGCTCTCCTGCCTTTGAAAAGAGAGTATGTTTTCATGCCCTGAAGGATGACTGTTTCCCAAGAAAGGGTATGGATGTTTGAGTGCCTGAGTCCATCAGGAAGGTACATACCAGAAGGTCCTGTGGGAGGGCCTTGGGGGGTAGAGCACACATTTCCAGTGACAGACCAGTTACTCACTGGCTGTACAACTTCAGGCAAGTTACTTAGCCTCTCGGAGACTCATTTTTCTCAATCTGTTAAGTGAGAATTATAAAAGGATGCAGTTGGGGGTAGCTGGGTGGCTCAGTCAGTTAAGCGTCTGCCTTCAGCTCAGATCAGGATCCCAGACTCAGAGTCACAGGATCCAACCCCACATCCGGCTTCCTGTTCTGCGGGAAGTCTTTCTTCTCCCTCTGCCCCTCACCCTGCTCATGCTCGCTCTTGTGCGCCCTCACTCTCTCAGATAAATAAATAAATAAAATCTTTTTTTTAAAAATTAAAAAAAGAATGTATTTCATACAGCTGTTATGAGCATTAAATGGATGAAATGAGATAATTTCATATTAACATAGCATATTAACAGCACCTGCGTAGATTGACTATTAAACCTGTGTGTGTGTGTGTGTGTGTGTGTGTGTGTGTGTGTGTGTGTGTGTAATACGCTCTGTGTCTCTGCACTTGCTTGGAGACATGGCATGCTTAGAAGGCATGGAAGAATGAGAACAGGAAAGGTTAGGAGAAGGCATCTGGCAGTGATCAGCCGGGCAGGACTCCCATATCAGTACATGCATTATACTGTAGGGGGCACAGGAAGAACAACGATGACTCCACCTTTGTCTGTTCAGTTCCTTGATATAACCCATGCACTGGAAATAGTGTCTAGGGCATGGCAAGTGCTCAATAAACACTTGCCGAATCCCCCATGCTAACTAGCTAGCCATCTTGCATACAGTAGGTCTTCAATTAATGTTTGCTGAAAGAATGAAAATAATAACTCTAACTAACATTTACTGATCCTTTCCATATCCATGTACTTTTCTAAACTCTTTGTATGTGTAACCTCATTTAGTTGTCACTTGCACACTGCAAACTAGGCACTTTTATTAATGCCATTTTTTCAGAGAAAGGAAATAAGGTGCAGATAAGTTAAATCTCTTATATGTTCACAAAGCTGAAAACTGGTGAGGCCAGGATTCTGCCCCAGCCACTGTGACCCAGGCAACAGGAGCTTTAAGAATGCCAATGATTCTCTTTGCTTCCAGTTTTAAGTGCAGTAATATCCCTGGGGGTGGGATGCAGGGAATAATGATTTTGGTGAGGAATAAGGTTCAGTTTGCTCATTGTAATTAGAAATCATAATTTGTCCTCCCTATTATAGAGAAGAATTATTTTGAACATCAATAAAGCTAATATGAACTATCATAAAGTATATTACGTTTTACATTCTCTATACAGTAGTGTAACTAATAGAACATTGACTTTGGATTTCACAAACCTACATTCAAATTTTGGCCCCTTTTTATTAGTTTTATGGCCTTGGGCAAGTCATTCTGCCTTGCCTTTCTTATCTGTAAAGTAAGAAATATTAGACTGACTTTTGGGGTTATGATAATCATAAATGAGATAAAGCATGTAATAAGCCAAAAAACATTGCATGTGTAGATAGACAAGGACTAAATGCCCTGTCCTTTTTGTTGTTTGTTTTATGTAGAGCAGTTTGAACAGTCAGCGCCAATAATCAATCAGTGACTACTGTGGTTTCTTTAAATATAGCAGGACTATGATTGTAATTTCTTGAATAGTTACTACATGCACGTCTCACGTAGAGAAACTCAATAAATATAGCTCCTTAAGCCCACACTCCTCACTCCCCTTAGTCACTGCAGGAGATCCATCTCCACTTCTTCCTCAGTCCTGTGAGCTCCCTCTGACCTCATCTAAGTGGTCCCGCTGACTGCTTTCTGCCTCATCATCTGTAAAAGTAGTGTGTGTTTCCAGACCTGCGTTTTAATGAATATTTATGGTATAATTTACACCGGTGTGAGGCACACAATGGCTCCTTTCTGCATTGTTAAAAGATCTGGAGTTCTGGGCGGGGGGGGGGGGGGTGGGTAGTGGCGAGTGGGCAGTATTAGCGTCCAGTTTCCCTAGTTGCCATTAAGAAAATGTGTGCTGTAAAGTTTAGTGGAGTGAGGCTCCAGGGCCTGATTCATGCAACAGAGAAGCGCCTTTGCAAAGACTTTGTTTTCGTCTTTCCGTTACACATTTTGTTCCAAGAAAGTGCTGATCCCATTTGAGTTAAATATTAACTTAAGAACACTTTAGCAACTCATTAAGTCTTTTTTTGGGGGGGGGTCTCACTTCACTTGCAGGTGGAGTTCGTTATATTTAAGCTGGAGGGAGTCCTGTAATAAATTCATTCTCTCTCATACGCACACACATACACTGTCCTTGTAAGAAGCTTGAGATAGAATTAGTATTCTATGTGTAGACCAGTGGTTCTCTAGGTGGGGCAAGGGATATTGAGCAATGTCTGAAGGTATTTTAGGCTGTTAGAATTCAGGAGGTGCTGCTGATCTAATAAGTGGTGACCAGTGATGGTGCTAAATACCCAACAATGCACAGCAAAGTCCCCAACAATGAGGAACTACCTAACCCCCTATGTCAGTAATGCCAAATTTGGCTTGTGTAGGCCAGCGAGAAGTGTTTTATCACTGACTCTGTTTCGAAGACTATATATAGCCACCCCTGGAGAAATGTAATGTCAAGCTTTACACTAATTTATTTTCTGGCCACAAGGAGCTTGAGACAAATGTTGGATGTTTTTAAATAATCATAAGTCTAAGTTTGAATCCTAGTGCTACCATATTTTGGCTATGTGACTTTGGACAAGGTCTTCACATTTCTGATATTCAGTTTTCTATTTTTTTTTAAGTGATAATACCTACCTTAGAAATCTTTTATGCAGACTACATGCAATAATGTATTTAGAGCCCTAAACATGTCTGATATAGAGGAGGCTCCTGAAAAATTCTACTACAATATCTTTTTAATAATCATGTAATTAAAGGATTATCAGAGATCCTTGAAGTTGGCCTGCACACTCCAAGTATTAAGTTTCCATGGAGACTCAGGGCTGCTCTTCCATTTGTATACAATGTCCATTGTCAAGAGGAGGACATAAAATAGAGGTACATGCAGAGGGTTGTGAGGGCATCCCGAAAGGGCATGTAACCATACCAAAGAGAAGGGGTAAGAATTACACAAGAAGAAGATTAACTTAAGTTTAAAGTCTTATGACTCTGAGTTATCTAACATAGTCTTAAAAAGTCTGTTAACTTATTCTACTTTCTCACTGGATTCAGTCTTTATTCCTTCCACAAACTGTTGATATTACTATCATTAGCAATTGCATTGATGGTTTAATTAAAATTTGAACATTCCATCCAATTTCAGCCACCTGCTGTCTTTTATATCCACTCATATTTCAAAAGCACAGAATGTTCCCTTTTTTTAGAAGTTGGCCTTATCCACTGTGATTGGAACAAGAAGCCCAGAAAGGCTGTGTTGATGGAGCTTGGCAAATGTCCATTGATCTGGGTTCATGGCACATTTGTGACTTCCACACACCCCAAAAGTATAGATCCAGAAAGGTGTCCTTAATTACAACAATTACAGGGAAATCTCTAGTTGAAAGTATTTACTGTTAGTGGCGTAAGGTCAATCATCTCATTACTTATGAATCTATTTGTATTCCTTTTAGCAACTGAGTAGATATTTAGATCAATGTATTCTTAGCCTGCAGTATCCTACTCCTGATAAAGACACTGAACTCACATTGGAGTGGTAAACTATGTTTTTAAATGAGAAATGGTATGCCGTTTCTTTGGTCACCAAATAATGATATTTCTGATTTGTAGCTATTATAGAAAATTAAAAGAAGAGATGAAATTGCAAACTGCCACAGTACCCAAAAAAATTTGATGAGAAAGGTTGGAAATAACTCTATGATTCCTACCTGAGATTGGAGTATTTACTACTGTGTGTCCTTTGAATTGTGTTCAGCTGATGGATGTATGGGAGCTATACATTCATCGTGTGCATGTGTCTCATGTTCTACTGTGGATACTTCAGGGGCAGGATCAGAATTTGAGCCATCTTAGTATACTCAATGCCCAGCACTATACCTGGCATACAACAGGCTTTCAGTGACTGCTTGTTGAATAAATTATTTGTTTATGGTCTCATATTAGGACCCAGGACACAGTGGACTCTGTAGCTTATCACCCATTCATCCAGTTGGCCAGTGCAAGAACTTGTAATCATTCTTGACCCCTCTCTTTTGCCCACAGCCCACATCCAAACCATCAGTAAGTTATGTCAGTACTACTTTTAAAACACATTTTCAAATCCATTCCTTCTCTCCACTTCTCCTACTTCCTCTCTCATCCAAGTCATCACCATTTCTCACCTGAACTAAAGGTCTCATCTGAACTTATCTCCCAGGGACCAGACTGAGTCAGATGCTCCTCCGCTCAACATCTCTTAGGGGCTCTTTATCTCACTTAGATGAAAGCTGAAATCCTTACAAAGAAAAACAAGACCTGGAACATTGATACCTCTCTCTATTATTCACACTGTTCCAGCTGCACTGGACTTTTTGTTGTTCTTCAAAATACAAGCAAGCTCTCATTTCAAAATGTTTACCTTTTCTACCTTGAATAGTCATCCATAAGAATTCTCTTGACTCATACCTTTTCTTTAGATCTCTGCTCTCTACCATTCTGTGTAATTATAGTAGCCTCACTCTGTACTCTACTTTCTTGTCTTACTCTTAACTCATGACTTATCCCATTCATCCATGCTAGAGTAAATACCGTCTGTTGCCCAAAATGTAAGCTCCTATGAGCAGGGACATTCTTAGTTCACTGTTGCAGAAGAGTGGCACTTGAAAGCTGCTCAGTCCTATGCTGAATGAGTGAATGGAAAGAAAGGAAGCCAGTGTAGCTGGACCAGAAGTGAGCAAAAGGAGGAGTGGACCACAGTAGGCAGTTCACAAATGGCAACTTATGTTATCATGCTATAGAGTTTGGCTTTTATCTTAAGGGTCAATAGAAAATCCCTAGAAGGGTTTTGTGTAGCACAGTGATAAGAAAAAAATTATGTTTTTGAAATATTAGCTACGTTGTAATAAAATAAATTAGTTACTTGGCACATAGTGGATGAGAGGAGAACAAGAGTGGAAACAGGGAAACAAGTTAGAAAGGTCTTGAAGTAACACAGGTAAGAGATGAAGACAGTGTGGGCTAGAGTAGTGGCTGTGGAAGATAAAGAGAAGTGGATAGGCTTGAAGCCTGTGTCAGAGTCAACAGGACTTAACATCAGACCAAATATGGGGCAAGAGGAGGTCAAGGAAGGAAAGAGAATAACTAATGGTTACTGTGTGGTTTTTGCTTGAACAACCTAGTGAATGGCAATGTTGTTTATCAGGAAAGACTGAAGGAATAATTATCTTGTATGAGGGAGGCAAAAGCTCTGTTTTGAATACTTCTTCTTTATTTTATTTTATTTATTTTAATTCAATTAATTAACATACAGTGTATTATTAGCTTCAGAGGTGGAGGTCAGTGATTCATCAGTTGTGTATGACACCCAGTGCTCATTACATCCCATGCCCTCCCTAATGCCCATCACCCAGTTACCCCATCTCACCCACCTCCTTCCCTCCAGCAACCCTTAGTTTGTTTCCTATAATTAAGAGTCTCTTATGGTTTGTCTCCTTCTCTGATTTCATCTTATTTTATTTTTCCCTCCCTTCCCTTATGATCCTCTGCTTTGTTTCTTAAATTCTACATGAGTAAAATCATATGATAATTGTCTTTCTCTGATTGACTTATTTCTCTTAGCATAATTCTCTGCATCCTCACCAATATTTGTTGTTTCCTGACTTGTTAATTTTAGCCATTCTGACTGGTGTGAGGTGGTATTTCCTTGTGGTTTGATGTTTTAAACACTTTTTCAAACATTCTGAGTTTTACGTAACTACTAGCTATTAAAATGAAGAAGGTCAGAGGCCTTGGATATATAAGCCTGGAAGTGAAAAAGATCTGGGATACAGTTACATATTTGAGATCCATCAAACTATAGATGATACTTAAGATCATGGGGCCAAATGAAATTATTTAGGGAGAGAACTATAGAAGAAGGCCTAGCCCTCATTCTCATTGAAAACAGAATCGAGTAAATACTTTGGCAACCATTTTAGCCTATTCCTTAAGCAGATGACAAAGGGAGGTGTGGAAGACAGTCTATTGGGAAATCCAAACAACAAAGAAAGGCTCACGATAAGAAAAAGAAAAAGAAAAAGAAAACTACAAGTCTGTGTTAATGAGCGAAGGAATCAGAGCTGTTTAAGGAGGGAAAGAACATGAGGAGGCTGTTGGATAATTTATAAAACTACAAAGAGTAGAGGTCTCAGTGAGGTCCAAGAATTGTCAGAGTGGTAGTATCTGAGAATGTGACCAAAAATTCAGAAAGTAGCCAGAGAATGTGATACTATGAATATCTATGCCATGATGTTGTCTTGCCATTTAGCAGTATATTTTCAGTCTCTGTTGATGTGATCGCTTATACTGACTTCAGTTATAAATTAAATGTATGTATATGAAAGTCTGTCTAAGATTCTCTAAATGACTGATGCTAATTACTCATAACTAGCAAAAGGCTCTTCCATATCTTTGTTTGCCTCGCATTACAATACTCTCTCTCTTGTCCTGCTCTGAATACTTTATGCCCTGTTACCATGTCTGCCAACTTCTCCTGAGTCTTTGTGCTTTCCCAAGGCAGTGAGCAAGGTACATTTATTGTGGGAAGAACAACTTCTTGGTTGAGGTCCTAGCTAAAAAATAGCCCCAGCATGCAGCACCATGTTACTTCCTGTGTAATTCTGTTTACTCCTCTTTGTGCATGAATATCTCCAGGATAATCCTATTTAATCCCATTAGTCTATATTACTACCTGGAACAACCAACAACCAAGTAGGTGCTAAATAAATAGTTATTGAGTCATTAGTGGATTTATGCCTTTAACACATGCATCTCCCACTTCCACCTCACACATTAACCAAAAAGAGAGCCAAAGCTGATGTTTAAGAAAATCTAAACAAAATGTGATCTATAAATTTAAAAATATCCACCCTCTTAACAATGGAGAATTTCTTGAGCAAACCTACTGTAGACATTTGCTATTGTTTTCCATGGTTTTTTTTCTTTGTATTATCTAAAAGTAATCATTTATAATGTATGACCTATTTATATGTTAACACTATTTGTTCTTGAAAAATAGTACATGATTTGAATATTTGTTCCAGCTTATTACTGCTTCACTTAAACACACACACACACACACACACACACACAGAAATTTCATTAAAATCTTTGTGCCTTTGAGGATTATCATTGCTTAGTCACTTAATCCTGTAGGAAATACTGACTGCTGATATGTGGCCTAAAAAGTAGGCTGGCTCTGAGAGTTGGATTTCTAAGGGCCAGAGGCTAA
Organism: Eumetopias jubatus; assembly: GCF_037043125.1. Classification (NCBI taxonomy): domain Eukaryota; kingdom Metazoa; phylum Chordata; class Mammalia; order Carnivora; family Otariidae; genus Eumetopias; species Eumetopias jubatus. The sequence continues at coordinate 60,873,813 of NW_028274819.1, read as the reverse complement.
GGCTCACCCCTGTTGCAATACCTATAAGAGTGCCTGACTGAAGACAAGAATAGACATTTCTGCAAAGAAGACATCCAAATGGCCAACAGACACATGAAAAGGTGCTCAACATCACTCGGCATCAGGGAAATACAAATCAAAATCTCAGTGAGATACCACCCCACACCAGTTAGAATGGCTAAAACTAACAAGTCAGGAAACAACAGATATTGGCAAGGATGCGGAGAAAGGGGAACCCTCCCACACTGTTGGTGGGAATGCAAACTGGTGCAGCCACTCTGGAAAACAGTATGGAGGTTCCTCCAAAAGTTGAAAATAGAGCTACCCTATGACCCAGCAATTGCACTACTGGGTATTTACCCCAAAGATACAAATGTAGTAATCTGAAGGGGTGCGTGCACCCCAAGGTTTATAGCAGCAATGTCCACAATAGACAAACTGTGGAAAGAGCCCAGATGTCCATCGACAGATGAATGGATAAAGAAGATGTGGTATATATATATATATGTAATATTATGCAGCCATCAAAAAAATGAAATCTTGCCATTTGCAACAACGTGGATGGAACTAGAGGGTATTATGCTAAGCGAAATGTCAATCAGAGAAAGGTAAGTATCATATGATCTCACTTATATGAAGAATTTGAGAAACAAGACAGAGGATCATAGGGGAAGGGAGGGAAAAACGAAACAAGGTGAAACCAGAGAGGGAGAGAAACCATAAGAGACTCTTAATCTCAGGAAACAAACTGAGGGTTGCTGGAGTGGGGGTGGGGTGGGAGGGATGGGGTGGCTGGGTGATGGACATTGGGGAGGGTATGTGCTATGGTGAGTACTGTGAATTGTGTAAGACTGATGAATCACAGACCTGTAACCCTGAAACAAAGAATACATTATATGTTAATAAAAAAAATTAACAAAAAAAAGAGTGCCTGACCAACAGCAGTTGCTCAACAAATATTCCTAAATAAATGAATGAAGAGACAGTCTCCTACAGGAGCTGCATCTCCCACTAGTTGCAAGAAAGGATAGAGAGCTGAGAATCCAGTGATACTTGCTTGTGAATGTGCATGTGTATGTGTGAGGGAAGAATGGCACCAATTGGAGAAGATCATATAAGATCAAATCAGAAGATCATATTGTTGAAGAAAGTTAAGAGTGTGGGAAAAGGAAACAAAGGGAATAAGGCAATTCTCTTTGAGTAGCTGACCCTGAGTTTTTTTCTCTTCATTAGCCTTTGACAGTCTCTGGGAGGTGATCATTGTATTTAATGGTCCAGAAGAAGAGAAATAATCATATTTATCAATGGCACTTGTGAACATTAAGAACAAACTTTGAAGTGGACATAGAAGTACTTGCATCATGTCTGGATAAGTGAGGCCATGTAGAGTTTAATCAATGGAGTTATACATCTCAGGGCATTGGAGAGAAAGTTTCTTTTATGATAAGAAGAAAGATGCTGTGTAGAGTGGTTTGAATGTTTATATTTGACCAGCAATGATAGGCAGACCCTCCAACAAATTATTAATAGTGTTCATTCAACAACAACAACTGGGTACTTACTGTGGAGCTTGCACAGTTCTTGGCACAGGCGATAAAGTATGGACAAAGAGACATCCCCTGCCTTCATGGAGTTTGCATTCTAGGGAGTTGGTGGATTTGTTGGAAATATAAAACACCCAGGCTACCTGACTTACATATGAAGAAGGAAAAAAAAGCATATCATATATATTTGCATTAACGTGGAAAATTGATAATATTTTCTGTTTGATGTTGACAACATCTATTGACCTATGTCTGCATTTCTGTGTGACATGCAAATGCTAGAGATTTAAATTTCAGAAATGACCCCACTGCTCCAAGACCAGAAAGAAGGACTAGATATTTTATAAAGTGAAAAACTCAAGTACAGAGCCCAATGTATAGTAGATATTCAATCAATGTCAATTTGCTTCTTTTTTTTTCTCCTATCACATCTTTTTTTCCTTAAAAATTTGCCTGAGTACTGCCACTTGGTTTAAAACTGAGAGAAGCAAAAACACATACATGGAGACTATGAGAAATAAGATTTAAAATATGTATTAATATGGGTTATTTTATTCAAGTGAGTAACTTATTTCAACCCTAATGTGGAGAAAGGCAAAAGAGAGGAAGAGATCCCCTTCAGACATGATTAACTGTCAATCATTCTTCTGTTAGTGGCTGAAGGGCAACAGGAAGTGTGATAGTTCTGATCCTGCTGATTAAATCAAGAGCACATAGGTTTGAAGGGCAAGGATAGAAGATTAAGTTAAATCATAGAAATTCAACGGGAGGAAATAACAATTAAGTCAGTCAACCTATCTCCTGCCAAGGAAAGGGAACATTTTTAGAACAGCACTTTGTCACCGGTGCAGTGTTGACAATCGAAATTTGTAAAGCCCATTCAATTCATTCATTCCATATGTATTTATTGAATGTCCATTGCGTACCAGAAACTGTTCTGGGCACTGAGAATAAAGTCATGAATTGTCAAAGTCTGTATCTTCCTGAAGCATATGATATATGCTGGGACTACACAATAAACAAAGTATCAGTAGGGATAAGTGTGAAGAAAAAGAAGTTAGTTAATGCCCAGAATGTTACTTATACCACTTTCCATTGGTCAAGTAAGTTCCTGAGGCCAGGAAAGATTCAGTAGGAGGAGAAACAGAATTAAGCTCCACCTTTTAAAAAGAGGGGTAGCCATAATTTAGAGTCTTCTTTAATCTCCCACAGTCACCTGTGGAGAATATAAGCAGGGGAGCCAGAGGGTCCTACTAACATTTTAAAAGGCTTACTCTGACTACTATATACCCAATGAACTGGGGAGTAGAGGTTGCAAAGGTGAAAGCAGAAAGGTCCATTGTCCACATTTCACCCTAATTTATTTCAGCTTTGGGTCCTCTTGACTCTCATTAGCAGAGTTATAGCAAAAAAATTAATTAGAATGATAACACATGACTCAGGACTGCATATTGATTGATTTTCATGTGGGATACAATATGTGAGGCATTTTCTTTTTTTTTAGATTTTATTTATTTATTTATTTGAGAGAGCGAGAATGAGAGAGAGAGAGAGAGAGCACATGAGAGGGGGGAGGGTCAGAGGGAGAAGCAGACTCCCTGCTGAGCAGCAGGGAGCCCGATGCGGGACTCGATCCCGGGACTCCAGGATCATGACCTGAGTTGGAGGCAGTCGCTTAACCAACTGAGCCACCCAGGCGCCCTGTGATGCAATTTCATTCACGTGTGTAGCAAATACTGTGTGAGAACCTATTATGTTCCAGCACTGGGGTCACTGTGATGGACAGCTACAACCTCTGTCTTCAGGAAGCTTACCATATAGCTGGGAAAGAGACAAATACCATGTAAATTTCAACATATTTTCCAAATGGGCAGTGTTAGTTAGAATTGTGGTTTCTCCATTTTCATGGTAAAACATTGATCTGATCATCTGCTTACTTTCAAAATATAAAACTCCACTCTTTTTTTTTACAATATAGAATACCTGCTTCTCAGATTATCATCATAGATTGTCATCTTATAATTACTCATACTGAAGTTTATAAAAGCCCAAATTATCAGACTGATGGTTTGTCTAAAGTGTTTGGTATCTGTCTGCTCCCAGAGGAATCCTGTGGAGTGAAGTGAACCACTAGAGGGCTATTCTTATCACTTTGACCTTATCTTCCAAGGCCTTCTCCTGAATTGACTTTAATTACACATCCATAGCTTCTCCATTTAATGAAATTATTCATTTTTAAAAGATTTTATTCATTTATGTGTGAAAGAGAGTACAGGAGGGGAGAGGTACAGAAGGAGATGCAGACTCTCTACTGAGCAGGGAGCCCAATGTGGGGCTTGATCCTGGGACCCTGGGATCATGACCTGAGCCAAAGGCAGACGCTTAACCAACTAAGCCACCCAGGCATGCCTGAAATTATTCATTTTTAAGATCCAGTTAAACATGACACCTCCTCCACAAAGCCTTCCTTGATGCCCCTCAGTGAAAATCACACAGTAGATTGCTTCTACCCTGTTTAATGTACTTAAATAAGTGTTTAATTCTTCCTTTTTATATAATTAGTGGCAATCATTAGTAAAATGAAGAAGTATTAGAACTATAATTTTTAACCACCTACTATGTGTCAGGAAAGATAAAGTTCCTACATTTCCCTTAATGTTGACAGAAATTCTTTAGAGACAGTTAATATTGCATCCATTTATAGAAAAAGAAACTGAGGTTCAAAGAGTTTAAATGATTTTATCTGGAGTTACACACTTAATAGTTTATTATAGGATTCAGGCTTCAACCTTAATTCAGTTTGGACTTTATAGTGTATTGAATAGTGTCCCCCCAAAATTCATGTCTACTTGGGACCTTCCAATGGAAGGTTTCCTTATTTGGAAATAGGATCTTGGAAGATATAATTAAAATACTGAGATGAGGTTATACTGGATTAAGGGTGAGCCCAATACCCAATGAGAACTTCCTTATAAGAGTCAGAAAAAAAAAAAAAAAACTGGAAAAGACACAGAGGGAAGATGGTCACGTAGAGACAGAGGCAGAGACTGGAGCTATGCTATCATCAGCCCAAAACCACTAGGAGCCACCAGAAGCTGGAAGAGATAAGGAAGGAGTTTCCCCTGGAGCCTGCAGAGAAATTGTTGTCATGCCGACAACTTGGTTTTGTACTTTTGGCCTCCAGAACTCAGAGAACAAATTGTTATTGTTTCTAGCACCCAGTTTCTGCCAGAAAGAGTGAAGCCACAATATAGACTTAGTGACTAAATGTTTCCAAGCCACTCGATATGAGTGTCAATAAAGACGTTATGGCAAACTCTAAAGTCCATTCTCTTTTCCTTGAACCTCTTTCCACTACAGGATTGTACTTTTATTTGTCCTAGGATTTTGGGGTAATCTTTCAACTTTCACTTTGGACTTTTCAAAAATGCCACCCCACCCCACCAACTGCCTCCTGAAAAGAAGTAGGAGTGATAGAGGAAAATACTTTGGGATGATTTTGTGGCAAGTTGCAGACATTCATCTTCAACTAGAATATCTAGAAGGGGGAATTTGTTGAATTCTGTCACCAAATAGAAGAAGAACAGGGATGTAGGGAGGCCTCTAATATAATAGGAACAAGGGTCTGGAGCTCCACCAAGTCTCCCTCTCCATCTCCCACCCCTCCTTCCTTTTGCAACTGGCCTTCATCTCAGCCAACGAAGCAGCAGAAAAATATCTGTGGCTCCCATCTTGCTAAGTAAGACCACCACGTACAAACAGACTTTTTCCTTAACTTCCAAGTTGCAGATTCCTGGGAAAGGTTTGTGACTGGCCAACCTGGATCACATGTGCACACGCATATCAAGGAGGCAGAGTTCTGAGATCCACTGTTCCCACTAGGACTATGCAGTGATAGCAGACACAAAGAACATTTTCCCGAGAAGTAGAATGCTGTTACCAGAAGAGAAGTCTGTCACTGAGGCAGATATAGACATCGGTATCAGTGTAGATCATTTCCATGTAAATGGTATTCAGCTAGGTTCTTGGATAAGACTTTTGCTTGCAAAAGGCCGGAAAGAGTGAAGCCACAATATAGACTTAGTGCCTATATGTTTCCAAGACACTCAATATGAGTGTCAATAAAGATGTTAGAATCTAATATAAAACTTTTTTTTTTCAAAAGGGCCAGTGGCTGGCAAGAGCTCTTTTGAATAGATGTAGAAATGCAAGCACTAGAACTTTCATTATCCAGATTATATCACCCAGACTTACGTGAAAGAGCTGTTCCAATAAATAACGATGATCTGATCTTTTTTCCAAATATTGCAGATGGCAGTATCTTCAGAGCTAACTTCCTCTGATTGCAAAGAAAACCCTGAACATAACAAAAGAGAGAAAAGATGGGGGGAGGGGTAGCGTGAGGATGAACTGCTTTCCCCTGTACCTGCTCCTCCATGGGAAAGGGCTGGCTGAGGGGGTCAGGCAGCAGAATTGCAGGGCCACTGAACTGCTTTCCCTGGAGGGCCATCGAAGTCTTCCTTTTGCCAAATTGAGGATAAATCTTAAAACGTTGACTTCTTAGGTAGATTTGGCCATCTTTTAGGAAGGTAGTTTGGGTCAGGATGGAATCAACCTTAGAAGCATCCTTTCTCCAACATACAAATACAGGTGCCTCAAAGTGAAAAGAAGCAGCTCTGGTGGACACTATCTCAGAGCAGAAGGGACATCAGCCCGCTCACATGTTGCTTCCCCAGAGAAGCTTTCCTTGTGATTGTGTCGTACTTTGCAGTATCCCTGCTATAATCCACCTCAAGACATAACTGTTTGCATATTTTTGTTTCTTCCCATTGGGCTAAGTGTCTTCAGGTTAGGGATCTTCCTTCCCTTCTTTATGTTTATGTCCCCTGTGCCCAGCACAGGGCTCTGTGTACAATGGTGGCTCAATGCATTTGTTTCGGTACAAAGACGAAAGCAGCAAGAAACTGAGGGGAAATGAAGAGAGGAAGTTAATTTTTCTTATTTCTCACTAGAAAAGGAAAATCAAATGAGCCAAGAGAGAGGATTAGCAGGAAATGATTGTGTATCTCCTTACAGATACTTTGATAGACAGTTTACATTCTTTGCCTTATTTTATCATCCCCGAAGTGCCTGTTTCCTGAATTCTTCTGTGATAAGACAGGGTATTAATATGTAATTCAATGAGGTGCATACTATTATCTCCACTTTGCATATGAGAAAAGTTAGGCCCAGAGAAGTTAAGAGAATAACCCAAGGTCATATAATAACTACTGGTTTTCCTCAGTCTCAGTCCACTAAGGATTAGAGACAACTTACGAGACTAAATACGATGTAACAGAAATATTGACCAATACTGGGACCAGGGAAGTGGCCTTTTAATTGAAAGCGGGCCTGGGCTTCATGGCCAGCTCTTCAGGCTCCAGAGACCCTTCTCTTTACCAGTACCACACCACATTACTGAGAGCAATGTAAGCCAGCGGATCCTACACTGGGTAGGGCAACGTCACAGAATCAGAGCCTAAAGACAAGGCGTGTCGGAATGTAAAATTAACCATGTATGTTCCTTGTGTTGTTGATACCCACTTAGGTGTTTGGATGGTTTTCAATAATTGAGGACATAGATTTTATTCATATGCAGATGAGTGATCACAGTGAGGAGTGGTAAAGCATCCGTCTAATGGCAGAAACCCCACTCTGAGCCCCAGCCCAGTTCTCCACTATAATAAGGCAATTGACCATTCTTTATTGACTGCGTGATTACTGTTGTAGCTGCATGAATGGCTCAGAGACCAGTATCTTCTGGTTTTTACCAGGTGATCCCAGGGCTGCTGTTTTCTCTCCTGAGCATCTTTGCCAAGTCCAAGGAGCCACCGCCAGACTGCAGTCCTTTATTTATTTTTTTTAAAGACTTTATTTATTTATTTGACAGAGGGAGAGAGAGCACAAGCAGGGGGAGTGGAAGAGGGAAAGGGAGAAGCCCCCGATGCAAGGCTTGATCCCAGGACCCAGGACTCATGACCCACGACAAAGGCAGATGCTTAACTGACTGAGCCACCCAGGCATCCCCAGACTGAAGTCCTTTATTTATTTATTTTTTTAACGCTTCCTTCTTTTTGGTTGTTTTCTTTTTTTTTTTTTTTTAAGACTCTACCCATTTATTTGACAGAGAGACACAGCGAGAGAGGGAACACAAGCAGGGGGAGTGGGAGAGGGAGAAGCAGGCCTCCCACCCAGCAGGGAGCCCGATGCGGGGCTCGATCCCAGGACCCCGGGACCATGACCCAAGCTGAAGGCAGACGCTCAACCTTCTGAGCCATCCAGGTGCCCCCAGACTGAAGTCCTTTAAATGGTGGTTTCACTTGTAGGAATACTGGATCTGGAGGCAATACATGGGAAAAAATTATGTATGTATATGTGTGTATATATGCACATGTGTACATACACTCATATGTTCATATACACATATACAAACATGCAATATTTTCTGTAGTCCCAGGCCCTTCGTTAACCACTGGCTGTGGGCCACACCACAGGCTGGGTATCACTGAGGGCTCCTCCACCCCCAAGGCCTAAGTCTCCCATAACTTCCTCCTTTTGTGGCCTCCTTTCCATCCGGCTCTGACTCTGCACTCCCACTGTATACGTTCCTACTGTAAGAGTTATTGACTCTATATCCAGTTCTAAATTTATTCCCTCGATTAAGGCTGGAGGATTCTGAAAGATTTCTGAAAAGCTGGTTTCTAACCATACTATATAACTTCTTATGTTTTGCTTTTGACATTTCACTGAAATAGATAGTGGGTGGTTGCCTCATTTATAACAATCTCATCCACTTATTTTTATACACATTTCCACAGGCCCTTCATTTTGTAGAATAAGGTGATTATTGTGGTAAGGATGATAATACTAGTGATCATAACAAGTAAAAATAGAAAAGTTATTGAACTACTCTGTGCCAGGTACTGCGCTGGGTGTTTTTACTATTTTATGTCACTCAGTCCTCCAGAAAGTTTGTGAAGTGGTAATTACTGTTCTCATTTTAAGGACAGAATCTGAGGTTCTCAAAGGTTAAGTCACTTGCTTATGCTGACTTAGCCTTAAAGATGAAAAGCCGGGTGTAAATTCATGCGATCTAATTCTAGGTGTCATATCCCTTCAGCATCCCCTCCGTTGTCTCTTAGGTTCCATACATTTCATGGTACTTTCTACTTAAAAGCTAGAAATAGAGCAAAATCCTCACTTCTTCCCATTGCTTATAGGAATCAGGCCACCAGAACAAAATAATGAGCTTGATTAAGGTCAGGACCACGCCTTGGGCACTGAACACTTATGTGGTGATAGCGGGTATGGTGGTGAACAAAACGTCTGTGTTCTTGCCATCGTAAGAGTTACTCTTCAGTGGGCGAAACATATTCACCAATGAATGCCAAGAATTCCATAGCAAAGAGGAATAAGTACAGCTGTGACAGGAACCCTGACTAGCTAGAAGAATCAGGAAATAAATGGGCTTGGGAAAAATAAGTGTTCAAACATTAAGGAATGACAGGTGAAGTGGGAGCTTGGTGGTCATGAGAACCAAAGAGAGACCACGGTGGCCGGAGTTCAGCAAGTCACTCAGAGCGTCTCAAGATGGGCACAGAGGTGGGCAGGCATCAGCACATACAGGGAGTTCACATTGTAGTCCTGATTCCAGAAGCACTGAGAAGCCATCACAGAGTCTTGAACAAGACAGGGACGTGATCTGATTTGTGTTTTTAGATGACTGTATGTGGAGAACAGATGGGGTGTGGGAGTTGGCAAAGTGGAGGCAGGGAGAGGAGGTAGGATGGTGTTACCATTGTCAAGGTATGATGACAGAGCCTCCGGCTAATGTGATGGTAAGGAGGGTGGACAGAATCTGTCTTGTTTACCCTTGTGTTCCCAGCACTTAGTATGGGTGGCAGCTCGGGAAATGTTTGATAAATGAAGGAATAAACTCATGATGCATTTCAAGCACTAGGTAAGCCTGTCATTTTATCGTGTATCTTTGTGATTAGGTTGGGTGACCGTATCAAATCAGCTATCCTTTCTATTGCTATTATTACCACTCTTATAACTGAACACTTGTTAAGTGTTTATTTTATGTGAGACACGTGCCATGTGTGCTAAGCATTGTACATACATTATTTGGTTTAATCAGTCAGTAGCCCTGTGTTTTAAGGCATTTCATCCCCATTTTATAGATGAGGAAACCATAACTGAGGAGAGGTTAAGAACAAAAATTTATTCAGTCAACTGTATCAATCAATAGATGAATATATACTTTAATTAACTCATTCAAAGAGGGTTTAATTTTAAGGTGACTTGTTATAAAAGTACAGGCAAAATATAGGAGGACCACAAAGGGCAGTGTAGAAACTCAGGGGTAGCAGAAGGAAAGCTGATACCACCCTACTTCTGAAAGCTTTGGAGGTCGGGGGGGAAGAGGTTACTGGGGCCTTGAGTGAGAGAGACACGTATGGTAGCCTATCTTGAAAAGTACAGTGACCCTTGATCAAGGCACACAGCCCACTCCCAGGGGAGCTTCCAGGGGGAACAACAGAAACTTAAACATTCTGACCTCACTCTCTTTCCTCCCACTACTGTCCCCTTGGGGTTCCCCACTGGCTGAACCCCATGGAAGTTAGAAGGCACAAGAGCTCTGTTGACGTAGTACATACAGGACAGCTTCCTAGGACAGATAACAGCATGGGGAAGAATGGAACTGAGAAGCAAACAAGCTATCTGGCATGGAAACCAGTATTTATTGACAGCCTATGGTGTTGATAAATATTATATATCAACTTGGCTAGGCTATGTTGCCCAGATGTTTGGTCAAACTCCAGTTTGCATGTTTCCGTGAAGGTTATTTTTTAGATGTTACGAACATTTAAATTATTAGGCCTTGAGTAAAGCAGATTACAATCCATAATGTGAGTGGGCCACCTGCAACCAACTGAAGGTGCTAAGAAAAAAATACTTCTCTGGAGAAAGAAGGAATTCTGCCTCCAGGCTCCCTTCAGGCTCAAGACTGCGATGACAGCCCCGACCTGGGTCTCTAGCTTGCCAGCCTCGCAAGCCCCTGCAATCACATAAGCCATCCTTAATAGCTCTCTCAGCCCTTCCCTTCCTTCTTCCCTTCCTCCTTCCCTCTGTCTCTTCCTCCCTTTCTCTCACCCTATACAGAGAGAGAGCTGGACTCTGTTTCTCTGGAGAACGCTGGTCTGGTTTAAGGAGAGAGGCCAAGGGCCGGAGGCAGCAGGCCAAGGGTTGGAATCCGGGCTTTAGTTGCATCTGTCTCTGAGCTGCCTCCTCTTAGCTGGCGTTGAGCTGCCTTGTAGAGACGCAAGTGTTTGAGGCCAAGCCTGGGCATCAGCAAGCCCTGTGCCTCAAATCGTTTCTCGCCTACTTGTCTCCCGGTGTCCCAGGCCTTAGGTCCTTTTTTTTTTTTTTTTAAGATTTTATTTATTTATTTGACAGAGACACAGCGAGAGAGGGAACACAAGCAGGGGGAGTGGGAGAGGGAGAAGCAGGCTTCCCGCAGAGCAGGGAGCCCGATGTGGGGCTCAATCCCAGGATCCTGGGATCGTGACCTGAGCCGAAGGCAGATGCTTAACGATTGAGCCACCCAGGCGCCCCCCCCAGGCCTTAATTCCTTGTTGACACCTGTGTCGACCCCAGACTATCTTACTTGACTCCAGACTAACGCGCAGGTGTTGGCTCTCGTGCTGGGTTTGCTCAAATTTGTCATCATTGTAGTGCATTTTCTTTGTGCTTGACCAGAGCTGACACCCTTGCTGCCCCGTTTCCCTCTCCTAGCCCTGTCCCCAGGGTTTCACTCTTGGATTTCAGCCATGACTACCTCTCTGAAGTTGTGTAATCAAGACAGAACACTGAACATGTGACCTGGTATGTCTAAACCTACCTGAGACTCCATTTCTTCCCTAAGATGGAACTAAGTTCCTTCTGTCTCGGGGCCTGTGAGTTCTATACTTGTAATCATCCTTCTTGTTGCCAGACGCTAAATGGTTGTTTTCCTAATATATAGAGAACAGGGAGCTGGGCCTGACCTCCGCTGACAAGAATGCTATCCACCTTGTGCCCTGTACCTGTTGTCATGGAGTAAAGCTCTATCTCTGACTCAACAACAGAAATATCCCATTTGTAACTATGCCAAACTAATGCGTATTAGTTTATCTTATTTGAATGAGGTGCTTGTTTTCAAACCAGGAAGGCAAAACGCAAGTAATAAAACAGCCCCAACTACTGCTGTTTTACATTTTTTTACTGTATCCTCTGCCTGCAAAGTCAAAAGTGCATTAAAAAGTAATATTGTGCTGAGCTCAGACATATGCAAACGTCTCTAGATATCTTGTCTCAATAAAGTTTATAGAATGCATTCCCAAAGGTCTGACAACAAAACAGAGTAAATCGCAAGGCTCATAAAAATATAATGCATGCCTTTTTTTTTTTTTTTTTTGCTTACATAAACACTAGCAGATGCAATGAGAAAGGGAGTGTCTGGGTTTAAGAGGAGGCTCCTTCTCATAAAAGCCCTTTTTATCGTTAGCCACCAACACAGAATGAATTAGCTCTGAGAGCCACACAAACTTGGAGACATCAGGAAAGAGGGAGGGTTTGAATACATTGCAAATGGTTAGAATCTTCCGGGCATACTTTGCTTCATGCATTAGATTACCTGGCCAATTTCTTTACTCAACCTTTTAACCAAATTTTATTGGCTACCTTTTAACCAAATTTTATTGACTACCTGCTATGCTAAACCTGATGGCAGGCACTCTGAATACAGAGGAAATTGATACAGATGCTGTTTTCAAGGAATTCACACTCATGTAATGAAGAAGCATGTGTAGAAAAACTAACCACAATTAAGTGCTATAATAGGAATAACATTTCTTCAAATTTTTGATACATTGATCTGTTATGCATATTTGGCTAATGCCAAAATAATTATGCCCAATTTGACAAGCCAAATTTTATTATTATTGTGTCTAGGAATAGCAAATATCAAATATGTTTGGGACATCATTGCTAATATTTATTAAACACTGGCAATGTGCCAAGCTCTTTTCAAAGCAATTTATAGTATGGACTTCAGAGCAACCCTAAATATCAGGTGCTATTGTCTTTTCCAAGTTTACAGGTGAGGAAACTGAGGCTGAGGGAAGTTAAAAGACTTGATCAAAGTCACATGGCTTCTAAGTAGCAGAGCTAGGATTTGAACCTTGACACTTAGCCCCAGAAACCGCACTTTTAGCCAATACACTGCACCATTTGTCATGTGTGTGCTATGCAACAGCCTGAGTTTATGGGTAATATTCCCCCCATGTCTTGCACAGTCTCTTGCCTCATCAGGGATAGAGCTAGGATTTGATAAGGCACCTGTAATCGTGGAGAACATTGCCATCTTTTGTACTGGACCACTGTGAGATGGAGGGAAAGCCTTATTCATTCATTTAACCTGCATCCTTTTCCTTAGCAGGTCGGCTCCCAGACAGAACGCACACTGAGGCAGAAATGTCATATAGCTTTATTATGTTAGCAATTTCACATCATGTTATATCAGGATCTCCCTGTATTAATACTGCTTTTCTCTGAAAGATCACATTACTGCTTGTTCCCATCAAACAAAACTCTGAGTTTCCTGTAAACACAGCCCCTGGGTTACTCGCAGTCTTGCACAAGTACGGCAGCCTCCTTGCTGAAAGAATGCATGTGCAGGAAGCCCTAGACTGGATTTCCCATTGGTTGGCAGCAATTGTCAGATCATAGATACTTAGAAATTGGAAGGACAATAAAAATAGAGATAAAGGAGCACTCTTCAATACTTCTATCCAGTGAAAGAGAATTATGGTGCATTGGACAACTATAAGATACAAGGTATGGCTTTTTACCTGCATTTCCTTATTTAATGCTGAGAAATACTTCAAAGGGTACACAAAGTATACCCATTTGATAAATAAATATATAAACTAATATCAAGAAGATTTGAGAGATTTGCCGAATTCCACACAGCTACTAGATGCAAGGCCTGTCCTTTGTCTACAACATTCTATAGCTCAGATCTACTTTAGCCCTAGCCCAGCCTAACTTATTAATATACACTCCAGACTACAAGATCTGCAACAAGTGTGAGGTCATCACCATTTATGTAAGCATCAGCACCCCACTATGATGCGCCATGGGCAGAAGCAGGAGAGGGAGACGTGCTGATGTTTCTCAGCCTAAGAAGCTGTGATGTGTTAGAATGAAGGTAGGCTTTGCTCGTCCCCTCTAAATGTACGGCATTCAGACAAAACAATCCAACAGAAAAGCCTAATCCGCTCCATTTGCAATTCCGTTTATTTAATAAGGTGTGCTTAAGTTTTCCCATCCTTCCGTGGCCTTGTAACAGAGTTCTGTGGGACCAGGGGGGAGCTGCATGCTGGAAAATTGAAACCAATGATTCACAGCCCTCACCACATGGAATCCTGCACCCAGGCCTGCTCCAGAGAATACCTCTGATAAGCCAGTAAACTGACACCTTTCATTAGGGATTATTGTAATATTTTGCCCATAGTATGAATTGTACATGTCAAGTAGACCTAAATAGGTAAAAGGACAGTTAAATGCAAGAGTGACAAGGTCAATTCTTTTGACTCCAGACATAAATTTATGATTTTGTCTGGGTTCACATAGGAGGAGAAAGGAAAAGGAAAGTAATTACATGTATTAGGTCTACTTTGGATTCCATCCCATCTCAAGCCAAACCCACATGTTTCCATGAGGTGCTAGACATACAACTGCCATTATCATCAGTAATGAAATCATTACAATGGAAGGCAGTGTGGTTTTTCATGGGAATTTTATTTACATATCCTATGTAATTCCCAGGCTCTTGCAGGTATTTATAGTTAAATTAAAGGGTAGTTGTGAATGTCTCAACAGGCTGGTTGGGGCTGTCTTAACACCTGTGTGCCCAATAAGACACCTTGACATAATTTAGTTTTTAGGCCTCCCATAATCCATTCTAGAAAGTCATGTACACACAGGATTTGACTGTGTATAGACACACTGGTGAATATTCCTAAATACAGAAGCACAGCCAGATAAAGGACTATTGGAAAGAGGTTTCACCAAAGGGAAGGGGAAGGGGGAAGAATTTGAATGTTGTAGGATGACAGGACAAAGCTTGGACTTTGACATCAGGCACCCTAAGCTTAAATGTCAGCTACAACTCTTCCCAGCTTCACTGATCCAGGTATTTAGAGTTCATAAGCCTTTGTTTTACCATCTTAAAAAGTACATTTGTCTCCTAAGTGTATTTTGCAGTATGGTTTTGAAAAGAGAAATATATAATATGGTAGACTTAGGAAGAATTCAAGAAATGTATTTTTTCCCTTTATATATGTAATTTAGTTTGTTTCTAAAAAAATATTTGCAGGTACTTTTAACCCCATTTATAAAAGAAGAAACCAAGAATTCCAAAAACTTTTGGCCAGGGGTGCCTAGGTGGCTCAGTTGGTTGAGCATCCCACTCTTGATTTCAGCTCAGATCATGATCCTGGGGTCTTGGGATCGAGCCCCACGTCGAGCCCTGCATCGGGCTCCCTGCTCACTGGGCAGTCTCCTGGAGATTCTCTCTCTCCTTTTCCCTCTGCCCCTACAGCCACTTGTGCACTCGCTCTCTCTCTCTCTCTCTCTCAAATAAATCTTTAAAAAATAAAAATAGAAAATAAGAACATTTGGCCAACTTGCCCAGAGCTAGGATAATACAGAGTCATATTTTTTACATAGGACCATTCCTCAGTGGGCAGGAGCTCTAGGCAAGCAATTTTTGTGTAATTCTTGTCTGTAGAAACATTTGAGTCACTCCAAATCAACATGCCCACACAATTCCAGCAGCTCAAACTCTCAAAATCCCACTCAATTAATAATGCCTTGTTAGAAATATGCCCTTTTCTAAGTTTACTAGCATCCAAGTGAGTTATTCTCTCCATTGCATAGATAAGAAAACTAAGATTGTATTGTATATTACGCAGCAGAACCAGGACCAGAATCTGGATCTTCCACCTCCTAGACTACCATATTCTAGGACATTATTTTGGACTGGAATCTTGTGGAGTTATTTTCTGTTTTTTATAGCCCTTAACTGTATTCAATCCTTGGTCTGTTATATGGATCAATGTACTTTCATTAGACTCCTTATTGGAGTGGGGATAGAGAGTAAAGAAAGAAAATCACATAATAAAGTGTGCTAAGTCAAGGGGAAGAACTATTCTGTGTTAATTGAGTATAATTCCTTGACTTTGAACAAGTCCTGGGACTTTCTCAAACCTCGAAATTGTGAACTCTTCTACTGGACCAAGGATGTGGGCAGAAATCACTGTACTTTTCTGAGCCTCTGTATTATTCATTAGCATAGTAAATCACAGGGGTTATTGAAGTTTATTCTTAAAAGCAAAATAATTAGGGCGCCTGGGTGGCTCAGTTGCTTAAGCAACTGCCTTCGGCTCAAGTCATGATCCTGGAGTCCCAGGATCGAGTCCCGCATCGAGTCCCGCATCGGGCTCCCTGCTCGGCAGAGAGTCTGCTTCTCCCTCTGACCCTCCCCCCTCTCATGTGCTCCCTCTCTCTCATTCTCTCTGTCTCAAATAAATAAATAAAATCTTTTTTAAAAAAAGCAAAATAATTAAGTACCTGGCATATAATAAATGTTCAATAAATGATCATTGTTACTAGTGGCAGAAGCAGTAGAGATACCTTACTTCTTCCTCAAGTAATTGTGAAGATAAAACACACTAATAATAATCAGGAGGGTTGCAACAATATTAAACATCTGCAACCATGCAAACTATTCTGCCACTGTATTTTATAACATCTCCTCGAAATAGCTGAATAAGTTCTTTCCTTTCCTCAGCATGATGCCTACAACTTATGGTTGGTACAAATCTCCACAGAACAGAGATGGATGGTTAGGAATCTGAAGGCAGCCTTTCTCAAAGTGTGCTCTAGAGAACACTAGTCCAGTCATAAATTCCATTAATATTAAGTGAAATAAAAAATATAAAGGGTAAGTGGTCAAATAATATACCAATATGTATATTAGTGCAATAAAACCTACAAACTGAAAATTTTTGCAATAAAGAAACATTTACATGTGACTCGTGTTGGGTTTTCTTGACACAAAACAAACAAAACGAAGGAACACAAGGACACTCTGGGGGTATTAGAGATGCCCATTACTTTGATGGTGGTAATGGTGTCATGGGAATTTGCTTATGTTCAGGCTCATCCAGTTGTGCACATTAAAGATATTCAGTCCTTTTTATATCAATTATACCTCAATAAAGCTGTTTTTAAAAAGAGAAACACTTGGGGCACTTGGCTGACTCAGTTGGAAGAGCATGTGACCCTTGATCTCAGGGTGGTGAGTTTGAGCCCCACGTCAGGTGTAGACATTACTTAAAAGAAAGAAAGAAGGAAGGAAAGAATTATTTCAGATTTCCTTCCCTTTAAAGAAAATAAAAAATGAAGAGAAACATTTAGATGAATTTAGCTAAGATACCAATTGAGTCCTAGAGTCATTTGTTTGTAGAATATTTATTATATACCACAGGAACACTCTAAACTTACATGGCTAGACCTGGACTTGTGCCCCACCAACACCTCACTGGTTTTGAGCAGATACTCAATAAAATGTAAGCATGTTGTTTACCTAATTTTTGGTTTTATTAAAGTCAAGTCATAATGATTTTTTCAAGTGGCCAGAAAACCAAGAGTTTCCCTGGTAGTCATTTTACAGGCTGAAGGTATGGCAGCATGGGAAATCTGTTTATAAAGAATAAGGGGGGGGGGGCCTGGGTGGCTCAGTCGTTAGGCGTCTGCCTTCAGCTTGGGTCATGATCCTAGGGTCCTGGGATCGAGCCCCACATCAGGCTCCCTGCTCTGTGGGAAGCCTGCTTCTCCCTCTCCCACTCCCCCTGCTTGTGTTCCCTCTCTCGCTGTGTCTCTCTCTGTCAAATAAATAAATAAAATCTTAAAAAAAAAAGAAGGGGGACATGTGAGAGTCACTTGAGTATGACACCTGTCATCCACTTATCACCAGGATACCGCAGACATTACCAGCCAGGCCAGTATCCTCTTTCTTTTAATGGCCAGTAAAGAGCAAGAGGAAGGACAGGGAAAAAAGGAAGTGTACAAAACTTCCAGGACTTCTATGAAACTTTAATAAAATCATGGTATTTCTCATTAGTTAAATTATTTGAATAGAGTGTTTATATATTATAAAGCCTGGGTGATTGTTTATGTATTTCCTTAGCATAAAACAATCTAGTTTACCTGTTCCGCCTCTTCCTGTTTATTGGAACATGCAACAGTAAAAGAGATAAGAGAAGAAGAGAGAAGAAAGGGAGAAATGAAAGGGAGGAGAGGATGAGGTATTGATTTTGGTCCAAGTGACTTAGCCTATAGAGTAATTGAGAAGGAAGGCCACAATAACCTCAACTCTTCTAAAAGTTTTCCAAGTGTCCTTCCCTACTGGTAATCTAATTCTGGTCTTACCATCTGAATTAACCAAGTCCCACCTCTGCAAAAGTGGCATACATTGGGCCAGAGCTCCTGGGTTTGAGTCTCAAGTTTTCTGAGTGGTGTGCATGATTTAGAGATCTTACAAAGGTTATTATTAGAATGATAACTTCAAGGTTTTTTTTAAATCACTTTATTTTTATTTTTATTTATTTTTTAAAGATTTTATTTATTTATTTAAGAGAGAGAGTGAGAGAGAGAGAACATGAGTGGGGCAGGGTGGGGAGAGGGGTAGAGGGAGAAGCAGGCTCCCTGCTCAGCAGGGAGCCTAACCTGGGGCTCGATCCCAGCACCCTGGGATCATGACCCAAGCCGAAGGCAGCTGCTTAACGAACTGGGCCACCCAGGTGCCCCTAAATCACTTCATTTGTTTTTAAATGCAGTACCAGATAATGACTGTAGAGCTTGGAAATATTTTAGCATTTTCCTTTGGACAGATGGGAGCTTAAATACTGGCTATATCATTTGTTAATTGTGAGACTATGGGAAAATTACTTTGGATCCCTGCACTTTATTTTCCTCAATTCATCAGGATGATAACTATTGTACAGTGTTGTGATGAGGATTAAAGACTAATTTATATAAAGTGTCCAGCTTCAGGTCTGTTACATAATAAACCCTATAGATACCTGTTTTTCCCTTTCTCGGGTTCCCTAAGCACTGCTACCTTTTCCTCTCCTGTTGGTCATTAATGGCAGACAGCTCATGATCACGTCAAGTAAGCAAAAAGTTTCGAAGATTTACCTCTATGTATATTCCCTGCAGTAATCCCCAGGGGATATTCCAGCCCACTGCCTTCTTCCTTCTACTCCCCTCCTTCTCTCCTCCACCTTCCTATCCTCCTCCGCCTTCTTTCTCCCTGATCTCTGTCTCGCTATCTCTCTCTTGGTTCTTAGCCTGAAAAGGGACATGATGGGGCAAATGGTTCAGGAGAGAATTTTTACAAAGAAGGAGGTAACATAGTGACTCCTGATGCTTGTGACCAGTCTCCCCTCTCTTTACTTCCTTTCTTTGTGAAACCAGCTCAGGTTGCAGTTGCAAGAGCCAACCCCAGGTTTCCCAATTCTCTGAAGTTCAGACAGTCCTGAGCTTAGCCCTCATCACCCCTACATCTTCCTTTCTGAAGTTTAGATGAAACTATAGAAAAATATCTGAGACTCAGCAATGAGTGGGTGGCTCTGGGCTGTTTTCCACGCCAGATACTAGATCTGTAAAAACTATAAAATTCATCTACAGAGGGAAAGGGAAAAAAATAAAAATAAAAATAAAAACAGTATGATCCCTGACATCAGAATATAAGTCTACATGTCACTACCTGGAAGACAACTGGTCTGGTTTTCCATTTCTGGCTGCACTCTGGAAGCTGGGTTCCTGGCCACCGAAGAGAAAGTGCACATGGCACCCAGAATAGACCCATTATAAAAAGCATCATTTTAGTAAAAGAGCAATATATTCCCATGTGTTCAAGGAAGAGTAGGTGGTATTGTTACTTTACATTTTGGCAGATTCATTGTGAAAAAATTCAGCCCACGCCATATCACCTAAAGAGTAGAGAATATGTCTAACAGTTGAACTAGGATCTATCCTGTGGTACTGAGCAAAAGTTAGAAGAAAAGCAAAGGCATTCAAGAGCCCGTCTGTGGGCCACTGGCCAGTGCAATCTCTTTCCAAATCTCTGCCGTCTTCTCTGATGTCATACACTGTAATTTCTCATGCTTACACACAACACTAAATAAAACATACATGTCGGGGCGCCTGAGTAGCTCAGTCGTTAAGCATCTGCCTTCGGCTCAGGTCATGATCCCGGAGTCCTGGGATCGAGCCCCGCATCGGGCCCCCTGCTCAGTGGGGAGTCTGCTTCTCCCTCTCCCACTCCCCCTGCTTGTGTTCCCTCTCTCGCTGTGTCTCTTTCTCTGTCAAATAAATAAAATATTAATAAATAAATAAATAAAAGGTACATGTCAGTGGATCTCACTATGAAAGATAAGAAATAGAAGAAAGCCTACCACTTCTCAAATCTTATTAGTAAAACAACTGCTCTATATTGTATTTTTCCATGGAAGAACCAACTCACATATTAACATATGAACTCTGTTCCTGCCAAGATGAGGTGGAAGCAAACATTTGAATAGCAATACAATAATGTTACATTTTTTAAAATAACATATAGTACAAGTGTGGATAAAACAAGACAAAAATAATATTTATCCTAGTCTGACATGGCAGCTTGTTTTCTGCAATTAGGGGAAATGGAATATCTTAAAAGCCAGTAGATGATCTTAGAGTATGATCCTTACTCATAAACAAAATCCCATTTTGGGCCTCTGCACCCACCTAATTTGGTCATACCTGACTTCCAACTTTGCCTTTTATCCCCCAAAATCCATGTCACCTATACCTTGTTTAAGGCTTTTGATAGGGTTTCTTGTAAGGGAAAAAAAGGAGAAATTTGTGGGAGAAACAATAGTCTAATTCTAGAGTAAGAAGCTTATGGACTAAATAGGAAGTGATAGAAGGTGAGCTGATGATAGCAACAGCAATAAATGTCCATAAATTCAGCCACAGAGTTCAAAAAACTAATGTATACACACACACACACCACACACACACGTATACACACCCCCCCACACACACACACATACCTGTCCCATTGGATGTAAATAGCCTACACAAAATAAAAGTTAAATTATAATTGTCTTGTAATAATTGTAGATGATGCTGAAATATTTCTAGGCATCATAAATACTAAATAGAAATTAATCATATAATGTTTATTATTACTCAAGAGGTATAAAATGCTATAGATTTTTTAATTTACAATTTTGATTTTTCTTTGTGAAAGTTAAATATTTGTGTGTATAGTGTTTTATTGTATTCATTTGGCATCTATATCAAGCTTCTTTACTGGGAGGAATATTGTTTAATTATTGTGTTGTTTTTTTTTTCTTTCTAAATACATGATATTTGTGCAAGTAAAAGACACATATTTTTCTAGTCAAAATGTAGGGTTCATCTGGCAGAATGTTGAAAAAAGAACAAGGAAAATAGAATGATCAAAATTTTAGCTTCAGATATGCGAAAGAGGATCTAAACTTTATGAGAGAAAATATTTTACAAGTTCTTTTGTTTTCTTTAACATAGCAAATGCTGAGTGTCGGAGACCCACTTGGAGCCCACCAGAGTGAGCACTCTTTCCACCTATGACAGCAAGGCCAGGAGCCCTGCTACTGCAGGGTCTGAGAGGGGCATGACATAAAGGAAGGTAAAGGAAACACTGATCTTTTCTGACCAGGGTGTGGTAGGAAGGAAAAGAGGTTGTTTGTCTCACGCTTCCTCTCTCTAGGTGAGTCCATATACCAGCTCGATTGAGGATGGAGGTGTTGCTTTTCCACTTCCCTTTTGGGACTTAACTCAGAGTGTGGTCAGGCAGAGGGGGCCTCTGAAGATTAGCTTTCAAGATTGTTCTTGGTTCCCATGTGGGGTAGACTCAGAGATATTTGAGCCAAGACACCGTATCCGAAAGAGGTAACTAATCCATGTTATCATAAGTTGTGTTGTGGTTTTAGATTTTTAAAATTATTTTCTCAATATTCTAAGAACTTGGGTCATTTGGAGTCTTAGGCCCATTTATGCAGTCTATGAAGTCGTATGAAAGGGATAAAGAACATGAGATTTATATTTATTTTTTAAAGGTTTATTTGAGAGAGAGAGAGAATGAGCAGGGGAAGGGGCAGAAGGAGAGACTCTACAAGCAGATTCCCCACTGAGCACAGAGCCCGACGTGGGGCTTGATCTCACGCCGACGTGGGGCTTGATCTCACGCCCCATGAGATCAATGGCTTGAGCCAAAATCAAGAGTCAGAGGCTTAACTAGCTGAGCCACCCAGGTGCCCTGGGATTTATATTTAAAAGCAATCACTTTTAGAAAGCATAGAGTTGTGTCTTGTTTTGTTACCTATTCTGGCAAACAGTGTCTTTTGTTTAAAATGTTTAGTGGATGGCTCAGTTGGGTAAGCGTCTGCCTTCGGCTCAGGTCATGATCCCAGGGTCCTGGGATGGAGCCCCACTTCGGGGTCCCTGCTCCGCGGGGGTCTGCTTCTCCTTGTCCCTCTGCTCCTCCCCACCCCACCTCCCCCTGCTAGTGCTCTTTTTCTCTCAAATAAATAATAAAAAAATAGGATGTTTAGTCCATTTAAATTTAATGTAATACGAATATGGTTGATTTATGTCTACCACTTTATTATTTGTTTTCTATTTGTCCCATCTATGTTTTTTGGTTGTATTTCCTTTTTGCCTTCTCTTTTGTTAACTAAAATATTATTTAAGAGTTTCATTTTAATATTTTTTTACTTATAAGCTATACATTTTTATACTTTAGTGGTTGTTCTAGGAATTAAAATATGCATCCTTAATATTTCATAGTCTACCTAGAGTTAAAATTGTTCCACATTATGTACAAGCCATGTAACTATGTAATTCTATTTAACACCTCTGTTTCCCCTATGCTAGAGTTGTCCTATGTACTGCATCTATGTGTGTTATAAACTCCACAATCCGATGTTATCTTTTTTCTCCCCTTTAAAGAGACATCAGACATGTGTATTTTAGAGGATATATAGTCTCTTGTATTTATCTGCATATTTAGCATTTCCAGTGCTCTTTATTCCTTTCTGAGTTTTCCAGCTGGCATCATTTCACTTCAATCTTCAAGAACTCCGTTCAACATTTCCTATGGCATAGGTCTGCTGATAGCAAATCCTGTCAATTTTCATTTATCTGTTATGTCTATTTTTAGCCTCAATTTAAAGAGGATATTGTTGTTTTCTGGATAATAAGTTCTTGGTCTTTTTCCCCTAAGTATTGTGCCTTAAACATTATGGTTCATACATTGTAGAAACTCAGATTCTGTTATGTTCGTTTGACGTGTATTTATTTATTTATTTATTTAACTGACAGTTAACTTCACTGAACTCAAACTTCCAAATTCTGGCTTTCCTCTGGTATCCATCCTGTGTAATCTCTGTTTGCTTCTTTTACCTTATTTGGGAACTGGGATCTACCCTATGCCAGCATAGTTCAGAGGGCAGTGAGAAATTTGGGCAGAGTTTACATGCAGAACTTAGCAGTCTGCTTCTTTGCCTTTATCTTTTCTTGGATTTCTTCTCTCATTTTTCCACTTCTGTTACGACAGTAGCCTCTCTCCACTGGCTCTTCAAGCCACCAACACTGCATGTTTTCCAACTGAGTTTTACCCACCTACTGTGGTACCAACTAGAGCCTACTCTTAGACAAAAAGTTGTTAAAAATGTCCCAAGAAAACACACCCACTCCTGTTTTTGGGTCCTTTTGGTTGTTCTCCTGTACCTTCAACATATTTTTTCCAGAGTTTATAGTTATTATGTAATAATATTCATCTGATAGGAGCTACCCCTTGATTATCAGCGGGGGGAATTTTCCCTGCCAATATTTTAATGTGTATGATTATTTCTAGATACACCTTATTATGACTTCTACCCAGGGCACATTTTGAGGAAAAATGTAAAAGAAAATTAAAACACAAAGGAAAGAATAAGAAGAGTTTGAGTGTCTGTAACCCCAGAGAGGGTAAAGCAATGTGTATCTGTGCATAGCCATGGGTCATTACAGTGAGATGCACAGAACTCTGGACCAGAGATCTGCAGGCAACAAGGACAACATTCTTATGGCCAGGACATCTTAAACAGCAGAGGTGCCAGTGGGACAGTGTGGCTGCAGGGTGATGGATGATAAGAGATTTCGAAGATGAGTTTTATTACATAGGCAGGTGTAAAGAATTTAAACTCATCCCAAAGAGTTCCACTTATGTTCACAAATTCATTGATAAGGTGAAAGCTGAGGAGTAGCATGGTTCCATGAGCATTTTTGTAAGTTCACTTTGACAGGTTTACAAATTGAGAAAGATAGAATGAGAGTAAGACCAATGGCAGAGAGCAGCCAGGAAGGAGGTTTCCATATCCAAAAAAAAAGAGCAAACTGGTGAGTTCTAAGCATAGGTATTTGTAACGTGTTATGGGAGCCCAAAGAAGAGAGATATTAATTCTCATGGTAAGAATCATGGAATAATCCACAATAAAGATAATATTCAAGCTAGAGTGGAATCATACGATGTTATGAACTGAATTTTGTCCCCCCAAATTCATAAGTTGAATCTGTAGCACCTAATATGACCATATTTGGAGAAGATAGGGCTTTTAAGAAGTTAAATAGATTAGATGAGGTCATACACTGGGGCCCTAAATGCAATAGAATTGTCTTTATGTGAAAAGGAAAAGATACCAGGGATGTGCATGCACAGAGAAAAAAGCCATGTGAGGACACACTGAGCACACAACCATCTGCACGCGAAAGAGAATGGCCTCAGGAGAAACCAACCCAAACAGCACTTTGATCTTGGACATCCAGTTTTCAGAACCATGGCCAAATAAATATCTGTTGTTTATGCCATCTAGACTGTGGTATTTATGATATTTGTTGGGGCAGCCCTCGCAGACTAAGACATGGGGGTAGTTTTTAATTTTTAGTTATCCATCCATCCATCCATAAATTCTTCTATGCATTCAATAATTCTTTATGGAGGATCAGTTATTTGATACATGTTGGGGTACATATATAAAGAAGACATAAAAATATATGTATTTCATTTAACCTTATTTACCTTCTTAAAGGCCCTATCTCTAAATATAGTTACATTGGGGCTTACAGATTGAATTTATGAATTTGGGAGACACAATTCCGTTCATAACATCACATAATTCAATTCTAGCTTGAATGTTATCTTTACTGTGGATCATTTCCTGATTCTTAACCATTAGAATTAATGTCTTGGGGCGCCTGGGTGGCTCAGTCGTTAAGCGTCTGCCTTCGGCTCAGGTCACGATCCCAGGGTCCTGGGATCGAGCCCCGCGTCGGGCTCCCTGCTCCGCGGGGAGCCTGCTTCTCCCTCCCCCACTCCCCCTGCCTGTGTGAGAAGCAGGCTTCCGGCGGAGCAGGGAGCCCGACGCGGGTCTGGATCCCAGGACCCTGGGATCGTGACCTGAGCCGAAGGCAGACGCTTAACGACTGAGCCACCCAGGCGCCCCGTCAAATAAATAAAATCTTAAAAAAAAAAAAAAGAATTAATGTTTCTATCATTTGGGTTCCAACAGCACATTACAAATATCTATATAAATATTAGTCTATATCTATGACATATAAATATCCTTGTCTTCTTCCCTCCCTTGTTCTCCTTCCACCTGTCCTTTCTCCTAGTGTCTCTTCTTCCTCCTCATACTATGAGTGATAATAGTTCTGACATTCGTGCTGTCCCCGCAGTGACAGTAATCATTAACACTGGTCAAGAGCACCATCCAAATGGAGGGAACCCAGTTTAATTACCCCCTACCTGCACTTCCCAGCAGATATCCCAGTCTGTACATCTCCTATAGTTCTTTGGAAAATGATCAAAGTTATCTTGTTGAAATAAAAACTCACAGGAAGATAGCACAATGCCAAAGCAAAACCACTGTATTTCCCTTTGCAGGGGAGGTATGCATTGAGGCTGTTTATGAGCTTTTGTAATCACAAACCACTCTGTCGTGATTACTACAGGCAGTCTTAACCCAATAGTCACAGAAAATATAACAAGCCAAATGATAGCATTTCTTTATTCCAACTGCTAGCTATCATACCAACTAGGGTATTTTTGGGGAATATATATCCCTATTTAAATATAGTGGGAAATTTTGGTATTCACTTTTTTTTTCCCATTCAGTGACTTACCTTCAGTGTATGTAGCTAGGAGATCTGATCACCCAGCAAAGAATTATTTGATAAATAACTTGTTTCCAGGGAGGTGGCCCACTGCAGTGTTCAGAGCATGGATTTTCTAACTAGGTAGACCTGGGTTCAAATACCTACTGCTCTTACATAAGAATTAGTGAGTTCACCCTTTTGAGCATCGGTTTCCTAATCTACAAAATGAGGATTGATGACATAATGTTTGTAAAACATAATCCGTAGCACATGGTAAGTGATTCAAAGTTATGAATGTTCTTCCTCCTGCTTACCTACAATTGATGCCACTGGGTTCCTAGCATCATGAGTCCTGTGGTTGAGTCTGCTTGAATTATGACAAGATTCACTCAAGGGAACTTACTCACCAGCCTGATCAGCAAAAGACCCAGGGGGCTGAAGTTGGTGCCATTCAGCAGACACATGTCGCGTTTACTATAAAGGCACCGACCCCTTGAAGGTACCTCAAACCTCATTCTCTCTCACAGAATTTGATATTCATGCTGCTACATCAAAAGGTTGGGGCAGCTATTATGTATTAAAATGTGTCATTTTAAATTGCTTTTTTTGCTAGCACTAGCAATATAGATATTGAAATTTCTTCAGAAAGTGCTTATCTCATCAAGACTAAAATTATAGTATATGAAATACTAATTACAGTATTATGAAGAAGGTTGAACTTTTCTGTGACATTCTGTCTATTAGGAGAATACTAATTTTCTCTCTTAAGGCAGATAGAGACACCCATTAGAAGAAATGCGATCCTCATCCCTTCCCCTATTGCCCAGTGCCATTCTGACAGAGTGGCAGGAGAGAACTCTAACTCTCAGTCTTTGTCTAAGTCATCTGTACCTTTGCACGTACTTCCAAAGGAGTACTAGAAACTGAAACCAAATATACCCCACACTGAGTTCTAATGCAGTGGGAAATACACTGTAGAACGAGCTCTAATGATTGCCCACATATATCAACCAGACTATTTACAATTTAAAAATGTATTTTAAACTAAATGAGTTAATACTTTCAAGACACTTGTAACTCTGCCTGTCACATTGTAAACATTCACTAAATATTAGCTGCTAATAAGGTGTGTCATTATTATTATAATCCTATGTAATATTCACAATCACCTAATACCTTTTATGCCCGTTTACCATTATACATGACTTGTCTGAAGTCAGAGAGCTAACACGCTAGGGAGAAAGAGCTTGACCCGGGAGCCTATGAGCACAAATTTTAATTATTTATTCACTTAACAAATTTTGAGTGCCTGCTATGTACCAGACACTGTTCTAGTGCTGGGCGCACAAAACTACATAAGACTCATTGCCTCTCCAACTAGAGCTCCGTAGCCAAGGAAAAAGATGAACCAGCAACCATCCACTGTGATGCCATCTGGTCAGAGCCATAATAAAGCAGACCACAGCACAGCCCCAAGCATCCCTGCTTTCCTGCTCCTCAGGATGGGTGAAGACCAACTGCAATAGAAGCCCTCTCTAGGCTAGGTCATCTTACTTGCTGGACCCATTTCCTTGGCTGAAAAATGAGGCGATCGAAATGGTTGATACATTTGTTCTGCCTTAAATAAAAATTTTCTATTGCAATAAATTTTTACCCACCCAGTAGGATGCTTTTTCAGAACAGAGAGATCTTGAAAATTGAAGGGTAAGAAGGCTGATTTATTTCTGCTTAAAGCAGTGTTTCCAACCTTGTCCACACCACCAATGCACATAGATAATGACACTTACTTGAAACACTTGAGTAAAGGGCTCCACCTCCCTTGAGGCCTGAGGAGATCAATATCCTTGCCCATCAGTATCCCATTTGAACCACACCACTGCGTTGTTGTGGAGGTTATTAACCTCTCTGTTGGTCAGTTTCTTCATCTCTAAAAACAAGGTGGTGATTTGTCTCACAAAGCTGTGGTAGGGAGAGAATGAATTGCTTGGATAAGCCTGGTACATAGTAAGCACTCAGTAAATATTAGTATCCTTCACTGTCTTTTCTCCCAGGTATATTCAGAGAAAAGCATTTTCTTGGACTCCTTCCAGACTGTTGCTTTATTTTGGCTTATGGCATAATTATTATTATTTTGAGCATTTAATTTTCTTCTGATTTCCTGAAAATCAAAATAAATAATTAAAAAGGGAGAAACTAGTCTGGCATGTATCCAGGATGAACAGCAACAATTAGAAAGTTCAGAATTTTCATTCCAATAATCTTTATCCACTTACTTCCCACTGCACAGAGGTTCTGATTGTGGGAGATCTATTTAAACCCTGAAATGTTCAACGGCCTATGAAGTCATTGCTTCTGTGCACATAATCCATGGCTCGTGTAGTGTGAGCAGGCTGAAGGAAACACTAGTCTAATAACCAAGTTTTATAGCAATATATTTTTTTGCTTCTCAGATATAGAACATTTTTATTTTATTTTTCCTGAATTCATTTTTGCTATCATAAAATTGCTACATGGACACGTGGACATGATTTAAGAATTTAAATACTACAGAGAGGATTAAAATGCAAAAAAGAATTGTACTTTGTCTCACCTCACCCCCACCTTTTGGACTCACACATATTTGAACCATTTACTTGTCTGTTTCCGTTGGTATTGATCACTATAGGTCTAAATAAATCACTTATATTACCATTTCTTGATTTATCCATTTTAGGCATTTTTTTTTATTTCTGTTATAGTAGAAGAGGTTTCGGCTCTCATATATACATGTTTTCCCTTTCTCAGCCTCTGAAAATAGTTATGTCATAATTTTTTTCTCTGGAGAATCATTAAAACTTTATTTTGCATTTAAAAATGTTAATGAATAATGGAGTATACTGAAAATTCCTATAATTTCTTTAACCACCATATGTCTATCATTTATGAAAGGCTCTAACTTTTTAAAAAATTTAAGATTTTATTTATTTATTTTTTAGAAAGAGAGAGAGAGAGTGCATGAGCACAGGAACGAGAAGGTGGGGAGGGAGAGGGAGAGGGAAAAAATCCCAAGCAGACTCCATGCTGAGTGTGGAGCCCAATCGATGCAGGGTTTGATCTTGACCGTGAGATCGTGACCTGAGCTGAAACCATCAGCTTAACTGACTGAGACAACCAAGTGCCCCTAAATTTTTTTAATCCAACATATAGTACATCATTAGTTTCAGTGTTCATTATTAGTGTTCAATAATTCATCAGTTACATATCATAGTTGGTACTCATCACATCACATGCCTTCCTTAATGCCCATCACCCAATTGCCCCATCCCCCCCCACCTCCCCTTCCGCAACCCTCAGTTTGTTTCCCAGAATCAAGAGTCTCTCATGAGACAACTTCTTTCTTTTGTCTGAGACAACTTCTTTCTTTTCCTTTCTAATTGATCTCCCTCCACTGACAAAAAAAAAAAAAAAAAAAGAATTTAACGAAAAAGAAAAAAGAACAAGTAAGGAAATTTTGCTTTTTCAAAATAACAGCAAGAAAAACATCCAGATTTGAAGATTAGAGGGTCTTAGCAGGGGTTTTTTGTTTTTGTTTTTGGGGGTTTTTGTTGTTGTTATGGTTTTGGGGTTTTTTTCCTTATATTTTTATGGGGAGGAGTAGGCAATTTTCCATGAGCTGATTTACAGTTGAAATTTTTTTTTAAATCTGTAGATGTCTGTCACTCAGCTGAGCAGAAAATGTTTATTTCTGTGCCTAGCTAGGTTCAGGGACATAAATTTCTAATCTCAGTTAAATATATATTTGTTAGATGTTAGATCTCCTTTTGTTTCCTATGCTAACTTTCCAAATTTGCTTTTTAACTCAATTTTTGAAATGATTTTTGGAACTTTTCTTTAAACATACCTATTTTTTTAATTGAACAATCGTTTTAATTTTCTAGAACATTTTCTTTTTCTCCAGTTATACTTTTTTTTTTTTAAATCACATCCTGTATTGTTTCAAGAATTCAATATCATCTTTTCCCTCTCTTATTTGGGATTTTCCCCAGCTTCTATTTCTTTGGAGTTCCAGTCATTCATTCATTCTCTCTCTCTCTCTCTCCTCCTATTGAAGGCATTCCTTCAGTAGATGCTCTTTCACATTTGAATATGACTAAAAAGCAGGCTGAGGATTGCCTGGGCAGGAGGAGGGGAGTGGTTAAGAACTGGATTTGACTGGGTGCCTGGGTGGCTCAGTTGATTGAGCTTCTGACTCTTGTTCCAGTTCTGGTCATGGTCTTGGTGTTGTATGATCCGAGCCCTACCTTGGAGTCCATGCTCAGTGTGGAGTCTGTTTGTCCTTCTCCCTCCCCACTCTCTCTCTCTCTCTCTCTCTGTCTCTCTCAAATAAATAAATAAAATCCTAAAAAAAAAAAAAAGAATTGGCTTTGACTCCTAGGCTCCATTTTAGGGAAACAAGACTGCACACAGCCTCCCTCTCAACTTGGAGAACCTCCAAGTGTTCATATCTACATGTTTTATCCCTGCGTTTTCTCCTTTATTTTTTCTACAGAGGAATCCTTCAGCCTCTAGCTTTAGAGAGACATGCTTTGTTTCTTGCATTTATGAGCAGGGAATGGAAGAAAGCTGGGGGCTCTACAGTTTAAAATGCAAACCTATGTTTCATCTCCCTTTATTTTTGGCCCCACACCCTACTTCCATCCTCCCCTGTGCCTGGTGTGCAGGAATCCAGAGCGTCCAGGACTCATTTCCCTAGAGTATCAACCTCTGGTCTCCTGGGGGTGGAGAAAAGAAGAGGGAGAGGAAATAATCCCTGTTCACAGGAGTACAGAAGTCACAAGGAGATATGAAGAATAACTGCTTCACACACTGATTTTGACAACCTCCTTGTTCTCATCGTGACTTCTTTCATACCTTCCTAGGCACTATAAGCTGCAAGTCTTGGGCTCCGAGGAGGGACCCACTGGTTTCTCCTTGGTTTATCCCTCTCCAGGTTTAGAGGTTGTTGTGACCCCTGCTCAGCTATGCCACTCATTATCTCCCCATCTCCTTCCAAATTTCAAAAACTTTGTAGAAATCCCTTGTCTGCTCTTGCCTCCTCTTTATTCTCTTTGCCATGTTGTTTTTTTAACTACCAAAAAATCCCTTTAATTTTATTTTAATAGAGTTTGGGGAGAGAGAGAAAATAAATGTATATAGTCATTTCATTCTGTTATAACTGAATTCAAATATGACATTTATTATCTACTTACTTTTGCTTTTTCATTCTTTAAGACACATTTAATAGTCATTGAGTGACTACTATAATAATAAAATTATATGAACGACATTAATAACTTTCGTTCTTCAAGTAATATAGTATTTTAGAGTTTTAAAAGCCCTTTAGCATCTAATCCTCCATGTGGAATGGATGTTTTTATCCTCATATTACACAAGATAATTGAGGTTAATAGAGTTTAAATAATATGTCTATGGCTGCAGAGTTAGTTGTTAAAGGGCCTAAAACTGAAACTCAAAATTCCTGACCCTTACTCCAGGACTCTTTTTGGACATTATAAGAGCACTTTGCTAGCCACTTGTGTCGGGTGTAACTATGAACGAGATCTAATTTTGGCCCTCAAGGAGCTCTCAATCTAAAAATAGGAAAATTAGATATTTTATTTTATATAATTTAAAAAATGGAATAAGTATTTCAAATTAATAGGCTGTACCTCCAAGATAGATACAATGCTTAGAAAATGAAAGAGAAAGAAAACTTGTTCTGATTAAAAAGATCAGGAACGTGGACATTTGAGATCTGATCATGAAGAAGTGTACGCTTGTTATAAGCAGATGGAAGAAGGGCTCTCCTGAATGGGAGAAGAGAATGGGCAAGTGTATGGTGGAGGCAATCCTCAGCATATTGCTACAACAGGTGAGCTGGTTGTCTGTTGCAGGATGATAGTAGACAGAGGTGGGTTAGATAGGTAATTTAGAGCAATGTAGAGGTCTTGAATGTCTTGCTAAGTATTTCAGAACTGGTTGATTAAAAAAATAGAGTGATATGAAAATATGATTGCTTTTTCTTTTTTCTACCATTTTTTTCCAAATAATTTCATACTTTCTTGTTGTAAACTTGATCTTTTTTTTAAAGATGTATTTATTTATTTTGGAAAAAAGAGAGAGAGACAGAGAGAGAGAGAGCATGAGACCGGAGGGAGGGGAAGAGGGAGAGAGAAAGAATCCTTCAAGTGGAATTCCTGATGAGCACAGAGCCCAACGACGTGGGGCTTGATCTCACAACCCATGAGATCACAACCTGAGCCAAAACCAAGAGCTGGAAGCTTAACCAACTGAGCCACCCAGGTGTCCCATCTAGTCGTGAACCTGATCTTGAGAACAGCAGTGAGAAATATGAATAGATTGGAAAGCTGGAGAGGGGAGGGCTTTAATAACTCCCTCCCCACTCACAGATTTCAGATACGGAAGCTGAGGCCTGGCAAGGTTGTGAGCTGCAATCCCTTTCATATACATCACAATGCATAATCCTTCTGTTAATAACAACAATTTTTTTATTTTTTTTAAAGATTTTATTTATTTATTTGACAGAGAGAGATACAGTGAGAGAGGAAACACAAGCAGGGGGAGTGGGAGAGGGAGAAGCAGGCTTCCCGCTGAGCAGGTAGCCTGATGCAGGCTCGATCCCAGGACCCTGGGATCCTGACCTGAGCCGAAGGCAGACGCTTAACGACTGAGCCACCCAGGCGCTCCAACAATTTATTTTTTATAGTACAATACAACCATTCGGATTAGACTTCTGAAAAATGTCATGGAGGAATGATTCATATCATAAGGACTTAAGACATTATGAAAAATAAAGATTTAGTGGGAAGGAGAGCAAAATAAAACCTTTGAAAGATTATTTTTATGTTTACCAAAACATAAAAACGCTCAATATAGATAGCATTAATGATATTTTATGCATCTTAAATGAGAAATAATGGTCTCTGTGCAACTAATTTTCATTTAGTACCATTTGAAAGTGTTCAGTGTTTTGCTCCCCTGTGGTGTGTACAATAGCCTTGTACATTTGTTTTGTGGACATTACACAGAGCAATCGGTTTTTGTTTCTGTTTTTCCTCCACATGAATATGTCTTTTTGTTTTTATGACTGGAATATTTGAATGTCTCTTCTCACAATTGTTCCAAAGTATCTAGGAACTATGAACACATAAGATGGGAAAAGTTCTGGTTGGCAGGTATGTGGGCATCCTTCACAAAACCAGGGTTGTGTTCTTGAGCCCGGCTACTGAGAAGTTTGAGTCAAAGTTTATGTGTTGGTTCTCAGATGTTTCAGCTTCCTTTATCTCTCCAAAGTCTTTATTACAAATACACACACTTCTCTTATTCTATGTTGCCTCCTTTAGTATTTCTCTTGTTTCATTCTTTTCTAATTACCCTTGAGAGCGGGTTCACTAGTTCTCAAGTCCTGAACTGAAGCACTTGTCATTGCTGTAAAGGTATGCAAAAACAAATGCTTTATAGAAAATCCTCATGGAAGTTGTCATTTGAAAGACTATTCCAATCTCAACTCTCCCCACCCCGGCAACTCAAACACTTCAGGAACTCCAGCACTTTATTTGCTTGAAAAGTTTCCACGCCACCCCTTTCCTCAGACTGAGATCAGCCTTGGAGGACGAATGCCGTTTTCAGTCTCCAGAGGTGAGAAGCTCATCCATCTCACTGAAGTGGGCGGCACATGCAGAAGAGACTCTTAGGGTCAGAGGAAAGGGGCCACACAGTTCATCTCAGTAGAACTGGCCTTTAGCCTAGGTCATCACCAACCCAGAAAAAAAATGAGACACAGATCTCCAGTCTCTGCAGAAAATAACACATTGTAGGCACTCAGTAAATGTGGACCCAGGAGACAATAGAGCACCGCCTTCTGACTGCTTCTGGAAAGGAAGAAGCCCCCAGAAATGACATTATCCACTGGGGCATTAACTGAGGAACATGAGCCTTGAGAATTTTCAGGGGAAGAAAGTTAATAGAGAGTCCAGGGACACTTGCCTCCCCACTGAGCCACACCACAGGTCTGAGTAAGGATAGAGCAAATATTACCATCCCCTTTCTGTAGCTGGAGAAACTGGGGCTCAAACGGGAAGAGGACACACGCATATGAATATACACAATGCTAACAAGCACACATGCACACAGCAATCACACTATTCTATCATCTCAACAGTAGGATATGGCACAGGATGTGGGGACATTTTTCAGAATAAGCAATAGATTAATATTAAATTGTTTTAAGTCACCTCCACAGAGTGTGAGACAAACGGTCTAAATAAAGTACAGAGATCTTGAGAAATAAGCAAGAATTCCTTCCTTTTAATTCCCTTTTTAAATGTTTCATTTGTAATTTTATTGAGGTGTCATTTACATAGAACTTAAATGCATAATTCAATCAGTTCTGACAAAGGCACGCACCCATGTAACCTCCAGACAAGAGTTTAGTCGCCATCTGTCAGCAAATGTTGTTACGATATTATTGACTATATTCTCTATGCTGTACTTTCCATCTCTGTGACTTATTTATTTATAACTGGGAGTTTGTACCTCTCAATGCTCTTTGTTTCACCCACCCTTGCACCCCCATCTGCCCTTTGGCAGCCACCAGTTTGTCTTCTGTATCTATCTGTTTGGCCTTTTCGCCTTTACTTTTACTAGTCCACGATCTGGAATATTCTTACCATCTTCTCTTCCTAGAGAAGTCCAACACTTCCCTTGAGAGTCTTGGCCCTTCCTTTGAACTCCCATGAAACCCTCAGCTTATAGCTTCATAATAGCTTTGGCTTATCCAGTCTTCTTGTATGGAGAGTTCTTCCATGCCTGAATCTACATACTTAACAGGGAACTGAGCCATAGTAGATGTTCAATAAGTATTTGTGAAATAAGTCAGAGAGATCTTGTTAGGTTAGGTACCAACCCAGGTCATAAGCCACTATAATTTGCATGTGGTGGGAAGGGGAAAGGGGTAAAAGGGATACAAAAGAGGCGAGAAGATAGTACTACACATCTATCTCTAACTTTATAGGGCTGAGGCTGGCAAATCGGTCTCCCTTCTTGTGAGGTTTTAACATAAGAGACAAATCAGAATCATTACCAAATGTTCTAAACACTATCAAACTCTTGCTAAGCGACGGTCACCTTGCTAGGCATTTTAGCTTATTCTAAACCCCTAATTTACAACTTAATTAAATAGTAATCTATATATATTTGTCTAGTGTTTTATGGTTTCTTAAGTGTATATACATTTGTTATTTGGGGAGGTGGTATTTGTAGTGGTTAACTGCACAGACTCAAAATTTGCTTGGATTGGAATTCTGGCTGTACCATTTATTTACCTGTAACCTTGGGCAAGTTCATCAACTTTTCTAACATGCTTGTTTCCTCCACCACAAAATGCAGAGAGGACATACCTTATAGGTCTTGTTGTAATTATAGTGGATTTCCAATACATACTATGTTTGTTTTATTTATTTTTGATTCACAGGAAGCACTCTAAAAACTGTAATAATGATGGAGCTAGTGATCTTTTATGAATTTTACATACAATCATATGAAACTGGATGGGGAGATTTTGTCCTTGCCCATTTCACAGACATAAAAATTGTGATTGAGATCATTAAACTTCTAGTAACTTCTAGTTACTTAAGTAACTTTTCCAAGGACCGAATTACTACATGAAGGTAGAAATCTGATTCCAGGTTTTCAGAGTCTGAATTCATTCTCTTTTCTCTGTAAAATATCCCCACAACTTAAAATAGTTCCTCACTGGTCTTTCTTGGTTTGCTGTTCTTTGTAGAATCAGCCTTGGCCAACATTTATGAAAGGGAAATGAGGAAGAAGGGAGGCATTTGTTTTCTTTTTTTTTCTTTTTTTTTAAAGATTTATTTATTTATTTGAGAGAGCGAGAATGAGAGAGAGATAGTACATGAGAGGGGGGGAGGGCTAGAGGGAGAAGCAGGCTCCTCGCCGAGCAGGGAGCCCAATGCGGGACTCGATCCCGGGACTCCTGGACCATGACCCGAGCTGAAAGCACTTGCTCAACCAACTGAGCCACCCAGGTGCCCGGGAGGGATTTGTTTTCAAATGAAACACTGGTATGAGAAAAATCTTATCTAACCATTCATCCCTACTGAGCAAGTTTGAAGGGAAGCAATTTTCCTATTCTCTGCAAACCATTCCCAGTTACTATGACAGTCGGTTAAAAAAAAAAATGTTGGTTTTACTACTTTATTAAATGTCTTTTGAGAGGATATCAAAAGAGCTTTATTTATAAAATGTTGTAAAGGTATAAAAACATTACCAACTACAAAGATAGAGGTTGAAGTAGAACAGGAACTGATCCCTTTTTGACAAGAATTCCTAGTCTGATAACCCTGCCTGTTTCTCCCTTAAATGTATCTTCTGAGAATTGGGCATTAATCAAACCACATTTTAAATAGACTGTTACATTAAGGAATGTGCATTTGTCCTCAGAGATAATGGTGAATCTTTTTTACTCTATCAAAGCACATTTTAATTAACTGGCAAATTAAGAAATACATTCCCTGCATATAATATGAAGAAATTTATTCACAAAAATAAATAAATAGGACATTTATACCAAAAGGATATAGCTTTATCTAGCTGCTGAGTTATACAGCTCCACTCTGTTTGAGACTACATCTAGATTAATATATCTGGGATCAAATTTAGCAAGTATATGACACTATAGAGAAGGCATTAGGATTTTATATATATGTTATAAAATATATATATTATTAAAATTAGGATTAATGTATGCATACATACTATATAGATATAAAATATGTAACGTATGTACACATTATGTACATAAACATTATGCATAGATATACAACATTAACATTTCTCCCCTTGACTGGAACAATGTATCTGTATCCTGAAATGTAACTTGGTAGCTCATTTCTGTAAACAGTCCTCAACTTGTTAAGCCACATTGATCTCAGAGAGGTGATGGAAGGAAGGGAAATTGTCCTTCACTCCAAGACTTTTACTGAAAAGACTCCATTCAAAGCATAGTATTATGTATGATATTTTATACAAGGAAGAAGGGGCAATAATAAAAATGTGCTCTTCTAGCCCTTAAGGAATATAAGTTCCAATTAGTTATGTTGAATATGAAATAACAAAATTTCAAAACAGCATCAATAATTTACATTTTTAGAGTACTTTGCCATTTTCAAAGTGTATTTATAATCATTTTTCCAAATGACCCTCACACCACCACTGTTAAATAGGATTTGACTCAACATTACTTTACTAGGATACGACTAATGAAGTAGATATTATTATTAGCTCCATTTTATATTAAAAACAAATTTAAAGGAGTTTCAGGAGGGTGAGTTTACTGGGCCAAAGTGACTTGCTAACAAATGTTTCAGCGTGGCCTTAAATCCAGTGGACAATGAGATTTTAAATCCCACTGCCCCGGTTGACAAGGAAAGCCTAGAAGCCAGGGAAATTCATTTATCTTATGAGTCAAAATGGCACAGCCAGATCCTGACACTTTTCAAAATTAAATGCTTTTCTGCGTTACCATAGTATATTGTTCGTTTCTCTGCTATATAACACCCAGTACGGAGTGACATGTAGTATATTTAGTTAACTATCCATCTCTCTCCTTGAGACAAGTTTCTGAGGGCAAGAACCAAGCCGTTTATCACTGTGTTTCCCATTGCAGGGTCTTACACAGTACTCTCTGATTCTCTTCCCAGTGGAAAGTTGGTATTAAGGCAGAAGGAAAAGGTTTCTCGACCCTTGCAATCTGTGCCCCTCCAGCCATTAGACCTTGCCCTGACCTAAGTGTCAGCTCACATTTAGAATTCCGAGTGGGGTGCTCATTTTCAAAGCTGAGGACCCTTCTCCCTGATTTACCTCCTTTTCCAAAAAAATGAGGGAGCCTGTGTTTGCTTCTCTATTGATCTGCTCCATAACTAGCTGTCCCTGTTCTTTTAATCACTTCAAGAATGAACGTCTCACCATTCTCCATATTGCCTCTGGGATTATACACATGGCTTTCTGGCAAGTGAAACTAAGATGGAAGTGCTCGGATAGCAGGCACCTGTTCACATGCAGCTTTAAGTAGTGTGATGGCTGCCATACACAGAGTTAAATGTGGAGGTTGTATTTTCCACATTGTCCTTTAGCCATTCAAACTGCTGCCCATTTCTAATATCTGGCACTCAAGCTATCTCCTCCTGATACCTTCATTTCTTTGGTTTTCAGTGGATTCCCAATTTCTCCCAATTTCATACCTCTGTCTGGTTATGAACTTTATTTTCACATAGTCCACTGATACCTGCGACTCACCTGTAGGGCAACTTACTTTGCGTTTTCATCCCTGTGTTCTTTGCTCACCTCCTTAACTCTACTCAGAGATTCAAAAGAACTAGACTGTTTCTTTTTTAACTCATAAACTTTATTTTTAGGTTCATAGCAAAACTGAGCAGAAAGTACAGGGGTTCCCATATAACGTTTGCTCCCTCCCATACATGCACAACCCCTCCCACTAGGGACATCTTGTACCACAGTGGGACATCCGTTAAAATCATTGAAACCTCCATTGACACATTATTATCACCTAAAGTTCATAGTTTACCTGAGGATTCACTCTTGATGTTGTACATTCTATGGATTTGGAAAAATAGTATCATACAGAATAGTTTGACTGTATGAAATAATTGTCTATGCTCTGCTTATTCATCTATCCCTTCCCCCTAAGCCCTGGCATCATCCACTGATCTTTTTATTGTCTCCATAGTTTTGTTTCTTCCAGAATGTCACACAGGTGGAACACAGTATGTAGCCTTTTCAGATTGGCTTATTTCACTTAATAATATATATTTAATATTCTTCCCTGTCTTTTTATGACTTGATAGTTCAGTTCTTTTTAGCAGTGTGTAATATTCCATTGTTTGGATGTACCACAGTTTATCCATTCACCTACTGAACAGCATCTCGGTTACTTCCAAGTTTTGGCAATCACGAATAAAGACTTTTTTGAAAACAAAAAAACAAAAAACATCTGATAGAAGCCTGACACTCTGCTGGGTACTTTTACATGGAAAATCTTAATAATTCTCAGAACTACTTATCATGTTAACTGTTTGGAGAAGCTAAAGCTCAGAGAAGTTAGGTGACATGCCCCAAATCACCAAGGTGATGAATGATTGTCAGGACTAAAACTACGTACATTTCAACACAAGGTCCACAACCCACCTATTGCCCAAGGATGACATGCATACCATTCTTCCACCTTCTCTTGCCCATGACAGTCATTGCTGGCTCACTATAGCATACATTCCTGTGAAGCCTAATTCAGTACAAGCTGCCAATATTCATCAATTACAGCTGGCATAGAAGAAGCAGCCTGGTTGGGGCACCTGGGTGGCTCAGTTGTTAAGCATCTGCCTTTGGCTCAAGTCATGATCCCAGGGTCCTGGGACTGAGCCCTGCATCAAGCTCCCTGCTCTACGGGAAACCTGCTTCTCCCTCTCCCACTCCCCATGCTTATGTTCCCTCTCTCACTGTGTCTCTCTCTGTCAAATAAATAAATAAAATCTCTAAAAAAAAAAAAAAAAGAAGCAACCTGGTTGACATCCTTGTTATGAAAGGGTGACATAGATCCCCTTAGATCATAAATATTCAACCTTTGACCACATTCTGGCTGACACCTGTGAGGTATAGATTTTATTATGATTAATATAATGCCCTAACTCCAAAAGAAACACTTTATCCTTATGACCCTTATAATAACCTTCTGATACATTGATAATAATGCCTTAATTCTGTTAAATTATTGAAATTCAGTCTTAACTTACCTTATTCACTCCTACCTCTGTGTGTAGCTAGAATGCTCTAAATTTTAGAATGCTCTAAAATTTCGCCTTTTCTCTATATGTGCAAATGTTTCTCACATATGCAAGAAGGCACTGAGTTTCAGTTACCAATTCATGCAGAACAGGGTCACTGTTATAGTTAGGGCTGCAGACCAGCAGACAGAGCCTCAGAAAGACTATTCAGTCTAAGTTGTCTTGTGTTGGACACCTCACACTTTTCCATCTTGATTTAGGTGAGGTTCTGGATATACCAGTGGCACCTAATTTTGTGTCTTCTGTTTTAGTATATGTCTGCTCTCATGTTATATAGTTTTGGTATCTTGATTTATTGAAATCTCATACATTTCTATTGGAGACCTAGTGTTTTCTTTGCTGTATGGCACATTGCCACAGATTTAGCCGCTTAAAACAACAGACAGCATTTATTATCTCCTAGTTTCTGTGAGTCAAGACCGTAGGCACATCTCAGCTGTGTCCTCTGATTAGGGCCCTACAAGGCTAAAATCAAGGTATTGAATGGACTGCACTGTCATCTGGAGACTGGACTAAGGAAGAATCTGCTTCAAGTTCACTCAGGTTTTTGGCAGAATTGCAAGTGAGTCTGCTAATAAGAGAGAGTATACATAAAAATAGTCTATAGATAATGTAACTTCATCAAGGAAGTGACATTCCATAACCATTGTCATATCTATGGGTTAGAAGCAGTTAACAGTCCTTCTTTACTCAAAAAGAGAAGATAACCCAAAGACGTGAATACAAGGAGTGAATCATGAGGGCCACCTAGGTCTGTCTACCCCAAGGAACTAGTACAGTGTGAAAGAAAGAGAATTGGTAAGAATTCATAAAACCTAGGACCTCATCAGGCTGTCATACCAAATAACATCTGGGATCTAGGACAAACTGGTATTTTTTTTTTAAGATTTTATTTATTTATTTGACAGAGAGAGAGAGACAGCACAAGTAGGCAGAGAGGCAGCCAGAGGGAGAGAGAGA
The DNA here is from genome assembly GCF_037043125.1 of Eumetopias jubatus. Classification (NCBI taxonomy): domain Eukaryota; kingdom Metazoa; phylum Chordata; class Mammalia; order Carnivora; family Otariidae; genus Eumetopias; species Eumetopias jubatus. The sequence continues at coordinate 60,833,018 of NW_028274819.1, read as the reverse complement.
TGCAGACTCTCCACTGAGCAGGGAGCCCGACGCGGGGCTCGATCCCAGGACCCTGGGATCATGACCTGAGCCGAAGGCAGCCGCTTAACCGACTGAGCCACCCAGGTGCCCCTAGGACAAACTGGTATTGCAGGGACTTAGTTCTTTCATCTGTATACACACAGGCAACATACACACACATACAATTAGATGATCCCCAAGGGTTCTATAAACTCTAAAATTCTATAATAAGTATCTCCTTGGAAGTGTGGGATGGTAACAGATTTTCCCAAGGTCAGTGACTGAATTCTGGCTTGGTCCTCACCACACTGGTATTTACTAATTTACTGACTTCAGCAAGATGATTCAAGTGGTTCTAACACAGTCATCATAAATGTATCTGAGATATTAAAAATGAGAATATCCATATCGCCAAGATTTTTCTTCCTCATTGATTCAATGCTAATTGTTATTCAATATGAGAAACCTGAAACAGTGGAATGTTCTAAGTTGCTTCTCTTGGTGTCCATACACCCTAGGACAGTGGTCAGCACATTATTGGCACTTGGGAAATTAACTGAACAACAGCTGTTGAGCTCTCTGGATCATCAAAGAAAGCTTCAGTGATTGTCTTCACAATTTTGAAAATGAACAGATTTCAGTGAATTTGATTTCTTGGAAATATCTTTTGGTATTTATGGTATCTCTGATACTGTTGGTATATATAATATTGTTTACTTAACCTGAATTCTCCTTTTGAGAGAAGCACATCTTGATTCTAATCATGACAATTAGGGAAGAAGGAGTATGATGTATTTAGAATATATTTAATTTGGTCTCTTGGAAGAGAGAGAGGAGTAGTCAAAGTCTTCTGTTTTATCAGAAAGTAATGGATGGTCCCACAGGATGGTGAATAGAGAATACCTGGCATCTAATCCCGACTCTGTTACTTACTTATTATGTGTCCTTGGAAATCTCTCTTCTCTAAACTTCAGTTCCTTCATGTGAAAGATGTTCTAGTGATTTTCAAAGCCCACTTCCAGGCTTGACAGTCTGTGATGGGAGTAATCTTCTTTGGGTGAAGTTCTGGCCCGTTATTTTAGCTTAACTATCATGTCCTGTAAGTGGAAGGAGGAATGCTGGTCTACAGGAGAGACACTGGTCCTTCAACATCAAGGAATAACATAGACCTCCTGCTGGCACTCTTTTATTTTAAAAAACTCCTCACAAACAACACACAGTATGTCCTAGGAGAGTAGCCATCCATTCAAGGCTCTGACACAGTCATGAATCTTCAACTTTCCTAGGAACATCCAGGAAGTCTTGAGCCAAGTTGATGATGACATTCCAACTTTATGACTTAAACTCCTGCCATGCTCTTTCCCTGTCTTATATGGAATCTCTGATGGGATGCGAATGCAGCCCTAGACTCACCCCAGTGCCAGAGCCAATATTAATTATGGCCAGAGGCATATTAGTAGGTACTGAAATATTTTTAGAAGGACCTAGAATGAATCTTTGTGGTAACATTACCAAGAATGCCTGAGAAAAAACCAACGTGTACGTGCAGTCCCATGAATGCCTACTAGGTGCCAGTCACCATTCTGAAGAGGAGAATTCAAAGACAAATACATTCTGCTTTCAGGATAACATAGCCTAGAAAAGAAAATAAATAAGTAAACACAATAAATCGCATAGCAGAATGTGATAAGTGTGATGATAAAAGTAGGTGAAAATTGCTATGGGAGCAGAGAGGAGGGGGAATGTGATCAAGATGAGGGAAACCATAATGACAGGCTTCCTAGGAATGGGTAATGTAGCGCTAGAGCTTCAAGAACAGAAAGAAGTTAGTTCACAATAGAAGGTAGGTGTGTGCGTGTCTGTGTGTGTGTGTGTGTGTGTGTGTGTCTGTATGTGTATATGTGTGACATATGGAACAGGCAAATATAAATACATAAGGAGTAACAGGAGATAGACAAAGTTGTGAAATAGCTTGATGCCTTCAGTAAAAAAAACTATAATCAGTATGGGTAACATGCAGAGCGCTCTGGGGAGTGGGGGACCAGGCTGACGGGCTGGTGTGAGCTCAGTGAGGAAGAGCCCTGCTGGAGTATGCCAGTCTGTTGGGTCTGGCCATTATCTTAGGGGAAATGGGGAATGTAAAAGACATTTCACCAGATAAAGTATGCATTGTATGCACTCAATATCCTCTCTTCCAAAAATATTTTTCCTAGAAACTATCTTAAGGAGATAATTTGGATAAGTGCACAAAAAGAAATTGATATAAGGGTGCAAGAATGTTCCTGACATTTTTGTGATGAAATTTTCAAGGTTGAAAAAACCACCTAGGAGACTTTTAGAATAAAATATGGAATATCCATTGAGTGGACTACTATATAGATCTTGTGTTGACATGGAAACATAATACATTGTTGAATAAACAACACAAGTTATATACCATAGTATGAACAGTACAGTCTCATCAGTATAGACATGTGCCATCTTATATGCATGAAAAAACCAAACCCCTTGGTATCCTCAGGATTTACACCTTTTTTATACACTTCTGTTCTATTTGAAGTTTTTACAGTGAACAAAAACAATAAAGGCATTTCCATTTAAAAAAATAATATTGTATCTGGAAGATTACTTTATCTTATTGTAGGGATTGATATAGAAGAGTTAATTAGTTGGAGCAAAAACCAAAGTGCACTATAACAAAGACTCACAAATTAGTGTTTCAGACAAGATACAAATTGATTTCTTTCTCATGTAGCAATTCAAGTTAGTAGGGTAAGCAGCCTTTTTGTCCACAAAGCCACCAGGGGCCCAAGCTAGCAGGCTAGGTTTGTTCTTCTCCAAAATGGTATCTGAGATTTTCCAGCCCTTGCCATTTTCAGAAATTGAGAAGAAGCGAGAAGAGAGTTCAAGACAAGAGTCTTTATTAAGATGACTTGGAATCAGCACCCATCACTTCCTCTTAGGCTCGTTAGGGAGGATTTAGTCGTAGAATGAATTGAAGGCTGGAAAGGGTTATCATTCAGCAGTCTGACACAAGGGGCAAAGAATTCTAGATAGCGAAAATAGTTTGCAGGCTGATACAATCAAGTGAAGAGGTGAGTTTTTGTTGTTTGTTTTTAAATGAGCCTCAGGTGCACACAATTGGATTAATTGCAATCCTTGGCTCACAGTATATGCTTGCATCATTGATGCATACAAGATTCTCATTTGTTTATTTATTATAAAATAAATCCCCACCCCACATAAAAACTAAATTGGTTGGGTTTTGTCATATAATACAGTACCCCAAAACTTAGCAGCTTAAAATAACAGTGATTTATGAGTTCATGATTCTATGGGTCAGCAGTTCTCCTGGGCTCACTTGGGTGGTTCCTGAGGTTTGGGCAGGTTTGGCTGGATGGTCTACAGATAGCCTCACTCATAGTTGTCCACAGGTTGCGGCTAACTGTTGTGTTGTACTGGTTGTCAGCTGGGGTGACAGAGCTGGCTGAGCCATGTTTCTCCATGAGGCTAGTTTAAGTGTATCCACAGCAAGAGAAGGCAAGTTCAACGTGCAATATATTCAAGTCAGTTTCAGTCATATTTGCTTTTATCCCATTGGCCAAAGCATATCATTTACTAAGCCCATAGTCAGGGAGGGAAAGGACTACCAAAGAGTGAGGCTACAGGGAGACATGGACATTGTAAGGCCATTACTACAATAATCTACCATAGTGAATAAAACCTACATCAACATGTGCAGTTCAGTCCTCACCCATCTCATCCTTCTGCTCCGACCCCCACCCAAAACAATACTATCCTGAAATTTGTATTCATCAATCGCATGTTTTCCTAAATATAAAGTATTTTTTGTTTGTTTTGCTTGGTTTTAATTTTATTTTAAGAATGGTATCATGAACTATATAATCTTTGGGGATTGTTTTTTTCTATGTAATATTTATTACTGAAACACTCTGTTGTATATGACCATAAGCTATTTGCTTTGAGTATTCCTGCAGGTGAATATACCATATTATAGCTCTCCTTTCATCTGAGGGTGGCATTTGGATTGTGTCCCAATTTTTGCAACTATAGATAGTAGTGCTGTGAACATTCTGAGCATGTCTTTTGTTATACATATATAAGTGTTTCTCTTAGATATATCAGGGAGTAAAATGATGCAGAATAATGCCAAATTATTGTCCAAAGTGGTAATGCCAATTCACATTCTTACCAGCAAAGTATAAGAGATCCTACTGATCCACAGTCTCTTCATGACTTAGTATATAATATTGAGAGGCTTCTTAATTTTTACACTTTAAAGGAGTGTAAACTTCTATTTCATTGTGGCTTTGATGACAATGATTATATGAACTGTCTTTCTTTTTTTAAAGATTTTATTTATTTATTTGACAGAGAGACACAGCCAGAGAGGGAACACAAGCAGTGGGGAGTGGGAGAGGGAGAAGCAGGCTTCCCACAGAGCAGGGATCCTGATGCGGGGCTCGATCCCAGGACCCTGGGATCATGACCTGAGCCGAAGGCAGACGCTTAACGACTGAGACACCCAGGCGCCCCAACATGAACTGTCTTTCATCACTACTCTTCACAGTAGGACAGTAAAGCTGGGTCCTGAGCCTGCTTAATCCCCTGATCCCTGTCCTACCCCACCTCAGCTCTGGCTTCTCCTGCTTCTCTGACAACCTCTGTTGTTGAAGACCCTTAAGCCCCATGGCCACCCCCAAAGTTATGATAAAAAGCTCCTTCCAAATCAGAGACTCTGCGTTTATCTCTTTTCTTTCAAAACTTTCTCTCTCTGGCAGCCTGGGTTAGGGAAAAGAACATGAGGTTTGCAATTGGACAAACCTGGTATCAATTGTACTTCCTGTCCTTACCTAGCTGCACAACCTTGCCCAAGTTACTTAACACTTCTGTGCCCCACCTTTTTCACACATAGAACAAATATAACAATTTTCATTTTGTTGTGAGTGTTATAAGAGGTGACATATGCAAGAGGACATGCAAAACTTGGTGTATCACAGGTGCTCTGCTGATGGGAAGCTCTGTTGATGACTCAGCAGGCCCTCTCTCTGGGTTCCAAGTTGAAGGATCCAGCCTATCACAGCATCAAGATTAGATAGGTTAGCCTTGCCTGAGGTTAAATAGCTATTTCAGTACTCATTCATGTCAAATGAAATTGTAATTTCACTGGGGCTCATCAAACCAGAGTCAGATCTGACAAATTCAATCAGCTAATTTTTAGGCAAAGTCTCAATGATTACAATGTAGATCATTAGTCACCGTTCCCCCCGTATGTAAAATATGACAGATCTTCGTGTCAGGCATTTTCACAACTAGTATTAACAACAAGGAAAATAAGGTGATTAAGGCCCCTTTGTGCTGCTTTGCTCCAAGAGGGATGGGGGGGAGGTGAGGGGGGGAAATGTACCAGGTCATGAGACCTGTCTTAGAAACCCAGCTCTGCCATGAGCACTTTGGGTCATTGTGAAACTATTTTGACCTCTCTGGGTCTCAGGTTCCTGAAAAAAGTTAATAAATCCACATTGATAACTGTTGGTTCATTGAAATGAATTGGATCTGAAAAATGACAGTGTTGGACAAAACCATGCCCAGGATCCTTGATGATCTCCTGCACGTTCGCCGCATCTCAGCTGAAGCAACAGCTGCTCCCCCATGGACCGCAAGCCCCAGCTCCCAAGCTCACAGCCTCTGGGGAAGCCCCTTTACCAGGACTCGGGATCGTGAAAGGGTCCAATAAGGCCTGAATGGGGATGCAAAGGTGACTGCAGTTTCCCAGGGGTCCATCCTTGTGGTGTCAGTGACAGTAGAGGCTGGGAATGCCTGGATCCTAGGAATGAATGACTCCTGGTGAGCATGGTGCAGGCCCCCTTGCCACATTCTAGAGCTCCCTCCCTGGTGTCGTGTGGGTCTGCCTTATGGGTGAGTGACCTTTCCTTGGAATAAGCTTGTTATCTAAAGCTTAATCAGACGCTGTTACTATAACCAGCTTGATCTATCTTTAGAATACTTGTGTTAGAGGACTTGTTTGAAGGTCTGTCATTTCAACTCCCCAAGACCCAGAGTGGTATGGAAGAGACACAAAAACATCATCATACCTCATCTAATTAGTGCAAGGCAATGAGGTCTAAACCTGTGTTTTAAGACCCAGGTTCTAATCCCATCTCATCTACTAAAAGCCTATGTGATTTTCAGTGAATCATCTCTGTTTTCTGGGCCTCAGTTGCTTTATTTAGAAAACAGGGATAATAATGTCCATCCTGTGTCCTTTGCAGGACCACTGAGAGGCTGAAAGGAGATAATACATGTGGTCTCACCATACTGTTGCACTGGGGGGTTGTTATTACCAGGAAGCATCTCCATCTATTTCTGCAGTGGTCCCTGGTTTCCAACTCTGGAGAGCCCTCACTAATCTTTAGCTGATGGGAGACACTCATCTGGATACTTTGTGTTTACACAGCACTTACTCAGAGGAGCTAAAGGCAGTGGGGCTTCTCTTCTGCACCATCCCTGGGGGGACTCTCATGGTGTAACAGCTCAGAGCTCAGACATAATTTGTAGGATAATCAGCTCAAATTCTCTTCTGGTTGGTTTCAGCCCATTTCCCTTGCTACATTCCCAGGGACCAAACTTCTCTCCTCAGCAGTGGGGAGAGCAGACCCAGGGCCAGATTATCCTATTACAGAAGCCAAGAAGACTATACTGCTACATGTCGTGTAAATATATTTTGAGCAGGGTCCTGATACTAATTTCTGGGCTGTCACACTGCATTAGCAATATGTGGTCTTTTCTCCACAGCATGGGATTTGAATCCTCCCCTTCTAGTGAAATGAGACAGGCCACATTCTAACTGGAATGCAAAGGATTTACTTTTGTTCCTTTGCAGCCATATACCATAGTGATTAAGAGCATTTATTTTGGATTCCAAGGGAACTGAGATTGAAATCTGTGTTTGCTATTTATTAGTTATAGGACCTTCCAAAAGTCACTGACCGTCAGTTTCCTTAAATGTAACATGGGGTAATAATATATACCCTCACAGGGTTGTAGTGAGTATTAAGTGACCTAATTTATGTAAAGTGTTTAAATCAGTGCTTAGCACATGGTATGAACTCAGTATTAGTAGATACAATCATTCCTATGTTATCATGTAATCTATATGATCTCATTCCCAACTTGGGTTTCAATTACATTCAAATACAGTTTACTTTGTCAGTTAATTGAACAAGCACTTGTATGACTTCTTGACTGGAAACCTGATATCATCTCTTGAATTCTTCCCTGATAGCCCACATCTTGCCTATGGATTGTCCAAGGACACTGGGGTGTATTAAAACCAACAGAGAGAACCAGAGTCTGCCACATGGGGTTGCTGTGGAACACAGGCTCTGTACAGCCTGAACTTGCCCAGTGCCCTGAGGATGCCCTTGTGAGCCAGCCTTCACCCCATTCTCACCTGTACCCTGCTTGGTTCTGAATCACAGGGTAGATGCACTCATCGCAGCGGGTGGGAGTTTCCAGGCCTCTTTCCCAGCTGGCTTCTCACTGACCTTAGCCAGTTAGGGGGGTGGGCACTATGGGGAGAATGGAAGAAGGTGAAAGGAAGAAGCCAGGGTGCTTCTCTCCCTCCTTCCCTCCCTCCCTCTCCGCCTTAGGCTTCTGGGTCAGATAACACCTCCTAATTCCTTTCTTCTTGTCTCCTCTGCTATTGCTAATCTCTAGGTCACCCCCATAGCGCTCTACTCAGCATCTCAGTGTTCTATAGTCTACATAACAAATTTTCCATATTTAGACTGGCATGGTTTCTATTTGCCTGGGTGGACCCTAACTGAAACAATTGGCTGGATCCCTGAAGATGGAGGTTTCCTATATTAGCACCGAGTTTACAGATTTTGTTGCCCATGCATTAATGCTCATCTATTGCTTGCACAAACAAGACACTGAGTCAGGGTTACTGAAGACTGAGGAGCTCCCAGACTCAACCTGGGCAATACTGGACCCACGACTCTCCCACACCCCTGTGCCCTGTGCTGAGCTGGGGTCACCAGCCACACTCCCCTGCTTTCCTGGTGAATTCCCCTTAGCAAATCTTGTCCAAGAATTTTCCACTTTTAAATTTCTGAAACAGGGATGGGAGTCATGTACCCTTTATCCTCTAAAGAATCTGAAATCCTTTTGCAAATTAATCTCTCATCTCTCCAGCACCCAGTCCTCCCTGACAAAGACCATAAAATTATCTACTCTAATCTTTCCCCAAGGCAATGGATACCTAGTGCCTTGCCTTATAATCACATAAGGGAGGCTACCAGCAAAAAACTTTTCTAAGAGAACCACTGGGCACTTATTACTGAAGATGAACCTGGAGATTAGCTACAACCACCTCTTTGAAGCCTGCCTTGCTTCTCCCAGGCAGTGTGTAATCACACAGCCCTCTCTGCTATCGCAATTCCCTGTTCATGTATCTGTTGAAGTACCTGCCACTTTGTTTATAACCGTGTGTATGTGTGTGCATGTGTCTTGTCATCCTGTGGAGAATGAGTTTCATGAAGATTGGGATTGTGACAGTTTCTCATGTGCCTACCACAGCGCCTGCCCAGAGGAGGTATTCACTAGATGTTTAATAAATGAAGAAGAGAAAAATTAAATGACTAAATGATGTACTCATTAATTAATAGTTGGATGAATCAATTGTTGAGTGAATGAACGAATGAATGAAATTCAAGGAAGTAAATGAAAGAAGACAGAGTGCATAATGCCTAACGAATTAACAGTGCAGAGGTTCCAAATCTGAGATTGTTTATGCTCGTGCTTGAAAATCTCACCCCAGGGGCCTGAACTGCAAGTCTATTCAAGAGAACAAATGAGAAATATGGAAATTCTTTTAAAAAGTTGTGAGAATTGGGGTGCCTGGGTGGCTCAGTCGTTAAGCTTCTGCCTTCGCCTCAGGTCATGATCCCAGGGTCCTGGGATCGAGCCCCGTATCAGGCTCCCTGCTCTGCAGGAAGCCTGCTTCTCCCTCTCCCACTCCCCCTGCTTGTGTTCCCTCTCTCGCTGTCTCTCTCTCTAATCTAACCAAATAAATAAATAAAATCTTTTTTAAAAATTTTTAAAAAATTAAAAAAAAGTTGTGAGATTTTTCCAAAATTATAAGACTGCAACTCAAGTCTTGCTCCTCCAGATTGTATTCACTGCTATCTGCCCCCTTCTCACTCAAGGATTAGCTGCTAAAAGCCATTTAGTCCTCATGTCAGTGATGACCAGGGATGTTCTCCCCATTTTATAGATAAGAAGACATTAAGGAAATTTGTCTAAGATCCTCCAACTAGTTGAGTAGACTAGTTTGGGTTTGCCCTCAGATCTCTGCAAAGGCGAGGGTGGCCTCTTTCTCCTCCCCCAGGCTGCCTTTACTGAAGTGTGCTGTTTATCTCAAAAAGCAGGGATGTGATTTATTTGTGCAGCTACAAGGAGGGCTGTGGCTGCCTGATATAACTGGACAGGGGACACTGCTTTTGGAGAATGTTGTTCTATATGAAACGGGAAATGGTGGGGGAGGATTGGGGGACCTTTACTAGAGATTTCTACTAGGTACAGCTGAAAGCAACAACAACAGAATTGTACAGGCATACACTTTCTTTTAATATTTTAATCCTCTTTTAGTGTTTTTGGTTTGTTGGGTTTGGGGCTTTTTTTAGGTCAATTGATTTTTTTCTTTTCCCTGAGAAGCTGCTTGAATACCATCTGTCACTCACTAAATTCTACAGCAGGTTCACAGGAGCTGTCTCAGGAGAGTTTCCCTCTACCTGTCACTTCCCATATCTGCCTGTGGTCACAGCATGTTGGTCAGAGCAGGGATCCAATCCCCATCCCACTGTGAACTTGCTTCATTTCTTCACTCTTAGACTCACTCATTCACTCCTCTGTTCGCTCGCCCTGGTGCAGATCTGGCTTCAGTCTGCGGGGATGGAGAAGTCACTCATTCAGTCAGCTGCTCCCTCACCCATTCACTCATTCATTCATTCATTTATTCATTCATTCCATAAACTCTTCCTGAGCCCTGGAGGTGCACACCATTAGTGGAGCGCACAGACTTGGACCCAGAGAATTAGAGTAGCGCCATGTAAGAATCTTCACAGAGATAACCACAACGACATGTGGAAGCATTGGGAGGGAACAGCTAGCCCCGTTCTTCCTGGAAGAGAAGAGGAAGGCATTACTAAGGGAAGGAATTTCCAGTTAGTCTTAAGAAAAGAAGTAAGGACACAGATGGAGAGAGGGAAATGAATGTAGGTGAAGGAAGGGTGCTACAGCCAGGCTTGGAGGTTTGAGAGAGGCTGGGGTAATCAGGAACCCTCCTTCTTGGGGTGCCTGGGTGTTTCAGATGATTAAGCATCTGCCTTCAGCTCAGGTCATGATCTCCAGGTCCTGGGATCGAGTCCTGCATCGGGCTCCCAGCTCAGTGGGGAGTCTGCTTCTCCCTCTCCCTCTGCCTCTCCCCCTGTTTGTGCTCTGTGTCTGTCTGTCTCTCAAATAAATAAATAAATCCTAAAAAAAATCAGGAGCCCTCCTCTACCCTGCGTGGGGATAGGAGGTGAGCCTGGAAGAATACTTGTGAAAGTAGCACGATGCCAGGTGGAGGAGGTTGGCCATCAAAAAGCGGCCAGCCCACAGAGTTGTAGGCAGGATGATATGCCTGCAGTGCTAACAGGAGCATTTTAAGGGACCTATAGGGGACCGCCACCTCCCTTGCCTCTTTCATTTTTGCTCTGTCTGACCTTCCTGCTGCCTGCTGATCATGTGACCCAGCACCTTGGAGAGTAGCTAGCCAGGACCAGGTTCTGAACCTCACACTGAGTAGCTTAAGCACTGATGCCCACGCCAATATCTCTTTTAGGTGCAGCAAAACACAGTCTAAGGGTGACAGTAAGTTCAGTCCTCACCATCGTCTTTATGACAACCTTAGCTTTCTATCTTCAGTCTCCACTATCCCATTTGCAGTTTTCTTATTTCTGCATTTTTGACCAGCAAGTTTCTCTTCTAGAACGCCCTTCTTCCTGCAAAGGCTTCAGGTCCACATAAGGTTTTCCAACTAGCCTTAACGTGATTGTGTTCGTCTTTAAGCTCTCAGAATACTTGACTCTGTGGGGGTCACTTCTGCCTGGAGATAGTCAGGTGTAATAAAGAAACATACTCTAGCCTAGAACGCAAACTCTACACACTAACCTTGCCTCCTCTGTATCTCCTGCACCTGGGTCGCACTCACTTTTAGTGGCCACAGAAACGGCAGGTGTTGACGTGAGCACAGACACAGGAGCCAGTCAGGGCTGGGTTCCTTCTGACCTAGTATGTCCTAAGTTATTTACCACTAAGTCAAGTCACTTAACTTTTGATTCTCAAGCAGCATTAACACATTAGCGATCAAGCACCCAGCTAAGGCTCTAGGACACAGGAGGTTCCTCACCTCCATAAACGGTGTCTACTAATAAATGCCCTTTCTTTTCTTTCTCTTGTCTTTGCCCCTTGCAACATGGAAGCTTATAGTTTTCTGCTACACAAGATGCCCATAGGACAAAAATCTAAAAATCAAAAATCTAAATAAACTAGATTACAGAACTTTCAGAGACCCTTGCCACCCCCATGACAAAGTGATCACAGGGAGCAAAAATACATAATCAAGGGGAGAGACAAATGTCACGCAAAACTGTCATCTCAAAATAAGAGGCGAGTGCACCGCATTCTTCCCCATGATCATTTCGTGGAAACATGCACAGCGCAACATCGAGACCAGAGTATATTATGAACCCCTGCAGACACAGAAATTTTGCGAGCTGTAGGTTGCAGGAACCCACAGAGCTGGGATAGCAGAGGTTTAATGGTATTTTAAATGTTTTGACTATACATAAGGCAGAATCTGGAATCTAATCATTTTCAGAATATTTGATGCACTGTAAGCAACCGTGGGTCCTGTGTACTCCCTAAGCCACCTGCACTTGGAGCAAGGCAAGTCCAAAGGGAAGGAAAGGGATTGCAAGTATGTGGAACTCCTACTACGTGCCTGCTGCCTTCCTTCCGCTGCTTGCTACTTGCCACTCCCTTTAATCCTCCCAGCTGCCCCGGGAGGTGGTTGTATTCTAAGCTACACCTCTGGGCCTGGAAGGTAACAGATGCCTTCAGTCCCTTCTCCTGCCACCATCTCCATGACACACTCCCAAGGGATTTCACAGGGTACCCGAGCTCTGGCTTGCAAATGTCCAAAAGTTCAGTTATGATAAAAATACTCCTAAACTGACGCTTCTTTGTGTGTTGAAACTAAATCATTCTGTGCACACATGTCCTTAGCATTATTTACAATGGCCAGAAGGTAGAAGCAACCCAAGGGTCCATCAATGGATGAATGGGTAAGCCAAATGGGATCTATACATGCAAATGAATTGTTACTCAGCCTTAAAAAAGATAGAAATTCGAACACATGCAACAATATGAGTGAAACTTTACTTATGCCAAGTGACACCAGTCACAGAAAACAAGTACTCTACAATTCCATTTATAGGAGTTACCTAGAGTTGTCAAATTAATAGAAACAGAGAGTAGAATGGTGGTTGCCAGAGGCTGGGAGGAAGGGGAAATAGGGAATTGTTTACTAGGTAGTTTTTGCTTTGCAAGATGAAAAATTCCGGAGATTGGTTGCACAACAACGTAAATGTACTTATCACTAACTGTACAGTTAAAAGTGGTTAAGATGGTAAAGTTTATATCATGTGTATTTTATCACAATTTAAAAAAAAAAATTTAAATCATTCAAAACTTAGGTACTTACTGTGTCAAGATAATTTACTGAGATATTAATTGTGTTTTGTTTCCCCTGAAGAGGAAAAACAGATGGAAAGAATGGAAGCTGACAGTCCCTGTCTCTTTCTGAACCTGCCCCCACCCTAAGGAGGAGGCCAACAATTCTTATTCTCTTCCTCCAGGGGAACCTTTTCCTGGCTTTTATGAGAGCCCATTCTTTGAAGTGATTATACTCCTTGTTTAGACAGAGAATGAACTGAAAGGCTTTTACAGTTGTAACTAAGGTAATAGGTAAGGGAGGGTCAGAGAAATTAGAAAGGCAGAAACAAGGGGGGGGAACGGCAGAAGCTGGAGAAGATTCTGGAAGACGTGAAGAAGGCCAAGGGATCTAGGGCTGTGAGTCCTAGGTGGAGGCTCTCAGCCTTCGGTTGGGCCCCCCACCCACCAAAAGCAGCATCACCTTTGCCAAGCCTGGGAGACCAAAAAGACTGGACCGGACTCGCAGGGCTCCCAGCCTCAGCAGAGGCCCCACAGGGCAGCATGGTAGAAAAGAAGCCAAATTGCTGAATTTGAAATGTCGAGGCCCTAGGCAACTGCCTTTTTATAGCATGGCTCACTTGGCCTAAAGTCCTAAGGGCCCTCTCCGAAGACCTAAGACTGGTGGAAACTCTCCAAGCCTTGAGGGAAACAGACCCCCATATTTACTGAGATTGGATTTTCTATCAGCTTCTTGAAATCAAAGATGTATTTGAAGTCATGTTAAAAAAAAAATCATATTCAAAGTTGTGTTTAATTAGATTTTAAAAAATTAAATGATGTAGGGCACCAGGGTGGCTCTGTCAGTTAAGCCTCTGGCTCTTGGTTTTGACTTGGGTCATGATCTCGGCGTCCTGGGGTCCTGGGATTGAGCCCCAAGCAGGCCTGGAGTCCGGAGTCCAGCGTCTGGCTCCTCCTTTGGCACAGAGAGTTCCTCTCTTTCTACCCCACTAGTGCGTGCTCTCTCTCTCTCTCTCATATAAATAAAATCGCTTTAAAAAATTAAATAATGTACACTTGAGTTTGTGATTACACTGTTGTATTCACGAAAATTTACTTTTTTTCTAGATTTCATTTTTCTGAATATTCTCATATTTTTATTTTATTTGAGTATAATGGACACACAATATTACATTAGTTTCAGGTGTACAACATAGTGATTCAACAAGTTTATATGTTTTCCTATGCTCACCACTAAAATTTATTAACAAATTATTTGCACACATCTTCCTATTGATCTTCTAGATGCACCTTAAGTCTTGGTACTTGAGCTGTTCTAACTACGCATTCGGGAACCTCCTCAGATGGGCCACTGGCCAGTCCCTGATGCCCTAGACCAAGGACAGTATCCTCGGACCAGCACTCTCCCCAAGCCTCTTTAGCCATGGATGGGTGCTCCTCAGGAACAATGTCATTTCTGCAGGAGAGCCTGGGATTTATCCGGCTGCCACCCAGAAGACCTTTTGTCTTCTTACCTCCTTGAGTAAAACAAATCCATCTCAGTCACAGGGCTCTTTCTTCCCTTTTTCCCAGACATAGCAGCCTGGTCATCACCCAGCAGTAACTTTTAGTTTCCTCCCCTCTTCACTGCAGTCCAGCAGGGCTCAGCATGGGTCCATATTTGCTACTCAGGCACCATGGGGTATAACGTCTCTGAAGCTACAACTCAGAAGCTGCACTTCCTCCCTCCCTTCTTTCTCTCTCCACCTTCTTTTCTACTTTCTTCCTCCCTTCCATTCACTCTCCAACATTTGCCAGTTGGTAAAGTCCCTGCCTTCAAGGAGTTCAGAGTCCAGAGTTGGAGAAGTTTGAAGCAGGAAGGAGTGCCCATTAAGGTCTGGGCTGGGATATAAGAGAGTTAGTTCTGTGCTGGGAGCTGGGGGAGGGCAGTTCTGAAAAGGTTTCCAGGATAAGTGGAATATGGAGATGATTATAAAAGTTAGGAGAGGGTTGCCTGGGTGGCTCAGTCGTTAAGTCTCTGCTTTCGGCTCAGGTCATGACCCCAGGGTCCTGGGATCGAGCCCTGCATCGGGCTCCCTGCTCAGCGGGGAGCCTGCTTCTCCCTCTCCCACTCCCCCTGCTTGTGTTCCCTCTCTCGCTGTGTCTCTCTGTCAAATAAATAAATAAATAAAATCTTTAAAAAAGAGAGAGAGATAGAAGAGATGCTTGCCAATTGATGGCAGGTACAGGCTTTCCAGACAGAGGGTTCAGCCTGGACAAAGGCACGGTGGCTTTCAGGAGAAAAGCAAAGATGGGGCAGACTGATCAATGAGCTGAGTCATCCCCAGCAGCTATGTGGGGGTGCAAGGCTGTACCTCCCATCCTGCTCACCCCTAGAGGAGAACCACTCTGCCTCTAAGCCACTTCCATTTTATATATTTTTCTTTTTTAAAAAAAATGTACTTGTTTATGTCTATGAATTCAATTCACATGTGCATGCCTCTGCGCAGGTGGGTGTCACATGAAAGACTGAGGACTCGACTTTACTTACGTTCCTCTCTGTCGAGAGGAGCCCAGTTTCCACATGCAAGCTCACCCTGACACATGCGGTGGGGGACGTGTGGCCACGTAGGCTGTGCTTTAAGTCACGATTTGAACCCAGGTCTCTCTGTCTCCGATAACCCAGTCTTCCAGCTGTTTCTTACCAGTTCTGGGGCCTGGAGGAAATAGATTAACGCCCGTGAAATGTGGGCTCCTCATGTTTCAAACTGTAATAAGAACAACATTTTTGTGAGGAATTATGAAATGATTGCACACAGAGATGCCTTCCTACTCTGTCTCTCTCCACTCACCATCCTCCTCTCCTCGGTTCTTCGCCACCAGAGTGATCTTTGCAAAATGCAAATCTTGTTCATTTCCTCCACCCCCATCTGCATACGCTGACAACTTCCGTCAGTGTCCTGTCCTCTTAGGATAAATATCAAGGTTCTGTCCAGCTCAGACACTACTCTTGCCTTACCCTTATCAGTTCCTTAAATGTTCCGTGTCCTTTGCGCCACTGGGTCTTTGCAACCCTTCAGCTAACTCCTACTACTCATCTGTCAGAACCCACACAAATGAGACATCCTCAGGGAAGCCTCACTAGGGACCCATATGAGTCTCCTAAATGTTCATGTGGCACCAGGTCACTTTCCTCTTAGCCCTTACCATGCTATGATCAGATACTTATTTGATTAATTCTGTATCCCCACAATTATAAGGACCATCCTATACATATCAAACATGGGTTTGTTGCATTTACCATTTTAATCTTTGCTCCTGAAGCAATGTCTAGCACATAGTAAACATTTAATAAATATGTGTTGGATGAATGACATCCAGCAAGAGTGGTGTATTTCTTCTACCTAACAGAAAGAGATGACATGTCAGGAAGCAGTGGTTAACTGTCCAGGTGTCTGAGTTTTACTTTGCAGATGGAGAAACTTCACTTTATTAGCATAAGCCACCCAGGGTGAAGTTCAAGGGAACTAACTCACAAGGGATTGAGTAACATAGACCAAAATATCAAAATATCCTCCTTTTTGCAGATGAGGAGAGTGAAGCATAGAGAAGTTAAGCAAGGTGCTCACTGTCACACAGTGAGGAAGTTGGGAAGCAAAGACTGAAACCCAGGTCTGATTACCAAAGCTGAATGTTGTACCCCGTTCACTGCGTGGGGTTTACAACTTGTGGCTGAGGACACTGACCAGTTATACGACCTCACTCAGCTTCAATCTCCCCTTCTGCAATACTAATTCCAAACCTATTTCCCTTGGCAAATGTTCTGACAATTAAAAATGCTGTTGGTTAGTGGGGCGCCTGGGTGGCTCAGTCGGTTAAGCAGCCGACTCCTGATTTCAGTTCAGGTCATAATCTCAGGGTCCTGGGATTGAGTCCCCTGTGGGGCTCTGAGAAGTCTGCTTGGGATTCTCTCTCTTTATGCCCCTCAAAATGAAAAAAGAATAAATATATCTTTTGGAAAAATGATGTTAAGGGGCCCCTGAGTGGCTCAGTCGGTGAAGCATCTGCCCTCAGCTCAGGTCACGATCCCAGAACCCTGGGATTGAGCCCTGCATCCGGCCCCTTGTTCAGCGGGGAGTCTGCTTCTCCTTCTCCCTCTGCCTGCTGCTCTGCCTGCTTGTACACTCTCTCTCTCTCGCTCTCTCTGTCAAATAAATAAAGATCTTAAAAATATATAATAAAAATTAAAAAATTAAAAATGCTGTTGGTTAGGAAAGTGCTTCATAACCATGACATTTTGTGGAGCCAAGATGCTAGAATTATTGATATCGCTGATTAAATGAGTTATTTTTGAGAATCTGGGTATTTTGCATTGAAGAGATGCAGCCCCCGTGTCTATATGGCCCCTACCTATCACTAGGAAAGACTGACAACTCTACCATCACATGTGTATTATCTCACTGTGTGCCGGTCACCATGCCTAGTACTTTACATCATATCTTTATTTTACTTTCTAAAATCGAGGAAAGTCTGCTTCTCCCTCTCCCTCTGTGCTCTCGCTCTCTCACTCTTGCTCTATCTCAAGTAAATAAAATCTTTAAAAGAAAATCGATGTTTCCTTTTTAAAATTCTCATACCACCCTGACTGTTCTTCTCATTTTGCTGGTAAGAAACTGAGACACGGAGAGGGTAAGAAACTTGCTCCCGGCCCTAGCACTAGGAGGTGTTGGAGGACACTTCAAATCTGAGTAGTTCCAGACCTGGCCCTTAATTACTACACCATGCTGCCTTTCTAATCAGCAGAACAACAATTAAGCTGTTAAGATTTTCGACAGAGTGTATGGAAAAGAGTGCTGTTTATCCTTTTTAATGCAATTCACCTGACACACTTGGAAAACACATTGGGTGAACCAATTTATGCTGACAAAAGGAGAAGAGTAATTAGTTAATGACAATTGATTTGGGCCTCCTACATCATCCGCCGGAAGCTGATAACTCAGTTGGCTTCCCTCCCCTCCTTGGCCACTCCTTTGTTCTTGAGGAAGCATGCCCCCCATGTACATCATTAGCTGGGAGTTATGTCTCCTCTCCTTTTATATTTGAGTTTAGAGTCACCCTCGGCCGCGTGTCGTGAAAGAAAAAGGGAAAAAAAGAAAAAAGAAAAAGAAAAAGCAGGACCCATAAGCTGTTGAATACGAAAGAAAAAAAGTCCATAAAAAGGCACTTTTATTTCATTGTCTTTAAACCACCCTTTGTGCACTGTCAGTGCTGTTATTAGCCAGTTTAGTTAACTGAAGTATTGATTGGCCTGTCACACATTCTTTGTCTGTTGGGAACAAGGGAAGGTGCTGACCCTTCCCAGGAAGCGCCTGTGACAGGTTTGTAATTTGATAATCGCTTGTTCAGGAAAGATTTCACTTTGTTCCTGGATGTACGTCCCCGCAACTGGTGTGCCTTTGAGGCCCCTGATAATGCCAACTTTTGCCTCCTGAAAGCCTTGGTGTGGGGTAGAGCAGGGCAGAGCCGAGCAAGAACCCGCTGCTGTTTGGGCTTCCTTTCATGTTTTCTTACCAGAGGTTAGGAGTTTTTGTGGTTTTAATAATAATAAAAAATAACCGTGTATTATGATGGGTGGTTTTTGCAGAAAAGAAAAAACCAGGCAGATAAAGTTTTACCGTAGAGGGTAGCCAGTTGTTCCAAACTTGGGGAATAAGATTTTAGATGAAGCGAAATGCATTAGTGCGGTAACTATCAAATTCCCTGGCTTTCGGACCAAAAACAGCATGCTGTGTCCAGCGTTAAGCTCAAAGCTTGAGCAGAGAAAAAGGAAAACATTATTCCTCCTATCACTTTGTGTTCTTAGCACAATAGAATAGAGATGAGAGAGCCTGGATTTGTTGAACAGTAGGAATTATATTCCAACAGAGTGGGGTTTAGTAAAATCCACACATATGTTTTTTATCCTGCATTTTCATTCTGACTGGTAAGCCTCTTGACATTTTAATAAAACTTATCATAGGCAGATGATTGAATTATATTTATCAAAATAGTGCAAGGCAGTGTAGAATAGAGGGGAAAATATCCCAGTTAGCTGCAGACTAGGAGTTCTACCTACTCAATGAATGAGTTTGATTTTTGGCTTTTATAACAATGTTACATGTTGAGCCTCAGTTTCTTCCTCTGGCAAAAGTGGATAATAATGGGATTGATTGCACGCAAATACTGGGCATGAGATAGGCATGGTGTCATCTCTTTCACTGCTAGAAAATCACTCTGGGCCCCAACACTCAGGGAATAGCTCAATGTGGTTCAGTATACTCCTATCTATGGGAGCTGTTTACCCTTACTGAGAGAGTACATGCGTGAACACATTTGCCACTATCTAATATCGAGTGTTCTTAGTGACTTTTTTTTTCTTTCCACGCTGTGTTGGGACGGTGGTAGGGATGGGGAACAGTAACTACCTCCTTGCACATCATTGTACATCATCGGCCCAGGCATCAGGCCCTGGGCTGATCACTGTAGGACAGGTAGCTGGCTTGTTTTTGCTTGAGACCCATGTGCCTGACCGCAGTGACTCATCAGGAAGGACCTTGTGGGGCTGCTCTCCTCAGGAGGGACCTGCAGCCGTGGCAGACACTGGCAGCTCCACAGACCCTCCAGGGTGCTCATTTTCCCCTTTCCCTAACTCCCCCTTTTCTGGGCTTTATTTAACTTTGTTGCTCTGCACTGAGCTCCATCCAGCTTTGGGCTTATTCCCTGGAAGAGCCGTCTAGCCCGCAACTGAGTTGGCCCTCAGTTCCACACACCCAAATCAAGGACAGCAATGTCCCGTCATCTCTCCCTTGCTTGTGGTACAGCCACCGGGACACCATCCATTCAGGCCCTGGAGTGAGTGGTCACCACCTGTGTGTCCCCAACTGCCCAGACAGACCGGGTTCCACGCGCAACATTTATCTTGGCCACATCTGGTGCCTTCTCTTCCTCCCCTGCCAGTCTCTCTGCTAGCGAATGTCTCCTCCAGTCCCCAAGACACGGAAGCCAGACACTTGGGAATCACACTTAGATCCCTATCTTCTCAACTCCTTACAACCTTTCCTAAAGATCTGTTGATTCTACCTCCTTACTACTTCTTCACCTCCCTAGTTCAGGTCACCAGCTTTTATTAGTTGTAATATCACAAAGAATCTTCGCTGGGTTCCTTGGTTCTGGTCCTTCCAGCTCACTACCTGATTTAAAATCCTCTTATTGCAGAGCCCCTGGGTGGCATAGTCGGTTGAGCATCCAACTCTGGGTTTCTGCTCCGATCATGATCTCCAGGTCCTGAGATGGAGTCCTGAGTCAGGTTCCATGTTCAGTACAGAGTCTGCTTGGGATTCTCTCTCTCTCCTTCTGCCCCTCCTGCTCATGCTCTCTCTCTCTAAAAATGAATAAATAGTGAATAAATAAATATTAAATAAATAAAATCCTTTCATTGCTTCTCATTACCCTCAGGGTAAAACCCAACAGCCTTAGGATGGTCTACCGTGCTCACCATAACAACTCCCCACACCCACAGCTTTCAGCTTCACTCCTCACGTCTTATGCTCCTGCCAAAAAGAACCTGAGCATAGCTCTGAACTTGCTCTGCTCTCCCTTCTCCAGATCTTACCATCAGATCCCTTGGGCTATCTGTTTATTTAAATTTTTTAAATAGTATCTGCTGTGTGCCGAGTAGTTCACAGATATTAGCTCATTTAATCCTCATGACTACACTATGAGGTAGTTTCTGAGGAAATTGGGGCACAGAGAAAGGAGACTATTCTCACAAACACTCAAGGTTCAGTGTCTTTTATGGTCTCATATCATTGTAACTATATCTACCATACAGAATGGTATCAGTTGAATCAGAATTATCCTTTCATCTGTCTCTCCTCCTGCCCCACCACAGATAACCCTTTAGACTGTGAGTCCCATGAAGGCAGGAATCTTATATTATTAAAGTTTATTACTCTGGGGAGATATCCTTGGTATGCTGCATAGCAAGCCCCCAACCAATGTACCAGAACTTCCCCTAACCTGTATATGTTATTATAAGTATTAAGCTTTTGTTTTTTAAGATTTTATTTATTTATTTGACAGAGAGAGAGAGAGAGCACAAGCAGGGGGAACAGTAGAAGGCAGAGGGAGAAGCAGGCTCCCCACCAACCAGGGAGCCCAATGTAGGACTCCATCCCAGGACCCTGGGATCATGACCTGAGCTGAAGGCAGATGCTTAACCATCGGAGCCACCCAGGCACCCCTATTATATAATTTTATAAGTATTCTAACTTCATAATAACCATACAGTTACTCTCACTCATCAGAGTGATTCTGATGTCATCAGCCTAAACTTCAATTCTAAAAAGGGGTCAGTTTTATTTCAAACCTATCAGAACTTTAGAAGATTTGATATTTAACATACTAGGACATTTGAACCAATTTAATGATGTAATATGTAAACTGTATAATGAAATGATATTTTATACCATAAGTTTTGAATGTATCTTTTACCTTATAATTAACAATTTAACTTGATAGCTTTTAGGGTACATATCAAATATGAAATTTTCAAACAAACAAAAAAATTAAGGGATTTTAATTTGTCCATACTCACCAAAATCAAAATGACCCATTCTTATACTTGAAAATATTTAGGAAAATATTTATGACAACGTAACTCTTAAACTGAACTGCCTGAGTTTAAACTGGATGTTATATAGCTTCTCTTCCTTCCTTTCCTTCAAAGTTTCTTGAGGTTCTACCTCAAGATGGGGGTATATACTACCTTTGAGCCACACAGATTTATAGTAATACAAATATAACACATTTTTAATGATACAGATGTAACACATGCAGAAATGCCCCTAAAAGTAATTAACGTGTAAATAAATTCAGGGTTCTGACAGTGTCTGGCATTTGCTACCCTACCTGAGTCTCTAAGACTTAGGGAAGGTAAGCAGAGCAGGAAGGAGTTAGATGAAGTAAACTGGGACTTCCCAGTGAACAGAGCTTCCCCAAGTTCCCCTCACTGGAAAGTAGCAGATCCTTGGACTTGTTACTACAGTTTCAGTGCTCTTCACCCTCAGTCTGTAACAAGGCAACTTGTTGCAAAAGCAGACAGACATTCTGATGTCTCTTCACCAATGTCCTCAAAATCAGATTTGAAATCTATAAGTAAATCTTGGCATTCTATGGCCACCTTTTATAAAACACATTCCTAGTAAGGGGTGTCCATATATCTAAGGCACTATTCTCCATTCATGGTGCTTGGGTGATATCCAGAGGCAGTTCAGGGTCACCCCGTCACGTTCCAGCTGAGGGCTTTCAATCACACACCCAGCCCCCCCCAACCCCATCTTAGGGCAATTCCTCTTTGCTCACACAAACTGTGGTATGTCCATACAATGGAGTATGACTCAGCAATGAAAGGCAACGAACTCCTGAAACACACAGCACCATGAACTACATAGTAACAAATGTACTATGCTGAGAAAGTGAAAGAAACCAGACACAAAAGGCTTTGTGATTTCATTTACATAGAATGTCATCATTCTGGAAAAGGCAAAAGAGAAACAGATCAGTGGTCACAGAGACTAGAGGTGGGAATACAGAGACTAGAAAAGGATACAAGGAAATTTGGCTGGGGGGTGATGGAATTGTTTTGTATCTTGCCTATATGTGGTTACGATGACATTGTGTTGGCCAAACACTAAAGCTTTACAAAGGTGGATTTTACATCAAGTATCTAAAAAAAAAAAATAATAATAATAATAATAATAATAATAATCAAAAGCTTCAAGTTTGGTGTGAGTCAGGGTCTCTGTGGTGAGTCTGGGAGTCTGGCCTCAAAGACTCTCTACTGGGGGCGCCTGGGTGGCTCAGTCAGTTAAGCATCTGCCTTAGGCTCAGGTCACGATCCCAGAGTCCTGGGATCAAATCCCGCATCAGGCTCTCTGCTCTGCGGAGAGCCTGTTTCTCCCTCTCCCCCTGCTCTTCTCTCTCTCAAATAAATAAATAACATGTTAAAAAAAAAAAAAAAAGACCCTCTACTATTTTCCTCAGGGCTTTCTTGCTATAGTCATCTGCCTTCTGAACTCAGAGGGGAGCTACTTCCCTTTTAAGGTTGAGTGTCAGTAGAACTCCCTGGAGAAAGTACTGGCACGTCTCAAATCACTGTCCTAAATTCCAGGGCAGTGACTCTTACACTTGGGTGTATTAAAAGAAACTCCTCAAGGAAACTCATTAGAATAGCTCAGGTTCCAGATATTCTGATGATGTATGTCTGAAGTAAGGCTCAGGAATCTGTGTTTTGGGGGAGGAATGATGTAGGAGATTTTTTTCCCACTTAAACATGCACTGCCAAAGGAATACAGAGGGAAGATAAGCTGGATAATCTCATATGAAGGAAGGTGCATCATTTGAAGATTTTGGCTTCCATACCAGTGCCTTCCCAACCCCAGGTGGCACAGGCCATCATCCTCTACCTCTGAGGAATGCTCAGCCTCAGAGGCCCAGCAAGAGGCAGAAACATCCCCTCTGCACGGGCTGAGCCCCTTGCCCCTCAGTCTTATTTCCCATCTCAGAGCTTGCCTTTCCCTTGGATAAGTGATGTAAAGATCATAGTTTGCCCCCGTGCAAGGGACTGTGTCCTCGTGTGTCCCAGTAAGCCAACCATAACAGAATACAGTGTCTAACATGCATACTGAGGGACACATATGGAGCCAGAGGTCATTGTATACAAGGGACTAAAAAACAATCCAGGGCAGAAATGAGTCCTACAGACCCTTAGTCCTATAATTGAGAGAGCACAGCTTTTGGAATGAGAACAACATGGGCTTGTATCCTGACTCTGCCTCTGGTTATCCATGTGACTTTGGGTCACTGAAACTTGAACCTCCATTTTTTTTTTTTTTTAATAATGGAGATCATAAAACTCCCCTTCCAAGAATTATAGATATGTTTCAGGAACGGCACAAGGTTATTTTTTTTCTTTCTTTTCTTCATTTGTTTTCACTGAGGCATAACTCACATATAGTAAAGCACACAGATCATAAGGGTAGCTTGATGACTTTTTACACAGTAAACACAGCCATGGAACCACCACCAGATAAAGACAGAGAACACTTCTGGCACTCCAGAAGGCTCCCTTCTTTCCCCTTCCAGTCTGTAACCCCCTAAGGGGAACCATTCTCCTGACTTCTATGACCAGAGATTAGGTTTCCAACACATGGCTTTTTGATAGACATTGATGTTATTATTATGACAGGGTGAGGCAACTGTCACTAAATCATGAGCAGACGCTTCTTAAACAGTGACCCCATTGGAGAGCTTGGTAAAAGATATCTGGAATCAGTGACACATTAGAGGCTTGCTTAAATCATGTTAGCAGTGGAAGGAGGGCTCGACATGCTGGGGCCATGAAGGGGAAACAGCGTTCACCCTGCTATGAATTCATGTGGAAGTGAGCCCAGCCTTGGTGAAATATTGTGCCTGACACCTGAAGGATGAAAGCTCAGAGGGTCATATAGATCACGGTGGAAGGCAGACAAACAGATGCAAAGTTTACGGAAGGATATAAAATGACTTATGTGATGTGGCATATAAAATTGTGAAGTGCAGTTAGCAGCATGCGCTAAACCTAAACACACACAGCCTTCATGTTGTCTCAATTTTACCTCCAAAATTAGTACCTAAACCATTCATTCTTCTCTTCTCCAATCCCTGAACCACTGCCTACCCATCACCCTATTATAGCAGCCTCTTAAATGGTCCCATCTTAAATCCGCCCACCCGTCCCCAGGATGATTATTCTCCAAACACACTAAGTCATGTCATCCCCTACTTGAGAACAAATGACTACATTTACATCCAAGTTAGATTCCGATATGAATATGATATATAAGCCCCTTCCTTAACTTCTCCCCCATCAGTAAGTCTTAAACCCAAACACCCATTTCCATTCACTCCACACTAACCCTGCGCCACAGTTTTCATGCACTCTTAGGCTTCCCTGACCTTTCCAGCCCTGTTCTTCTGGTCCCTTAATACAACTCTAATCCTATCAAGTCCATGGCCCTGTCACCTCTTTGCTAAACTTTCTCCCACCCAACTGCCCCTTTACCTGGAAGAATCCACAAGCTTCTTCCCAGAAGCCGGCTTGGCTGGGAGGCCTGTAGAAGTGCAGGAAAGGGCAGGAAGCTGGGGACACTCTGCACTCGGTGAAAGGACTGAGCTGCCCATGGAAGCTGACTTGCTAATGGGACCACCTGCCCAAACCTCCCTTTGCAAGTGGGTGGCAAGGATCATGAATTTGGCTTTAATGAGGCTTGGCATCATTCTCTAAGCAGGTTTAACTGGATGGTGGGAGATGGCAGCCCGGCTCTCCAGGTACAAGTATGTCTAGACAGAATTTCAAGATGCCCCCATGATTTCCTGACACAATCCCCCAGACTGTGAACACGATGCCTTTTATTCTCAGCAGCAGGTAGTGTTACATGGCACAGTCAGCCTTAAAATAAGGAGATTACCTGGGTGGGCCCCTGTCCTAATCACATAAGGCCTTTAAGAGCAGATGCATTTCTCTGGCTAGTCACAGAAGGGGACGTCAGAGAGACTGGAACCATGAGGGGGATTTGACACAAGGAGGTTCCCTCCTGCTGAGTTGAAGGTTTCCAACTCCAAGGGTTTGAGAGTGATCCTTAGCTGACAGCTAGGAAGACAATGGGGACCTCACTCCTACAACTGCAAGGAGATAAATCCTTCCAATCACCTGAATGAGTTTGGAAGTGAATCTTTCCCTAGCAGATCCTCTTGGTGAGGAAGAAGTTGGCTCTGAGATCTGAGTGGAGGACCCAGTTAAAATGTGCTCAACCCTTAATTCGTGAAAACTGGGAGATAATAAACTTGTGTTATTTTAAGCCTCTAAGTTTGTGCAGCTATAGAAAACAAATGCAAGATGGTCCTTGTAGTCTGGTATGGTGGGTGTTTTTTCATTCTCCAAGACTTACCTAGCCCCAAGTAACGCTGACCCAGAAAGCTGCGAGGAGGAAGAGGGACCAGCATGAGTCATGTGGGACAGGGGCTCTGGCTGGGCCTATCGCTCCATTTTGAGACTTAGGATGCCTTCAGGAAATGAAAACTGAAAGTTGAAGAAACAAGGATAAGTGGGAACAGCGTAGCTTGTTGGCTACGGGAGTGCTTAGGGTTATTCTAGACACATGAAGATCAGGTTAAGGCAGCCAGATGCATGCCAGAACCCACCTGCTAGAGATGTGGGAGTTCTAGAGCTACTCTTGGCCGAGTCTGCTGTGTAAATGTCCTCAGTACTCAATAGCAGCGAGGGCTGAGAAAGGCAGACTGACAAAGCACTGGCTCCCAACTAGAGTGTAACTGGAGAATTCTTCTCCAGATGACTACGTTTCATTCATCTTTACAGCCTTAGCATCTATAGCAAAATCTGGAATAAGTAGGGTCACAGGTATTTGTCAAGCGAGAATTGTGGGAATCCCATGTGCTATGGAGTTGAAAGTCTCTACATGACCCATTGGTCCCCTTCATAATTTATCGTGATTTAATGGAAAGACTACAGGGTTTGTAGCCAGACAGACATGAGTACAAGTCCTGGTCACCATTATTAGCCTCTCGGAACCTTGTTCTCCTGAGTCCCTGCTGCATGCTGGGCTTTGAAGATGGCCAACGCCAAGCAGAGAAAATAGTCTGTTTGTGGCTCTTCTAGTGAAACCCATAGCGGGCTCTCAAAGTGAGGAGCTGCTGAGTCTGAGTTAATCCAAGAAATGTTATAACTGAAACATATATGTAGGTTTTGTTGTTTTCTCCTGTGTTTGGATGGTACTTACGTGAAATGGGAGGCTTTAGGACATCAGCCACGGGCTGAGCAGGAACACAGGCCCTTATAATTGGCCTAGTCTTCACCAAGCCCTTTGCTGTTTGTTTCACTTTTACCAGGTTTGTAAACGGAGGTAAGTTAGTAAGTCTCTTCTCCTCAGTTTTCTCATCCATAAAGTGGGGCTGTTCTGCAAATTAAGTGATTACTATACAAATTGAGTTAGTATTTGTAAAGTATCCCAGTGCTATATAAATTCTAGATAAATATAAATATTATTTTCACTGCCATCCATGGAATGAAATGCCCATTTTGTCAGTGAAGAAATTGGAACTCAGAGAGGAGATAAGAGATTTATATTAAAAGTAACCAATCCATGTACTTACTTAAAAATAAAAAAAACTTGATAAATATCAAATCATTACACATTAGCTCAATATCTATCGAATACAAAGTACTATACAAATTTAATCTGGACATTCATTTTGCAAATAGTATAAAATACTGTAAGTAACATTAGGACCTTAAGAGGAATATGTCATTGTCACTGCTTTCACAGAGCTCACAGCCTAGAGATGGACATGCAAAGAGGGAAGTCCTAAAGAGATCTGGGGCTGCAGGATGCCCCTCTATTTGATCCTATCTGGGTTGAGTGCATTCTAGAAGCTAGGGGTGGGGAAAGAAAGCTGGCATGTTAAATGTTCTGGCATTTACATTTTTAAGAAAATTATACTAGAAGGAATCAACATGTCGGCTCTGCTTTATAAATAACCAGGTGCATGATTCTGATGTCTCAGAAAGAGTAAGGGCTTTACAGAAAAGCATCATTCCATTCCTGGTCTTTCAATTTAACAGCTAAATGACTTTGTGCTGATTAGCTACCCAGAGCCCAAGTGCTCATATCTGCAATCTGGGGCCAATAATATCTACTTTAAAGAGCTTTGGTGAGAATTAATAATGATTATGTGTGCAAGAGTACCAGCACATTACTTGACACAAAGGAACAACTCACCAAATATTAAATATCACCTCCATTCCCATTCTGCATTAAAAAATTGGCTACCAGGACCCAGAATATTATCTACTTAGCATTTCCTAAACTATATCCTTTAAAACAGGGATCTGGGAACAAATACATTTGGAGTCAGTATATACTATGCCCCTACTCATGAATATTAGCATATAACAGTTCTAGAAAGCCTCACATTACAGAAACCTCTTCAAACTTGTTTTTTTATTTTATTTTATTATGTTAATCACCATACATTACATTATTAGTTTTTGATGTAGTGTTCCATGATTCATTGTTTGCGTATAACACCCAGTGCTCCATTCAATAGTGCCCTCCTTAATACCCATCACCAGGCTAACCCATCCCCCCACCCCCCGCCCCTCTAGAACCCTCAGTTTGTTTCTCAGAGTCCATAGTCTCTCCTGGTTCGTCTCCCCTTCCAATTCCCCCCCCCCCTTTATTTTTCCCTTCCTACTATCTTCTTTTTTTTTTTAAACATAAAATGTATTATTTGTTTCAGAGGTACAGGTCTGTGATTCAACAGTCAAACTTGTTTTTAAAGAAGTTTTCATATTTTTTGATCATTGAAAAATTTCAGCACTGAATATGTATTAGCATCTTTCTGTCTCATCACTCTATTGTTTTTCGCTTCACTTTTTTGCTATTTCATCAATGAATGAATACATTCCATGGAAATGTTTGGGGAACACAATGCCACACCCCTCACCCCCAATTTTAATATGTTGCAGTAGTAGAGACAAGATTCTAACATAGCTTTTTTTCCCTCAGAAAACAAATATCCTTTTGAGAATAACTGCTTTGGAGTTTTTGAATCTCAGAGCAGCTGGGTTTTTGTTTGTTTGTTGTTTACTCACCCACCTTACTGATCATGGCAAATTCTTATGAGCTATCTCCCTTAATACTGTGGGTTGGCTATTATTATTATTATTAGGTATTTTCAAAGATTTTTTTTTTTTTTCCGAATTGAGATTCAGAGACTTAAGGGCTCTCTGGAATTCAACCTCTTTCACAACCTGACCATCAGTTGAGAGAGTTTTTTAAGGAGACAGGACTGCCATCTCGGTGCAGAAAGTGGAGCAAGACACCCTCCTGTTGCACTTCAACCTCTGTAGTAGAGCTCTTGCACTTCCCCTTAAACCGGCATCTCCTGGGACATGCTTAAGAACCTGAAGAAACAGGCAGCCTGGAGGCGGCAGAAGTATCACCTTGGAACTCCTAGTTCTCATCCTGATACTGTGACTTATTAACTATCATGTTGTAAGTCATATTACTTCAAAACTTGATTTTCCCCAATTCTGAAATGGGTGTGTTAATATCTGCCCTTCCTATTTCATAGGATTGTTCTCAGAATGCAGTCACAAGTTAGAGAAATGAAAACTGCAAAAGTCTCTGGATATCCTAGGAGAGAGTAAAGGCATTCCTACCTGCATACCCTAGATGAAGAAAATGGAGCAAATCAGGTTGTCAGTCTTGGCCAAGCTCTCTCAGTTGCAGGAAAGTTGCACGTCTCTTCTGGCTTTCTGTTGACTAGTCCAGGGTCTAGCACCTCTTAGGCCATCAAGCCAGGCTGCCCAAAGCCATTTCCAGTTCCCTTTACTTCCTCAACTTCCAATCCAGGACATCACAAGGTCCCATAGATGAAGCCTCCTTCCTTCCCCTTGAACCTCACTTGCCATTACTTCTCTCTCCTGATGCTTTTGGTGCATGAACTTGCACCCTGCTTCAGAGCTCAGCAGCCTCTAGTCCATTCTCCACACTGTGGTGGCTAGAGTTACCATTCCAAGAGGCATACCTGACCATGCTCTGTTCCCTAAGTATGCTCTATCAGACGACATTCAGCCAGGAAAGAAGGCTGCACTTGAAAGGGTAACTGAAGAGAGCTTGGTGAATGGACAAATTACGGAAGTATGGGTAGAGAACTTGGAAGGATTTGTAGCCATAGGAAAGGGGCTGCCTATCAGAAGTTGTGGGCTTAGGTAGAGAAGCTGAGTTGTCAAACCCTGGCCCAGCAGGAAGAAGCAGGAAGAACAGATCCTAGACTCTGTCTTCTCACACTTTGCTCTCTTACTGGTGCCTCCCATTGGCCGAATGCAACTGGAAACCAGAAGGCCAGGCAGTCTGAGTGAGTATATATGTAGAAATCATCTTCCCAGAGCACAGAGCAGGGCAGAAAGGGATAGAGGTTGAATTTAGAACAAATGAAAAATATCCGGCCCACATGCCATACACTTTTGTGCATCTAAAACTTTGCTCAGGCAATCCCCGCTGTCTTTCATCCTTTGTCCTATAAAACCATAGACCCTATAGTTCTCTATACAGTTCCAGATCCTGATACTGTTTGCCCCCTAATTCAGCTCTTCACTTAATAGCTATGTGACCTTAGTCAAGTTACCTAGCAACTTGGTGCCTCAGTTTCCCCATGTGTGAAATGAGGTAATTCATGACATTTTCTACAGGGTATTGTGATGACTACATTGTATGTATGTTTAATACCTGACAAACATCTAGACCAATATCTGCCACATAGGAAGTATTTCAGAGATAAAAGTTCATCATCATCATCATCAATCATCATCATCCCTGCACCTATAACAGCCTATTTGGTAGCATGATTAGCCCTTGTATAGTCTGCTGCTCCAGTCACTTAAGATATTTCTGTTACTTTGGATACTTGACATTCAGCTTATTGCTTTGCACATAGAGGTGCTTAGTAAATATGTGTGGTCTTGAATTGAACTGAATATGAAGCAAGTTACATTAGATGGGTGAGGTGTGCTCCACCCCCACCCCCAGTCCTAAAAACTCCAATCTCAGGACTTTGAACCTGCCAACAATCGGCTGGTATCAGTTTACAGAAACTGTGCTTGTTAAAGACAGGAGTTACCAAAGAGCCTTAATGGGCGTCTCTTAAAATGAATGCATTTAAACAAAGACCCTGATTGAGAGCCTTATAATGTTCTCAGTTACTGGCGTCTGGAGAATCAATGCAAATCTTTATTCCATCATTGTTTTCCTTGCCACATTACTACTTGATCCTTGATCTCTATGGATTCCAAGAATAATGGAAATTAGGTGTATAGGTCTGTTCTTAACATACACTCTTTGTATGACTATAGACAAAAGTATAGCTTGCGGGGCACAGGACAGTACTTCTCCTTTAAACACATTCACCACGCAATAAAAAATTTTCAGGGGAGATATTGACCTGGTGTTTGCTACTACTGATGTAAAGAAGTTAAAGGAAATGGCAATGCTGAGATACTGGAGACAATGGGGAAGCCTTTTGTACTTGTTCTTTTTCCTTCTCACATTTGGAATAGGCCAACCCCCACCTCATCCCATTCCCAAATTTAATTGCTCTGATGGAGGACGAAGCTCTGCTTCTGTCTACAAAGAGACAGGAATGAATATTCATTGAGTATATACTGCACACAAGACTTTATGTGAAAAACTTTATGTCACATTCTGATTTTTTTTTTTTTACAAAATCCTGGGATGTTGGTAATTTAATGTATTTGTATATATTGGGGATTTGTTATGAATAGCACATCTGGAGAGCATATGGGGTCTCTGGTACTATGTTAGTGCTAAGGATGCAATGGTAACCAATATAGACACTGCTCCTGGCTGCAAGGACCTTATAATTAACTGGTTCTGCAGTTTTGTTCTTGAGAAAGTTCCCATTATTTCAAAATTATGCTAATTAAAAACAATTATTTTGATGTGGAGAGAGTGTTATAAATTAGAAAGTTTTAGATTTACAGTAACAGAATTTTCTCACAGAACATAATATTATTTTGTAGACATAAATTATTTTGTTATCACAAGCTGAAAGATTGTAGCTTTTCTGAATGGATGAAAGCAAAGTTCCTCCTCTGGGAACAAATTACAAATATGCAGGACACTGTGGGAAAAGTAAGTGGCTGAAAGTTTCTGAAACGCAGAAGATAAAAGAAAGGAAAGTAAAGACATGTAACTATAGAAATAGAGCTGGGCCAATCATATGGTGCCACAAATGAGGACTTTCTAATTCATGTCTTAGTCCAGCCAAGGGGAGCTGTAAAGGGGCATAGTACCATTAAAGAACTCATATAGCATTCATATTAAATGTTAATCTTATGGGTAGAAGGGGTGTCTGGGTGGCTGAGTCCGTTAAGCTTCCGATTCTTGATTTTGGCTCAAGTCATGATCTCAGGGCCCTGGGATTCAGCCCTGAGCTGGGCTCTGTGCTCAGCAGGAAGTCCGCTTGAAGATTCCCGTACCGCCCCCCGCCTCCCCCCGCCCCGCGGCTCCCCCTCATATAAATAAATCTTAAAAAAAATCTTATGGGTAGAAAACAAAAACAAAGAAACAAACAGATTGAAGAAATGAAAGTGGAAACAGAGGCAGAAAGTAAGTTGAATCATCCAAAGGAAACAGCGGCACCAGAAGGAGCAGGTGCAGCTCCGCTCGATGTTGGGCAGGCCCCGGGGAAACTTGTGGACAGCGTGCATGAGGATCACCTGTGGAACTTGTTGACTATAGATTGCAGGGTCCGGATCACCTGTGGAACTTGTTGACTATAGATTGCAGGGTCCGGATCACCTGTGGAACTTGTTGACTATAGATTGCAGGGTCCGGATCACCTGTGGAACTTGTTGACTGTAGATTGCAGGGTCCAGCTCTCAGAGACTCTAATCCAGGAGCTCCCTAGTGGGTCAATGGGTCTGAACTTTAAGAAGAAACCAAGATGATTCCTAAATTTTGAGAACTATTAGTAGAGCAAATGAAGAATATTAGTGGCAAAACCACGAGAAAAAAAGTTTTAATGAGGTGGATAAGAAAAGGATACGGCAAAAGAAATAGGACGACATGAAGTAGGAAAAAGGAAAGGAGAGTCTTGGCAAACACTGCAGAGTATCACTAAAATGAGGTTGTAGAGGAAGGATAACACTCCTCTGTAAACGGTGAGTAAACCAGGTCAAATGGCCTTCAACATTCAATTTTATTTCTTTCCTAAATATTTCTGAATTTGAACTAATTGTCTTGTTTGGAACTGTAAATTGTAGAACTCAGAAGATCACTAAAGTTTTTCCTCCAAATTATTTTTAAAGAAAACTTTAAAATACACATTATTGTTGAAATAATGTCCTGGTGAGTACCCATGTACTCGACACCCAGATTCTACCATTAATATTCATTTACATAATTACATATCTCCATATCTATCCCTCTCTCCATTGTTCTATGGACTTTCAGTGCCTTTCACGGTTAGAGACATGAGCACATTTCTCTCTGAATACTTCAGGATGCGTATCACTAACGAGTTCAATATTTAGTGTGTAAAATAAAATTTGCAAAAATGAAATATACAATTAATTGTAAGTTCACTGAGTACTAACCAGTGCATACAGCCGGGTAACCCAAATACCTCTCAAGATAGGAAATGTTACCCTTTGACCACTCTCCCCAGAGGCAAATGATATTCTAAATTTTTCACTCTGTATTAGTTTTTTTTCTGTTTTAGAATTTCATATAAATGGAATCCTTTAGTATGTTTTATTATGAAAGGCTTCATTCACTCAGCAAAATGTTTTTGAGCTTCATTCATGTAGATATACATATTAATAATTTTCATTTGTGTGTAGTCAGTTAAATGAATCTCAAGGTTTGTTCACCCATTTTCGTATTGAAAGTTGCCAGGGCTATTGACAATATTAAGCTATAAGAAATAAGGCTGTTATAAATACACATATACAAGTCTGTGGATATATTCTTATTTGTCCTGGGTAAATACCCGGGAGTAGACCTTTTTATAAATCTTGGTCATTATTTCTGAAATGTATGTTTTGAAAATAGTTTTCCCTGTCTATGGCTTTCTAGTTCGTTTTCTTGATGGTATTTTTGATGAGTGAAAGTTTTTAATTTTGGTAAAGTCCAGTTTCTCATATTTTTGTATGGCTATTGTTTTCAGTGACAAGAGACACCTACTTCAAGTCTGTTTCCACCAAAATCTTTATAGTTTTACCTCTTAGTCTGACTTTTTTTGAATTTCTGCATATCGTGCCAGTAGGGTTTCATTTGATATCCCACATCAAAACCCTGTGATTCCCACCCTGTTTGTTCAAAAAGATTTTCCTTTCCCATTAGACTATTTTGGTGTTTTGTTTGTTTCCTGCCCTCCTCCCCGCCCCCCTCCAAAATCAGTCACCAAGTAAGGGTAGCTCTATTTCTGGATTCTCTATTCTGTTAAATCTCTCTAACCCTATACCAGTACCAGCATCGAGATTATTATAGCTTTACGTAAGTCTTGAAACTGGGTAGTGTAATTCTTCCAAATTTGTTTATCTTTTTCAAGATTGGTTTGACCATTCTAGGGGTTTTTCATTTTGACATAATTAAAAAAATAGTTTGTCAACTGTAACTTCCCTTTTCCCCTCCTCAAAAAAAAAAAACCGCCAAGAATTTTGAAAGAATTGAGAGCATAACGCGTGAGCCTTCCAATTCATGAATATTGTTTTGTGATAATGTGATTTATAATAAGAAACACATAGTTGGTCTTTGTTTATGGCACAGAGCTACTAAAATCCTTGGAATTTCCTGATTAGAGCTACAAAGGTGTCTCTTGTTATGTTAATGAAGTGACTTCTGGAAAACACCTGAAGGTGCGGCCGGTTGTCAGGGGAACTGACCCTGTGGATTAGAGAGTTGGAACTTTGAGTCTCACCCTGCCCCCATCTTGGGGGAGGGGAAGGGGTTAGAGATTGAATTCAGTAGCCAATGGCCAATGATTTAGTCTGGCATGCATACATAATGAAGCCTCCATTAAAAACCCAAAAGGATGGGGTTCTGAGAGCTTTCGGGTTGGTGAACCGTGGAAACTGGGGGAGAGTGGCATACCTGAAGAGGGCGTGGAGCTTTCCCCACTAGTTGCCCTATGCATCTCCTCCATCTGGCTGTTCATGAGTAATATCCTTTCAGAATAAACTACTTAACCCAGTAAGTAAAATGTTGTTCCTGAGTTCTGTTTGCCTCTCTAGTAAATTACTTGAGCCCAAGGAGGAGGTCCTTGGAATCCTACAATCTGTAGTCCAATGGACAGAAGCACAGACGACAGCCTGGATTTGCAACTGGTTTCTGAAGTTGGGGGAGGGAGCAGTCTTGGTGGACCTCAACCTCAACCTGGAGCATTGGATGCTCTCTCCAGGTGTAGATAGTGGGAGAATGCTGTTGAATTGTAGGATACCCAACTGGTATAGAATAGCTTTTTGCTATGGGCAAATCTCCACACACATTGGAATTGGGTGCAGACCTTATGTATATCTCTCCATTTATTTATATCTTTTAATTTCTTAACACAATATTCCATAGTTTTCAGTGTAGGAGTCTTGCAAATTCTTTTTTGTTAAATTTATTTCTGAGTATTTTTAAATGTTATAAATGGATTTGTTTGAATTTTCTAGTTGCTTAATGTTAGAATTATAAAAACTAGAATTGATTTTTGCATGTTAATCTTATATCCTGCAACCTTGCTAAGCTTACTCATCAATTTTAGTAGTTATTTTGTAAATGCCCTAGGATTTTTCCACATAAACAATCAGGTTATCTACAAGTCAATATGATTTTACTTATTCCTTTCTGCCCTTTGGCCTTATGTTTATTTTTCTTACTTTATTGGAATACCTCCAACATCCAATAAAATGATGACTAGAAGTGGCAGAAGGGGACAACTTTGTCATGTTACTGATCCTAATGGGAAAGTGTTCAGTATTTGATTTAGCTATAGATTTTTCAAAATGTTTACATCACAAGATATCACAAGGAGGAAATTCTCGTCCTAGTTGGAGAGTTTCTAAAAAAATTGGTGTTGAATTTTGTCAAGTGGTTTGTCTGAGTCTATTGTAATGGTGATAGAACTTTTTTCATTTTTTCTTTTTTAACATGGTGAATTACATTGATAGGTTTCTAAGTGTGAAATGAACCTTGCATCACGGGGATAAATGCTTTTGATCACAAGGTGTTGTCAACTTTAGGTATTATCAGATTTGATATGCTAATATTTTGCTATGAATGTGTGCACCTATTTTCCTGAGGCATTGTTCTTGTGGTGTCTTTGTCCAGTTATGGCGTTGGGGTTATGCTGATCTCATAAAATAAGTTGGGATATCTTTCTTCTTCCTCTATTTCTGAAAGATTTTGTGGGAGGCTTGTATTTCATCTTTGAATGTTTGATGTAATTGACAGAGCCTGGGGTTTACTTTGTGGGAATTTTTTAAAATAGAAGTTCATTTTGTATAATATTCAGATTTTTGTCTCATTTTGAGTCAGTTTTGGTAAGTTTTACTTTTAAAGAAATATTTCCATCTCATCTAAGCTTTGTAATTTCCTGATAGAATTTCTTCATAAAATTAACCTATTAGAATGTCATTCCTAATTTTCGCAACTTATGTCTTTTATTTACTTGAGCAGTATAATTAGAGGTTTGTCAATTCTGTAAATGCTTTCAAAGAACTAAATTTGGGGCTCTGTTGCTTTGTGTTTTCTATTTCATTTATCATCTGTCTTATATTTATTTCCTTTCTTCCACTTATTTTGGGTTTCCTGTGCTTTTTTTCTAGCTCAAGTTGGAAATGTAAGTTCTTTCTTTTGGATTGTTCTTCTTTTCTAGTATAAGCATTAAAACCTGTAAATTTCCCTGTAAATTTGCATTGCCTCAGCTGCAACCCACAAATTTTGAAATATTGTTATATTATCATTTGGTTTAACTTTTTCCCCCTAATTTCCCTTATGATTGTTTTTTCTTTAGCCTATGGAAATTTTTTAAAAATTCAGCCATATCTAGATATAAAAGTATTTTATTTTCAAATATACTCTACATATCTTATTCTAGTTTAATTCCAATTTAGTCATAGAACATACTATATATGCTTTTAATCCTTTTAAATATATTGAGTTTTATTATATAGCCCATCTTGGTGAATGTACCATGGGAACTGGGGTTAAAAATGTATATTCTGCAGGTGTAGAATAGAGTGTTCTATAAAGAGCAATTACTTCAAAGGGGTTGATAGTGTTATTCTCATTTTACAGGGTTTTACTTTTTAAAAAAAAATATATTAACTGCTATAAGATGGGTGTTAAAATCCTTACATATTGTGGAGTTCATTTTTCCCTTTAATTTTGTTTCTTGCATTGTGAAACTTTATTAGTTGCATAAATATAATTGTTATACCTTCCAGCTGAATTGACTCTTATTGTTATGAAGTGACCAACTTTGTCTGATAATACTTTGAAGTCTACTTTATCTGGTATGAATATAGTCATTCCAGTCTTCCTGTGCTCACTGATCTGATATTTTTCCCTTCACTTTCTTCCTACCTGTATCTTCATATTTAAAGTGTGTCACTTGTAGTTACCATATACAATATGACTATGTCTGACTTCTGATTGAAGCATTGAACCTGATATTTAAATAATGATGTGGGTAGATTGGATTTTACCATCGTTATTTCCTGTTTGCTCAACTGCTCTTCTTGTGTTCCCCAATTTCTGCCTTTTGGATTACTTAAATATTTTAAAAGTCGATTTTAACTTATGCCCTTTCTGATTTGGGGTGGGTTTTTTTGCCATATTTTTAGTGATTGCTCTGGGGATTACAATATAGATTCTTTATTAGTTAAATACAATTCAAACCACTTCACATAAAACGTTGGAAACTTCCTGTCTGGTGGAGATATTTAGTATTCTTCCCATCCGTTGTGCTTTGCTGGTCGTATGTGTTAAGTCTACCTATAAACCTCACAAGACAATGTTGTAATCTTGTGATTAAGAGTTGCGTGTATTTTAAATTAAGAGAAAAATATTTTACATTATCCACTTATGTATCATTTATGATGCTCTTCATTTCTTTGACATCATCTCTGTCATTTTCCTTCAAATTGATGATTTTCCTATAGACTTTCTTGTAGTGTGAGTTGGCCTGTATCTGAATACGTCTTTATTTTCACTTCATTCTTGAAGAATATTTTTGTTGGTTGTAGAATTCTGGATGAGGAGTTTGTTGTTGTTGTTAATGATGATGATTTTTTTTTTTCTTTCTCCCCACCCCCCCCCCCCCCGCCCTTTCTGTACACTAAGGGTATTGTTTGGCTGCTTTCTTCAAGTAAAAGGTCATTTGAATTGTCCTCCTTTATGTAATTTATCTTTTTTTTTCTGACTGCTTTTCTCTTTGTTTTATGGGAATATGACTATGATGTGCCTAAGCATGGTTGTGCTCTGCTTATCATGCTTGATTTGTACTGAGCTTGTCAAATTTAAAAAATTTTGTCTTCCACCAAATTTAGAAAAGTTTCAGTTAATATATGTTCAGTTATATTTTTTCTGCCCCATTCCCTCAATCTTTTCCCTCTGGATTCCAATTATATTTTGTTAAACCTTTCGTTATTGGCCTATAGGTCCCTAAGATGCTGTTATTTTTCAATATTTTTTTCTCTTCAAATTAGATAGTTTCTCTTGGTCAGTTTTGTTTACTGAGCTTTTCCTCCCTCATACTCATTTTTAGATTAAGCTTCTCCAGTGAGTTCTTATTTCAGATTTTTTTTCAGTTCCATAATTCCCATTTGCCTATTTTTAATACCTTTTTGAGGTATTTGCATACCATTAAGTTCACCTTTTTGAGTGTACAATTCAGTGATTTGTAGTGAATGTACAGATTTATGAAGCCATCACCACAGTCCAGTTTCAGAACATTATCTCTCACCCTACAGAAATCTCTACTGTCCTCATTGCAGCCCCAGCCCCAGGCAACTTCTCATTCACATTTTCTCTCTCTTGTCTTTTTGGGCTATTTTATCTAAATGGAATATGTTGCCTGTTCATCTGACCTTTTTCACTTAGCATAAAGTTTTTGAGGTTGATTCATGTTCAAATGTGTCTGTAGTTCCTTTATATTGCTGAACAGTATGTCATTATGTGGATATGCCACAATTTGTTTATCCATCCACCAGTTGGTACTCAGATTGATTCTACTTTTTTGCCTGTAATAAATAATGCTCTTATGAACAGCCACATCTGGTAAGAGCTTACTCAGCCATATTAGACACAGAATTTCCAGGCCAATAAAGTTTTTTTTAATGTTTTTATTTATTTATTCATGAGAGTCAGAGAGAGAGAGAGAGGCAGAGGCAGAGGGAGAAGCAGGCTCCCCGCCTAGCAGGGAGCCCGATGCGGGACTCGATCCCATCATGACCTGAGCCGAAGGCAGATGCTTAACCATCTGAGCCACCCAGGCGCCCCCAGGCCAATAAAGTTTTAAGTTTTCTTAAGTCACTTATCCACATCAGGTCAAACTTACATTGTCAAAGAAGTACATGTGAGGAATAATTTTAAGATTATTGAGCAGGAGATTTACTTTGCATTTAACACTTTATTATGTGAAAGGACTCTGCATCTGTTTGAATATTGTAGTGTTCCAGGGACTAGAGGTTCTTGTGTTCAGGGCTAAAATCTGAGAATCACTCCAAACACATTGTGAGAAAAAGTATAGTCTCACACAATTTACTAAGCAGATACCGATAGGGGAAGCTACTAATCAGTAGGTATTTTTGACACTAAAAGTAGAGGTAACTGAGAGGTGAAAGTCTCTTCCTGATGCTTAGCTCAGAGTCGAAAAAAGAAAACATTTTCACTGTAACATCAATTCAATTTAACATACAAGTAAGAACTAGTTAAGGATACCTAATTATACCTTTGAATTTATACTTAATCCACAGCATTTGCTCTGATGAAATATCAAATTTAAACAATTACTAGTGCTTGCTAGAATTTCATTTAAATTGAGCTCTTTTAACATGATTAATCTTGCTATGAAAAGTTCTGGAAATATGTTATTACTTCTAGAAATAAACGGAGCATGAAAATTTTCACCCTGAATTCAGGAAAAGCATCCAACAAGAGTCCAGTACAATCATAACCTTTGATGCTTTTATTATAGTAGTCAGCATGGAATGAATGAACCACCATTCACAAAACAACCATTAGGAAAAAGTGCAGCATTGTGAGATAGTAATATATGTATTTTTAAAAGTCTGACTTTTCTAATAGTTTGCGTGTGTCAACACTTTACCTGATTTCTCATGTACTCTTCACAGCAGCCTGTGTCATGGACCCCACCATCCTTGTTTCTCAAGGGCCTCATTACTCATAGACCTTGTATAACTTGTCTCAATCATTTGGTGAATTGATGATGGAGCCAGAACCCAAATCCACTCTATGTCACTCAAAAGTCATCATAACCCTGGGTATCTTACTTAGAAAGTCTGAGTTGCAAAGTCGGTGGATTATTGTATATAATTATGAATTATTCCTCCTAGGATATTTAAAATCTGAAAGCATGAGAGAAAAAGAGGATGTGGAATAATTCATATGAATGTGGAAATATTTATGCTGAAAATGGAATGTTGATTTCTGGATATAGAAGGGAAAACCAATGTGAAATGTGAGGCTTTTCTTTACAGACTCAGCCAAACAATTCACAAATGTGTTCATTTAGTCCATTCAGGCATTGTATATTGACCATCAATGTCCATTGATATTTGAAACTGTATTTCTCATTTTTCTAAATGATACCATATTTGCATTTTAAAATGAACTTACAGTATATAAGTTCAATGCCTGACATAAAATATATGCTCAGTAATCTTAGCTATTATTATAGGAAGCAGAGGTTCTATTAAAAGAATTTAAGAAGAAAGGCAGACAAGGCAGAAGGGTAAGTGAAGAGACTATCTACTAAATGCAGGGCACCCTGCTATGTGATTGCATATACATCATCTGAATTAGTCTCTACAACCAAGTTAGGACAGTAATATCCTTATCTTCAGAGGCAGAACAGAGCCTAAGTTAAGAGAAGTTATGCTGTAGTTTTGTCTACCTTCTGATAGCATTAATGATTCAAACCTAGTTGAATTTGATTTGTAGGATTCTAAAATCCATGTCCCTCAAACTGATACTAAGGGACTAAGGTAGTTCTTATTTAAGTATTAAATTTTGAATTTCCTAGGAAGTTAAAAAGAAAAAAAGTTAAAATTACCGACCGAGAGAAAAATACCACTTTCCATGGAAATCATATTCTCTCCCCTGCCCTATGAAATTCTGTAGGAATTAGTGAAAGGTCCTGAGCCCACTGTTTTTGTGGAATCGGAGAGATACATAGTAACCGGTGTCTCTCTGCAGATCTCCAGAGATGTAAATTACCCACTTAAAGCTTGGTCTGTATTTGAATGGCCAGTGTTTCTCATTTATTGTTCTCAAGGATAGATGATTTAGGTTTAGGATTATACATTAGAGCTAGAATTTAAGACAAAATTGAGCAGCCTGTCTGAACAAGAAGAAATAGAAATGTAAGAAAATGATGGATTCAGAAGCCACAGACTAGAGACAATAACCATGACAACACTTGCAAGCGTCAAAGTATAATATTCAACAAAGATTAAGAGGAAGACTCATCCAACTATAGAGTGAACAGTTTCTAAAGATTAATTCATTAATAAGGAAACTAGCATATAAAGTTGGTTCAAAGGGTATTTGCAGAGCTGAGTATGTATAGGCATCACAGAAAGAATATTAGAATACGTTGCTACATTCAAATACAAAACTGGTCCATGCCCTACATGACAACAAAACTAACACCTTTTTCTACTGGAAAAAGTAACAAGTAATTTCACAGTTTGGGCCACAATCAATAGTAAATGTCAAAACAAGCAAAGTACATGCCCATAGAGAAGTAAATAATCTTTGGGTGGGTTTGTAAGACAATGCTCCCGTATGACTTTGAAAAGACATGAAGTTATCCTTTTGATTTCCCATATTAAATTAGCATTTAAAAATAATCAGGGATACCTGGGTGGCTGAGTCGGTTAAGTGTCCCACTCTTTATGTTGGCTCAGGTCGTGATTTCAGGGTACTGGGATTAAGCCCTGCTTCTCCTGGCTCCGTGGGGACTCTGAGGATTCTTTCTCCCTTTCCTTTTGCCCCTCTCCACGCTCGTGTTCACTCCCCTACCCCTCAAATAAGTAAATCTTTAAAAAATAAAAATAAAAATTACAATCAGCTAGAAATGAGCAACAATTTCTTCTAGAATGCTCACATGTCCTCCACCTTTCTAGAGCTCCAACTTCTGTATACATCTATGCTCTTTCCACTTGTATTCATTTAAGTTATTGATCAACGCATGTAGACTTCTGTGTCTACATGCGATTGTTTGCCAACAATCAGCTGGAAGAAACAACATTTTCTAACAGTTACTATGATCAGGAAACATACACATTTTATCTCATTTATATAGAGCCTCACATTGAGGGGAAGGAAACCCAATATCAAAGAAGTATATCATGCCAAGATAAGTTAGGAGCTGTCAGAATTCAGATTTAAACCACATCTGTCTGATTGTCCAGTCTACAGTCTTTCCAGTGTACTGTACTATCCCTTAAAGAAGGTAGAAGTGGTTAAAAGGTTTTAGTAAGGCTGAGTCCCTGAGGTCTGTAGGAAGGGGACCAAAAAAAAAAAAAAAAGCCTTACCCCAGCCCCTGCCCACCCCAATCTAAGTTAGAACTTCATTTGCTAAAGGATAGTAGATACTGTCAGATTTTAATAACCACAGAAGGGTATAATCAAATTGAAACCAGGTGCCACAAATCAACAGTTCTGCTTTAAAATTTAGAATAGTTTCTCAGGAAAGAGATGATATGAAGATTCAAAGTTGTATCCGCTTAAAATATTTGTTTCCCTCTGTAAAAAGACTGTTTACACTTTATTTCATGATTATCTGAAAATGTAAGCTTGCCTGACTTTATTATGAATAAATATTAAATGCAGGTTAATAGTCCCAAGAGAGAAGCTCATGGGTATTTTTCTGAATTATTCATCTGTTTTATACTTCAATCTTTCATGTCAGTAATGATCTATTGAAAGTTGTGCAGTTGTAACATCCTTTTCATTGTTTTCAAATGAACTGTATAGATTCCGTGTCTTTCTCTATTGTAGCATTATAATGTTCAAAACTATCTATTAACATGTTACAGTCCTCCATTTGATTGCAGGCCCCTCAGGAATAAGCATAAATGCAATGCCAAGTTCATATTTAGAGTATCGATTTTGTTCAAATGAACTGAACTGAAAGATTTTCTTAGCTTTGCCCTGAAGAATAATCACAGAATTCAATAAATAAGGGTGGCTTTGTTAATAGGTTAGTTGATTGGTGAAATGCAAACATACCTGTATAATCTAACAATTTTGTTAGGAGGTAATGAGGCTTAGTGAAAAGCACATGGGCTTCGAAATCAGATTAGTTGCCACTAATTAACTTGGACAAGTTACTTACATTCACTTGTTTGATCATCTGTGGTTATTTTTCATTTGCACCATTTGCTGGGCCTGTGCTATGTGTTGGGACAAAAGGGTAAGAGAGACCTTGTCTCTTCCTGCACTGGGCTTTCCAGTGAAGCAGATGAAGTCTATCTCTGTTGAGGAAGATACACCATCACAGAAGTGCAGGTAAGTGCTCAAGTGGTAGAAGCACAGGGGTCACGTGACTTAGCCTGGAGGCAGACAGGGAAGACTTTCTGGAAAAAGACACTCCTGGGACTTGAGTGTTGTAACTGGGATTAGATGTTAAGCCAAGTGGAGCAGACAGAGGGATCAGTGGAGGCCACATGGAAAGAGAGAGAAGGAAGATTTCAGACAGAGGATTCCATTCTTTTTCCCATTTGCAGAGCCACTGCTCAGAAAGTGACCTTGCAGCCAACCCTGTAACAGAAAGCACAACCCACTTCCAGAACACAGTATAGTGAAGAATTCCCTACTAAACATGGCACCCTTATAGCTACCATCTTCAATTTGAATTGAACTCATTTTATCTTTGGAAAAAGGGAAACAAAACCAAAAGCAAGATATAGGGCAATGGAGGGGGGCTGGAAGGAAAGTGCTTTACACACAATAAATAATTTAGTTTTTACCTTAACCCAGTGAAGAAACTGACACAGAGAATCTAAACTTGCCTAAGGTCACATAGCTAGTAAGTGGCTGTGTTAGATTCAGATCCACATGGTGTATATGGTTTTTTTTTTTTTTAAGTTCCTTTTTTTTTTGTTAACATTTTGTTTATTTTCAGAGAGAGAGAGGGAGAGAGCACAAGCAGGGAGAGTGGCAGGCAGAGAGAGAAGCAGGCCCCCCGCTGAGCAAGTAGCCTGATGCAGGACCCGATCCCAGGACCCCGGGATCATGACCCGAGCCGAAGGCAGACGCTTAACCGACTGAGCCACCCAGGCATCCCCATCTATATGTTCTTAATCACGATGAAAGTCTGACAGTACTGATCGTCCTCTGCTTGTGGGTAAATGTAGAGATACAATGCAATTGGGGCAGCTCGTTTGGACTTTGGGTCCAGGTAAGATAGGCCCAGAGTTTACATAAAGAAGATAGTAGCAATGAATTGTCAGGACAGCTGAACAACCAGGATTATGCTTATTTGCTCAGTTTTGGGTTCTGCTGCCTCCCCACCTGCCACGCCTAGAAGAGGCTTTATTCAGTGGACACAAGAACTTCCCTGAAGGACATGAAGGAGAAGTAGTCTTCCTCTGCAATAAGGGAGGCTCCCAATGTTTTACCCATGATAACCTATGAGGTCAGGACAACAAATTATTTTCCTTATACAAATGATAAAAAGCTCACAGTATAAGTACTTTCACTAAGATCAAATAATAAACATGGTTCAGCTTTGGGTTTTGAACTAGTCTAGTCCTAGCTAAACAAACACTCCTCTGTGTATTTCCAAAGTCCTACAAAATGATTCGTATAAAAAATTTCCCATCAGCAAAGAGTTGGTTAAACAGGAT
This sequence comes from Eumetopias jubatus, assembly GCF_037043125.1. Taxonomy (NCBI): domain Eukaryota; kingdom Metazoa; phylum Chordata; class Mammalia; order Carnivora; family Otariidae; genus Eumetopias; species Eumetopias jubatus. The sequence goes on along the minus strand of NW_028274819.1, from coordinate 60,788,470 downwards.
GTTATTTAATATATTCTTACTTGTAGGGGCACCTGGGTGGCTTAGTCGTTAAGCATCTGCCTTTGGCTCAGGTCGTGGTCCTGGGGTCCTGGGATCGAGCCCTGCATTGGGCTCCCTGCTCAGCGGGAAGCCTGCTTCTCCCTCTCCCACTCCCCCTGATTGTGTTCCCTCTCTCACTGTGTCTCTCTCTGCCAAATAAATAATTTTTTAAAAAATATATATATACTCTTACTTATAGACTCATGATTAGTAAAGCCAACTTCTGAGAAGTCCAATAATAAACTTATTTAAAACTTAAGTCAGTATTTTAAAAATGTGTTCACTGCAAGTCTGTGTTCCGTTCTCTCTGAATAAAGGGAGAATATGACTTCCCTCATGGAGTTGTAGGAGAAAGAATGGAGTTAGAAGAGAGAAAAGAAATTTATGGCCACACTCTGCCCCCAATGAGCCGTGTGACTTGGATACATCCAGTCTGCTGCCTACCCCTCAGTTTCTTCTATTTAAAAGATGAATAATACTATCTATTCACTGAACTGTTTTGGGTTGGGCAGAATCTCAGCAGCATTTCCTGGTACATCGAAGTCACTAAACGCACATTACCTCTCTTCCCCTACTTTACCTTATTATTTCCTACATTCCTCTTTCATTCTTCTTTTCTTATGGCCACCTTTCTTCCCTTCCATGCCTTGTCTGCTTTTGTTCCTCAAAGCTCTGTCCATCGTCTGTCAATTAAATGTCAGAATGTGATTAAAGAGAAAGGGATGATAACCAAAAATGGAATTCTTTTAAAATAACCTTAATACTTTCTCTACAAAACACTTGAAAAACTGACCTAAAAGGAGAGAAGGCAGGTCTATACTTCTTTACCCTTGAAGATTCTTTCATTTCAACCGTTTGAAAAGGGCTAACACAGCACCTCCCGGCTGTCAGCATGTTCTGCAATGGTGAGCCCAGCGATCCTGTTCTCTCTCTGGGACCTATCACAGGATCCCTAGCTGAGCCATCTACATTTATATTTTACTTGACCAAGCTCTTGTGGAAGACTTTGTGTCCTTAAAATTGGGTAAAATGGAGAGGTTTGGAAGCATGTAGCCTGGCACGAGATGGCCTTAAAATAAAGGAATTTGATCAAGGGAGGTCCACTCATGAACAGAACTCAAACGAAAAGTCTTTGAAAGTTGATGATTTTTACCAGCTTATGTTTGTCCTTGGGTGGGGAGTGCTTCTCTTGGATCCTAGTTACATATATGCAAAAGATGGATGGAAAAGTACAGGGATTTTCACATTAGAGAGTCACACAGTCTCATGGTCAGTAAACTGTTTCAGTGAGCCAACCTCCTTCCAGGTTCCCAGTGACTACTAGAGAGATGGTCTGGGCAACTTGAGTAACACAGGTAGGACTTAGTTTCTGGGCTAAGCATAAAGTGACCACAGCTGAGACAAAGACACAAGAAGCAAAGGCTATAGCAACCAACCTTGGTGTTATACAGATTTTCATTTGATTACTGGCTCTATACCCTTGGCCAGTTACTAACCACTCTGAACATCATTTCCCTCATCTGTCAAACTGATCATCATGCCTGCTTCATAGAATATCATGTAAATCCATGTAAAAGTAATCCACAGAATACTGGTAAACTGTATCTGCTCAACTATATAAGCTGGATTGAGTGGAAAGGAAATATTCTAGTGCTCAAGGATTCATCCACATGGCACTTTTACCTGATGGCCATTTAAGCAGTGTCCCCTGCAAGGGAGAGCCTAGTATTTCATTGTGACCTACTACAATATTACATTGTTATATGTAGCTATAAGGAAAATGAACTCAAAATTATCCAGGCCAATATGAGCTAGGTATTTTAAATATGGACCCTTAATTATTTATTTTTTCACTCTTTATCTTTAAACAAGCTTTGAACAAAAAAATCTATGTAACAGTTTGATAAACAAAATCATTTTTTGAGTGAGTCCATCCTTAGAATGGGGAATTAATTTTACTGATGCCCCTGTTGTTGCTATTAATAGTGAATACCTACATTGTGCTCGAAAATATACTAGATAGAAAAAATGAAATATTGATTTTAAATTACTTTCTCAGGTTGCTGTTTGGACTAAATATTAAAATACCTACTTTACAGATAAAGAAATTGAAATTCAAAATAAAAGTATTCAAGATCTTTCAGTTAGGAAGAGCCAACCTGGGATGTGAAACCCAATATATCTCCTTAACTCTTTCCTTTCTGCAACACTTCCTCTTGAATTTTCTTCCATCTTCCCCTTCACATTAGCAGCATGCCCACCTCATGACTCATGTGTAAGCACATAAAAAGCTTGCCCTCCATACCAGTTTATTCCAAGATAACCTCTTCTGAAAGTCTGCTAATCTCCCCACAGCAGGAGGAAACTCCCAGACTCTCAGAGTATAGAGAGGGGCAGCCAGCTCTTCAAGGGCAGTCGTAGTTAATGGCAGCTGCTAATTACTGCTTCTGTTTCCTTCTGGATGAAAGGAACAAGGTCAAAGATCGCAAAGAAATTAAGATGATTTGCCAGTGGGACAAACTCAGGACAAAGTAAACCCAGTGACCCAAGTGAAGACCATATGGAGCAATCCAAACAATGCATGTGATGGATTTTTGTAAACACTGGCTACTGAGAGAAGCCAAGTGTGGTGATTCTTATTTATTCATTCACTCAAACAGCATTTGCTTATGGCTTGTGGGAAGAGAACCAACATTTATTTGTTCATTCCTTTCTCAAATATTTACTAAACATTTACCATTGCCAGGCAGTGTCCTAGGACCTGGAATAAAACAATTACCAAGATAAACAAGCTCCCCACTGTCATGGGGCAAACACTCTAGTGAAGGGAAGACAGTCAATTAGGATATAATGGGAAAATAATCAGATAGTAATAACAGCTATTAAAAGAATTAGAATAAGATCATGTGAAATGAGTATGTTGGGACTGCTTTATGTGGGATAGTCATGGAAGTCTGGAAAAGGGAATGGCTGGAAAGAGGCAGCCATGTGAATACTGGTTGAAGAAACTCCCAGTCGGAGGAGCATCTAACACAAAGTCCCTATGGCAGGAGGAAACAAGCCTATGTGTTCAAAGAATTAAAAAACAAAACAAAACAGTGTTTTGAGTGTAATGAGCAAAGGGGAGAGTTGATGAAGTCAGAAACCTAGGAAGGGCTGAGGGATAGGAATTTCACTTTTTCGTAAGACATGGTAAAGGATGGGGCTGATGATGTGGATGTGTTGGTCTATGGTATTGAAAGCCAAGCAACTCAGTGAGAGAACCAATGTACAGAAAAGGGCCAAGGACAAAGGCCTGGGGGTAGTCCACCATTCAGAGTCAGCAGAGGAGACTGAGCAGGAGAGGTAGGAGGTAAGTCCACAAATTGTGATGTTAGGGAAGCCAAGAGAAAGAAGTATTTTACTGTGGGGAGAGAAATCAGCCAGGCCCATCACTGCTGAGAAGAAAAGGTACAGAACAGTGAAGTGACCACAGGGGAGGATTGCTGACCTTGAGGCGAACAGTCTCTGAAGATGGTCGATGTAGAAGCTTTGACTGGAAGAGAAAATGTGAGAACATTAAGGGTAGGCAGAAGCTATAGACATCTATTTTAAGAAATTTTCTTATTAAATGGAAAAGCCAAGTCTGGTCATACCTAGAAGAGAATGTAGTGAAAGGAGGGAATTTTTTGTAGAAACCATAGGAATTATATGACAGGCTTTTACTTTTGTGAGTTGATATTATCGGGAAAGGAAGAAGAAACTATTGATATGCAGGAGAAAGGTGTAATCCCAGGAGCAAAGGCTTGGAGATAATGAGAAGAAGTGACATCTAAAGCACTGTGGAGGGGGTGACCTTCAACAGTGTCTGTTCACCTTCAGCACTTTTGAAAGATGTAAGCCTCAAAACCACCCTATGTGGGAAATGGTATTCTCACCATTTTATATGTAAAGAAATTAAGGAACTTGATCACTAAGATCCTACAATTATCACTAAGTCTCCCATCTCTGGATTCCACCTGCCCACATCAGATGGGACATTGAATGTCTACTCCATGGGGGAAGGTTTAACATCACCAGCCTTCAAAGACCTGGCCTCTGCCTGCTCCTGTGTAATCACGTGCCACTCTGCTAGAGCAGCCTTATAGATCCAGGAACACCAGACAACTTGCCATTTAGAGAACTGTCACTCGTTCTTATGCAAATGCTGCCCTGGACACCCCCTTCCCTCTGTAGCAAAGACACTGCCCATCTCTCTTTCATCTGGTTGGTTCCTGTGTTTCTCTGAAGACAATTCAAGCATCCCTTCCTCTACGCGGGTATCATGGACTCTTATTTATGCTCCTTTGGTCTTTGTAATGTGATTGGACATTTATATTCCTGTGTCCTCAACTAAGCTGGGAGATCCTTGAGTTGGGAAACTTGTGCCCAGCCTAGGATTGGGACATAAAATGGGCACTTGCTAAGTATTTGTGGGAGGAGGAAAGAAAAGATGATTCATCCTTAGCACCATGACCCATGTATTCATTTAAGTCATACAAGTATTTGAAGAACCAATTTATCAAATAGTTTCATCACATTATTGCCGTGCAGAAGTGAGGACTCTCACTCTTTTATTCTGTCCCATTTTAATATCCAAGTTTCAACCCCATCAAGGGCAAGAAACTGGGAAGAGAAGAGTAGGAGTAACCTTCAGAAAAGAGATAGGAATCAACATCTTAGTCCAGGTGCAAATTATTTTGCGATACACATTCTTTGAAGAACCTTGGTCCCCCTACCCTGTCCTATGGCCCAAGACAAATGTAAAATGCATACTCGGCTGCTGTTAAGTGGCATTCACAATGATGAACATCACCATTTTTTTTTAACATGAAGACATAAAATAAGTTTAGCTTCAGTTGAGCTTTAATCGTTTTGTAATATAAAAGGAAATTAGGTAAATTGTCCAGTGAATGTTAATAACAATCTCTCTTGCTTGTATATTGTGTATTCTTTTGCCATTCTTAAAGCGGTCTCGTGTAACTATTTCTAAGTAATGTTTCAATAAATATCTTGGGAATGAGAGTAAAGCAATCTGAGTTCTCTTCATGTGGCCACTAATAATAGTCCAATAAGCCATACGGACAAGTGCTATTGTTTCAGTTCGGTGGATAAGAGGCTAGAGGCTGAGGTTGTTGTACACATCTATAGCATAACCTTTTTGACTTTGGGGACAGAGCCTTTTCCAGAACAGAGACTTAATTCACCAGAGCTGAGGAGAGTCATTGACAGACCTTCTATAAGTGAAAGTAGGGAGTCCGAAGAGCCAGGGTCCAAATGTGCGTTACCATCGCATGAAGTAGAAACTTTGGGTCCCTTAGAACTTAACATTATTGATGCATCTTCAAGAAAAAGTTCCAAAGGTTAAACAAGGTCATCATTCATGACGGCAGGAGAAAGGTGGAATTAACACAATTGTACAATCTCCAGCAAGAAAAATTTGAGCTGTCTTGTACCACTTCTAAGTCCATAAATCTATATTACCCCCATTAAAGCAGTGTAGACAAAGAAGCAAGGACAGAAACCCAGGGAGTCCAGCAAACCTTTTTATAGCAGAATCAGTTAGGTGTGTGCTGTGCTTTTAAAATGCACCACTTCATATTAAGGAGCTTAAGGGGTGAATAACAAGCTCATAAAATGTTAATAACTATAATGACTATAGCTCTGGCAACACCTTTAACTGTGTGGAAATGTCATGGGACCAGAGATAGTAAAATGCCCTTGGAAGAGTGCTGGGCATTAGGAGGGCTTGAGTAGACTGAAGAGGAACACTTTGATCACCCCTGCCCCCTGTCTCAGCTCCCTTGGACTTGGTAGAATATAAGCTCTGGCCTGGTCCTTTGGAGGGAACATTATGTCCCCTATTGTTCCTAAATAATCAGCTGGAATTGCTCAGTACGGGAGCAATGCGCTGGGAGTCAACCTATCTGAGCCATGGTGCTTTTGTGCCACCAGCTCGCTGGATGGATTTCAGAGGCTGGCTTCTCTGAACCTCAGTATCCACATTTTAAAAAAGAATCCAAAGCATTCTTCATTCACTTTTTTCAACACTGGGAGTTAAACGGTGCTATTATCCCTATCTGACATGTCAAAGTTTTATTTTATTTTTAAAGATTTTATTTATTTATTCATGAGAGAGAGAGAGAGGGCAGAGGGAGAAGCAGGCTCCCAAGGAGCAGGGAGCCCGATGCGGGACTCGATCCCAGGACTCTGGGATCATGACCCAAACCGAAGGCAGACGCCCAACCATCTGAGCCACCCAGGCGCCCAAAGTTTTATTGTTTAGCCAAGATCACTTAACGAGCACCCAGAATCTCTGTTCGCCCCTGCTCCATGGTGCTGCAAACTGAGGGAGGTCTAAGTTCCCCTTGAGGGTGGATAGTCTGTGATTCTACGCATCACCAAATCACTAATCAAGGTTAAACCAACATCTTCAGTTGGAGTCTTGGGAAGAGTTTTTGTGAAAATAATGTCCACTTTGGTACACTAACAAATAGAATTTTTTTAACTTTCTAAGCATCTTATTTGATTCTTAGAGATTCAATCTCAAAATTCAAATTATGATTCTAAAACAATATGTCTGGCCCAATGCAACTTTTAGTGGTAATATAAAACAAATTTCATAGTATGGTAATATGAAAACTATATCTTTTCTAAAAGAATACAAATATTGCTTTTTTTTTTTAGAGTATTCTCTGGCTTAGAATGTACAAGATAAAATCTAAGACTGGACAAATTGATGAATATCAGGGGATGTAAACACCTGTTTTCAGGAACTGTAGTCTCTCCTCATGTCAGAAAACCACAGTGCTCTCAAAGGCTTCTCTGCTTGATAAATACCTATTTACCCTGGAGTACATAGCTTGAACATCTGCTTTGTGAAGCCTCCTCTGCCTGCAGGTCACCTGACTTCTCCCTTCATCAGCCTCTTCATATCTAGTACAGGCTTTATGGTATCATTGGCAAGCTTTCTGGCATTGTCTGTGAAATGAAGTTTAGAGCCAGGTTAGGAGCACTGGAGCTAGATAGAGTCTTGATTGTGCACACTGGAAACTAGCCAGATACTAGCCCTATAATGTTGGCCAAGTGACTTGGTCATTCTGTACTTCACTTTCCTTTATTTGGCTTGCTGTCTGGGAAAATAATAGTACTTAGTTTTCATGGTTGTTGGTAGGATTAAACTGAGTTAATCCATGTACTTAGAACCTGGAGCCCTTAGATGTTAATTATACTATGGAAAGAAAACAAGCATTGGAATCTAACAGTTGGATTTAAATCCCACCTCTACATTTGTTAGTTGTGTGGCCCTGGGTAAATCCTCTTCCTGCTCTTAACCCTAATTTCCCCACTTGTGAATTAAGCCCACTATTCCTATCACTTCCCTTGAGGGTTGTTGTAAGATTTGTGTGTAGTGTAGATGATGTACTATCTAGGCAATGGCAGTGGTGTGGTGGGTGGTGTCAGCATCAGTGAGGGGAGGGTGGGAGTATTGATGCTGTAGTCTTGGTGGTGGTTCTAGTCTTGTTGGTATTGGGGCCACTGGGGGCAGTGGTGCTGGTGATGAAGATGATGTGCTTACATATCTGTCTGCCAAGTTAGATTCAACTCATCCAGGGTGGTAAAGGATTCTTTCTCACCTTGGTGTTCTCCACACATGATCAATAGGCCCAAATAGAAGCCATGTTAAGGATCTCATGCCACGTGATAAGATAAGAAAGAGCCAGGCCTTGGCTGGACTGGGTAATCAGCAGGTCTGACTCTACTCCTGGATGCCCTGAGAGGAGTAGCATTTTGTATTCTGTATGATCCAGAGGGGAGTTTTGCAACAGGATCTAATACCCATCTTTACCAAAGGTCAAGGTTGTTTAATCTGATTGATGTTGTTTAAGATAAAGTATATGAGTAGTGACAGAATTTCACGGGAGTCACATCAAAACAAATTTCCAGGAAGTGATGAGGACTGCAGGGCATACTCAATCATATATATATTAACAGCATATAGGTACTTTAAGGAGAGACTACAGTATCTTGCCCCCCAGGGGCTATATCCTGTTAATGCCCAAAATAATACACATGAAATGCTTTGCTCAAGATAGGCACATAGGAAGCTCTCAAATTATTGGCCAATAATGTTATTATTATTAATCATCAATATCATTATCATCATCAGGCCTAGACAACTAGACTGGATTTTAGTGCCAGACCCCAGTTCCAATCTCATTAAAAAGTGGGGATAAAATACAATGCAGTCGTGAAGAGCTCAGAAGTAGAGGCAAGAACGGCAGCAAAGTGATATTGAGGCAGAAACTCCACTGTATAGACAGGGCCATTAAGGTGTGCATCGTGTACTGGAAAGCTGCAGGCTAGGGTTGCACAGATGCCTAGCTCTCCCCTGTTGTCCTGCATTCATAGTGCCACATAGCAACCCAGCAAATCCCAGCTTTCCCTTCACTATTGCGAGCCATCATGTTCTCTCTGCCCTGATCAGACCTAGCTGGACCTTGAGGTCTGTAACTGAACAAGGCTGGGAAAAACTGAGCCATGTTACAGCTGTGCCCCAGAAAAATACAAACCATAGCCCAATTCTGGCAAGCCCAGAGACATTGCCAATAGCTAAAGGTAAATGGGAAAACCCAAAATTATACTTTTAAATCAAAGCATTTCCCTTTTTAGCAAGGAAGGCAAACTCCTGGCTGCACCCAAAATATTACTTTCTGTCAAAGATAACAGTCTGAGAAATGATGGTAACAGATTATGAGCATGCACGCCCCAGTATTTACTCCAGATACATGAGCAGAAATATGTGGACCACGAATCTTTTGTATAATTGCTCTCAAGATATCAGCTATAAAAGTGGGTGTGTGTTTACATATCTATACAAAATATTTGAATAGAAAGTAGCGCTAGGGTTTAAAAATCTTAATATTAGCTACAGTGGGTCTTTCTTAAAATTTAAATTAACTTCTCAATTAAAAGATGAATTTTATATTTTGCATGTTTTTAGAAAGTGGCTTTCAGGAGAAATATTAATTCAGCTTTAATTGTTCTCCCCAACCAACCCAACCCTCACTCCACAAAACATCACCTGGTTTACAATGTACATCCTCTCAATTCATGAATGATGTTTTAGAGTCTAGACAATGGTCAGCAAACTATAGGCTGTTTGTTGTGAATAAAGTTTTATTAGAACGTAGTCATGCTCGTTTGCATATCATCTGTGGCTCCTTTTGTGCTGAGGGCAAAGTTGAGTAGTTGGGACAGACTACGTGGCCTGGGAAGCCTAAAATTTCTAATGTCTGATCTTTTATAGAAAATGTTTGTCAATCCCTGGTCTAGACCAGTAATTCTCAACACTGTGTATTCAAATCACATGGAGAGCTGTTAAAAGTCCCAGTACACAGGTCTGACCCTAAATCAATTAAGTCAGTATCTCTGAAGGTGGAACCCCAGCATTTTTTAAGTACCTTGGGTCATTCCAATGTGCAACCAAGGTTGAGAACCATTACTCTAGGAAGCTGCCTTATATTGCCAAAACCTTTAGTTCTGGTTCAGTAGAAATACTCTTTTTGCAGATGCTCAACTGTATCATCTTCCATTCCTTAAAATAGATAGATAAATGATAGATGATAGATAAAATCTTTTTTAAAAAGTCCCAACAAATAGCTATTCCCCTCCAATAAGTATTTTTCTCACAATTCTTTACATTCTCATTGCAGTGGAGAATCAAGCCACCAGTAAGTGTTGATATTCTTTAACACCTGCTGTAGGATCTTTCTCATATATGAAGGCTTTCTGGAGCCTTTGCTCAGAGTTCTCTGTAGGCAGCCTCCATAATCATGCAGACTGTGTTGAAGGAGGGGACACAGATGGGGACTGAAGGAGTGCCTCCAGGTAGCAGAAGGCAATGAATATTCAAAAAGACTCTTGTGTATGTAAATCAGAAGATTTTTATATAATATTAAATGTGATTCTACCTTACAAAAATTTCCTTATACACTATACTTCTATCTTTAGATTATGGAACAGCTAAATCAGTGGGTCTCCAGAATGAGCTGAACAGATTCCAGAATCCTAACTATGGTGGGAGTGCATAACAGAGAAACTACACCACCCTATGTGCACACACACACCCACACACCTACATACACAGAGGGGGCATGCACACAGAGGAATCAGAACTGAGTTTTAGTTCCATTTCTGCTGTTTCCTATGTCCTGTGACCCCAAACTGACTGGCTTATTTCTCTGAACTTCAGGATTTCATGTCTTTGTTTTATTTATTTATTTATTTATTTATTTATTTATTTTTGGTGATTATATAAAGTTGGATCACACAATTTCTGAGAGCCCAATTTGATGAATCTGTGACCTTAACTAAATTCTTAACCCATCCTGTTGTTATTCCTTGGAGCAATGCCTTGAACTCCCTTACCCCCATACACACAGACACTGGGCCTTTTGGCTTATGCACAGTTGAGTAAGTAATCCAAACCGCATTTCATTTTACAAGTACTCTTTTGACAAGTGTTTGAGCCTCTTCTTGGAGCTAAGCCTTGTTCTAGGTACAGGGGACCCCAGGATAAAAAAGCTAAGAATCATGTCCTCATGGAACTTACATTCTTGTGGTGAATCCAAAATGCAAATTGCTAATAATAGCTTACATATTTCATGTAATTCTTTTTCATCTTTATGGTAATGCGGTACTTTTACTATGTACATTTTATAGATGAGGGAATGGAGTCTTAAAAGAAGTTTTAGAGCTTGTTTAAGATCCCAGAGTCAGGACTTTAACCTGTGTCCTTTGATTCTACATCACATGTATGTTCCACTAGACTTACTGATTCTCCTTTACCTCCATGCTGATAAACTTTAACAGATTAACGCGTTCTATTACTTGAACATAGTAACACATTTCCCAATGTGTTAAAGATTTGTTTCTCCAGGTTGCCTCTAATAACTTGGCAGAAAGCACAGTGCCAGGGAGAGGTAATGGGGACAGATATGAATTGATAGGACGTGGGGATTGGAGCAAAAACAAAAAGCTAAGAAGCTGAAGCCCCATCTCTGGCCTTTTCCCAACTTTCATATTCTGGGCTTCAAACACAGTGCATTGCATGCTTATGTGACAGATTGTATTTTCCAAATACCTGTTCTTCCAGAATATTGACAATAATCCAGGAAGACCCAGAATCTACACTGCTTCCCCTTATTGCTGGGTGGGCCACTGTAACTTTCCCATCTAATAGATTTCTTTTTTTTTTTAATTTTTTTTAAAGATTTTATTTATTTATTTGAGAGAGAGAGAATGAGAGACAGCAGGAGAGGGAGGAGAGTCAGAGGAAGAAGCAGACTCCCTGCTGAGCAGGGAGCCCGATGTGGGACTCGATCCCGGGACTCCAGGATCATGACCTGAGCCGAAGGCAGTCGCTTAACCAACTGAGCCACCCAGGCGCCCATCCCATCTAATAGATTTCTGAGATTGAGTTTCTCTTGGGATCCTGACCCTTAGAATCTGGCCACTCTCTGTGAGGAAACTCAGTCTCTCTCTGCTTTGGCTCCTCTACCCTCCTGACTCAGCTAATTCCTATTCATCCTTAGATATCACTTCATCTGGGAAGCCTCACCAGATTCCAAGTTCAGGTTCAGTTTTCTCCTCTGGGAATCTCTTAACATACTGATGGTGGAATATATCATACGGTGTCTAATTGCCTGTTGCCCTTCTAGACTGAGAACATCTTGAAAGCTGGAGCTGCCTGTTGATGGTATCTCCTACAGCTAGCACAGTGCCTGGCCCAGAGTGAGCATTTAAATACCTGTCAAGGTAATGAATCATGTGAGTACAGGAGAAGTCGGCACAACTGAGCAGCAAGCCAGGTGAAAAAGAATTACGGATTTTAGTTCCTGCTAGGCTTAGTATTTATTCAGAGTGGAACAACGTCACCAAAGACCCTAACACAATCTTAAGCTTCATTAACAGAAGTTTAGGGTAAATAATAAAGGAGGCAATAACCCTGTTCTATGAGTTTTTGTTCCGAGTTCATCTATGATATTGTTCATTTTCTCAAACCACCTTTTAATATATTCTTTTTGTTGTCTATTCTTAAGAGACAAAATTATATCTTGAACAGTGGTTTGAAGACAGGAATATTTTGCCTGGAGAAGAAAAGACTCAAGGGGGGCCCTGACTACATCGTAAAATCACTGGATAGTTGTCCTATGAGGAAGGGGCAAGCTTGTGCTATTTAATGAATATATAATGCCACATCAGGTGACATTCCTGGAGGAACCCTCTAGCAAGAAAAACCATGTTTACCTCAGTCAGGAATGTGTGATTTAAAAGATAAATAGTTTTATATCCTTAGTATAATAAAGGAAAACCTACAGATTTAAAAAATGCCATTGTATGCATTGGGAATGGTAGAGAGTTGTGTTTATTTTTTGTATTAATTAAGGCTTATTTTGGGGATGAATGACACTGTAGAGGCAGGAAATTGGCCCTATGATCCAGGGGTATGTTTGATTTCTGCATTGGAGGAACAGAGGCAAGAAAAATGCACCAGGGTCCTTGGGAACTTTCACGGATTGAATTCTGCCAGTTCCTGAGCATCAGCCCTTGGCAGGGTTCTACCTGGCTGCTAAGTGTGAATGCTCAGTGCATTAAATCATCATCTATAATCCCTCATTACCATCCAAGTAAAATGGCTGCCTAGTCAATAGCAATTAGGCTCACAATGTAGAGTGATTACCATTAACCCTGCCTTTTCTGTAATGTTGGCATTGATACAACTCTCGTCACTAGAGAGACTTGGAGATCCTTCAGATTAAAAGAATGAAGGGATGAGGGCACTGGTGTTGACTGGGTGCCTGCCTTGGATCAGGTGCTGCAACTGGCACACTTAATCCTCACGTCACAACCTCTTGAGATTTTAGCTCTTATTGTCTCCACTTTTCAGTTGAGAAAGTGAGGCTCACAGAGGGCAAGTCATGCCCCTGGGACAACGCAGCTGGTAGGTCTAGAGCTACTAGTTTAGGTCTACCTGATCCCCTGTAGCCTGTATCTTCCCACCACACCACACTGCGCTCTCTCAGCGGATACTTCCCCAGCATCTGTCACACGTGCGTTAGGGAATACAGACTACATGCTGAGGGAGAGAAGCAGGGAAGAGGCACGCGCACAAATAATGGGATCCATGATGGGAGGTTATGGAACATAAAAGGAGACAGGGCACCATAAGGTAATTCAAGGGAAGGAAAGTTTGCTTCCATACTGGGAAGATTTCCTAAAGGAAAATCTAGGGAAGGTAATGGTCTTGTGAACAAAAATGTAACTGGTGAGAAGAAACCTCAACAACCCCAAATGATAATCACTTGGAGCCCCTGATGTTTTTCTCTTCCAGAGTGTAGTTGAATTCCATTATTTTACCTCCTCCCCTGGCCACCTGAATGGGGAATTAAAAGACTAGTTTTTCTTCCCTCCTGCCTTAGACTTGGGGTCATCTTTTCAGATTTAAAAAAAAATGTGTTATGCACTATTGAAGATATAAATACCTATATAAATCTATATAATGAACAATAAAACACACCATTCCCTTAAAAACAAAACAAAACAAAACAACTTTACTAGTATGGTTGAAGCCCTCTTTTTCCTTCCCTGATAGCATTTCTTACCCTTCCTTGTAAAGAAAAGTAATATCTTGTATTTGGTGTTGGAAATATTCATATTTGAATGTGATTGCTACATATGTATGTGTGTGTGTATATATATAGTATGTGTGTGTATATATAGATAGATAGATAGATAGATAGATATAGATAGATGCTTCCTATATCATAGTTAGTAGGAAATGGTACCTTACAGTGTTTATAAGCCTTTGTTGTTGGTATATAGGAATAAATGCGGTATTTACACATTGATCTTATATCCAGAAACCACTAACTCTCTTTTCTAATAACTTGTCTGTAGATGCCCGTGTGTTCCCTAAAAAAGTTGTGTGTGTTTATACATATACTTTAATTACATAATATCCTATTGCAGCTTATATTTCAATACAACAGTTATAATCACGTTGATGACTTCAGGTGTAGTCCATTTTTATGCCATTTTATTGTTGTGTAGTATGTTCATTGAATGTGCTATAATCATTCTTTTAATGGTCATTTAAGTTGCTTATGGCTTTTTATAGCGTTTTTAAGTTCTGCTTTTCATCTCTTTGTTTTAACTACTGAACACTCTTATATGTGACTGTGTAAACCAGTGAGGGTTTCTCAGTCTAGGGTATATGCTTCAGAGTTTAATTGTTATGTATGAGTTCTTGTTATACCCTATGTTCATCAATACTTGGTATTACCAGATTTTTAATGGTGACCCATCTTAAAGATGTAATATTATATCCCAAAGTAGTTTTAATTTTCCTCTTCGGGTTCACCAGTGAGGTTTAAGATCTTTTCATTTTTTTTTTTCATGTTTCTCCTGAGAACCAATTCTTTTTTTTTTTTTTGCCATGTTTTATTGAATTATTTGACAATTATTTTTTAATCCTTTTTGCATCCTAGATAGTTATGGCTTTCAATGCTCTCTTTCCATGCAGGTTTGTTTGTATTAAATGTAGCCAAATTTTACAAACTCTTGCTTTCTGGTATATGCCGTTTGTACCTGGTTTAAGAAATCTTTTAAACCCTGAGGTCAAAAAGATAGTCTATATTTCCTTTGAAAGTTTCCTTTTTACACATTTGTATTTTTGGCTGTTCTGCAATTGAGTTTTATACTGCGGATGAAGTAGAGATCCAATTTCATTGTTTTCCAAATGTGTGGCTGATCAGCCCATCAACGTGTGCCAACTCATCCATCCTTTCGCTCCTATCCAGCAGTATGCCACCTCTAACATATGCTAAGTTTTCAGTATGTATGACTCTGGGGACTATTTCATTCCATTGGTCTGTTTGTTTTTCTGCATTAATTCCATAGTCTTTGAGTTATTTTAGTTTTATTATAGGTTTTGATATACAGGGCACACCTACTTACTTTACTTTTTAGTAAAAGAGTAGTGAGGTGCTTACTCACTATTCTGTCCCCAGTGGCACAGGTCACTGCTGGGTAGTTCAGCCCCGTGCTGTGCCACTTTGGGCAAGGGGGTAGGGGGCAGTGGCAAAGTTCTTTTACCTTCTTCAATGTCCAGATTTTTTTTTTTTTTACTTGAATGGAGTACTAGAATCTCTCCATGGGAAGGCTGGAATTCTATAGTCTCTCTTGTCTGTGAGTGTCTGCCTGTCAGCACCCTCCTGTTTTGTTTTGTTTTTTTCCCCCAAACAGGCTGAGAGGGGCTGTGGCCCTTTTGCAAGCTCCTGCTAGTTCTGTGGCTTGCAGAAGTTTGGTCTTTTTTCCTGTTACTCAATGCACAGGTGGGTTAGCCTCCTCCCAACTCCCCTGGCAAATGATGCTGGTTCCTACAACTCCCATAGAAGTACTTTTGATCAGCAGTACATGCTTACTTAAGAAGGAGAATAAAAAGGCCACCATGAGGCTGATAACACTCTTCTTGATATTTTAGATGTGTCTCTGATAAATAGTGTCCTGTGGCTGGGTTTCATTTTTGTGAATTTACAAAGACAAGTTGACTAATTGTTTAAATATTACAATTTATTATAATTACTGATATATTTTCATTTATTTATATCACTTTGTTATTTTGATGCTTTTTATGATTTTATTCTCCCTTAATGTCATCTTTTATTTGTTCCTTCTGCTCTGGAAGTTTTACACCCTATTTCTACTTTTAAATATTTCTTGTACTCAATATTTTTTACCTTCCTCTAAAACTTTAGATTACTTTTTTTTTAAAGATTTTATTTATTTATTTGACAGAGACACAGCAAGAGAGGGAACACAAGCAGGGAGAGTGGGAGAAGGAGAAACCGGCTTCCCGTGGAGCAGGGAGCCCAATGCAGGGCTCGATCCCAGGACCCTGGGACCACGACCCGAGCCAAAGGCAGACGCTTAACAACTGAGCCACCCAGGTGCCCCATAAAACTTTAGATTACTTTTAATGTGAACATTCACTTTTGGGTTTGCCAGAAAGACCTCCTGCCTCCCATATTATTGTTTTATATTCTAGTTTTATCCTTTTTTTAACCATTAAAGTTACATATTTTATTATTTGATACAATTACCATTTACTTATTTTGCACACAGTTATAATAATTGACTTGCTTAACATTATGTCTTGCCTCTCAAGTATTTGCTCTAGGTTTGATCTCTTATTTATGGTATATTCTATATTATTCTTAAGTTTTTCTAGTGAGGATATATTGGTGGCCATTTTCTGTTATTGTTTATTAAAAAATATTATTTAACTTTTTTCCTTTAAAGATAGTTTTGTTGATTACACAACTCCAGGTTGACAGCTATTTTTTCTCAAAGCTGAGATCTCCTCCTGCTTCTGGCTTCCACTGTTGTTCTTAAATTTGCTATTAGTCTTATTATTCCCATGCTCTTTTATTTTTTCCCTCTGAATACTTTTAGGATCCTTTAGTCTTTAATATCCTACATTTTCTCCATGATACATTTGAGTATTTGTTTTTATTCATCACTTGGGATCTTTTTGTTTTCTGATTTGAAGGATATATTTTTAATCAGTTTTAGAACATTCTCACCTGTAAAATAATATTATATTGCCTTTTGGAAATTCTCCTTATTCTCTTCTGAGTCTCCTATTGAATATGTTAGTCCTTCTCATTCTGTTGTCCATGTCTCTTAACTTTTTCATTTTAGTTTTCATTCATGCTGTATTCTGTATAATTTCCTCAGAGATCTCTTAAAATTCACTAATTCTTTATTTCCATTCTGCTCTTTGCCCTAGATATGGAGGGCATTTGGGACAGGAAATGAGTGTGTGTGTGTGTGTGTGAGTGCGTGTGTGTGTGTGTGTATTTTAAAGATTTCATTTATTTATTTGAGAGAGAGCGTGATGGTGATGGTTGGGGGCGGGGAGCAAAAGGAGAACGACAAGCAGACTCTGTGCTAGGCATGGAGCCTGATGCAGGGCTTGATCCCACAACCCTGAGATCATGAGCTGAGCCAAAATTGGTAGTTGGATGCATAACCGACTGAGCCACCCAGGCACCCTGAGAGTGTGTATATTTTTAAGTGATAACTTTTACACAATTGGTTACTCTATATAGTTCTTTTCAAATACTTTGAGTCACTTTTGATAATCATATTTCAGTCTCAAGTTTTTGACTCATATTTTATTTCTAGTATCATTTTAAACATTCATATGTTCTGTATAATAATTCACAAAACACGGAGTCTCTGATACCTCGTTTTGCTGTTTCCATTTTCCTCAATCTTCATGGCTTAATTTCTCTCAGGGGAATTTGTTTTTATACTACTACCAAGAACTCTAAGGCACCATAAACCCAAGATTACTTTTAATATATTTTATATTTGAAATTTCACAAACCACACAATGTAGTTTAAAACTCCAAACCTGCTTAAGGTATGGCCTATAGTTATAAATTCTCACTGAGATGTATTTCCCCCACCTCTAGAGTTAATGCCAATAAACAAACAGTTGTTCTTATGACTTTCCTTTGCTGGCAGGTCCCCCCCACCAAAGCATCTTTTTTTTTTTTTTTTCCATGGTTGTGTGGAAACTTGGTATTTACTAAATATAGCATTGCAGATCATTGGAGAAAGAATAGCCTATTAAATTTTGCTAGGTCAAATAATTACATGAAAATAAAATTGGGTCTCTGTCTCACGACATACACAAAAGTCAATTTCAGGAACATTAAAAACTATTTTTTTAGGATAATTTTTATTTATTTGAAAAGTGCATGAGCAGGAGGGAGGGGCAGAGGGAGAGGGGGAGAAGCAGACTCCCCACTGAGCAGGGAGCCTGATGCGAGGTTCATTCCGAGGACCCTGAGATCATGACCTGAGCCGAAGGCAGATGCTTAAACCGATTGAGCCACCCAGGTGCCCTGGAACATTAGAAACTTTAATGAGCACATATGAAGAGCAAAACTGCTAGAAGGAAACAAGAAAATCTTTGACTTCTGGGTAGGGGAGTATTCCATAAATAAAACAAATCGGCACGAACTATAGAGGACAATATTATATATGTGACACATTAAAACTTGCACCTGCACTCCAAAGAGAACCTGTCGTAATGCAAAGATAGGCCATAGCCTGAGAAAAGTAATTTGTAAGATATGTAATGTGAGGGATTAGTGTCCAGAATATGTAAAGAACTTCAGCAAATTAGTAAGGAAAAGATACCCCAGTCAGTATACGAATACCCAGTAAACAGTATGACAGAAGTCATGGCAGAGGAAATCCCAGTACCCAATGAACATGAAAGATAACTTTTACAATAGTCAGAGAAATGTCTGTTAAAACTACAGTGAGATACCATTTCATAGTTAACCAGATTAGCAAAAGTTAACACATGTGGGAAATGGCTGATATACAAGAAAACTTAACTGATTGCTGCATTATTTATAGTAGCAAAATCAGGGAAACATCCCAGATATCCATCAATTTGCGTATGGTTGAATAAGTTTTACAGAAATGATTACAGTAAGATACAGAGGTAGCTCTCTGTGTGCTGGCATGCAATTCTAAGATAAGTAAAAAAGCAAAGGGCAGAAGAGTATATAAAATGCTCTTATGTTATTGGAAAAAAGACGATGTGTGTGTATACTTGTATGTGCACAGGCTATTTGTGAGAAAACACATGAGATACTGGTTGGGGTCTGGGGAGGAGGACAAGGGGACAAGGAATGGGAACCTTTACACTGTTCTGTTTTGTACTGTTGAGAGAGTTTTTTTTTTTATTAACCGGGTATATGTAGTACTCATTCAAGAAAGTAAAAAAATTGTTACTGTATTTTAAAGCATGGGATCTGAAATCACACTACTTAGATTTAAATCCCAGCTTTGATTCTTTTTTTTAATTTTTTTATTGTTATGTTAATCACCATACATTACATCATTAGTTTTTGATGTAGTGTTCCATGATTCATTGTTTGTGCATAACACCCAGTGCTCCACGCAGAACGTGCCCTCTTTAATACCCATCACCAGGCTAACCCATCCCCCCACCCCCCTCCCGTCTAGAACCCTCAGTTTGTTTTTCAGAGTCCATCGTCTCTCATGGTTCGTCTCCCCCTCCGACTTACTCGCCTTCGTTCTTCCCCGCCTGCTATCTTCTTCTTTTTTTTCTTAACATATATTGCATTATTTGTCTCAGAGGTACAGATCTGTGATTCAACAGTCTTTCACAATTCACAGCGCTCACCATAGCACATACCCTCCCCAATGTCTATCACCCAGCCACCCCATCCCTCCCACCCCCACCACTCCAGCAACCCTCAGTTGGTTTCCTGAGGTTAAAAATTCCTCATATCAGCGAGGTCATATGATACATGTCTTTCTCAGATTGACTTATCTCACTCAGCATAACACCCTCCAGTTCCATCCACGTCGTTGCAAATGGCAAGATCTCATTCCTTTTGATGGCTGCATAATACTCCATTGTGTATATATACCACATCTTCTTTATCCATTCATCTGTTCATAGACATCTTGGCTCTTTCCACAGTTTGGCTATTGTGGACATTGCTGCTATAAACATCGGGGCGCACGTACCCCTTCGGATCCCTACATTTGTATCTTTGTGGTAAATACCCAGTAGTGCAATTGCTGGATCGTATGATAGCTCTAATTTCAACTGTTTGAGGAACCTCCATACTGTTTTCCAGAGGGGTTGCACCAGCTTGCATTCCCACCACCAGTGTAGGAGGGTTCCCCTTTCTCCACATCCCCGCCACCATCTGTCGTTTCCTGACTTCTTAATTTTAGCCATTCTGACTGGTGTGAGGTGGTATCTCATGGAGGTTTTGATTTGGATTTCCCTGATGCCGAGCGATGTTGAGCACTTTTTCATGTGTCTGTTGGCCATTTGGATGTCTTCTTTGGAAAAATGTCTGTTCATGTCTTCTGCCCACTTCTTGATTGGATTATTTGTTCTTTGGCTGTTGAGTTTGATAAGTTCTTTATACAGTTTGGATACTAGCCCTTTATCTGATATGTCATTTGCAAATATTTTCTCCCATTCTGTCGGTTGTCTTTTGGTTTTGTAGACTGTTTCTGTTGCTGTGCAAAAGCTTTTTATCTCGATGAAATCCCAATAGTTCATTTTTGCCCTTGCTTCCCTTGCCTTTGACGATGTTTCTAGGAAGAAGTGTCTGCGGCTGAGGTCGAAGACTTTGCTGCCTGTGTTCTCCTTTAGGATGTTGATGGACTCTCTCACATTGAGGTCTTTCAGCCATTTTGAGTCTGTTTTTGTGTGTGGTGTAAGGAAATGGTCCAGTTTCATTCTTCATGTGGCTGTCCAATTTTCCCAAAACCATTTGTTGAAGAGACTGTCTTTTTTCCATTGGACATTCTTTCCTGCTTTGTCAAAGATGAGTTGACCATAGAGTTGAGGGTCCATTTCTGGGCTCTCTACTCTGTTCCATTGATCTATGTGTCTGTTTTTGTGCCAGTACCATACTGTCTTGATGATGACAGCTTTGTAATAGAGCTGGAAGTCCGGAATTGTGATGCCACCAGCTTTGCTTTTCTTTTTCAACATTCTTCTGGCTATTCGGGGTCTCTTCTGGTTTCATACAAATTTTAGGATTCTTTGTTCCATTTCTTTGAAAAAAGTGGATGGTATTTTGATGGGGATTGCATTGAATGTGTAGATTGCTCTAGGTAGCATTGACATCCTCACAATGTTTGTTCTTCCAATCCATGAGCATGGAACATTTTTCCATTTCTTTGTGTCTTCTTCAATTTCTTTCATGAGTATTTTATAGTTTTCTGAGTACAGATCCTTTGCCTCTTTGGTTCGATTTATTCCTAGGTATCTTTTGGTTTTGGGTGCAATTGTAAATGGGATCGACTGCTTAATTTGTCTCTCTTCTGTCTTGTGGGTGTATAGGAATGCCACTGATTTCTGTGCATTGGTTTTATATCCTTCCACTTTATTGAATTCCTGTATGAGTTCTAGCAGTTTTGGGGTGGAGTCTTTTGGGTTTTCCACATAAAGTATCATATCTGTCTGATCTTTTTTTTAAGTAGACCCCCCCACACACACATACATTATTACCTCTCACATTCCTTGTTTCTTTCATTTTTTAATATGCTTAAACTATTTGTCTGCATTTTTGTCTATCATCCCCTCTAGAATACAATAGACCATAAGCTGCATAAAAGCAGGGAATCTAATTGTTTTATTTACCACTGTTTCACTAGTACTTTGGAGAATGTGTGGTCCACAGCAAGAACTAAATAATGAATTGAATAAATGAATAAATGAAAAGATACTTTTTAAACAACATCTCTCTATTCAGTCTTCTTTGCTAGCTCTTTCCCTACATGTTTCTCAAACATGAATGAATAAAGGGAATAAGAAAGTCTGGCACAGGAATCATTGCCATTTCCAAATGACCTATTATAAGCTAACCTAACAATAATCTAAAGTTGTTTCCTCTGATACAATCTGTTTTTTAAACTTTGTGTCAATTTACAAAAATGTTAATTTGGCACAACAAATCATACTTCAAGCCAATATCTTTCTCTAAATAATTACTAATTTGAAGTGGGAGCAAAAAATTATGTTTCTGGATA
This sequence comes from Eumetopias jubatus, assembly GCF_037043125.1. NCBI lineage: Eukaryota > Metazoa > Chordata > Mammalia > Carnivora > Otariidae > Eumetopias > Eumetopias jubatus. The sequence continues at coordinate 60,766,735 of NW_028274819.1, read as the reverse complement.
AAATCGTTGCTATTGTTGTTTGTTGTTGTCATGTTAAAAGTGTTTATTGAGCCAGTACCCTCGGATCTCAATTTTTCTTTTTATGCTATCACTGTCCAAACCATTGGATGATTAATGATGGCAAGGATAATCATAACAAAACATGTTTCATTTCAGTCCTTACAGTCAGATTCTGTTGTCAGTTCAGCTGGTATGTGCACATTATAGATAAGGAAACACTCAAAGAAGTGTAGTTACTTCTCCAAGATGATAGTAAGTGACTGAGGTAAAATTGGTTCAAAGTCTCTTCTTCTGAACCAATACTCACTCCATTACTTTACAGCAGGAGCATCAACCAAGTGGCCCAGTACCTGAATGTTGTACTCTGCAACAAAGACGGCTTGTTGGGGAGCAAGAGTTGGTTGAGTAGTAGACCATATGCAACAACACCTGGCCTCCATATGCACAGAAAATTCCATGAACTCAAGGCAAGCGAAAGTTAGAATACTGCACTTTTCCCTGACTTTGTTACCCCTCATGGCTGTCTTTTACCTGATAACATAGAGTCAAATTCATGGAGAGGGTGGAAGGAGAGGGTGAAAATGAATGTGTACTTCACTAAGTGTTCTGTATCACACATGCAATCCAGAAAGTGCCCCGAAAACTAAGAAAAACAGTAGGAATAATATACTTTGTACAATGAACTATATTCTCTCTTATTCATATAATTGTTGGATTTTATCTATGCATGAAAGAATAAAGGTAGAAAACATTAGCTCCATTCATAGCTAGGAAATTGAAACCCAGAACCATGGTTAGCAATGCTCCTGCTGTCAAGTAGTAGAGCTGGGATTTGACCCAGCTTATTTTATTACTTCATGTGTGGCTGGCATTATGTTGTGGGTATCATCTAAAAGAAGAGAAGGGAAAACATGAAGGAAAGAAGCTTGATCTTCACCTTAGAGTCCAGGAGTGGGGGAAGAAAAAGACTTTCCTGGGCTTAATGATGCCAGTCGATGTAAATTTATTGTGCCTGCTCTGGCCCAACACTATGCAAGATGCTAATAGGGATGAAGTCATCTTCTGATCTCCCATTGCACTTTGTCTTTGCCTCACCAGCATCACTGAGTACTGTGATATACTGATTTATGAGAAAAACTTACCTTTATGTAGCACTCTGCTCTTCATAAAGGACTTTCAGGGATTGTGTCATTTGATGTAATTTATGAACATGCTTTATTTGTTCTACTAGACAGTTACCTCCTCTGAACCATGTCTGATTCAGCTATCTCCCCAGGGTGACCCTCATAGTCCCAGTCCTAACTGAGCAAAGGAAATTGCAAATAATAGGTATTCCAAAGTCTGGAACTGGTGGGTTTGTTTTTGTTTTTAGGTTTGTTTGTGCTCAAGAAATGGCAAGTAAATAAATGTTCATGGAATTTTATAATTGCCTCCTCCCAGTACAGTGATTTCTCTAGACATAATGCTAATCTCTACCTGAATGCAAGTCTCATCACAAACACTATTTCATCAACAATTTCAAACCTCTTTGCGGATAAGCAATGATCTAAGTCCTACCCAAGTCAGCCCCTCTGTTTGAGCAGCATTCTGCCATAGTGTTTGTTCCCATTACCACAGGCCTGTGTCTCCCCAGGCTCTTCATAGTCATGATGAGGCTATGGTGGGTGTTAGGCTTTCCATGGACAGTCTGTATTTTGTCCTGGTGCCTGTGGCTCTGGTACATGTCAGTTCCCTAGTAGTAATTGTTAAGCAGCCCTGACAAACTAATACAAATAGCATTTGGTAGAAAAACTCAGATGTAACTTTTAATAATCAAAATAAATCTAATATTAAAACCCTCAGATGAGTGATTTTTTTTTTTTTTTGGCCAGTCCCTCTCAGATGCCTCCCTATAAAACCAAAGAGGTGGTAAACGTAGTTCAGATGGCATAGAGTATAAAGCAAGAACTGTGGAGGTTCACTGATGAAAAATAACGAGAATGGGCAGGATCTTGTTTGAATCTTGTTTGATGGATGGAATTTGCAGGAAAGAGCAGCAGGTCATATTGAATAAGGGAAAACTACAGCACCTTTGTCTTTAAGCACTTAATGAACAGTAAACATTCAGTGCTGAACAGTTGAAATCAGAAAGACAATTACTGAGAATGGGAGTCCTTCTAATATTTATTAAGAACCTACTGTGTGCTGGGCATTATGCTAGACACTGGAGGTACACAAATAAAAGGAAAATAATCATTGCCCAAAAAAAAGCCACAGGTGAACCAGGGAGGCAGGTACATCGATGACTAATAATTATACAAGATGATAAATGCCAAAGTAGAGTGCTGGGGATAGTGACTAAAAAGCCAGTAACTGGGGCAAAGCAGGGAATGCATCACCCATAAAGTGGCTCATAAACAGGACCCTGGGGAACAGCCAAAGATCAATACTTCATTATGACAGGACTCCTTGGACAAACATATTCTAGGTAGAGGGAACACAGCAGGACTCCTATTCCAAGATACAGATGTGTCTCTGGGAGAAGCAAGTGGGACCAGATGATAATGGTCTTGTGGAATATTTTCTCTCCAGCCTCCTCCTTTTTCACTTATTTGCACTTATTTAGCTGGTATTTAATTGGCAATATAGTTTCCCAAAGATTATTCAACCAGAAAATTCATTAAACTCTATTACAATGAGCACACAAATTAATAATATCTCATTGTTCTGCCTCAAAAGAGATTTGCAGTTTCGTCTGTGCATGTTTTTTTTTTTTAAACAATTACTGGACAGCCTACTTAGAAACACCAATTATAATAAACTTTTAATTCCTCATTTAATCAGTCCTCTTAGATTTGCTGTTTCATATCTGTGAACCGGTCCTTCCTTTCTTTTGATTCCCTGCTGCTCCTCGGGAAGATGTGTGCTCAGGAGACCTGAGAATTAATGAGACATTCCTTAAGGACATTTGTGGGGCTTGCTTTTTTTTTTTTGGCTAAACCATTTTCTTAGTTGATGGAAGAAAAAGCAAGACATATGTGCTGATCCTCCAGGAAATTCTGCCAGGCTTTTCACTCTGCTCAGGAAGCATTTTTGGATCCAGGTGTGTTCAGTTTGTTGCAGGCCAGTACTTTGGCTTTGGCAGGAGGTTGGGTGTCCATAGAGGGAGCAACGTTGTGACAGGCTATTTACTGCCACTTGGGCTCTACCTGCAGGCTGTTGGGAGCAGCTGGTATAGAGGGCCCTCTTATTTCCATCATCTCCATCCACGTGGATAATTAGCAAGGCTGGCCCTAGGCCAAATGGCAGAAGCAATGATGTCTGCGGTCGCTGCTGCTTCCCAGGTCCCTCCCGTGCCCCTCATCCTCTCCTCCTGCCACCTCCTAATCCCAGGGTCAAGGAATTGAGCACACAGAGGCAATAAAGAGGTTGTGTGAACCAACCCCAGCCTAGCCTTAAGCAATTACAGTCTGGGGTACTGAATACCTGCCTTGGTATCTGAGCCTATCTTTGAACCTTTTTTTTTTTTTTCCACTATTAGAATGTGTGTCCTTATTTTGAACATTCACTTATTTGATATTTATTGAACACCTACTATGTTCCTGGTATGATTCTGGTTTAATGGCTCTCATGAGATAATTTAACCCAAGAGGAAAAGAGCCTCATTTCCTTTATTCCTCCTAACATGGTGGTTAAGTCCCCTTCTGGGTTTTGTATATTCATTGTATTCTTTGCATTTTCACTTGTTCCTTAGGGATTCCCTCAGCCATTAGCCTCTCCCAGATTCACTCATCTTGTCTTCTTTGCTTCTCCCATGCAGGCGATCCATCACCTACCTACCTTCCAGTGCAAGCTATCAGGAACAGCAGGATTCGCTCTGTTAGTAGTGTTCATTGTCCTCTACCTACAATGCCTTTCCCTCTTTGATTTACCTGCTGAACTCTTTCTCCTTTCTCTGTTCACACGTGTCTCTGGCTGCACCCTGGCTTACACACAGGATCATGACATGTTCACCTTTTGCTATTAATACCTGGGCCAGTGACTGACACATCAGGGCTCAATCAATGTTTATCCACTTAGCGTATAGTTTTTTTTCAGATCAGTGGAAGGCCCTATAAGATCTGTGAAGGGAGCTTCCATGAGAAGACGCTCACACTATACCAGGGCCATATGTACTAGCAGCTCCTACTTCTGCCCAAGCTTCACCATGGCTTCCAGTGGCTTCTAGGTCTTCCAATTTTGTATCCTCCTCTTTCGGATACCAGTCTCCCCCAGTCAGGGGTCTTCTTAGCATGTTAGCTTTCTCTGCTCATCCTGCTCTCCTTCTCTGGATGCTTAGTGAATTGGGACTAGCTTTCCCCACACCAAACTAAGGTCCCAGGACTCTTGTCATGGAGCCCATCTGACTAAACCCCACCCTCAGCGTGTGCTAGTCTATTGCTCATGTACAGCTTGGGACATAGGACTTTGATCCAGTCTCCTGGGCACACACCAGGAAGACAATTGCAATAGCATCCACTCCAGAACATCCTGGAAGCTTCTCTGGAATTTCTTTTTTTTCTTTTTTTTTTTTTTTTAAGATTTCACTTATTTATATGAGAGAGAGAGGCCATGAGTGAGGGGAGCAGCAGGGAGAAGGAGAAACAGGCTCCCCACTGAGCAGGGAGCCTAACGTGGGGCTCAATCCCAGGACCCTGAGATCATGACCTGAGCTGAAAGCAGACGTTTAACTGACTCAGCCAACCTGGCTCCTGGCTTATCTGGAATTTCTGTGGCTCAGCCCTGCATCAGTCTCTCAGAGCATCTAAGTTTCTATCATCTGCCTTCCAGTCTTCCTTTACCACCTACAGGTCCCCTTTGCTGTGGTTCATAGGGGGAAGCTGTACTCTAAGCCCTCTAGGCTCATGATTTTTGTTCCTTTGTTTCTTTTTTTCTTTTTGGTTCTGCTGTTAGCAAAAGTCTACTTTACAATCTCAGAATTCTGTAGTCTAATTCATTATTACTTGTGAGCAATCTCTATTACCCTGAGTTCACGGCCTGTGGCATACTTGCTCTGTTGCATCTAAGTGAGCAAGAGTAAAAAATAGAGGAAAAGATTGTCTACTGTGAAGACACTAGTCACCATACAATAGTCAATATGCAACAATTACTAGTTTTTCTTTCAAGGGAATCAGTGTTAATTTCCATCTGTGAAGTGATCAAACTTGAATACATACTCAGTCTAGAAGTTAGAAATTGGTGGCCCACAGACCAGAGTTGGACTGCACACTTTTTTTTCCCCAACACTGAGTTTTAAAAATTTTGTATTTGAGCCTGTAGGTAGGCTCCCTACTCTTCGGTTCACGAAGGCCCCCCGGCTTCCTCTTGTCACATAAAAGACATTCATGACCTTCACACTCCTGCAGGCATTTTAGTTGCAGTCTAGCCCTTTCTTTTGAGGATCAGAGAGCAGCAGTAATTTCCTCAAGGTTACATAACTAGTCAATGGCGGTGCTATAGTGGAATGCTGCCTGTCTGACTTGTAGTTCAGGGCTCTTTTGCTATAACCAACGTGCCTCCCAAAATACCTAAGATAGTTATGAAACTCGCATTGAATTTTCGTAGTCCATAGAAAGGTAAAGGAAACTCGGGTTTACAGTAAAACTCCAAATCGTACTGGCTCTTGTCCAAACCTGTGTCCAGAGGAAATCCATCAAACTATAAAAGCTGACCCAGTTACGTCTTAACATCCTCAGTTGGAAGGGTGTCACCTGTGCTCAAAAACACATTTGTTGGCTAGTCACTGCGTGGCGTTTGGCACATTCTTCCTCATCCAGTCTGCCTATCTGTCTACTGCTGATCTTCTTTGGCCACAGTGCCATTTGAGAGTAACCCATGATTGTCCCTATCCCTAGTTTTCTTCCAAGAATGTTGTCAACCATTGTTCCCAAAGCCGTGCATCCACAAATCCTGCTTTCCTATGCCCAACATAGAAACGCACTCTTGAAAGGCCTACCTTTGATGATCTGCTTGGGCAAATGTGTGAACGTAGGCCTTTAGGCCAGGAACTTCACCTGTGCTAGCTAAACATGTTCATCTCCTTCACTGTTGGCCAGGAACCCTTCCTACTATAACCCTTGCATGTTTATTTTCTTCTCTGAACCTCATTTGTCCCATCTCTGGAAGGGTTGATCATGCCTCCATCCCTGGGCTGTTGCCAAGATTATATGTGGCGCTGTGTGCAAGTACCCAGCAAGCTGCAGCACACCATACAAATGTTAGGTCTGTAGGTTTATGAAGCCTTCTGTTCTCAGCTTCCACTATTTACCAGCATCTCATGTTTATTCATTTTGTGGTGTGTGTGTCTATTTTTCCTTTTAAAAAACAAACATGATATTTTAATGTTGAAAGCCTAAACAAATCCATTCAAATTTGCATAGCTCTTAGGTTATTAGATTCTTGGTAAACATCCTAAGTCTTCCATGTGTATCAATTTTCAATTTAATTCAACTAACCACTATTGACCACTTACTTCTTTGCCTGTATTGGGCACATGCATGTGTTCCTTCTCTGAATCTAGATCACATTGTATTTTACTATAAACAGAAAATCTAAGAAGACATTAAGTGACATGAGCCACAACTGATGCTGAATATATCAGGCTTTAGCATTCGAAAAGCACATCCTGTGAACACTGTGAGAGTCACACCACCTAGAGCCTAAGCTCAGCACCAAATCGTGTGTAAACTGGGGGATGCTGTGTAAAGTTTTGGAGCTTCAAATTCCTCATCTAGACAATGATAATTGAAGATGATAATATTATACTGTAGGTTTATGGTCAGGAATAAACAAGATCCCATATGCAAGACACCTAATGAATTTTAAAATCTCTATGTACTATTTTAAGAAAACTTATATCTCATACAAGTGATTATTTAGAGCTTAACAATTATTTCTCATTTTCTGTAAAAATTATTGTCGGAACTGAACTTGTCTGTTAGGTAATTTGCTGAGACATAGCTGTTTTGCATTGCATTCATCTGGATCCCAGATGAAGAAGCAGACCCCAAGATCAGATTAAACATACAAGAATGCTATTGGGGAGATGCCTGTGTGAAAGAAAACAATGTCAACAAGGGAGGACTGGGAGAGCTAAGAGATAGTGAGGCAACTCTGTGACCCCAAGAATAAGAGAGGGAGAGAAGGTTGGATAAAAACATTCTAGACTGTCATGTGATGTAAGTCAAGTCCAGCAAAGCCAGTAGGGAGCTCTCAAGCCAAAGTCAATTTGGAGGAGACCCCATCCCCCAGGAGCTGGTATACTTTAGTATCCCTGCTGTGCTCAGGCCTTGACCCAGAGAAGCCTGTGGGAGGTATGGCCTTGGTACAAATCCAACACGGCTATGAAAAAGTGGCAGCCAGAGCCTTCGGTCAATTACTCCCTGTCGTTGGAGGTCTCCAGGTTCATTGTTACAGCTGCTTCACACATTGCCTTCTCATGTTTACAGCAATATCCAGGTACTCCTTTGTTCTCCCTTCAGCAATGTCTATTCTTACAGATCTCTTTCACTGCTCACCTCTCACTTAACTTTTCCTTTAAACAAAATTTTAATAACCCTCAGGTTGACAACACAGAAAATCATTTCGGCAACACAGTGGGTCAATTCTGACTTTTTGGCAATGTATTTGACTCAATTTGTAGTGTGATCCAGTAGGTCCTGATGCCTAGTCTTAGTATAGCTCCTACTTCATAGAGTTAACCACTGACTTTAGATTTCGTTAGAACTAGCTCGGCCCCTGCCTGGATGTATGACTGGTGGTCACATCATTTAACTTCAGTGATCTTCTCTCCTCTTTTACAAAGTGAACATAATAATACCTACCATAAAAAATTCTCAATATTGAGAATCAAATACAATAAATCTAGACAACTAGCAAGTTGCTTAGCATAATTCAGACAATTGATACATTTAAGAAATCACTTGTATTTTTAGTGTAATTATCATTATCTTTTATGGTCATCAGCTGCCTAATAAGCATTAGTGAATGAAATCTCTATGTATTATTAATAAAATTAATATTTACATCTCTCCTAACATAGTGGTTAGCACATGCCAGGTAATCAACAGAACCTAGTTCCCTTTCTTCCCTCCTCTCTGTTTCTCTGACAATGTTACTTTCCTCTTGCAGAAGTATTTTTCTACATGATAAAAAATTCTGTCTTCTTCAAAGAAGCCATTTGTCCTCTTTGTTTTCTTTTGGGCAACCATAGGCCACAGCATACTGATGGGGATTCCATGAATTTATTCAGTATTCTTTTATTCAGTATTTGTTGACAGCCTAGTTGGTGCCAAACAGCAGAAATTCTGGTGGGTATGTAATTGTTTTTGCCCCCAAGAAACTCATGAGCAGAGGAGTGGGGGGAGGTAGGAGGAAGCACCATAAGTTGTCTGTGCCTTGGATGGTGGTGATCCAAGAACAGTGTAATCCACTAAGCTCCTTTTTCTGTCTCCTTTTCCTCCTCTTCCTCCTCCATCATCATCACTATCATTATTCCAGATAGTGTCTGTTGACCCAGAAAGCCTTCAGGTACTATGCGAATTTCTTTATGCATATTAACTAAATTAATCCTCATCATAATATTATTGGGTATGTATCTTCATTCTATAAATAAGGAGTCCAGGTCACAGAGAAGTTCGTTGTCCAAGACCCACCTATTTACTCACTAGTAGAGCCAGGTTTCACCTCCAGATAATCTGGATCAGTGATCCACAGACATAACCACTAAGATAAAAAAAAAAAAAAAAAAAAACTTCATAGAGGAGAAGATGCCTAGGCTGGATCTTGAGTAGTGAGGGATTCAGCAGATGGTCAGTCCTAGAATATGGTAGGCAAAAGGAGCAGCATGTGCATGGCAGCATGAAGCAGCCTAGTCGTATTCATTCTGAGTCTTGCATAACACTTAGAGTTTTACACATAGTGGGCTTTCAGTAAGTTTTTAAATGAAGGAAAGAATAAAGCTATGGATGCTATGCATGCTCTGTAGCCTCCCATCCACCAATCTATCTCCCTCATGCTGATTTCTCTCTGATTCCATATCAAGTTTCACCTCAATCAGGAAGCTTTCTGAGGCTACCCTTGCACACAGGGACTTCCTCCGCCCCAAACCCCTACAGTAATAAACATCTGTAACTCTCAGGTAGCATCTAATTATAAGGCATCTTGTGTATTTTATTATAATTTATTTATTTTAAAGATGAGGGGCAGAGAGAGAGGGAGAGAGAAAATCTCAAGCAAACTTCCCTCTGAGTGTGGAGGCCAACAGAGGGCTCGATCTCATCACCCTGAGATCATGATCTGAGCTGAAATCAAGAGTCAGACACTTAACCACTAAGTCACCCAGGCGCCCCTTATTTATTTATTTATTAAATATTTTATTTATTTATTTTAGAGAAAGAGTGCACACATGCAAGTAGGGAAAGGGGCAGAGAGAGAAGCAGACTCCTCACTGAGCACAGAGCTCCATCTCACAACCCTGAGATCAGGACCTGAGCTGAAATCAAGAGTTGATGCTTAACTGACTGAGCCACCCAGGAGCCCCTTTATTTGTTTATTTTCAATGGAAGTAAAATTGACATGCATCTTGTGTATTTGATAATCTTTTTGCACATACACTGTGTTGAATCCCCGAGAATAGGGTCCAAGAGAAGAAGTATAATGGAATAAAAGAGGCATCAGTTTGGAATCAGACAGAGCTGCATTTGAACCACCCTCTCCCTCTTCTCACCATCTGTGTGACCTGGGAGCAATAGGTTACATATTTTGAACCTTATATTTAGTATTTTTATGGATCTATTTTTGTATTGAGATATAATTAACATTATATCAGTTTTAGGTGTATGCTATATACCTGATTCAATATTTGTATATATCACAAAATGATCACTATAAGTCTAGTTAACATCCATCACCATCAATAGATTATTTTTCTTGTGATGAGAATTTTTAAGACTACTCTCTTAGCAACTTTCAAATAAATTACACAGGATTAACTGTAGTCTCCATGCTGTGCATTACTGAGCCATGACCAGTTGTATAACTGGAACTTTTTACCTTTCAACCACCTTCATTTTGCTCACCCCCTCCCCCCTCCCCCCTGCCTCTGGCAACCACCAGTCTATTCTCTGTCTATAAATTTGGGTTTTGGGGAAGAAGGTTTTGTTTTATTTTGTTTTAGGATTCAACATATAAGTGAGATCATACCATATTTCTTTCTCTGACTTTTTTCACTTGGCTAATTCTTTCAAAGTTCATCTGTGTGGTCACAAATGGCAAGAATTTTTTCCTTTTCTATGGCTGAATAATATATCATCGTGTGTGTGTGTGTGCATGCGTGTGTGTGCGTGTATGTGTGTCACATTTTCTTTATCCATGTTCATTCACTGATGGATGTTTAGTCTTAGGTATTGCGAATAAAGCCACAATGAAATGGGGATTCAGATATCTTTTTGAGTTAGTGTTTTTGTTCATTTTTTTTAAGATTTTATTTATTCATGAGAGACAGAAAGAGAGAGGCAGAGGGAGGGAAGCAGGCTCCCCGCCGAGCAGGGAGCCTGATGCAGGACTCGATCCCAGGACTGTGGAATCATGACCTGAGCCAAAGGCAGATGCTTAACCATCTGAGCCACCCAGGCACCCAGTGTTTTTGTTTCTTTTGGAAAAATTCCCAGAAGTTGAATGGCTGGATCATTTTTAATTTTTCTGAAGAAACTCTACACTGTTTTCCCCAGAGGGTGCACAAATTTACATTTCCACCAACAGGGCACAAGCACTTCCTTTCTCCACATCCTCACCAACACTTGTTATTTCTTATCTTTTTGACGATAGCCATTCTGACAGGTGTTAGGTGATACCTCATTGTAGTTTTGATTTACATTTCCCCCAAAGATTAGTGAGGTTGAACATCTTTTCATGTACCTGTTGGACTTCAGCATGTCTTCTTTGGAAAACTGTTCAGGTTATCTGTCAATTTTTTAATCAGATCAGTTTTTTTTGTTTTTGTTTTGTTTTGCTATTGGGTTGTAGAGTTTTTTTAAATATATTTGGATATTAATCTGTTATCAGATATATGATTTGCAAATGTTTTCTCCCATTCTGTACATTGCCTTTTCATTTTGTTGATAGATTTCTTTGTTGTGCAGAAGCTTTTTAGTTTGATGTAGTCTCACTTGGTTATTTTACTTTTGATGTCAGATCCAAAAAAATCATTGCCAAGACCAATGTCGAAGAGTTTACCGTCTACATTTTCTTTTAGGAGTTTTATGGTTTCAGCTCCTATGTTCAAGTATTTAATCCACTGTGACATAATTTTGGTGTAGGGTGTAAGAGAGTGATCCTGTTTCATTTTTTGGGGCATGGCTGTCAGTTTTCCCAGCACCATTTATTGAAGAGACTGTCATTTCCCCGTTGTGTAGTCTTGGCTCCCTAGTCTTAAATTAATTGGCCATAAATGTCTGGGTTTATTTCTGGGCTCTCTGTTGTGTTCCAATTACCTATGTGTCTGTTTTATGTCAGTACCATGCTATTTTGATGACTATAGCTTTGCAATACAGTTTGAAATCAGAAACTGTGGTGCCTCCACATTTGTTCTTTCTCAAGTTTGATTTGGCTATTTGGGGTATTTTGTCTTTCTATAGAATATCTGATCTTAACAAATAAGATAACATGGTCCAATGCCTAGCACACAGTCCCTCAGTCAGTGTGAATTTATTCCCTTTTGTGCTTCTTCACTCACATATTTGCAATGAGACTCTTGGTAAATATACAGTAAGGAGGTATAATTACACACTGAGAATGGTATCAACCCATTTATTCCCATCAGAGACCACTGAACACCTAGTCAAGCCAAGGGTGAATGGGAGTGTTTGTGCCTCAGGAGCCTGTTCTCAGAAATGGAAAAACAAGCAAGGTGCTGTGCCTAGAGGGAGAGACTCCACGCAGCTCTACTTCGGTTGGAGCAGTGGTTTCGTGAGGTGTATGCGATTTTTGCCTTACCTACATTGCCACTTGGAATATTATTTATGTATTTGAAGTGAATTATGCATTTCCTCACACACTCATTTGTTTATTCCACAAGTATTTATTAACTGCTTGCTCTGTGCAAGGTACTCTGAGCCCATCCGGGGACACAAAATTAAAGGGAAAAGGACTCTGAGCAGCAGTGAAACCCAGCAACCTGGGTTCAAATCCTGACCAAGTCCTCATCATCTGGCAATTTGTGAGGACCCTCTGAGACTCAGTTTCCTTATCTGTAAAATGGACATATTAATAGTGATTGCCTAATAGGGGTTGTTATAAAGATTCAAGGAAATAATCTGAGTAAAATATTTAGTGTGACACCTGGTCCATACTGAACATTTAATAAATGTTTGCTTGTACATATGTGCAGTATATCACATCATCTGATTTTTTAAAGCTAGTAAGCATACATTTTTTTAAAAAAAACTCTAGATTAGACCAAAAAGATCACTGATGATCAAGGAGATGTTTTTTGATCCGGCCCTTGAAGGAATTTGCCGTTTGTTTCCAGCTATCTGCATGTCTGTCTTAATAGAATACTTCTAGGAGCCCATAGGTAGTTACTTGACTGAGGGTGTAGGTGACAGGTGGTCAAGGGTGAGTGGGAATGGTTCACAGAGGAGGTAGCATTTTACCTGACAGGAAAAGGTATTCACAGAAGAGAAACGGGAAGAGAAAAGGAAGAACAAAGTTGTGAAAGTCATGAAGTATGTAAGGTATTGCAAGCAGTTCAGATGTTGAAACAATTGCAAGTGGCCAAATGTCAGAGAATTCCAAATGGTCAAAAATGACCAAAGTGTCATTTCTGGGGTCAGAGAAGATGAAGCTAGAAATAATTGAGGTAAATCTGAGCAAGGCCTTGAATGACGTAAGTATTTGATGTGGTTTATAGGTTCTCTAAACCAGCATGTCATCTAGATGGGCAAAGTGGAGGTCAGAGAGAGATTCGAGAGGCTGGTTGTTTCTTTAGTGCTTTATAAAAACACACACACACACACACACACACACTCTAAACATTTTGGCTTAAAATAACATAATTCATTACTTTTTATAATTCAGTTGGTGCAGCCATCACTTGCCTACTTCATGTTGTCGTCAGACAGGGTACTGGCTAAGTTAAAAGTTGACAGCTGCTTCAGCCGCATAGCTGGGATCTGTACTGACCACTAGTCGAGTGTCAGCCACATGTGGAGGATTTCTCGTCCATGTGGAGGACCAGTGAGCTGTGTAGCAATGTGACGGACATGGTTGCTTGGGGTTCCTCACAGCAGCCCAGCATGGCAGTCTCAGAACAGCCAGACAACTTCCTTGGCAGCTCTGTATTTCCAGAATGCAAAGGTGGAAGTTGTTAAGCCTTCTGAAGATCTAGTTCAACTAGTGACAGAATGTCAGTTCCCCTACATTCTACTGGTTAAAGTAAATTATGAATAAAGCAATCATTTGTTTAAATACCTTGTGTATAAGGCTTCCCAAGTTCAAGGAGACTACAAAAAAGCATATATGCCAAGAGGCATGGTTTATTAGGGGCCATCAAAATAACAATCTTCCACATTGGGTAACTTCCCCAGACTCAAAACCAGTTAGCAAATAAGACTTTTGGAATTAGACCCCAAGTCTCTATCCCTTTTCTTTCAAAAATGGCATGATGGGGAAAATGCACAATCACCCCATCACCATAGGGCTTGAATAAGAGCAGCTATTACCCAGCAGCTTCTAGATAGTTATATTCTTTATCCTAAGAGTCCAAAATGTAGCTATAGTCATCTTTGTAGAGAACCTCTCTGACCTTCATGGTTGGATGAGGGAATGAAAAGCCCCTAGATAGCTAAGGAAATTACCGGTGACATAGAATCCACTTTTGATGCCAGCTGGCAAAAAAATCATTAAAAACAGTTACCATCCTCTGGCCCAAGTGTGAGAGCTATTCAGTTCAGGACTAATGAACATGGCACTATTGATCTTCTAAGACCGTGCAGGACTGATCAGTATCAAAGCCATAAATTATATTTATGAAGACATTCAAATAGCACACAATGATTACTTTTTCTCTTGAAAGCCATGAGTAGCTGCAGAGGCATCAGTTTTGTACAAGGTGATAGAGCTACCTCTTCCACAGTTATCTGACCAAGACAGGAAGACGGATATTCATCGACAAAAAGCACAGTCTCATTTTGTTGACTTGATAGTTTCTGCTGTGTCTTCCTTATTGAATGTTTCATCTCTTTAGAGAAGACAATATGTGAAATCATTCTTCATTTGCTTTCATCTTTTTAATGTTTTTTTGTTTGTTTGTTTTAATTTGGCAATTTAGCAAACCAGCAAGAATCTGTGGGAAAATGTATTTGAGAACAGGAAATGAAGCCATCAACTAAAGAAGTCGCAAATATTCAAAGCAGTAAAAGCTAGTAAAATGTTCATACTAGAATAGACAATCCCTAGAAAGAAGGTCAAATTCTCATTTTTCTTGTAGGGTAACTGAGCCTCCCATTTGTGAAGTAACTTGCTCAAGATCATACAGAGGATATTTTGCCTGGTGCCAGTTGGCAGCTGGACACCCTACCCTTATTTATTTTTAAGATTTCATTCATTCGAGAGCAAGCGAGCATGAGCAGGGCAGAGGGAGAGGGAGAGAGAGAATCTCAAGCAGACTCCACGTCCAGTGTGGAGCCCAATGCGGGGCTCCATCTCATGACCCTGTGATTGTGACCTGAGCCAAAATCAAGAGTCAGACACTCAACTGACCGAGCCACCCAGGGGCCCCATGGACACCCTTCCTAGAGAGGCCAAATTCCCCTCATAACATATGGTTGCCCCATAATTTGTTATCTTAAGCAGTTGAAAGCTAAGGGTGTTTGTGGGAAAAAGCAAGGACCTGGTTAGTAGAAATCCAGTATTTTAGTTTAAAGCCTAACACAAAATCACTGTGTGGGCTTCAACAAAGCACTTAACAACTTCTCTGGACCTTAGAGTCCCCATTAAAAAAAAAAGAATAAAGAAAAAGCCTAAATGAGTGCTAAGGCCCTATTTATCTGAAAATTCTGATTGTATTTCCTGATTAGGTCTGAGGAGACCTGGGTCTGTGGAGGCTGAATTGAACATTACATTTTAAAGGTAGTGGGGAAAAAAAATCAGCTCCAAACTTACCATTAGAGGAGGCTTTGATCCCCCAAAGGAATGGTTTTGCAGTGGCTGCAGAGGTCAGCAGCTGTGGGAGGCTAATTTAGGTCGTCTCTGGCTCATTGGCAATCATGGGGCTTGATATGCATTTGAAATAAACTGAACATTCCTAATCACCTCGAGAAAGGGATAACTCATTATAACTGCACGCTAAGGAACTTCAGTGACATTTATTCCACATTTGCGTACAAATAGATTACATTATTTAACTAAATCAGTTTGGGCAGCTGGAAGCTACCAGTGTACTCATTTATCCCTGTGGAAGATTGAACAGTGATTAAAAGAGAATACCTCTTTAATTCCAGATGTCATATACATTCCACAAGGAGAAGGTTTTGTAGTACTCTGTGATAACAGCTTTCCACAAACCAAGCATCTCCTTTAATGTCACAGCCGCATTTGGAGGTGAGGAAAGGAGCCACACAAGCCAGAGAAGCCCATTTCTAAGGCCATCTGGGACAAATCAGTTCTGGGTTTTTCTTCTACTTTCATTAGGAAACTTGCTGTTCTGCACTCCCTCCCTGAAGTGCCTAAGATGATCATAGTTGAGACCAGAACTTTCTGTTTGATGGTTTGGTTCCTTAATTTGGCCATCTGGAATTCCAAGGAGCACATGGTTTCAAAATGTGAGCTTTCAAATGGGAACAGGGCCACATGGGACAACCTGCCCTTTGGGACACATCTCGGTTCTTCTAGCCTTGGATGCTTTTGTGCTTGTTTCTCTCTCATTTTTTTTTCTTCCCTTTTGTCCCTGAAGAAGGAGTTAAATGGATTAGATTTGGAACCTCTATTCCCACAGTCTAGAGAGCTTGTTTCTGGCACAAAAAATCCAGTGCATTACACTTGGTGGGCTTTTTGAGAGCAATGTGAAAACTGACCCAGAGAAACTAAAATTTGTTAAATATCTATGATGAGTCAGACGTTGTGTAAGGCACATTACATAATCTCCGTTAATTCTCCGAAGTGGCTGCAAAGCTTTCCACAGACCACGCGACCTGAGTGATCATGCAGGGCCCACACTTTGAAGGACCACATTCTGTTGTCTCCATCATAAATTTTTAATAATTTTCTAACAGCCCCCCTCCACCCCCATTTTCACTTTGTACTGAACCCTGCAGATTCTATTGCTGGTCCTAACTGGCTGGATAGGTATTATTATTTGTGGGTGTGTATGTGTTTAATAGAGTAAAAAAAATAGGTCTGCTGAGTCTTAAACTTGGGTCTTCCAAACTCCAAATTGCATGTTCTTTCCTTCTTATTATTCTGAAAAATAAAACTAGGTATAATGTATGACATCATATCAAAAGACATGCTGAATCTTTATTTAAAACATATCCCATGCCATGCAAGGGAGGAGGAGTAAGATGGGAGATGATAAAAAGTAATGATAATAATAAGAGCAACACTAATAAAAAATATATTTCTGTAGGTTTCTTGTATATTTTTTCTTCATATCTATACATGTGGACATGTGTAAATTATGTGAATATAAGTGAGAAAATAACTAATTATATCTGAGCCTTGGTAAACCATAAATCAAATAAATTTTTATTATTTTAAATTAGAGTCATTTAGATCAGACATTTAAGTGAGTTAATGTGACGTGTGTCGCATCACATATTTCTCAAAGAGAAATACATTTTAGATGGTAAATAAGTCATGCGTGAACATTAACTATTAGACTTGTGGCCATTTTTAAATAACTGCATTTCTTCTTCCCAGGAAAATGTGTCCTCCATTTAGGATTATTATATTTTGGGCTATGTTTAAGCCCAAATTTTTAAAACTACGTAAATAATATATATCCATGAAGCAAATATATGTTGAGCACCTACTATGTGCTAGTCACTATATTCTCACACAGCGAATCAAGAGATTAATACATTAACTCATCAAATATTTATTAACTGCCACCGTGTGCTAGGTATTGCATGAGCCATTAGAAATAGATGATGAAAAGGTAGATATTTGACCCTGCTCTCTAAAACTTGACAGCCTAACAGGAAAGATAGATGTTTTTAAAATAATAAAAGTAAAAAAAATGTATAGAGCGTGGCATGAAAGATAAATGCGGGAGGTTTGGGAATCCTTTTTGGTGGACTTTCCCTGGAGAGGTCACAGCCAAGGGGGGAGAAAGAGCCACAAATGGTGTTAAAAGAGCAAAGAAAGTGCTAAGTTAAGGGAACAAACAACAAAATGTGGGGATCCAGAGGAAGGGCATTCGGTCCAGAGTGGTGGGTGGAAATCCAGGATGCCGCTTGCTCGGGGTGCTCACCAGAGGCAGCCTTGGAGTCTAGCACATAGCAACTCCAACTCGCCACCATGTGGAGCCTCAGTTTCCCTCTCAGTAAAATGGATGTTGTAGAGGAAGGGAGGGTGAGCTCTGTGACCTGTGAGTTTCCTCTTAACTCTGAGGACTCTGTGATTTAGTGATGCCAAGAGGTGGTCTAGAATGAGGTTGAGAGACCATGAAAGCAAAGCCTGGTGAAGGGAAGAAAGAAAAGCCTTGGGGCTAGAAAAGCCCATGGCCCGTTTTAACAACAGCAGACCCAGCAACAGCAGTGGCTTTGGCCAAACGTAATGGCAGGCACCGTGCTGGTTGTTTCACATGGGGTATTTCCAACTCTTACTGCAGCGGCTTCATGTCTTCATTTGCTAATGTCATTGCAGGTAATGTGCAGCTATTCAATGTCTTTTGCCCTGTGGCTTTTTTCTGGCTGCTTCCTCAGCTCTGATCTGCATCTTTACTCATGGAGGCAGCTACTGCACCCTGTGACTGCTGGTACCTCTGCCTCCAGCCCACTTGCCATATTGTAGCCAAAACTGCTCTACTATGAGAAAGACCCGACCACTTCCTGCTTTAGAACAAAAAGGGGGTTTCCATTGTTTCCAGGAGATGAGTCAGACCATCTACCTGGGGCTCATCATTATCCACATCCTGTCCCAACCCACCTAGTGGCCTTACCCACACACCATACAGACTGATGGAAAGGGAATCGAATTTAGAATTGTCCGTGGGTTCAAATCCTGAGTCGTAAGTAGCTCAGCAACCTCAGGCAAGTTAACGAACTGCTCTGAGCTTCAGTTTCTTTAGTTCTAAGGAGGGGGATTAAATGAGAGTAAGAAAGGCAGGCACTCTGCTCTAAGAATCTCCACACATGGCAGGGGAAAGGCAAAGAGGAAACACAGTCAAGAGGAAACACAATCAGCAAAGTAGAACATCATCTCATTGCATAGTGCTGGGAGGCTGGATTTTGGGAGGTTTGTCTGGAAGCCCAAATTAGACTGTGTCTTGGGAAAAATAAAATTGAGAAAAGAAAAAAGGCTGGCCCTGCCTCAGGTATGGTAGGCATCAAGCTGTTTTTCACCAAAGAGATATACTAACTATATAGAATTTTCCTCATCCTGTACTGTAAGTTCTGTAGGAGAAGAAATTTGACTCAACTCACTGAGAATCTTTCCTCATCTATAAAATGGGAATAATAATAGTAGTTATTTCATCAAGTTGTTGTGATAGTTAAATGACATCCATTTGGATGCTTTGAAAGTACCCCGTGTAGCCTGTGGTAATAGCTCCAGTATTTACATTCAAAATGTAAATATCCCGATGCCATCATCCACTCTCAGTGGTTGCTCATGCATGGGTGAAAATCGTCAAAATGGTGTAGGGGCGTGGATTTGTTGGCTTTGGTAATCGTAAATCTCTTCACGAAATTGGACTTGTTTTTATTTATAACTACAAGAAGAAATTGGCAATGTTTACACTCCTGAGAAACCAATAGAACTGTGACTAATGTTTCATAATGGACAAGGCTTGTCTCGTGTTGAGACAGTTCTAGACCATATCTGACATTGAAGTATTCTTCAGAGTGTTGAAGCCTTACACTGGGCTTTCGGGTGAGTTATATGTTGGGTCCTGGGAGACACAGGGTTCCCCATCCCATCCCCTCATCCTCCTACCTCGCACTGTGTTTATGTGCTCAGCAAATCCCTTTTCGCTCAAGGGAGACGAAGCTAGTTACCGTGCATGCAGTTTGACTTAGTAGCCATATAGAACTGGCTCCCTATCTAGGTTCACTTCCTACTAGCTCTATAACCCAGGGCAATTTAACCTCTCTGAACCTCAGCTTTCTCATCTGTAAAATAAGAATACCTAAATGTGCAAGGATCCCGTAGATTCAAGATGGCAGTGTCTGTCATGCATCTTGCAGGAAACCTGGCAAGTGCTCTGCAATTAATCAATGGTAGCTGACAGACTTCATCTACTATTAAAACTTTCTCTTGCCAGCCTAGTGTTGCCTCCAAATTCACAGCTCTCTATCCTTGGTGTTGGTGAGTCCATTCTGGCATAAGTCGAGTGGGCCTTGTGTTCTATAATCCTGACACAGTCTTCCCAGCACACACAGTTCTCCTAAGAGGTTACGGTATTCTTTTAACAGGTTTATTCCTGCATCCAGAGCTTCATTATGATTCTGTCGTCACACTAATTTCATTCAGCTCATGAAACATCTGTTCACAGAGCAGATCAGCCCCTTTTACAGATTTAGTCTAAATGAGTTCTCCTGTACTCATGGTAATCTCTCTTTCCCCTCAGCAACTGCCTAAATAAACATTTGCTCAATATGGAGCAAGTCTTTGAATTGGAGGGGAAAAATGATCTATATTTTGTAATCTTCCCCGACGCATGTTTCTTCCTTTTAAAGAATGCAGCCATGTAAAATAGAAAAGCAGAGGAACTGCTGTTATTTTGCATTGCTCACTGTTGCCGGACTGCATGGCTGTCAGTGGGTTCAGACATTACCTGCTAATACCCTAGACGTAGGTGGCATTCCATGGAGCTCAGGTCACCAAGCATTTATTGAGCACATATCTAGTGCCAGGTTCTGGGGAAAAGATGACTGATACTGGCCATGCCTTCAAGGGGCTTATATTCTTCTAAAGATAAATGTGTAAGCCAGTATCACAATACCACTCCCAGTTGGATGGTATCAATCTAGACTGTAGCCCTTCTAGGCCATGAATGGTTAGAATCCACTAACTGTAGAAATCCAGAATATTCTCTTGTTGCTAAAACTAATGAATGCTTTAAGAATCCTCCTCTTATGTGACAGCCCTAAGGTATGTGACATTCTTGACAGCGTCTTCCTTCCTGACATTTTCTCTGGTCTTAAATTCCATGACACCAGCTTTCTTCCTAACACTCTTTTTCCTTCACAGGCTCCTGCTTCTCTCTGACTTTTCGGATACCGGTTTCCTTAACAGCTCCATTCTCTACCCTCCTTTCTTCCTACAGTGCCTTCCTAGGCAAGTTCACATATACCATGGCTTAGACTACTGCTTGTGGACTGATAACTCATAAATCTCTCTCGGTACCTTAGATTATAGATATGTGTTTCCAGTTGTTCACTTGATGTTGCAGCCTGGATGCTCTATGTGAACCGTAAGTTCAGCTTCTTCCTCAGACTGAATTCATCATTTCCCTCTCCCACCAAAGCTGCCAGCCTCCTGTATTACTTAATCTATACTGTAAGCCAGAAACCTAGAAGCATTCCTAGAGGTTTCCATTTGCCCAAATTCCCTTGTCTAAATACTAACATGTCTTATCCATACTCTCCTCTTTCTATCCACTTTCCACGCCTTCTCCCTCTGGTCCATTGTTTTCGTATTTTTTGGTTTCACATTCTCCAACATCTCTACATCAGAGCTAGCAGAATATTTATGACAAACACATCTAATAGTGTCCTCACCTTATAGAAAAAGCTTCAGGGGTGTCTCATTGCCAATTCATTTCTAAACTTCCTTTCAGATCACTAAGGCCATTGGCAGTCTGATGCATGCTCTTTCCTTTCCTTCTGCCATTTCCCCATCTTCCAACTTTACTGCATGTATTTTTAAAATTAAACCACTAGTCCTTCCCCAAATTACCCACGTTCTCTTAGGCATCTGTGTCTTTGCCTGTGTCATTTCCTCTGCTCACATTCTCAAACACCTAGTACGTGACAGGTCTAGTGCCCCTCTTGTCCACACAGCAAACTCTTACTCATCTTTCAAGTTTCTGTACAAAATGTTACCTCAGTAAGGCCTCCCTTGATTTTTCTGAGGAAAAATTCTACCTAGAATGGAAAAATTTCCATTTTTGGTTTTCCAGAAAACTGAGTTTCTTCAAGATATGGACTCTTTCTTTTCACCTCTGAAGATGAATGCCTTGTAGAACATCTGGCCCATGGCAGCCATTTCATAGATGTTTGTGTTGAATAATTTAATGGAAAAAATATATTTACCTATAAAAGTTTGCATATATGCCTGTGTGTCCTGTTTAGATAGATGGCATGCATCCTTATGATTAAAGCTTAGATTATAGACTTGGGCTCATAATCCTGGCCTTTAAGGAGCTACTGACTTCATTGACGGTATTTCAGCAATTATTATTGCAAGATATTGTTATATATTGGTCCCATGGTTTAAAAAAATTAGGTATAGTTCTCCAAAATAAACTTTAAAATTGTGTTCCTCGAATTGAGCATTAATGTATTACAATTTACTGAAACACCTAAATAGAAATAATTTCCATTATTAAACAACATTATTTATGAATAGCAAATGAATAGAAATGAAAAAAAATGCAAACCTTTCGGTACCTTTCTTCTGACTGCTAAATTTTATACCGATTTTCTTTTTCTTTTTTAGAGCGGGAGCAAGTTTGCGTGCAAGTTGGGGGTGGGGCAAAGGGAGAGGGAGAGAGAATCTCAAGCAGACTTCACGTCCAGTGCAGAGCCTGAGGAGGGGCTCAATCTCACAACCCTGAGATCATGACCTGAGCCTAAATCAAGAGTCGGATGCTTAACCGACTGAGCCTCCCAGGTGCCCCCCTGGTTTTCTTTTTCATATTTCCATGTATGTTTACTAGCTCTTCCTAAACCTGGTAATTTTGGTGTGTGCATAGCTTTGTGACTTCAACTCACTTTGACCTCAGAACTGCTTTGGCTTCTTTCTTCTGAGAGTTTCTTTCCATTTTGATCAGATGCATCTTAGGCTTCACAAATGGATAAAAAGGATGTCCTTTACCAGATTACCCATATTCCCATAGTGAAATAGTTGACCAGGATTCGCCTTACCGACAATTACAATTTCCCAGTTTTCCTATTAGAGACATTTAAGGTAGAACTAGCGATGTTACTGAATTTAAGATTATTTATATAGTTATATAAATCATCATCTATCACATATATAATACAAAAAATTAAATAATATATGTAAATTAAGTTAAATAGTAAATGTAACTTCATGTATATAAGAAAACACTTCTCTGTTGATTCTCTTAGCATGTTTGAACAACCAATTTGCTTACAAACTCAGTTCTTTTTTAAAAAATTTATTTATTTATTTGAGACAGAGAAAGAAAGAAAGAGCACGCTCAAGCCAGAGGTGGAGGGGAGGGGGGCAGAGGGAGAAGCAGACTCCATGCCAAGCAGGGAGGCCGAGGTGGGGCTCAATCCCAGGACCCTGAGATCATGACCTGAGCCTAAGGCAGACACTTAACCAACTGAGCCACCCAGGTGCCCTGCAAACCCAATTCTTACTCACCCTTTTCTCCAAAAGAGTTACACATTATGGCACACTTAACTTTAAGGTAAACAAATTTCACTGAAGTATTACATATATGCAGAAAAATACACAAATTATACGTTTACAACTCAGTAAATTTATAGAGGCAGCATCCCCGAGCTCAGGATGTAGAACATGTAGACACCCAGAAGCCTCTCCTGTACCTTGACCCATCATTAGCCTCTGCCAAGGTCACTGTTTTTCTGACTTCTGTCACTGTGATGGCATTACCTTTAATCACCAAACACAGAACTCGACAAGGTTTCCAAATAGAAAACAGAAGGCGGTGTAGGATTAGGTTTCCTTTAAGTCCTTTCCAATCTCGGGATTCTGTATGAATGTGTTTGGTTTTTATTTCCCATAACTTAACCTCCATATAATTTTGGTATTTTGAGTTTTCCTTCTCGAATATCGTTGTTTTTTTTTTAAATCTCTACCCTTTCTCTATCGTTTCCTTCTGTTCTCTAGTCCAAGTAAATTTAAACACTCAATATTAGCAATAACTTTAAAAATTTTAATCATAATAGAGTAGTATCACAGAAAGTTTGGACCATAAAACCAAAAAAAAAAAAATCCATAAACCAGCCATCCTAACAAAAGAGCATGTCAGTTTGGCAAAGTATTTTCACACATGTAATGTATAGTTATTTACATAAGACACCAGCTCTTCTTACATCTTAAGCATTTTTTCATGTAGAAGCCTGGTCAGTATAAAGATTGGTGGCTGCATGATATTAAAGTTATAGATCCATCACAATTTGTTTAAGGAGCAATTTAGGTGGCTTCCAGTGTTTTATTAGTATATATAAAGCTATGTTGAACATCTTTTTGCATGCAGCTGCATTCTTCATTTGGATAATTAGGACAGATTCCCACATGTTAAGGGTGGCACACACGTTCTTGTTCAAGGGAGCCCCCAAACACTTCCAGCTTTTCACTTTTCTGGGTAATTAGAGGAGTGCTGGTTTCCCAGGAGCAGAGATTTGGATTTCATGAACTTTTCTGGCTTGAAAACCAGAAAGCAAATAAACTATTTCTGCCTGGACTAGATCAATTAGACACTCAAACATTTAACTGAGAAAATGACCCGGGGCTAAACTCTAGTATAGCTGGGCTGTAGCTGCCACTATTCCCTGAACCGGTGATTTCTCTGTCCCCCCGGTTTGTAAAATAGCCATCCAATTGATTTACCGTGATTATCGCTGCAACTTGAGGTTTTGGCAAAAATCTATTATACAGAGTACAAGAGCTGAAAGGAAACATTTAACTTAACAGAAATGAGTCTGGGTAGGAGGGTGAGACAGAGAAAGTAAACACAGCAGAGAGGTGGGTGGGGAAAAGGAGGGAGACTAGAGATTGATTGGGGGGGGTGGTTACAGAACTTGAACATGAGAACGGATGGTCCCAGAGATTATTTTCGACTATGACCTGAGCTCTGAAACTTTTAAAATTTCTCAGATACTAAGCTAGAGAAAAACTAAATTTTGTTGGCTGATTAAAATTAGGAATCGATTTTATTTTTGGCACTCAACTTTTATCTAATTAGTTAATAGAAGTGGTTTAGAGGAAGGAACTGGTATAATTAAAATTTAGAGAAAATGCAGTATTTACTGAAAATCTGAGAAACTGTCTCTATGTGCAGACTATTTTATTGGCGAAATGTATTACTTACCTTACAGACTATTCCATATTCCTTCCAGTCCACTCCTAGAGGTGTGTGTGACTGTTCATGGGATGGGCCAAAGGGAATGATCAGAGAAGGTCCATATGCTGATGAAACAGTTGAATGAAGTCTTGAAAGATGACCAGAAGTTCACCAATGAAGTAGAACATCACTTATTTAATGAATGTTCACCAAGTACCTCTACTAATCCAGATATTCAATTTAGGGCTTGGAGTGGGAGACTATAAAGCATGAGTCCTCAAAGGCATGGGCACATATCCATAGTTACAACATACTAGGGTATATGCTCCAGTAAGAGAAAGACGAGAGATGAAAGGGAAAAGGGAGGAAAGGAAGTACTGTGCTTGGAGCACTCAGACAAGATGGAGAATCAGGGAAGACTTCCTGGTAGAGGTCTCACATGAGCTCACTCCTCTAAGAAGGCATGAGGTGAATTTGGAAAGGGGTAACAGGAGGGGAGCAGTTCAGGCAGAAGAGGAAATAAAAAATAGCACATTTGGAGAACGTGGAGTATTAAAAGGGAGATGGTGAATCTATTAGGTGAGACATAGGAGCCAGCAGACACAAGAATGTAAAGTGCCTTTAATCTTAGTCTGTTTGCACTAGGGACTGGGAGTTATTGAAGGGTCTTAAACAAGGGGTCCACAGTGTCAGAGGTGAAGGGAAGGTGGGTCACTGTGAGTGTAGTGGGAGCATATATTGGAAGGTCTACCCCTAGAGGGAGTTAACCACAGTGAGAAGGCTTCAGCAAGGGTTCTAGAAAGAGGGTGTCAATACTGTTTTTGCAAAGGGCCACATAGTAAATGTTTAGACTTAGCAGGCCACACGTTCTCTTTCCAACTATCAGGTCTGCTGCCACAGCACAAAATCAACCACAGACAGAACACGAACGAATGAATGTGGCTGTGTTCCAATAACATCTTATTTATAGACAGTGCAATCTGAATTTCATATAATTTTCACATATGAAATATTACTTTTCTTTTGATCTTTTTTTAACCATTTAAAATGTGAAAATCATCCTACTGGTCAGAGGAAACAGGAGGGCAACTTCAACCAATGTGGTGGGATAAGAAGAGAGCTAAGTAGATGGATTTGAAAAGCAGTTACGATAGGACTCAGCAATGGGCTGGCTTTTGCTGGTTAAGGAGGAGTGGGGTCCAGAAGAACTCTCAGTGTTGTGGCTTGAGACCCCAGGTGAGAGGTGGGGCCCCCACCACACAGAGGACGCAGGAGGGGAATTTGGACAGTGGGGAGTGCAGAGGCAGACAAATGTCTTCCCTTCTCGTTGATTCAGTCTTTAGGGATCCTGGTATTGGGAATCCTCCTGAGGAAAGTATTTTGAACTTTGTGTGCTTCGAGTAATTTTTTTTTTTTTTTTTTTGCCTTGGCAGGTACTTGCTTACCATTTGGGGGCAAAAGATTTTAGAAAATGGCCGAGAAAAATTAATGTTCATTACCAATATCAATCTTTGAAAATATGTCACTTCCTTTGACATTTTCAGAAAACTCTCTCAAAAAAGCCCCAAATGCAAATGTGACCCATATGGCAATGCCATATATCTTGCTGTGTAAACACTGCATTAAAAAGGCTCTCTCAAGCTAGAATTTTTTATCATTCCTGCATGGAATAACTCTCATGAAATAATTAGGAGGTACACAAACTAATGATAAATGTTAGCTTTTTGAAATAGGTTTTGATGAAATTATCATAATCTGATTATGCAGCTTCAAAGAACCTTTCCCAAGCTCGGTTTTTCCTCGTCCGATCCAATCTGCTACTGTCTATGGCCAGAACAGCCTCTGCATGAGGATTTATGACGAGGGCTTAGAACGGCCAGCAGAGTCACTTCTCCCTGAATCATAAATATTCATAAAGGAGAATAGGTACTCGGTATGGCTTCTTGCCTCCTGGGCAACTCCCAACATTCTGGTCAGGGCCTCATCCTACTGAACAAAGGAGAAAGTAAGCAATGTTCTCATTGGGAAATACATTGCTATTTCTTTTCAAGTATAGCCAGGTAGAGTGATCTAGTAGGTTAAGATCATGTGTTTGAGTCGAAGGGGTCTGGATTCTATCCCCTGTTCCTTTACATAACAATACCTCAGTCAAGTTACTTGAATGCTCTGAGCAGATAAAAATCATACCA
The DNA here is from genome assembly GCF_037043125.1 of Eumetopias jubatus. NCBI lineage: Eukaryota > Metazoa > Chordata > Mammalia > Carnivora > Otariidae > Eumetopias > Eumetopias jubatus. The sequence goes on along the minus strand of NW_028274819.1, from coordinate 60,740,083 downwards.
ACCTGAAAAGCATATCACCTAGAAAATACGATATAATAATATTTACTATTTTTACTGTTATATTACTAAAATCTCAGGGTATAATTGTAGATAAACTCATTATAGACAGTACTTAATATTAAGTCCTAGAAAGTCACTAGGAAGTGAAATGAATCAATTATTTTTTTTGTGAGTGTACTGCAGTTAAAACTTGGCTTTTTTGCATGTTATTTTATAGTAACCTTGTAATGAATTAATAACCATCTGCATTTTATGGATGAAGACAATAGAGCTCTAAGGGATTAGTACGGTAACATCACTATATTGGCCTGGGTCATTTAGGCTCTGCTGTGATTAAAAAAAAGAATCACCTTCTCACATGTGAGTAAAATAAAAGCTTTCTTTTTAATTATTATTATTATTGAGGTATAATTGACATGCAACATTAAATTAGTTTCAGGTGTACAACATAATGGTTCAATATTTGTGTGTATTGAGAAATGTTCCAAATCTTTATGATCATAAAACCCTCTTCTCTCAGAATGTCTCACTGGACACGGGACAGCCTTAGGGAGAGGCTGCCCATTGTACTGCAGACATTTCACAGAATATCAGATACTTGCCCCCCTTAATCTCCCTTCAAAAAGAAATCTAGACAAAGAGCTGTTGCCTTCCACAAGTACAGAGTTTCGAGTGTGGGATGTCCCTTCAGGATTCTTCGAGGAAGCAAAAGAATCAGCCAAGTTGGATGTTCCTTCTCACTGACTCTCCCATCTTTCTTGTACGCACTCAAAACAATTCCTGTTCATTTTCTAATCGGAATTGCGCCCTAGGAGAATCATTCCGCTCTTACCCCATTTGTGAAATGCAGGCCTCTTTATACAAAGATAAAGGAGGTCTCTTTTCTCAGCACAGATTGCGGGTCTTTTGAAATACATTTTGTGGTCCATTCAGTCCATTTCCAGAGTATGAAAAGAACAGCACATGGTAATTAAGAGCAGTCACTGTGCACACAGCACTGTAATCAGAGTGACGGGGACTATGGGCCCACTTTATCCCACATGTTTATTTGCAGATGCGTTCACTTTGATCCACAGGCCACGCTATGGTGCCTGTGCTTCAGGCTGTCCTAATTTGCTGCCTTGTGTTTCACATTTCCAGGGGCTTCCTGTCGCTTTGCTTGCCCCAAGGAGGGTCTGATTCAATGGGGACCGGTTGGGGCGCATTTCTCCCATGCCGTTCCATCTGCCCTGTCTTGTCACTTGCCTGGCCCAGACAGGTTCCCTTGCTCCCACTACCACATTATTAACCACAAAACCATACTTACTCCCATCCCAAACACTGTCACTTACATTGAATACTTTGCCAACCTTTGAAAAAAAAACAAAAACAAAAAACCCGCCTCTATTATGAAATTATTTTGAGGCAACATACTCTGTCCTTAATTAACTGAGAAAGTAGCCAAGGCTAAGAGAAATGAAGTAATTTGCCCAAGTTCACACATCTGAGAGGAAAGGGTGGGAATTTGAATCCAGGTTTCTCCTGCTTCAAAGCTGGGGGGTGCAATGGAATAGTATAGCTAGCATTGTGAGTGTTGGAGTCAGCGTACAAATCCCAGCCTTGCCCTTGATTAACTGTGTCACCTTAAGAACTTGACGTGTCTCCTTGCACCTCAATTTTCACACCTATGAGAATGAAGATGTTGTCTACCTCCCAGTGCTGCTATAGGGATTAAGGAGATAGCACAGATGTTGAAGCTAAGAAAGTAAGTACTAGTTCTCTTCCTTTGTATCATAGCATAAACCTGATCTAGGTCATAGGGTATTGGGCTGATGGGTAATTCATTTCCTGCTGCTGCTTATAGTTCCATAATTTACAAAATTTTAATGTCGATCATATAGGACTCAGTCGCCAGAACAGTGTGTATGTGTGAGTGTGTGTATCCCCACTCATTCATCCATTCATACAAAATATAAGTAGAACAATCAAAGAGGTCCAACTAGCAATAAAAAGAAAGGTAGGAAGGTGTTATTTCCCTCCCTCATTTCTATTCTAAATGAAATTCTCAACCCCTCACCTGTTTTCACAAAGAGACACTACTCACAGGGGCAGAGCTGAGCTCTCATTGCACTGTGGGACACCAGCCCACCTCTGGCCCTCAGAGCCCACTTCCGATTTCTTGCCCTACCATGTAGATGTGAGTCCGTGGGTTCTTTGAGCGGCAGACAAGGATTCATATTTCTTGTTGGGAAGTAAAGAATTTATCCCTTATCTGTGGAGCTATCTTAAAAAAGCCAGCTTATGGTATGGATGAGGGGATGGCACTGAACTGGGGAGACCTGGAGTGTCTTCTTGGCACTACACCCAAGAATTGCCACAAGAGCTGAGTTCTACTACCCTTTACCCCACTCTGTGACCCTGAGCTGTACACCTCAGCTTCAGGAATTTTAGTTTCTGCATTTGTCAAAAAGAGGACACTGCCTCAGAGGACTACTTCAGAGGATTTGTTGAGAGGATTAATTGAGTTATTGCAAAGATGAGCACCACCCCAGCAGAAGTAATTATAACATGATGATGATTTTACTAATGGTAAGACTAGAGGGTCCCAATTCACTGTAGCTTTTCAATATTGGCCTCACATTCTTTGAATAAATAGTCTTTACCCTGTTTTCTCAGCTGGACTAGCTGGAAATCACATTTACTCTTCCTCTAGAAACAAAGAATGTCACGTATGCCACCTTCTCATAAGGTCACTGAGAGGCTTTTCTAACTACTGTGCATGGGGCCCTCATCTGTGAAGGTGCTGTGGCCTGCGTTGTGCCAGGACTATTCACATTCAGTCCCAACAACCATACAAGGTGGCTCTCCACATGGGTGTCTTTCTTTTTAAGTGAGGAAATCAAGGCACAGAGAATTTAGAACATGCTCAAGGTCAGGTGCAGTAGGAGCCCAGATAAAACCTCAGGTCTCTGTCTCCTCTGTGCCATTCCGCCTCTTTAGGAAAAGAAACCTGGAGGGAACTGCCACATGCCACCTGTCATTTCTCTAAATGTAGACATGACAATTGATTCTGAATAGGAGAAGAAAAGGAAAGCTCTACTCGTCTGTGATTCTCTTCCATCAATGTTCCATGGATCTGGAAGGGAGCCAGCCAAACACGGGACAGAAAAATAACCGTCAGAGAGTCAGAGCTTAAAGTTCTTCTATAGTGAATGAAGATACAGGTTTCTTGGGATTCTTTCATCAATTTTTGTTTACTAGACACTTAGTATGTGCAAAAATAAAATGCATACTTCATTATATTACTTGCCATGGGCTCTCAATGTAAGCTAGATCCCAAAAGCCCAAGACCCCATGCTAGGTCATCTGATGACCTTCTCTGTCCCTTGGGCAAGCCATTTTTTCTCTCAGGACTCAGTTTACTCACATGTAAAATGAAATTAGCCACTGAAGCACTTCAGCCTTAGTGTTCTGTGGGTCTGTGTTTGTTTATTTGTGATTTTAATATCCTCTCCATTTCCCCCAAAGGATATTCAGAGGCAAAGAAAAACACCAAAACACCAGTAGAGCGTAGTTAAAGGAGGAATCAGCAACCATGCAGAGAGAGGGGAGATAATTGTGCTAAAAACATGGATGAAATAATTACTATAATTGAGCCATAAATAACATTGTAATTTATCTAGGCCTTTAATTAATTAGTCTGCAAGTTGGTACTTTTTTGTCTGTTTACTCCAGTTCCAATCTTGGATATCTATGATAAGGAGGATCTAGGGAAACCAGTCTTGGACTAGAGCAGCAGGGAAGTGGGGAGGGACTTGCTTCTTATTATCACTAAATCTCTAAACCTATTCCAAATGTTAATTGAGTGCACACGTCTGAAAAATTCAAAGTGAAAATCTAAGTGTACCCTCCAGCTCTCAAGCCACTGCCTTATTTGCAAAGGTACACCTCCTAGCGGCCTGAGAGCTGTGTTTCCTTTGTCCATTGGGTGCCCTGTTTTATGTCCTTCTTCTTTCTGCCTTGGCTCCTGACGTCATTCTCTGCCATCTCCTCACTGGACTGTGAGCCTGGGGACCATGATGCCTGGTTCACTTTTGCAGATGAAAAAAAATAACCTGTGCATGAATGAATAATGGCCAGAATTATGTGATACAGTCAACCTAAACTGCATATTTTATCCATTCATTCACATGTTCACTTATTCCACAGACGTTTGTAGATCTCACTGCGTGCCCAGGTCTGTGCTAGGCACAGGGAGCTCATCATTTAGCAAGCCTGACAAGAAGCCATCACTTAGAGTAGCCTTATAGGTATTTGTCTAGAGCAGGGTTCCTCAGCAGTGGCACTGTTGACATTTTAAGGTGGGGAATACTTTGTTAGCATGGCTGCCCTTGTATTGTAGTGTGCTTAGCAGCACCCCCAAGCTCTCTGCACTAAGTGCCCAGATGAAGGTAGCAGGGGACTTCTGTTCACTCCCCCACACCGCCAGCAGGCATTTGGTTCCATTGCATCTCAAAGCCACACTCCTTTGGCTGGACTTTGAATTTCTTCAGCCCAAATTATCAGCTTCATCTCATTCTCAGAGCAAAAGAAGTCCTTGTGCCTAGAAGTTCCGAAATTGTCATTTGTAAAACTCCTCACCCAGCTGTAAGTCCCCTTCCTGAGATCTGGCCCCCATTCACCTCTTCAGCCACTCTCTCTCCACCCTGCCCGGTGCCCTACTCTCCTCTGAGAGTCTTGGCGCTCTCGGGTCTTGAAGATTTTGCGCATGATAACTTGTCTCCCTAGAATGCCCTCCTCGTTGTCTACCCGGGGACTTTGCAGTCTTCCTTAGTGACCTTGAATGTCACCTCCTGTGTGTTCACCAGGCAGCATTAAATGGCCCTTCCGAGGGGCTGTGCATGATACATTCACCTCTCCTAGGGATTTATCACTACATTATCAAAATGCCTAGACATCTGTTGGGTCTCCTGGCTCATGAGCTACCTGAAGACCTGGTCTAGGCTTTCCTTTTACTTTGAAAACCAAATCTGGGCATGTCTCTCTTCCCCAAACTCTTGCTCTGTCGGCGCTATCCCTGCTTTGCTACTCATCAACCTCCCGTGCCAGCTTCCACAAGTAAAATGTATCCACTCCAGCCATTGTGTGAATTTGGCAATTTCATTTCAGATTTGCAGAGACATGGGGCGAGGCCTCAACTTAGCCTACAGTGCACTGCTCTCACCGACTCCCACTTTCCCAAGCTTCTCCTGTATGCCTTCCCCTCTTCCCTCAACAAATCAATCCTGGTGTTGCTTCACACAGAGCAGTTTCATCAACTTCCCTGAAACCTTGGGAACAGGAGATATCCAATCTCCACAGGACCCTCCTGCCATAGTAGACTAATCAAAGCAAAACCCAGCATAGTGGGTCTCTCTCCAGGAAAATCATTTGCCTGCTGTGAAGAGAATAAATTTTTTCTCAGCCTCATTATACTTGTATTCTTAGCAAATGATATGGGACCTGACTCAAAATAGATATTTATGGAATGTCTGGGTGTATTGATCTCTGAGATGATATGGATGAAAGTGATTATAAACCAAAAAGAATCTATAGCATTAGTTATATCAATGCTATTATTTCATGACAACAGTTAGTAAATCACTGGATACAGGCTGCCCTACTTTGGCCTTCCCTTTATAAGATGGGAGCCCAGTCAGGACATCTCATGTTCCTCCTGTGGTTCCCCACCCTGCTATAGGGCATCAGGCGCTTTGACTGTGGCAGGGAGGTCTAAGGCAGGAAGGAAATTTGACCCATTCAGGCCACCATAGAGTGATAGTCTTAGTGGAAATGGAGTCTCTGGTTCAAGGAACAAGGAGGCATAGATTCGTTTCTTAGTGCCTGTGAGGGGCTAAGATCAGCAAGCACATGCCAACTTGGAGCAGGAGGCTGCATGCTGCTGCCAAAGGAGCAAAGGGATCGGGAGGTAGACAGACTCGATTTCGAATGTGACCTTGACAAGTGAACTAACCTCTCTTGTCAGAGTTTCATTATCAGTAAAATAATGGTGATAGGATGCCTCATTTGTCCAGGAAACAGAATCCTGGAAAAGTCAATTCTCCACCTCTCTGGGTCTTCAGTAGAGATCTAAGTGGAGAGGACAAAATCAGGCTAATAACTGATTATTTGTTTAGATATTTGTCTCAAACACCATGTGGCCTGCTCTAGCTCTCGAGGGCTGGGCCAGATTATGCATGAGACATCAGGATACCTTTGAGCTCTCAATTTCAAGGGTTAGACTAAAAATTGGGAGGAAGAAGCCATGTAGGAAAACAGAGAACTCCTAAATGCATGAGTCCCCAAATATCCAATGCAAAGAGGTAGAGACTTCCCTCAGAGACCTGAGCTAGTCCATTTTCCTGTCACAGCAAATGCAACTATGACCACAAATATGGTGACTTGACCCATTTATGTCTCTGAACTAACTGATTCTGCCACCATGGGTGAAAAAATCCATCTCTCTCTATCTTGTTCTCTCACCTCCTCACTCTCTCCCTCTCTGTCTCAGAGTCCAAATGCAGTAAGAGAGGAAACATGGATGAGTCATCCAGTAACTGACCAGTGCACGTTGCCACTGATTTTCACTGCAGGCTTCCAGACTGTGGCTCTTGCTGGGTCAGCCGGTCAGCAGTGGCCAATTGGCTGTGGCCAGGGTGAGAAAGGAATCGGGTTACGGTAGAGTTTTCTGGCATAAGACTTCCTAGATATAGCATGTACTCATGGGTTGTCTTAAGTACAAATACCTAACAAAGGGAAAACATAAATAGTGTACACTTAGTTCCTCTGTTGGCCAGTATGGTTAACTGGTGCAAATTAAAGATGGTGCCCTTCTAAGTATTCCCCCCAAAAAATGATTGAGGAGAATATGCATATCTCTGATAGCTATGAGGTGCCTGCTGCCCTCTGGGGTTGTGAAATGCAATTCCTTCGATTTTATAGGAAATAGTATCACACCTTATGGTACAGACAGTGATGATGCAGTAATAGCCTCACCCTGTCCCAGCTAATCCCAACTCATCTGAGAAATTCCAAGTTATGCTGCCATGGAGACCAACATACTGGCTATAAATAGGATCAAAACCATGCAGACCTCATTTGAGTCCTGATTCTGCCACTTACTGCATTTACCATTGACCTTGGTAAATTAAATATTCTGAATTTCAGTTTTCTCATTTGTAATACAGCAGTTATAATACTATCTACACTCATAGGTGTTTTTGTAAGGATGAAGTGAAATAAAGCCTGCAAAGGACATATCACAATGACTGGCATACAATCAGTGCTCCATAAATGGAACTCTTTGCAGTACTCGTGGTGCTGGTGGGAGCAGCACCAGCAATATTAGCCTAGAGCCCTAGGCCCGTAATCTACAGTGGAGGTTCTGAAGTAGTAACTGTCTTCCCTTGAAGACTAGCCCCAGATGCTTTCATGACAATAGAAGTTGGGGGTCTCAGGGTGCTTGTGTGGTTCATTTGGTTGAGTAGCCAACTCTTGATGGCTCAGGTCATGATCTCAGGGTCCTGGGATCGAGCCCTGCATCGGGATCTGCACTCAGCTCAGAGTCCGCTAGAGATTCTCTCCTCTCCCCCTGCTCACACACACACATACACATACACTCTCTCTCAGATAGATAGATGATAGATAGATAATAGATAGATAGATAGATGATGGATAGATAGATTCTTAAAAAAAAAGTTGACATCTCTGATTGCGTTTGCCCTGCGAGGCCAGAATGTCCAACAAATCCCTGTCTGGGTTCCATCGTTCAATGTCTCCATCCTCCCCTCCACACAGTAACTCAGACATGCTTTCTAAAAAAAAAAAAAAAAAAAAAAGGCTTTTTTAAGTTTTTATTTAAATTCCAGTTAGTTAACAGTGTATTATTAGTTTAAGGTGTACAATAAGTAATTCAACAATTCTGTACATCACCTTGTGCTCAACACAAGTGCACTCTTTAATCCCCATCACCTGTTTCACCCATCCCCCCACCCACCTCCCCTCTGGTAACCATCAGTTTGTTCTCTATAGTTAAGAGTCTGTTTCTTGGTTTGCCTTTCTCTTTTTCTTTCCCTGTGCTCATTTGTTTTGTTTTTTAAATTTCACATATGAGTGAAATCATATGATATTGGTCTCTGACTTATTTCGCTTAGCATTATATTCTCTAGCTCCATCCATGTCACTGCAAATGGCAAGATTTCATTCTTTTTTGATGGCTGAGTAATATTCCACTGTATATATAAACACCACATCTTCTTTATCCATCCATCTATTGATGGACACTTGGGATGGTTCCATAATTTGGCTATTGTAGATAATGCTGCTATAAATATTGGGGTGTATGTATCCCTTTGAATTAGTATTTTTGAATTCTTTGGGTAAATACTAGTAGTGCAATTGCTGGATTGTAGGTCAGTTCTATATTTAACTTTTTGAGGAACCTCCATATTATGTTCCAGAGTGGCTGCACCAGTTTGCATTCCCACCAACAATGCAGTTGGATTCCCCTTTCTCCGCATTCTTGCCAACACCTGTCTTTCTTGCATTGTTGGTTATAGTCGTTCTGACAAGTGTGAGGGGATAGCTTGTCATAGTTTTGATTTGTATTTCCCTGATGATGAGTGATGCTGAGCATCTTTTCATGTGTAAAGACATGCTTTTAAATTCTGCCCTAAGGACATCATTTTAAAAAGTCTCATCCATTTTACTCATTGATGCAACTAAAGGGATCCAATTTAAAATTTTACTATACTCCACAAATACTCATGGATTGTTACAAGTGCCAAGACCCGTGCTAGGCCCTGGGAATAATTGACATAAATAAGACATGATCCTGACCTCAAGCTGAACACCTTCTAGCAAGCCACAAAATTGCAGAGATGAAAGGGGTTTATAAACAATATAGGAAAACTCTTTAACTTTCAAATTAGAAAGTTCACTGTACAGGAGGAAATTAACTTGTTTTAGGCCACTTACATAAGGGATGGTAGAGCCAGGACTAGAATCCAAGCTTAATATCTGTCTACATTATTCTGTATAGTCTGTCTCTAGAAATTTCTTTTCATACCCTAATCAGCTCAGCTCTGTATACTTTCACTTTTAATACACGTGTTGTCAAAGTGAGCAACGAATACATGACCCTTCATCAGCCACCTCCTGTAGGCCCTGCCTCTCTCCCTCTAGGCCAGGTGGGTGATCTTCATCAGTGCGTCCAGGCCCCAGGCTTTCCCTTCCATAGGTCTCATCACACAGTTTAGGAACTGTCTTCACAGTAGACTATGAGATTCGTAAAGACAGAGGCCAAGGTCTATTTATTCCTTTCTCTCCAGTGCTCAGCCTTGAACTTGGCACAAAGTAAGTACTGAGTCATTTTTGCTGAATGGATAAATAAGCACATGAATGAAAAAAGTCATGCCAAGCTTGAAACTCACTTTTGTTTGTTATCTCTCCCTCTTTCTCTCTCTATATATATCTAAACATATACATAGATATAGATATATAGGTAGATAGACATCTCCTTGCTAATAATGACTTTACTGATGTAGTGATAGTCCAGGTAAGAGTGCTCATCACATATAATGTCTTCAATTGCAGTAAGTATCTGTTCCTGCAGAGTCAGGGTTGGCATTATTCCATCCATAGGATGGGTGGGTGGGGGGAACAGCTAAATAAAAGATGTTATAGCCACACCAGGAGGTTTATTTTTAACTCGCTGTGTCTATTTATGCCTGGAATCTACTGGAAATGAATTCAAGTGAAGCCTCAAGATAGAGGACTTTGTATTTTATTGTTTCATTTTATTTTAAAAATGAGGGGGGAAAAGAAAAGTCAGATGTGAGATTATGACATTCTGTTTGTAGCAGCTTTCACCAGTTATAAGAAAAGTATAGTTTGGAGATTGGAAGACCTGGGTTCTGTGCTTCACTCTGCTACCAACTTGCTTGGCCTCTGTCTTTAGCAGGGGCTATGACTTTCATCTTTTAGACCCTCAACTTCTCAATCTGTCAAATGGACAGATGGCATAGACTCGGTCGGATACTTTCTAAATTCCTTATGGGTCTTAGATCTCTAAGCACACTTTCTTTATGCCGCCTTCTTCTTTCTTCTACTACTTCTACTACTACTTCTTCTTTCTTCCTCCTCCTCCCCTCCTCCTCCTCTCCTCCTCCTCTCCTCCTCCTCCTTTCTCCTCCTCCTCCTTTTCTTCTTTCTGATTTTATTTATTTGATAGAGAGTGAGAGCAAGCATAAGCAGGTGAGAGGAAGAAGCAGGCTCCCCGTTGAGCAGGGAACCTGACACGACTCGATCCCAGGACTCTGGGATCATGACCTGAGCTGAAGGCAGACGCTTAACCGACTGACCACCCAGGCGCACCTCCTCAATGCCTTCTCAAGGCCAGAATCACTGGGTTGAGGCAAATCCGGGGCTACCCCAGGGGCCGGTGAAATGCACCCCCTTATTTCTGCAGACGCCATTGTAAATAGTCTTAGAGGGAAGATCCTTCTTGTTCCTTTGATTAGGTAAAATGAGCAACTTGCTGTATTAAAAATACAAGTAGTTACCATTTATTTAGCCCTTTCTTTATTGTTAGGAATTATGCCAAGTACCTTTTATGCATTATTTCATTTAGTCTTCAAAACCACCCCATAGGTAAATACTATTTTATTACCATATAGGAAGAATTATTCATATGGGGAGATTAAGTTTTGAAGTTCAGTGACTTATGCAAGGTCCAAAGAACAAAACTGTCAGAGCCAGTATTAGGACTCAGTGCTCACTGATGCCAAGGTCCTTGCTCTCAACATGGCATTAAATTCTAGGTGTTTGAAGCCCATTTATCTTCCTGGGGCTCTTTCCTGGCATGGGAATACTTTTTATGTATGTCTCATCCTGGGAAGCAGGAGCTTATCATTTTCGGTGTCTCACAGTTGGGAACCAGGACATGAAAAACTCATGCCAGGTTAAGTTGGGATTTATCTCACTAGAAATGGGCAACTTCTCGAGGTTCTTCATCTTTTTTTTTTTTTTAACTTTTTAAAGATTTGATTGATTGATTGACTGGCAGACAGCATGAGCCAGGGGAGAGGGAGAGAATCTCAAGCAGGCTCCACACTTAGCACAGAGCCTGATGTGGGGCTCAATCTCACAATGAGACTTGATCTGAGCTGAGTCAATAGTCGGACACCCAACAGACTGAGCCACCCGAGTGTCCCACCTCTGGTGGTTCTTAATGTACCCATATGTCAAGATTTTCTTTTACCTTTACCAAGAACAATGGTTTTCTCAAGAAAGCCATGGGGCTCACTGCTCTTTGACTCTCTACACCCCCATTTTGACAATGATTTCCTTCAGGTATCCCTTATAATTCACGACCTCTAACTCTTTGTTTATACCATTCTCTTATGTGCCCCCCTGCTTATCTCTACTCATCCCAAGCCTACACAAGGGGCCCTCAAGGTCCTCCTCTGTTACCTCCCCCACGAGGGGGGAAGAGAGATTTTCTCTCTCTCATTTTTCAACCACCTGGCAAATAAGAATTAGCTGATGTGTCATATGAGGCTCTAAAAGAATGATGAAACTTGCCCAGAGTCAGAGAGTCAAACTTACTGATGGGTTCATGATTCAAATATAGTTCTATTTGTCTCCACAACTCACATTTTTTTGTATATTATATCACATTATGTCTACACAAGTAATATGCACAATAACCTCACAAAAGGAGGTTTATTATCTTTATTACTTGACAAGAAAACTTGGATCTGAGAGTTAAGAATCTTACTCAAGGGGGCAGAGCAAGATGGCGGAGGAGTAGGAGACCTGGATTACGTCTGGCCTCAGGAATTCAGCTGCATAGGGATCAAACCATTCTGAACACCTATGAGCTCAACAGGAGATCGAAGAAAGGAATAGCAGCAACTCTCTGAACAGAGAAGCTACTACTTTCTGGAAGTTAGGATGTGCAGAGAAGTGAATCTGAGGCGATACTCGGGAGGATAGACGGTGGGGGAGGGGGCCTCCGTCAGCCGCTTCTGGCAAGTGGTAGGGCAGCAGACCACAAAATCGGAACTTTTAGAAGTCGGCTCTGCTGAGGGACGTTGCTCCAATGGCTAAGCAGGGCGTGGAACCCTCACGGGACAGTGTGGTCTCGGGACCCTCGGGGTCACAGAAAGACCAGGGGTGCCTGAGTGCGGCAGAGCTCCCAGGTATCAGAGTGGGGAGGCCAGCTGCCGAGACAGAGCCGAGGCATGGGCTCTCAGCTCGGGGTTGCCATAAACTGTGATCGGTGACAGTCGGGCCACTGCGTCTCTAGCAGGGACCCAACAAGCGGCAGATTGGGGAGACTCCCCTTCCTTCCCCAGGAGGAGCGGTGCGGGAGTGCACCGCAGGGATCTGCTGGGTTTGGAGACTCCACACGGGGTCGGGTGCCAGAGATAGAAATGCTCGGTCACAGGCTGGGTGAGCACGGAGTGTGGCCAGAGACCAGGGAGACGGGAGTGACTGCTTTTCTCTGGGGGCGCACTGAGGAGCAGGGCCCCGAGTTCTCGGCTCCTCCCAGGCAGAGATTGGGAGGCCGCCATTTTCACTCTCATCCTCCAAAGCTGTATGGAGAGCTTGCAGGGAACAAAAGCTCCAAGAGCAAACCCGAGCAGATTGCTTAGCCTGGACCCGGCAAGGGCAGGGAAATTCCGCCTCCTGCAAAGACATTTGGGAACCATCGCAACAGGCCCCTCCCCCAGAAGATCAGCAAGAACAGCCAGGGAAGACCAAGTTTACCAATCAATGAGAACGGGAGAACTCCAGCGCTAGGGGAATACTGAACATAGAATTCATGGCTTTTTTTACCATGATTCATTAGTCTTTCAAAGTTAATTTTTTTAACTGTTTTTTTTTAATTTTTTCTTTTTCCCTTTTTCAACCAACGTCTTATCAATCTCTTTTTTTTTAAAAACATTTTTATTTTTCATTTGTAGAGTCATATTCTATCCCTTCATAGTAGTTACCCTTATGTTTGGCATATATATATATAAGTTGTTCTCTCTTTAAAATTTTGAGATACGGTTTCTTCTAGCAGATGAAAATATACCCTAAATCTCTAGTGTATGGCTTTGTTCTAGTCTCCTGCCTGATCACATTCTCTCCCCCCCTTTTTTTTTCTTTCTTTCTTTCCTTTTTTTTAATCCTCTTCTTTCTTTTTTCAAACACCTTCTTATTCCTTTTTAAAAATTTTTTATAATTTTCATCTTTACAGTCATATTCCATCCCTTCATTGTATCAACCCTTATTTTGTACATATATAAGTCTCTCTTTCTTTAAAACTTTAGGAGGCACTTTCTTCTAACAGACCAAAATACACCCAAAATCTAGTGTGTGGCACTGATCTATGCACCAGCCTGATCATATTTGATTATATTCTGTTTTTTTTTTTTTGTTCTGTTTTTGTTTGTTTTTATCTTTTTTTTCTCTTTTTTCTTTCTTTCCCTTTCTTTTCCCCTGGTTTCAGGTCTTTTCTGATTTGTTTAGAATATATTTTCTGGGGACATTGTTAACCTGTTAGCATTTTGTTCTCTCATTCATCTATTCTCCTCTGGACAAAATGACAAGACGAACAAAATCACCTCAACAAAAAGAACAAGAGGTAGTACCATCTGCCAGGGACCTACTCAGTACGGACATTAGTGCGATGTTGGACCTAGAGTTCAGAATCATGATTTTAAAGATACTAGCTGGGCTTGAAAAAAGCATGGAAGTTATTAGAGAAACCCTTTCTGGAGAAATAAAAGAACTAAAATCTAACCAAGTTGAAATCAAAAAGGCTATTAATGAGGTGCAATCAAAAATGGGGGCACTAAATGCTAGGATAAATGAGGCAGAAGAGAGAATCAGTGATATAGAAGATCAAATGATGGAAAATAAAGAGGCTGAGAAAAAGAGACAGAAACAACTACAGGATCACGAGGGCAGAATTCGAGAGATAAGCAATACGATAACATGAAACAACATTAGAATAATTGGGATCCCAGAAGAATAAGAAAGAGAGAGAGGGGCAGAAGGTATATTGGAGCAAATTATAGCAGAGAACTTCCCTAATGTGGGGAAGGAAACAGGCATCAAAACCCAGGAGGCACAGAGAACCCCTCTCAAAATCAATAAAAATAGGTCAATACCCCGACATCTAATAGTAAAACTTACGAGTCTCAGAGACAAAGAGAAAACCTTGAAAGCTACTCAGGAGAAGAGATATGTAACCTACAATGGTAGAAACATTAGATTGGCAACAGACCTATCCACAGAGACCTGGCAGGCCAGAAAGGACTGGCATGATATCTTCAGAGCACTAAAGGAGAAAAATATGCAGCCAAGAATACTATATGCAGCTAGGCTGACATTGAAAATGTCATTGTCATTGAAGCTAAAAAGCTTCCAGGACAAACAAAGACTAAAGGAATTTGCAAACATGAAACCAGCCCTACAAGCAATTTTGAAAGGGGTCCTCTGAGCAAAGAGAGAGCCTGAAAGCAGCATAGACCAGAAAGGAACACAGACAATATACAGTAACAGTCCCCTTACAGGCAATACAATGGCACTAAATTCATATCTTTCAATAGTTACCCTGAATGTAAATGGGCTAAATGCCCCAATCAAAAGACACAGGCTGGGTGCCTGGGTGGTTCAGTTGGTTAAGCGACTGCCTTCAGCTCAGGTCATGATCCTGGAGTCCTGGGATCAAGTCCCGCATCAGGCTCCCTGCTCAGCTCTTTCTCTCAAATAAATAAATAAAATCTTTAAAAAGAAAAAAAAAGACACAGGCTATCAGATTGGATTAAAAAACAAGACCCATCAATATGCTGTCTGCAAGAAACTCATTTTAGACCCAAAGACACCACATTGAAAGTGAGGGGATGGAAAACCATTTACCATGCTAATGGACACCAAAAGAAAGCTGGGGTGGCAATTCTTATATCAGACAAATTAGATTTTAAAACAAAGACTATAATAAGAGATGAGGAAGGACACTATATCCTACTTAAAGGGTGTATCCAACAAGACGATCTAACAATTGTAAATATCTGTGCCGCTAGCATGGAAGCAGCCAATTATATAAGGCAATTAGTAACAAAAGCAAAGAAACACATCGACAACAATACAATAATAGTGGGGGACTTTAACACCCCCCTGACTGAAATGGACCGATCATCTAAGCAAAAGATCAACAAGGAAATAAAGACTTTAAATGAAACACTGGACCAAATGGACTTCACAGACATATTCACAACATTCCATCCCAAAGCACCAGAATACACATTCTTCTCTGGTGCCCATGGAACATTCTCCAGAATAGATAACATCCTAGGTCACAAATCAGGTCTCAACTGGTACCAAAAGACTGGAATTATTCCCTGCATATTTTCAGACCACAATGCTTTGAAACTAGAACTCAATCACAAGAGGAAAGTTGGAAGGAACTCACATACATGGAGGCTAAAGAGCATCCTACTAAGGAATGAATGGGTCAACCAGGAAATTAAAGAATTTAAAAAATTCATGGAAACAAATGAAAATGAAAACACAACTGTTCAAAATCTTTGGGATACAGCAAAGGCAGTCCTAAGAGGAAAGGATATAGCAATACAAGCCTTTCTCAAGAAACAAGAAAGGTCTCAAAGACAACCTAACCCTACACCTAAAGGAGCTAGAGAAAAAATATCAAATAAAGCCTAAACCCAGCAGGAGAAGAGAAATAATAAAGATCAGAGCAGTAATCAATGAAACAGAAACCAAAAGAACAGTAGAACAGATCAACAAAACTAGGAGCTGGTTCTTTGAAAGAATTAAGAAGATTGATAAACCCCTGGCCAGACTTACCAAAAAGAAAAATGACCCAAATCAACAAAATCATGAATGAAAGAGGAGAGATCACAACCAACACCAAAGAAATACAAACAATTATAAGAACATATTATGAGCAACTCTATGCCAGCAAATTAGATAACCTGGAAGAAATGGGTGCATTCCTAGAGATGTATCAACTACCAAAATTGAACCAGGAAGAAATAGAAAACCTGAACAGACGTATAACCAGTAAGGAAATTGAAGCTTTCATCAAAAATCTCCCAACAAACAAAAGGCCAGGGCCAGATGGCTTCCCAGGGGAATTCTACCAAACATTTCAAGAAGAATTAACACCTATTCTCCTGAAACTGTTCCGAAAAATAGAAATGGAAGGAAAACTTCCAATCTCGTTTTATGAGGCCACCATTACCTTGATCCCAAAACCAGACAAAGACCCCATCAAAAAGGAGAATTACAGACCAATATCCTTGATGAACATGGATGCAAAAATTCTCACCAAAATACTAGCCAATAGGATCCAACAGTACATTAAAAGGATTATTCACCACGACCAAGTGGGATTTATCCCTGGGCTGCAAGGTTGGTTCAACATCCGCAAATCAATCAACGTGATACAATACATTAACAAAAGATAGAACAAGAATCATATGATCCTCTCAATAGATGCAGAAAAAGCATTTGACAAAGTACAGCATCCTTTGTTGATCAAAACTCTTCAGAGGATAGGGATAGAGGGTACATACCTCAATATCATAAAAGCCATCTATGAAAAACCTACAGCAAATATCATTCTCAATGGGGAAAAACTGAGAGCTTTCCCCCTAAGGTCAGGAATGCTGTAGGGGTGTCCACTATCACCACTGCTTTTCAACATAGTATTAGAAGTCCTTGCCACAGCAATCAGACAACAAAAAAAATGAAAGGCATCCAAATCAGCAAAGAGGAAGTCAAACTCTCACTCTTTGCAGATGATATGATACTGTATGTGGAAAACCCAAAAGACTCCACCCCAAAACTGCTAGAACTCATACAGGAATTCAGTCAAGTGGCAGGATATAAAATCAATGCACAGAAATCAGTGGCATTCCTATACACCAACAAGACAGAAGAGAGACAAATTAAGCAGTCGATCCCATTTACAATTGCACCCAAAACCATAAGATACCTAGGAATAAATCTAACCAAAGAGGCAAAGGATCTGTATTCAGAAAACTATAAAATACTCATGAAAGAAATTGAGGAAGACACAAAGAAATGGAAAAACGTTCCATGCTCATGGATTGGAAGAACAAACATTTTGAGGATGTCAATGCTACCTAGAGCAATCTACACATTCGGTGGAATTCCCGTCAAAATACCATCCCCTTTTTTCAAAGAAATGGAACAAATAATACTAAAATTCATATGGAACCAGAAGAGACCCTGAATAGCCAGAGGAATGTTGAAAAGCAAAGCTGGTGGCCTCACAATTCTGGACTTCCAGCTCTATTACAAAGCTGTCATCATCAAGACAGTCTGGTACTGCCACAAGAACAGACACATAGATCAATGGAACAGAGTAGAGAGCCCAGAAATGGACCCTCAACTCTATGGTCAACTCATCTTCGACAAAGCAGGAAAGAATGTCCAATGGAAAAAAGACAGTCTCTTCAACAAATGGTGTTGGGAAAATTGGACAGCCAAATGCAGAAGAATGAAACTGGACCATTTCCTTACACCACACACAAAAATAGACTCCAAATGGTTGAAAGACCTAAACGTGAGACAGGAGTCCATCAAAATCCTAAAGGAGACCACAGGCAGCAAAGTCTTCGACCTCAGCCACAGCAACTTCTTCCTAGAAACATCACCAAAGGCAAGGGAAGCAAGGGCAAAAATGAACTATTGGGATTTCATCAAGATAAAAAGCTTTTGACAGCAAAAGAAACAGTCCACAAAACCAAAAGACAACCGACAGAATGGGAAAAAATATTTGCAAAGGACATATCAGATAAAGGGCTAGTATCCAAAATCTATAAAGAACTTATCAAACTCAACACCCAAAGAACAAATAATCCAATCAAGAAATGGGCAAAAGACATGAACAGACATTTTTCCAAAGAAAACATCCAAATGGCCAACAGACACATGAAAAAGTGCTCCACATCGCTCGGCATCAGGGAAATCCAAATCAAAACCTCCATGAGATACCACCTCACACCAATCAGAATGGCTAAAATTAAGAAGTCAGGAAACGACAGATCTTGGCAGGGATGCGGAGAAAGGGGAACCCTCCTACACTGTTGGTGGGAATACAAGCTGGGGCAGCCACTCTGGAAAACAGTGTGGAGGTTCCTCAAAAAGTTGAAAATAGAGCTACCATACGATCCAGCAATTGCACTATTGGGTATTTTCCCCAAAGATACAAATGTAAGGATCTGAAGGGGTACATGCACCCCGATGTTTATAGCAGCAATGTCCACAATAGCCAAACTTGGAAAGAGCCAAGTTGTCCATCAACAGATGAATGGATAAAGAAGTGGTATATATACACAATGGAATATTGTGCAGCCATTAAAAGGAATGAGATCTTGCCATTTGCAACGACGTGGATGGAACTGGAGGGGGTTATGCTGAGTGAAGTAAGTCAATCAGAGAAAGACATGTATAATATGACCTCACTGAGATGAGGAATTCTTAATCTCAGGAAACAAACTGAGGGTTGCTGGAGTGGTGGGGGGGTGGAGGGATGGGGTGGCTGGGTGATAGACATTGGGGAGGGTATGTGGTACGGTGAGCGCTGTGAATTATGCAAGACTGTTGAATCACAGATTTGTACCTCTGAAACAAATAATGCAATATATGTTAAGAAAAAAAAAAAAAGCAGGAGGGGAAGAATGAAGGGGGGTAAATCGGAGAGGGAGATGAACCATGAGAGATGATGGATTCTGAAAAACAAACTGAGGGTTCTGGAGGGGAGGGTGGAGGGTGGATGGGTTAGCCCGGTGATGGGTATTAAAGAGGGCACGTTCTGTGTGGATCACTGGGTGTTATGCATAAACAATGAATCATGGAACACTACATCAAAAACTAATGATGTAATGTATGGTGATTAACATAACAATAAAAAATTTAAAAAAAGAGAATCTTACTCAAACCTGCTGAAAGTCTCACAACTAGTAGGAACAAGCAAGTCAGAAACTAGAATCAAGTTTGTACTTCTGTTATATAGTAGGATGGTCCTATACATTTAACTGCATGAAGTCCCATAGATTTCCTACGTCTCTGACTAGACTGTACACTTCTTGAGGGCAGGTATATGCCTGGTTAATTTGCACTCAGGATATAAAATCTTAATAGCCTAAGGTTCATATGCAGTCTTTACTGAGTAAATATGAATTGGATTGTGAAGTAAGAAAAGGAATGCTTCATCTACCACATGTGCATGGTCTTCTAGTATCTATAGAGTTTTCACTGTCTTACCTTCACATGTCATCACTTTTTAGGAGCCTCAGTTTCCTTATCTGCATGGTGGAGGTAATAACTTCCTGGATTCTTGTTCGATAAATTTTGCAGGCAAAGTGACTAAGTGCTGGTATATAGTAAGTACTTAACAAACAACAGATAATATGAGAATGTGATTTAAGGGATGATTAGATCTTCATAAATTCCCAATGGCTTAGACAAGCCCAGAGGGCACTTAGTTCCAATTTGGAGTGAGGGAAAGGATCAGAAAGGCTGGTGACCCCTGAGATTGGTCTCCCTCCCTCTCTCCCTCTCTCCCTCTCTCTCTCTCTCTCTCTCTCTCTCTCTCTCTCTCTCTCTCTCTCTCTCTCTCTCTCTTTCTCTCTCCTGCTCTCTCTCTCTCTCTCTCTCACACACACACACACACACACACACACACACACACACACACACACACTTCTGAAAGAACTCCCTATTCATCATTCCCCACTTGGTCATACTGCCTTCCATCCAGAGAATGTGGTTGTTTGCAGCCTCTGGCTGAGGAATCTTGATGAGGAATGTTTACAGGAAAAGAAAATCATCAAGTGTGTGAAGGAACCTAAAACGCAAGCAAGGCACACTTCAGGAAGAGACCATCACACAAGGCCTAGCATAGAAAGGGAACAAAACCTCTAAGATGGCAGAATAAATAAATTGGAAAGGGCTCAATCCAGTCTTCACCTAGAAAGTTAGATATTCTTAATATGTAAGGAGACATCTTTTTGGGGATGAAGAGTGTGGAGTGTTGCCTCCTCCATCACTTGGCAACTAAATAAGGAGTGTGATTCACTTGTTTTGATTTACTGAATGCCCAGTTAAGCTTCATGAACAAAATAAAATGGGGAGAATAGGGACAGGTATGGCTAAAGCATGTGGCAGGTTGAGGTAAGTGCATGGGTTTGAAAGAGCCATGTCAGAGTTTGGTCCTGCCAGTTACTGGCCGTGTGCCCTTGAGCGAGGACAGCCTGTCCTGGAAGTCGTGGGTAAGATCAGGATTTCCTTGGAAAGAGATGAGTGCTCAGGGGAAGGAGGGGAAGTGCAGGTAATTTTAGGTGTTAAAATCGCTTTACTCAATTTAAATTATCTTTTTAAGGCCCACTTTGGTGCTTTTATGTCTCAGATACCTTTCTATTGTGCGGGTACCTCCATTTTGTTACATGTATATATTGTTTTAAATAAAGAGACAATAGATTTAAGCTCAGAAACTTTAAGCAACAGTGTCTGTCGAGTAAGATATTCTCTTGTTATTGTATTTATCTTTAATGGTATGCTTTTCCATTTATTGCACTGATAGGACTTTAAGTAAAAGAAAGTGAGTCATGTTCAATGTAATATTAGCTAAATATTACAGGTGGTATTTGAATGAATGAATGAGGAAATGAATGGTGCCCAGTGATTCCTAAGTCCTTGCTACTCTTGCTACTCAAAGTATGATCTGCAGATTAGCAGCACCTGGAAGCTGGTTGGAAATGCAGAGAACTAGGCTGCTCCCCAGACCCAGTGGTGTCAGAGTCTGCATTTGAACAGGATCCCCAGGTGCTTCCTGTGTACATTCGAGTTTGAGAAGCACTACTGTAAAGGTTTACTAGTTCTAGTCTACCCTGAACTAGCCCGACTCTGCCATTTATTAGTTGTATGTACTTGAGAAATGTACTTCACCTGAGTTTCTTGATTTTAGTTTCTTCATCTATAAAATGGAGAATGTGATCCTTTATTCTCACTGCTACTCTGGTGTGTACACACACACTACACACATTCTTAGTTCTCCGAGGGCCTGGAACATAGAAGCAGGGCCCACAGACAAAACTCACAAAGTCATTTTCCTTTGCTTCCCATCTATACCAGACCCTCTAGGTCTTGTATCCCACCCCTTCAATAGCAACCAGATGCTTTGAATGTCTGATTTGGGTCATGAGTGCCAGATACCTCAGTTGACATGAAATCATAATGTTTGTGAGTGCATGTGCCAATTACCAAATCAGCGACTCAAGGGTCCTCGGAGATGAGGCATCTCAGCCTTGCCTGAGTCTGTGCAGGGTCCCAGTTAAGTGCAGACCAGTTTCTGGAAGAACTGGGGACTTGAGTGAACAAAGGGCAGGAAGAAACACTGTGGGCTGCTTTCAGACAGTTTGGAGGGCCCATCTTGCATTTCTTACTTCTTAGTAGGACCAATGAAAGAGCATATTCAGGACTTTTTATCTGTTTACTTCAGCATGAAGAGTAAATAAAGAGCAAGTGGAGTTGGTGGGCACAGCAGCCTGCCTTCCCATCCTGGGCGCCACTAGCTGTGATGTGAGACCAGAGGCAAGTTACTTAAGCTTTCTGCATCTCTGTTTCCTCAACTCAAAAAACAGAGCTCATCATTTTGACGTCAGTGGCACGTGATGAGGATGAAGTGAGGTCCAGTATGCTTACATGCCTAGTGCAATGCCTGAGGCATTCCTGTCACAGTACCAAGTACACATCCCCTGGCCACTCCACACTTCATGCTTCAAATTTTACCCAGCCACATAGACTGGATTTTAAACCCAATTTCTTCTATTTCCCAGTGTGTAACTTTGGTCGAGTCACGTCACTTAATTTCTCTAAGCCTGGGTTCCCCCACTGTGGCATGGGTGGCAGGGTTGGGGGGCAGGTAGGCAATGCCAGTTTTGTGAGGATTAGGGAATGCACGCAAAGCGCCTGGCTCATGGGAGGTAACTACTGTATAAGTGTTCATGCAGATGTGTTAGCACTTTATAGTCAAGGAAGTTGGGCTCCAGCCTTACTTCCTCTGTGTGGCCTTTTATCACCCCTCTCTTTTGCTGGATTCCACACTTCCTAGAACTTTATGACTTGTGGTACTCAGGCACAGAACCCCCTCTTTGCACTCCCTCCTTAGGTGGGCTTGTGGAATTCCTTGGTTTTAAATGTCGTCTCCAGCTGATGACTCTCAAATTTAAATCTCCAGCCTGGGCTGGAGGCGCTTCCTCTTCCCTGAACTCTAGACTCCTAAATCCTACTGTTTGTGTAATATTCCTACTGGGAAAGCATAAAATCTTCTTAGATTGGCACCGCTCCAGATTGTGCTTCTCAGTTCCACCTGCATCCCCATCAGAACTGCTCTGCTCCCTGTCCTCCCCTTCTCAGTGTCTCAGGCCACAGTCACTGGAGTCATATTGGTCTTACATTTCTCTCCCACACCCCCACCCAGTCATCAGCAAATACCCAGAAGCTAACCGCTTTTCACAATCCTAGGTCAAACCGGAATCATCTGTTTCTGGCCTTCGTCCCCTGTAACCTATCTACAAACTTAGTCGGATGGTCCTTTAAAAATGTAATTCATATCTAGCCATTCTGCTCTTGGAATTTCAACATCGCTCCAACTCAGAATAAAACCCAAAGTGCTTAGCGTCACGTGCGAGGTCTTACATGAGTCAGCCCACTGTCCCTCAGCTCTACACTACCTTTTTGAGATCGCTTCCTCCCACTCCCCAACAGTTCTGATCCGTGTGTTGTACCTTAACATGCAAGCTCCCTTTCCCTCAGGACTTTTGATTTACTCCTTGCTCAGCCTAAAATGGCCTTTCACTGATTTTCCATGTGGCTTGCTCCTACATATCATTCCAATTTCTGCTTACATGTGGTGTGATTTAATTGGTTTAATCCAATTAAAGAGACTTCCCATGACCGCCACCAGTTCTCCCCACTGGTGTTACCCTGCCTGCCTCCAGTAGCATTTACCTCCTACTGGTATATTCTGTTTTCTCCATTATAAATTCCTTGACAGAAGAGACTTGGTACCTAACATTGAATGCCTAGTAGGTATTCAGTAAATATTTATTATAAATATTTATTGACTGAATGAGTGAATCTATCTAATTCTGTTTTCCTCATTGCAAGAACACTTTTGGCATATATTGCTCAGAATTCTACTTTGGTTGTCAGCTATTAGGCAAAGGATAATATGCATAAATTACATTTGTATAGAATTCATAGTTTGCATAGCCCTTTTTACAATAATTATTGCAATTATTACAAAAAATATTACCTCCTTTGATCCTCATAACAACTCAATGAGAGAAAGGCATATTCCACTCATAGATGATGAAACTGAGGCATATGGAGGATAACTAATTTGCAGAAAATCATATATCTAATAATGGAGAAATCAGGACTTGAACTCCAGTCTTATTACTCTTGACCCAAGATTTTTTCTATGATATATAGATACCTTTACTTATTAGCATTGCTATGGAACTGATCCAGCATGAGTAGTACTTTTTTTTCCTGGAAAAAAGGATCAATTTTATGTATTTCTTTTGTAACTCTATTTTGCCTAACACAGAGTAAAATAGGTAATAGGAGCTCATGCAGTAATTGTTGGCTGCAAGTGTGAATACACATATCCAAACCCAAACGTCACAGAAGTGTGTGCTTCTCATAATGTCTTAAAGGGTCTACCTGGGAGATTTTTATTACTCTGTAGGCTCAACTTCAAGGCAGACTTAGTCCTCCATGAAAAAATGTGGTGGAAAATGGAGGAAGACAGGAAGGGAATAGAAAAAAAAAAAGATTAAAGAGATAGGCAACTAGCAATATGATAGAGTATCCAAAGGGATGCAGCAAATCAGGACTTGATTAGAAACATCCAGATCTGACATAGGGTTAAGAATTTTGGGTAGGATGTGGTGCTGGGAAGCTTGAACAAGCAGTGTACCTGTAGACAGGTGAGTAGTACTCTCTTAACTAGTCATTCTGGCTTGGAGCAGAGCACTTGTCTGGGGGTCCTTGCCAGAAGAAAGTGCTGACTGAGTCAAGTGGGGTGTGGGCCTACACCCAGAGTAGGCTCTTCCCAGCAAGAGAGCTAAGGTGAAAGCGAGGATATGCAACAAAAGCTCAGTCATAGGACTGAGGGCGGCTCAACTCTGTGAGCTCAGGGTGCCCTACAGCAGGCTTAGGGCAGAGAGATCCCAAATCACATTCTTCCACACCCGCCTCACCCCAGGTGGCCCCAGGAAGACTGAGTGGGTGTGAGTCTCCACTGCTTCTCTGAGGAGAGCCCTGCAGGAAGGGCACTAGACGGGCAGACAAAAGCCTTTTTCCCTCGCCTAGAAGCTTGTCCCGCCCCTCTAACTGCTGCCCAATCTTCTCAACCAGCATCCTCGCTGACGTGGCTCCATCAGCTTCTTGGGAGGCAGAACAGCCCCTGCCTGGGTTCATGAGCTTGGACAGGGCCGTGAGCGTCCGCGTCCAGCGATCAACTCCCCAACAAATAACTTCCTGCCGGCCTATTTATCTTCTCTTTCAGCCCAGCGGAACCGGGGTCTATAAATTTTAGTTGGGATTTAGGACCATTTTCTAGGTCAGGGATGTGTTGCATATCAATAGTAGAGCAGAGTATCAGCGTGTTCTCTTCTGCACAGAGTCCATTTGTCTACTGTAGTGAAACAGACATGCTCGGCGGGCAGCGGCCCCCAAGGTGGCACAGGCGGCCATAAACCTCCGCAGTGGACAGGAACCGCAGAGACCGCAGACAAATGAACTGCTTCGGAGCAGGCCCAGCACTTCTTTCACAGGCTCCGAAGGCCTATGCACGCAGAGTCGAAGCTGAATTTGCTAACGGCAAGTCTGGTACTTCTACTTGCCCTGGCATTCTATTGCAAGTGTGCTTAAAAATCTGGTGTGTGTGTGTGTTGAACATCGTGGACTTTAGGGCCCTGCGCAAACACAGAGGCAGCAAAATGAGAAGTCTCTTGGGTCAGGCCTGGTTTTAAATCCCAACTCTGCCCCTTGCTGTGGGACTCACCGACAAATTGTTTAACCTGTTTTTGCACATGTGAAAGGATCCAAGGAGGTAAACTTTATGATATAGATAAAACAGGATGGAGCTGAGTGTCTGATCTATAGCAGGCACTCAACAGTGTGGGGCTTGTTTAAAATTAGAAATGCATGTGTGGAAATAGCAATAAGACATAGACTGGCAGCATAGCATGGGGATTTCAGAGAAGAAATATCGAATCACACCCAATAATTTGTGAATCTTGGTGCTTCCCCATATTGTTCAGCTATCTGGGGTGTGTTATTTCCTTTTCTATGACTGTAGGATAATAGTCTTGCCTATCTCATAAAGTCGTTGATATAACTAAAAGATGAGATGCCTTTAAAGTACAAAGCATAGGATCTTTTGCATAGTAAGACCTTAACAAATGTGAGGTATTATTATGCCTTGACTGGATAACCAAAGTCTTAAACTCAGTTTAAAAAGAGATATTATAACCCAGCTATCCCATGTGCATGTAATTTATAGTTGTCTATTTATTTTTGGGGAAAAATAACATTATAATCATCTGTAGTTGTATTGTTAATCCAATTGACTGGAACCTGGGTTTATTGGTTCTTTATTAGGACTGTGGGTGCTGCATGCTCTGATGGCTAAGAAAATGAATAAAGAATGAAGATAAAATTGATGTACCAAGCACTGTGCTAAGGACTCTCAGATGGATTATCTCATTTAACCTTTTCATATAGTCTATATTCTGTTAGGAAGAATGGTTCATGGTCATTGTGGAAAGGTTGGGAAGAAAAAAAAATATATTAAAAAAATTAAAATCACCCATAACCACAGTTTGCTGTTTGTTGTATTTCCCTCCTGTCCTTTTTCTGTGCAAAGTTCATGGTCCATTTAAACCTCAATTCCCTCATCTATAAAATAAGAATAACCTGGAGTGGTTAGACAACAAATGAGATTCTTTAAGCAAAGGATCTCAGTGTCAGGCATTTGGTAGAGGGTCAATAAATCACTGTGACCTTGAGGTTCTATCACATATGATTAGTTTTGTAGAACTTTTAAACTAATATACCTCCAAGAATGAGACTATGAGGTGGTCTTTCAGAGGGGCCACAAAGCCCAGGGATAGATTTGGAGCATCTTCCAAGAGTGGCAGTTTACTCAAAGACTTTAGCAGGTGGTGGTAAAACTTATGATTTTTATATTAAAAGTCATGTAATTACTGGGATGCAAAATGCTTCACAATTTTTAAGATAAAATAAGAGACCACAAAGAAACATGGCACCTGCACCCAGCTTGGACTAAACCCCAGCCCCTGGGGTATATTTTTTCTCCATCATTATGGACTTTTCCATGGAAACGCTGTGAAGCTAGTGCAACAGGCTGGGTGGTAAGTGGTGGGAGCAAGAGTGAGGAAAGTGGCATTGGGGATGAGGAGGAGACAGAGCCCGGAGTTTTCCAAGATGAATTAGAAGGAACCTCATCACGGGCCACCTGGGTGGCTCAGTTGGTTAAGCGTCTGCCTTCAGTTCAGGTCATGATCTCAGGGTCCTGGGATCGAGCCCCGCATTGGGCTCCCTGCTCAGCGGGGAGTCTGCTTTCCCTCTCCCTCTGCCTGCCGCTCCCCCACTTGTGCTCTTGCTCTGTCTCTCTCTCTCTCTCTCTAATAAAGAAATAAAACCTTAAAAAAAAAAAAAAAGAACCTCATCATTGTTCAAATGTGAAGAAAAAGTTGGGTTAGAACGATCCTGAAAGGTTTTCATTGGGTGGATGGTGACCCTGCAGGGACTGAGGATTTATAAAAATGATGCAGATACACATGAGTGTTGGTAATAAATAGTAGAGATCTATCTGCTTTGCAATAAAACCTCCCGTTCATCCTGCCACCTTAATTAAGACAAAATTTAACTCTATTATATATATTCCAAAAAAAATTAAAAAACAAAGTCCTTTTTTTTTCTTGAAATGTTTTCCTGTTTCCCTGGAAATTATTTTAAGGATGGTGCTGTCCTTTATAGGTCAGAAGTTAACAGCTGCCTGCTTTAATCACTAGCTCTTAGATAAGGAGGGAAGTGTGTGGCTTTGGGGAATCCTTAGGTGAAGACTGTGTGTGTCTCAGGGCCTCTGTGCAAATGGTTGCTCTTGCTGCAGAAATGAAAGTGGAACCACATTTTGGGAACAGAGCCCACTGATGTGAGGGCACGTTTTCTCTTTAACAATATCAGGACAAAATTAAACATTCATAATATGGTAATTAAGAGTTGAATAATTTACACCAATAAAGTAGATATTGGTAGTGTGCTAGCTCCAGAATGAAACGCAGTAGAGGAAAAATAACAGTGTTTGTTCATTAGCTGTAAGCCTGAACTATGCAGTGCACACTGAACATGTTTCCTCTGTTCATGACCAGAATTTGGAGAGTGTGCTCCCAAAGCCCCAGGCATTCAGCGGGAAATCTAGCATACAGCACCCCAGTCCCCTGTGGTGAGTGCTGTAACCAGGGGCAAGTCAGTCCTCTAATATGCACCTCAGTTTCCAAATCTGACATTGGGCATGAATAATTCCTGTCCTGTCAATGACATAATGTCACATCTCAAAGACGGCAGTCCACTATCACAGCAGGCACACAGCAGCCTTGCAGGAAGCCTGGTGTTGTTGGATTCTTCCAAGGTGCTCATGCTCTGCAGCAGTGCTAGGCTCTCTTCCTGGAATGCTTCGGTTATGGGGAGAAGGGGATGAGGCAGATTCATTCAGAAGCCCACCAGAAATCATGAATCCACCTTGTAATCTCTGACAATCACAGGTATCCTCAGAATTCTATCCTCATCGAAGACATTCAGAGTCCATCATAACCACAGAGGGAGAATAAATGGGAGGAAACATAAGTGTCCTCCTTTTATTCTTCTCTGAGAACCCCAAGGTTCCTTTCATGAATGTGGGCCACATTCTTGCATACCATCCTTTGTATTCACTATCTTGCTTTGAAGCTGTCTTGCCCAAGTCTCTACCTCTTTTTGAGCCCCGTTTCTCTGTCTCCTGAAAGCGTCCTGCTTCACTATCCACTGGGTCAATGAGTAGCACAGCCATGGTTAAAGGTCAGATAAGTGGCACCCAGGAAAAAGACTAGGGCAAGAGTTAAGGTCGCTGAGAACAGGCAACACGCACACACCAGGCTGCAACGTTTACTTCCAGCAGATGAGAAAAAGAGTGCATAAAGTCCAACCTCTTGCACTGTGGCGGTGCCCCATGGCCAGGAGGTCCAGTCCTCAGCCAGCGCCATACATGTGGCTGCACACACTCCACTGCTTACTCCAGTGGACCTCAGCTCCGCCCCCATGGGGCCCGAAATACAGAAGCTGGAGGCATGTCTGAGGGCCAACGGCACATGCACGTGCTCATGAGCAAAACAAAGGAGGACACGTTGAATTTGAAATAGGTAAAGATATTCCCACACAAGATGAGAAGCCCAGCACAGGCTGCATAGGCTCTTCATCTCTTGGTTAGGTGTGTTCTAGGCCCAAGAGCCATTCCTATGCCACTGAGTAGGAGTTGAAAGACCTCATGCAGGAGACTGCCTTTTCCAACCATCAAAGACCCTCCTACACCCTTCCTACCTTCTCATGAGTAAGACTTCAACACAACTTAGATGCAGAAGGACAGCCTCATGTCTGTAGTCTTTGCTCTCCATTTCCCTTTGTGGACAAGGGTACGTATTGAAGTCTGGAGTCCCAGAAGGAGGGTCCTAACACAGAATATACTGGGTCTCTGCACTGTAGCACATGCCCAGTGGGCTGCTATTCGAATTAAATAAAGTATTTATTGTGCTTGGTAGCAAGGCTGGCACAGAGTCAGGGTTGACATTGGGCATTTATGGAGGTTATCAATGTTAAGATGGAACTTCGTGGAGGCAGAGAGATGAGTGAGGCTTGCCCCTGCTTCAGGGAACTTAGTCTAGTGGGAGGGACAGGCTCAGAAGTGACTCGTGTATAGGGAAGACAAAAATGAACAGCTTTACGGACATAAAAGCAGAAAAAATACAATGCTAAAAATGGGTGAGTTTCAATAGTTGGAGGCTGAATGTTGAGCCTAACTGGGAGAACAGCATGAACAGAGACCTGGATGAATGTGTAGATGGTGTGTTGAGAAAAAGTCACAAGCCCTTTGTGACTAGAGCATGAAGGAACACAAAGAAATGGTGAAAGAAAGGGTAGATGGGCCCAGTCATGGAATGCCTAAAACAACAGACCAGAACTGTTTGAACTCTACCATGTAATGGAGAGCCATTGAGTTTTTGGAAGGTGGGTAAGGGTGTGACCCAGGGAGTTGCATGTGGGTAAAAGTCTCCCATCAGGATTCTTTGGGGTCATCTTCAAGACCCCCTGCTTGTCTCCCAACTGGAGTTCTCTTAGCCCAAATGGCTCATAGTATGTGCACAATAAGTATTTACTGAATAGATAATTGAATAGGCATCATTAGCTTTTGCTTCTTCTGTACATGAGAAAGAAAGAATACCCTGGTGAATTAAGTGGTTGGTTTGGGACTGAGAGGGAGGAATTCCAGGGCTGGCTCTGTGGTCTGTGACTCCTGTAAAGTCACCTAAACCTTCTGGGCCCCATTACCTCTCAGAGGTGGAGGAAGTAAAGAAAACTTGTTTCCCAGAGGTTTAGAATGAGAAATGTTAAAATTCTGTTTGCAAAATCTAAGGGAAAATAGTAAAAGCCAGTTTTCAGATGTGAGGATGATTATATCTATCAGTCTGGTTGAGGTAGCCGAGACCTCTTGCCAGTTTGTCCTGCGCGCTGCCTTACTAGGAGTGGGGAGGCACAGATGCCCTTTAATGTGTTTATTTCTACAGAGACCATGCTTTGAAAGATGTTTTGTATCAAATAACCTGCATTTATTTAGCAAAAACTAACATGTCTCATTATTTTTATTAATCAGAAATATATATCAGCCAATCAGAATTTATGATGTGGCAGCAAAAGGTTACTAATGCACTAATTTGATATATGCCAGCTGAAAGCAAAGCAATTTGTTATTTTAATTAACCTTAATATGAGTAAATGTATTATGAGTTAGCTTTTTTGGAATGTAGAATGGAATATAGGTCCCATTAATATCTTTAAAAGTTCTTATATATCTTAGAATGCTAGGTTGAATGTCAACAGTAAAGGGTTCAGTCATTCCACTTGTAAACAGTAAAAGAGAAAGGAGCAACCAACCAAAAACATTGCCAAACTTAACTGAATGTGTTAGTAAAAGTGATACTGGTAATTCATTCATTTATTTACCATTTCAGCAAATACGTTTTAGCACCAACTATGTGCTAGGTATACATGATAAAAGAGTCCCTCCCTTGAGGGAGTTAATAGTTTGCTCATTTTTTAAGCAAATACTTATTGCTTATCTATTGAACATGAAGTCCTTTGATAGGCATTAGACCTCAGAGATAGAAGATGTTCCTTCAAGAGCATCTTCTTGAAGGACAGTTTAGGGCAGTAGCTCTAAACCTCATTCATGTAACACAGCCAAAGAACATAAGCGCTATCAGCATCACAGACTTTTTACAGCAATAATTGTCATAGTGAGAGCAGAGGGAGAAGGACCCCATTAGGGAATCTCAACAGTGGTTTGAGCGAAAGGCTCAGTTAATTTGTGAGCATATATCACCACCACCCCCAGCACCACCCACGCCTACATGTACAATCCATCCAAGATGATTCTCATGTGTCCCCAGCATGACACAGAATCACCATTTCAGTGGGAAAGATGGTTCTAGGAGGACTTTCCTGAGGATGTTTTAAAGTTAATGGGAAGGTTGTCGGGACAGGACCTGTATAATCCCAAAGAAAGGCTATATTCCTCTGGATTGTGACAGTGGTAAAGAAAGGGGAATGGAAAGTATGAAAACATTTAGGAGACAGAATACAAAGAATTTGGGACATGAACATAGAGGGAAAAAATGAGGTTTAAACCCTTGATGGCTAGGAATTTGATCAGGATTAGGAATTTCCTTGATCAGTGGCAAGTTTGGGAGTTTGGGGGAAGAAATGGATGTGAAAGAGGAGGGGGTGAAGCATCAATTTTAGATGTGTTCCGTGATGTTGCGGACAGTAGTTTTCTGAGCAGGGCCTTTCAAGACAGCATCAAATTTTGACTCTGACTCTGTTCTCTGGGAGTCCTTGAACAAGGTACTCAACCACCAGCTACCGTTTCCCTAACCATAAAATGGGGTCAATTCAATAGCGTTTGTTACCATATGCAAGGGTGTGACGTGCTTTCACAGAGGAGCTGCTCAGCACAGATTTCCTCGCTTCTCTTGTCATCACCATTCAAGGTAAGCATGCTTAAAGAAAGTAACCAAGAGGGACAGGGATTGACTTCACCAGCATATCTTGAACTCCTGGAAATTCCCATCCAGACCATTAGAAAAGACTATAATGTTGTTTAGATCTTTCTCTACAGTATCTGCCTAGCTTCTCTCACATGAATCCCTTGATGATTAATTCCCAGCCAGGACTAGGTTATCAAATACCCCCCAAACCATTTCTATTATTCCCTTCAGCATATTCACATAAGTGCTAAAGACAAATGTACTTTCTGCCATTGTAGCTACTAGGAATGTGTCGGAGTCATGGATCCTTGACTTGATAGAGGAATTTATATATGTCTTTTAAATCAAGTTTTTAAATTGTTTAGGTATTCTAAATTTTTCTATTTTTAGTAGGGTTTCTGTTTGACTTATCAATTATTGAGAGAGGTGTATTGAATTCTTTCATAATGATGGTGGAATTATCCATTTCTCAATCTCTATCAATTTTACCTTATATATTTAAATTTATTGAGATATATGTAAAACATTATATGTTATATGAATGCAAGTTTAGGATGCTTGTATATTCTGTCATTATGTAAACTGTGTTCTCAATAATATTTTCTCCCTTAAGTAGTACACTCGTTCTATATTTTTCTTGGTTATATTCATCAGATGTATGTTTACCCTTTCATTTTCAGCCGTCTTTGCATTCTAAAGTTTAATGTTTATCCCTTAAAAACAAACTATAACCAGAAGTGTAGTAACTCCTATCTTTTACCTTGTTCAGGTTCATTGGAGATTGAACTTGTTTTACCACGTCTTTTGCTTTCTATTTGTCCTGCTTTTCAAATCTCCTTTTCCTTTCTTTTTGTTTTTTGATAGAGGGAGTTTATTTGTTGATTTATTTATTTACTTGCCTCTAACACTTCCTTAACCCCCCCCCCACTGCTTTGGAACTGCAGATTTCTTTAAGTAGTTTCCTTTTATCATGCAAATTTAATGCAGTGTAACCTTAATATTGTAATCCCCAAGCAAGACAAAAGCTGCATAATATTTTAGCTTTGATCGCCTGCCCCTGTCTTACTTGTTATTATTGCCTACTATTTTAGTAGGGTTCTTTATAACCCCTTAAATAACACTTCACTGTTATTTTATACAGACCTTATTTTGGTTGATTTGTCTACATATCTACCAATTAGTTTCCATTTCTTCTTACATGTCACACCTTCCCTGTAAGATCATCTTCTTTCCTACTGAATTTCAACTTTAGAAATTCCTTTAGTGAAGGACTATTGCTCAGCTTTTAGTGAACTCAGCTTCTGTTTCTCCAAAAGTGTATTTATTTTATCCTCATTCTAAGATCGTTTTCCTGGGCACATATGTCTAGCTTGAGATTTACTTCCTCTAGCATTTCAAAGCTGCTATTTATGGTGTTCTGGCTTCCATCGTTTCTTCTATCAATCTGCCTATTGGTCCTCCACAAGTCACGTGAGTCTTTGCCCCTTGGTTGCTTTGAGACCTTCTGTTGATCTTTGGTGGTATGTGTTTTCCTGACATTATGGCAGGTACGGCTTTCTTTTTATTTGTCCAGCTTGATAAATTTTGTGCTTCCTGTATCTCTGGATTTGTATCTTTCATTGGTTCTAGAAAATTCATAGTCCTCTTTACAAATGCTTCTTCTCCATTTTCCTTCTTTCCTCCTGGAATTCCACTTGCACACATTAGATATACTCATTATGTCTTACATATCTCATTACCTCTCTCTGTATTTTCTCCCATCTCTGCTGTCCTCTGGGTACCTTCCCCAGCAGAGAGAGAACTCACGGGATTATTTCTCTAGGTATCTGGTGACCTTTGATGGAGAGCCCATATTTGATTGCTCTTACACTGTGAAAATCCCAGGGGCCTTTATTGGGATCCTTTATTCCAGCGAGGATTTGCATTTGCTTGTTTGAGACAACTATGATCCCCCTTAAGGGTCCCTGGTTGTTATCCTACCTGACACTGGCCCTAAACAATGTTTCGATTTCAGTACAGATGAAATTACACCTTATATTTGATTCCCTCAATTTAGGGAAGTGTTGGTAGAGTCTTAGAGTTTTCTCTTTAATTAAACCCAGCAGTACCTTTAAATGTACTATTTTATCTAGCATCTTGTAGTTTTGAAGTAGGACCTTTGAGAGTCTCTGCTCTACCATACTACTGGGAACAGAAGTCTATACTTAGCATTCCTCACATACCCCAGATAAGAAAGCATTTGGATTCTCTAGGAAAATCTTAACATTTCTCAGCCATGATTTTCTATTTATTCTTAGTTATTGGACAAACCCGCCACCCCCCCCCCCGGCCTTCATTTGACTTCGGGAATGCTAATGGGAACAGTTAGAAAAAGATATCCAGAACTTCAGTTGGAAAGGAACTTAAAGATCCTCAAAGCAAATCAAGCATGCCCATTGAATACCCTCTACAGTCTTTTCGGGCCATTTGGCCTCCCCTTACATTCACCCAGCACAGGGAACGCACTGCTCATGAAGAAGCCTATTTATCCCTTTGTTCATTCATCTGTACATCCATCTATTTACCAAAAGAGAAAGAGACGTAATGCAAGGAATTTGCTGGCCCAATAGTGGGGACTGGCTAGGCAAGTCCCAGACCTGTAAGATAAGCCGTCAAGAAAGGTGGACTGAGAACTCTGATGTAGGAATTAAAGCTCTTTCCATAGGCAGAATTTCTTCTGCAGGGAAGTCTCAACTTCGCTCTTAAGGTCTTTCAGCTGATTGAAATGGTCTCATCCAGATTATCTATGATAGTCAAACTTACTTAAAATCAACTGATTCTAGATGTTAATCACATCTACAAAATACCTGCATGGCAGCACCCTGATTAGTCCCCAGTTATGCAACTGAATACCTGGGGACGTGGGCTTAGCCAAACTGTCACATAAAATTGGCCATTACAGGTGCTTTCTCTGTACTAGGAACTGCATTAGGCATTTTGCGTTTTATATCTTTACACCTTTTAATGGCCATTGAATTAAATATTAGTATTATTTTTTAAAAATATATTATTTATTATTCTTGTTTTAAAGATGGGAAAATTGCCACTCAGGAAAGATAAGCAATTTAGTATTGTTGTTATTATTTTTAATACATGTGGGGAAATTGAGGCAGGAAAACATAAAATAATCAGTGTTCAGCATACATGCAAAGCCCCCAGAAAAATGCTACATTTTAAATCTCAGTAAATATTAGTTTTTTGTCAAATTGTTCCAGAGCCATCTTTATTCTAAGACAGCTATGAGTAGCTGTGCCTTTCACTGGAAATGAAATGATGTTCAACCCATTCTCTCAGGGTGTGTTTGCACGTGTGTGTATGTGTGTATGTGTGTACGCATGCATGTATATTTTAGAAGAAGGGCTCTGCTGGGTGGTACTGTAGTGATGATGTTGCTAGAAAGAAAGTCCATATCTTGTCCTCACTGAGAAGTTTCTGTCTGGAAGTGCTTTGATCCCCTTGAATTAGCACAATATGTTATTATACTTACTGAATTTATTTTTTTGATCACAGGAAATTCCTCATTTGCCCCTTTTCTCCCCAAAGCAAGTCATTCTCTACATGCATAAATTAATATAGTTGGAATACCAAATGCATAATCAGAGATTCTACTATACTGTACACATGGTTTCATGAAGCTCTAGGTCATGTCAGAGGGCAACTGGAACATTGTCAGTATTGACTTTGAAGGATGACAGGGCAAGTAAGGGGGGTAGAGTGGACGTCTTTGCTATGGTTAGAATCACTGGAGGAAAGGGCCAGACTTAGTGGGATTCTTTGGCCCAAGCAACTTATGTCGTTGTGACTAATCATCATTTTCACAAGAAAGGTAAATGTATCTTTGGAAATACTTAGATAAGTAGGCTTTCTGAAATTAGGGTCCAAATAGGCTCTGTGACTTACTCAGCTCCATAATAAAATTTTCTTTTTATATAAATTTTGACATAAATAGTCTTTGAA
The DNA here is from genome assembly GCF_037043125.1 of Eumetopias jubatus. Lineage (NCBI taxonomy): Eukaryota > Metazoa > Chordata > Mammalia > Carnivora > Otariidae > Eumetopias > Eumetopias jubatus. Next base: position 60,704,627 of record NW_028274819.1, on the reverse strand, counting down.
GGCAAAACCAAAATTTGGAACACAAGATTTCACAAATTGTGTGAACAACCATATAAATAACACTTTTTGTATAACACTCTCCAATTTACAAAACATCTAGATGACGTGGCAGAATAAGAACACTGTGCTCGGAGCTATACTTGGTGTGGTGAGTTGTTCTATTGTCCCCAGCAGCATCTCTTCCTCCTTACTCCTCAGTGTGATGCAGACTAAGGCCTGTGACTGGCTCTGGTCTAAGAAGTGTGTGTGGAAGTAGAGCATTGTTGGCTCCATCCTGTCTTCTCTCTGTGACAAGAGAAGCAAGGCCTGTCCCTCAATAATCTGGGGCACAGAATGACATGGATGTGAAGTGTACAGTGGGCATGACAGTGAGGGAGAAAGGCTTTTGTTGTGCGAGGCACTAACATTTTGGGGCTATCTTTTACCACAGTATTATTTAGTGTAAACAGACTGACATATCTGGGTTTGATTTCCGGCTAAAGCACTTATTAGATGTAAATCTTGAGGAATATCTTAAAACTCTGTAACAGTCAATTCCTTCTTCTGTTTCTGTGGTTGAGTAACCAATACCACCTTTGGTGAGTTATTGTGAAAACAAGTGAAAACATTATAAAATAGTCTAGAATAATTCTTGGCACATAAAAAATAAAAAGTAACTCCCTCTTATTGTGTCTGGCTCATAGTAGATAGCTCATCAAAGCTGGTATCTTTCTGTCTGGAAAATTCCAGTCATCCAGTGAGTGTATGGCTAAACATCACAAAAGACAAAAGACTCCTTCTCCAATTTCTCTTTCTCATTCTTCTTCTCTGACCCTTTTCTTTTTTGAGCAAAAAAGAATTTTCTTTAGGGATGGACTAAAGCTAAATTCAGGTCCTATAAAAATAGACATTTGTTCTGAAGCTAAAATTTTGTGAAAGACAATGTTTTTAACTTCTTTTCAGAGTAGCATTTTTAAACATATAATTAGGTTCAATATGCAAACTAATGATACATCAGGTTTAAAAGAAGCCACTGTTCAGAGTTTCAGTGGAATGACCAAAACCCATATAATCTTAATTGTGAGACTTTCAGGCTGAAAAAGCACCCTCCCTGGAAGAAGGATAAACCCAAGGCTACTGCATTTCATACCAGTTCTCCAGTATGGACTACAGAGCCTGAGAATAAGGAAATGGCAAATTCATGGACGTAATTACATTGTACTACTCATCTGCTGAGGAACCCATTATAGAAAACCCAGAGTAGCTTGAAAAACAGCTAGCACAGCACACTGGGCCTGCAGAGGAGGGAGCCAACGTCTTGCTGTGCTGGGGAAACACAGAGAAGGAGTTAGCTTGCCCCGGGTTTCCTTGGAGACTCCACTGTGTACTCTCCCTTACTTGGACCCTCCTTTGCCACCCATGCTCAGCCAGAGCCTGCAAGCTGGCCTCAGCCCCAGGTCACACTGTGAAACCCACCCAGAAGGGAAGGAAGGGGACACAGGAAGGAACAGCCATTGACACATAGAACAGCCATGTGACTTTCATTCTCTAGATGTTAAAGATTTTTGCTTCTTAGACTTCATAACCCAAAAGAGTCTGAGCCTTAGAGAGCCCAGAACCTTTCAAAAATCTCACAGCCACTAGTTTATCTTTACTATCCTCTCACACCTGGGATGAGTTAATTACAAGCAATCCAAAAACAGAGTGTCAAGAAGCAAGGCAAAATTTTAAAATGCTAATAGCTACCACTACGTTAGCCTTGATAAGATCCTGGCATTTTGAACAGGTCATCTTTAATACTCACAAGAGCCCATTTTACAGATGACAGGTCAAAGGATTAAAGAGGTTGAAGGAAGTCACTCAAGGTCACACCAAGAAGGAGGGCCAGAGCCACAGTCCAAACCCAGATCTGGTTTGGCTTTCGAACCGGGGCTCATTATCGCATATCCTACTGAGCTGTGTGGCCATCTCCTCTGATGAACTACTTCAGGAAGCACTTAGGAAGCAGTGAGAGATGAACTTCATTTGTTTCTCCTGAGGTCCGCTATGAGGCAGCAGGTTAAACAAGGATATAAAAACCGTCTCTTGTGAATTGTTGGGCATTTTGTTTTAAATAAAGAATTGTCTTACTTCTGTAAATAGTGTGAAGAAGTATTTTATTTTTATTATTATTCATTAGAATGTTCACTGAAAGGGAGGCTGGAATGCTCAACCTCTTCCCTAGGGAGCAGGCTGAGCCAGTTCACCCAAGGTCTTGCTGTTCAGCCAAAGTTTTCTCGTTCTGCTCAGACATGACCTGCCCCCGTGGCCTCTCTGGTTGCTCACCCAGGAAAAGCTGTGCCTGCTTCTGTGAAACATTGATTTAAAGAAATCACTGAGTCCTCAAGTCTGGCCCACTCTCATCGGGGCTTCTTTTTCAGTAAACATAGAAGGTGCTAGTCTTCTTGCCCTAAAATGTCAAAAATGCCCTTTTCTTAACTTCTCCTCCTACAGGGACCTGATCCTGCATCTTGGGAGAATTATAGAGAAGGGTGAGCACGCTCCTGTCCCAACTCTAAGGAATGAAGGAAGTCACTTTCCCTGTCAGCTCTATCCTAGAAGTTTATGGGACCTACTGGGACCCTAGGGTCACACGAAGCTCCCAGATGGTGGAGTGGGGTCTCTGCTACTGAACAGAGTTCAGCTACTGAACAGATCCAGTCTTCAAATGGGCAGCACGCTTCTTCTGTTCAGGAGAATCGGGGAGGGCAAGGGCTGACTTAGCTTCCACAAGCACTTGCTACTTAAAGTCCATTAGCAGCGTCAACATCACCTGTGAGCTCAGTAGAGCTACACAAGCTCAGGCCCACCTCGGATGAACCGAATCAGAATCTGCATTTTAATAAGACACCTAGTAACCTGTTTGCACATTCAAGGTTAAGAAGCACTGAGTGAAACACTTACTGTAGCTGCATATTGGTATTCTAGTATTGCCCGGAAGTTTTAAGAATTACTGGTAACTGGTTTCCACACCTGAAATTCTGATTTAATTGCCCTAGGGTATGGCCTGGGCATTGGGATTTCTGAAAGCTCCCTGGGTGGCCCTCATGTGTAGTCATGGTTGAAAACTGATGTGGGAAACAAAGGCAGAAGAAAAATTATTAAATTTCCTTGCTACCTACAACCCATTGACAAGTCCTTGAAACAGGCAGAGTGACATTCCTTTAAGGACTCAACTGCCTTGATGTTGACACTTTGCTAAGGGCAAAAGGCAATCCTAGCCTGCCCTCTCCTCGCCACTCCCCAGCCCAGGATCCTGTAAGTCTACTTTAACATGTAAAAATTCCTTTGGAAATTTCCTTTATCTCCAAACCCCCCAAGATATGTGTTGGCAATCATCCCCCAAGCATATGGCCCACTGATACACATCTGAAGGGTCTCATGACTAAGGTTTTATTAGACGGTAATAAAATAACCTTTACCCAACAATAGCTAGCCCCCTCAAGGTCCTGGAAACCTTGCTTCCAAAATTCCTTAGAGACTTCCGCTATCCCTAACCCCCTCCCAACTTGAGAGTATATAACGGGCCACTCCTCATGACCCCGGTGCCGCTCTTTCTGCCCACGGGTCCTGTCCCCGTGCTGTAATAAAACCACCTTTTTGCACCAAAGATGTCTCAAGAATTCTTTCTTGGCCATCGTCTTCAAACCCTAACATATTTGCTACATCAAAAATCCCTTCAAATTCCTAATCAGTGCAAGCATTGATATTGATTATTTTAAAGGAGAGGATCAGGTGATTATAGAAAGATTAATACAGGAAGTTGTGAGCTATTATCTAGAGCTGAGTTAGTGCCCAGTCCTTTCTTCATTGGCAAAAGGGGCTTGCACACATGAAATTTGAAAGAAGAGAGAAACTCCAAATCTTCTAGGAAGATTAGTCATATAATAGGGTGCTAATGGCCCGACATCGCCAATCAAGAAAATCAAGAATAAACTAATTAAGGAAATGAGGACTAGGAAAAAGGTTGGGGGTTTAAACCTACTAATGAGCTTCCATTCAGTCTCATCTCACTCCTGTGACCTATAGCCAACCAGATGTTTCTTTAATCCAAATATTTTCTCTACTCTGGCATTATATAAAATTCTCTACTCTGAATCATAAAATATTCCTCATAGCAAAATCTCTACAATCGACAATTGCCACAACAGCATTTCTTTTCAGCTACTAGCTCCTAGAATGCCTGCAATAAGAAAAAGCATGTGAGAAATAGAGGTTTTCTGTAATCCATCTCAAGATTGAATACAGACAGCCAAAATGGATACACGAAGGAAGTGGAAGTAAAATGGAGGACGGGTGACCTGCCTAATTTTGAGGCCCCGGTGGGGGGGGTCCCATAATGGGGAGAAAGAAGTAGTAGAGTGCTTCCCTGACTGATCCATTTCCTTGCCCCAGTGCAGACGGGATGGCACAGCTCCTTTAACAAATAATCTCCCCAACGACATGGTTCTTAGAGTAGGACCTGTGCAACACATTAATTCCAGAGCTGACCTATTAGAAAAGGTATTTAAAAACCAGTGCAATGAGAGAAATGTCATTTCCTATTTATTTGACTGCATGTGCCACTACATTTAAGGATCCTTCGCAATCAATGGGGCCCTCTTAGAGACTCTCTGAGACATCTTGGGCTTAAGAAAGTTTCAAAGTCAGGAGGAACTAGATAGCCAGAGCTAGAGAAGTATAAATGCAAGAGATAGCATGGGACTATAAAGTTTCCAGTGTTAGGAAATATTTGCCTTCCCCTCCCCAACCCTGGCACAAGACATCTGGGGCCACAAATTCAGAGGGCAGAATTCTGATTGTCTACATTTATGTAGAATTGGGTTCAAGCTTCCAGACTGAAGGGGTTAGGACTTAATATAAGCCTCCCAGGAGTTCTTGTACTATTCTTGGAGCCTTTTCGTAAGTTGAAAATTATTTCCAAATAAAAACCTTAAAATCCTAAATAAATGAATAAAAAATAAAGTGTGACCCCTTCATTTCCAACACTGTGCTGCATTTTGGCAAATCAAGAATGGTTATATCCATTCTTACCCTGTATCTAAAATGACCCACACCATTATGTTATGTGTCTTTAACTTGCTTATGTTATCGGCATTTATCTGAACTTCTACTAGACTGTGAGCCCCAGGGTAGGAACCATGTCTGATTCATTTTTTATCACATGTTCCTGGAAGAGAGTCTGGCACAGGATGAGCTCTGTTTATATAATGGGGAAAAAAAGACATGGGTTGGTGTGTGAAGACAAAACAATCAGAATGGTAGCATTCCTGAAATTCTGTATATGAAGAATGCATGACCAAACTGAGACTAAAGGAGGAAATCTGCATATTTTAACCTACTTATTTATTTAATGATTACTAGTCTAGTCTGGTTTCTATCACTTCTTTTTTTTAAGATTTATTTATTTGAGAGAGAGAGAGAGAGAGAGACAAAGATAGCAAGAGAGAGCACAGGCAGGGAGGAGAGGGAGAAGCAGGCTCTCCACTAAGTAGGGAGCCCGATGGTGGGCTTGAGCCCAGGACCCTGGGATCACGACCTGAACCGAAGGCAGACACTTAACCAACTGAGCCACCCAGGCACCCCTGGTTTCTATCACTTTTTGAGTGAGTTTTACTATCTAGGAAATTGTTTCATCTAATTTTTCCAATTTATTGTCATAAAGCATTTTCAAATAGTATTATCTTATTATCTTATGGTTTAAAATTTCTAATACATCCATAATTTTATCTCCCTTTTATTCCTAATCTATTTTTTGTATCATCTCTTCTTGATCAATGTTTCTTTATTTTGTTACTCTTTCCAAGCAGCAAACATTGAATATTTTAATCCTTTCTTTCTTTCCTGTTCTGTATATTTTTGTTGATATATTTTATTATTCTGTTGTATCTGTTTATTATCTTGTTTTTGTTTTTCATCCCCATAATCACTGAAGTTGGATGCTCAGCTAATTTTCAGCTTTCATTTCTTATATAAGTGTGTAAAGGCCATAAGTTTGCTCTGAAAACTGCCATATCTGCCATAAGCTTTAAAATGTATTATTTTAATTATCCATTTGTAAATATATTCTAATTTCCATTCTCTTTTTTCTTTGACTCTTTAATTAATTAGAATTGTGTTTTTGAACTGCCAACCAAAGACAAAACTTTCTAAGTGTCTTTTGCTTTTGACCCTTTTTTTCTTTCTTTTTTTTTTTGCATTGTGGTAAGAGAATATGTTCAGTGTTATTGGTTCACTGGTATGTACTGAGATTTGCTTTATTTCCTAATACATTATCAGATTTTTTGAAACATTGCATGCCTGCTCAAAAAAAAAAAGATACATTCTCTAGTATATTTATTAAATCAACTTATTAATGTTTATCACTACCATAGTTTTAGTAATTTTAAAAAATGTTTTTATCTGTTAGATGATTGAGCAAGATGATTATGCTAAAATCTATCAAATATAACTGTGGACTTGTCAATTTCTTTTTGTACTTCTTCCAATTTTTGCTTTTCATATTTTAAGAACGCTTTGGTAAATTATACAAATTTAAAATTGATACAACTCCTTGAAAAACTATTCTTTCATACATTATATGATGACCCTTTTTATTCCTAATAATGCATTTTGCCCTGCAGTCAACTTTATTCAGTGTTATTATATCTATACCAACATTATTTGATTAGTCTTTTTTCCAAAAATGTATTTTTCCATTCCTTTATTTTACATTTTTTGTGTCCTTGTGTTTTACATGAATCTCTATCTAGAAGGCAAGTTTAGATTATTTATATTTGTTGTGACTATTAATGATTTATTTTTTTATCTTATTCCTTTATTATCTTTATTACTTTATTTTCTTCTTCCTGAAATAGATCCCATTGTATTTTTAGGCAAGTCTCCTAACTGTTAAATTCCTTCAGTTTTTATGTATCTAAAAATCTTTCTTTGTCTTCACTCTGGAATGATACTTTAGCTGAATATAGAATTCTAGGACGGTAGTTTCATAGTTTTTTTTTAAGACTTTGAAGATAGGATTCCATTGTTATCTGACTTCCTTGCGGCTAATGAGAAATCTGATGTCAGAACAGGGATAATTTCTTTGTAGGTAATGTGTCTTTTTGCCATGCTATTTTAATTATCTTCTCTCTGTTTTGATATTCTGTCATTTTACTATGATGGTCCTAGGTCTAGGTTTACTTTATTCTGCATTGACTCCATTGTGATTTTAAATCGGAGGGATTGTTTTTCATTCACTTTTACAAGTTGTTGGTGGTGATTTCTTCAAATATTACATCACCTATGCTTTCACATTCTATTTTTTTTTTCTTTCCAATCTACTATTAGACATATTTTGGTTCTTCTTATTGTATTTTCCATGTCACTTAACCTCTTTTCTATTTTCCATCTTTTTTTTTTTCCTCTCAGTGTTTCATTCTGGATCGTTTCCTTCCATATATTTCTGTTCACTAATTCCCTCTTTATCCATGTCTAATTTCTGTTTCCACCATTATTTCACTAGTCTTCCATTTCACAGTTCTTTTCATGTCTACAAGTTCTACTTAGCTCTTTATCAAAACTTCCTGTTTGTTACTGACTTATTTAAATTATCATCCTTATCAGATTTTCCTGTTATCAAGGTTCTCAGTGATTGAGATTCATCCTCCACAAGTGTTTTTGCATATCTTTCTGCCAGATGCTTAGGAGTATCACTAAACTAGAGCCGTCTAATAGGAATTTTTCAGCTCAGAGTTTCGTGATACAAAGTTGGCCTCCTCTTTTAGATTTAAACCTTAAATCTGCATGAAGCACAGATCCAAGATTAAAATGTGTTTTTTTTTTTCTTTTTTTCCATCCCCAGCCAATGCTTAGATACAAGGTTCAATATGAACTTGCATATAATCTCTTTGTCATCTCCCCTGCTGGGGGAAGATTGTTGTTTTTGTCTTTCATCCTTTGATGATCCGGGATTGATACAAAAGTCTTCATTAAAACTGTCTATCTCATGCAGGACCAAGATACCATCTCATGTCTCCAAGTTGTGATAAAATATTACAGAAACTGATTTCCATTCCTATTCATGTCCTGGCCCCAGGCAGCAACATCATTAGTCCTCTCCGACTAAGTGTTCACTTCCTACTTCATGTCTTGAAACTGAAGAATTCTCTTTCTTTATTTTGAACTCCACCTCAACATTAATATTTATTTCAGTTGCACAGGTGCCATAGCAGGGAGTGCTAGTAACAGGAGGTTACTCAAATTAGATATTCTGCTATACATATTGCCAACACCAGAGAGGTCTTTGTGTGACTTTTCCATTGTCCTTACACCTGTTGCTGTCTCTTCTATAGTGTGCATGTAAAGAGGGATGGAGAAGGAGCAAGGGGGTTGGGGGCAGGTAGGAGTACCAAACAGGGAATCATATATAACATTCCTGGCTTTATCTCTACTTTGCCACGTGGCCTTTGGCAAATTGTTCCCTCTTTGAGTCCTGTATTTTCTATCCATAAAATAATGTGTTTAGATAATAAAAGATAATTATAACCTTTGTTGAGTCTCTTTTTGAGGACTCAAAATATGCCTAGGACTGTGCTATATACATTGTACTATCTATCTTGTTATACATTCACACAAAATTCCTTTAAAAAAAGTATTATCTTGTAGGTAACAAATTGCAAGTAAGGAAATTTACCTAGTATGGTCAAGACCTCAAAGCTGCATGTGGCAAAGCCATGATTTGAACAGAGGTCTGTTTGATTCTGAAGCATATCTCTTAAACCCTATGTACTTTCCCCCTTATTTTCAATTGGATGATTGTGAAGATTCCTGTCATTTCTAACCTTCCCTGAGTCTCTAATTGGTCTTCAATTCCATATGTATGTGTAAATTCCATTTTTCACCCAGTCTTGTGCAGGGTCTCAATGTCCTCATCTCTACAAATCTAATTCACTTCTTGTCCTTCTCACCCCAGGTCACTGCCATGTATAATTACCGGCTGAATTAGTATTATATGAGTGTTTTTATACAAGCTCCTTGAAATACGGTTTCTGGAGGGCTGGAAATGATTCTCCATATATTCATGCACACATATCACAACAAGACCAGACATGATGTACAGTGCTCACTGCCAAGAGCTCCTTTACAAGAAAGGGTGTGGGTTGTTTTTTCGGGGGCACTTCTAGGGAGTGAGACCAAAGATACATTTAATTTCCTCAGAATGAAAATGGCCCTCCCTCTGTATTAGATGGCTTATAATAAAGCTCCTTCAGCAGTAAAATCATATTGGGGGGAAAAAAAGGAAAGAAAGAAAATAAGTAAAGCATAGCAGAGTCCTATTGTTTATTACAGCACTGGTTCATCAGATTTTTCTGGTTCATTCATTGCTGTGATTCACACATTTATTAAATAAATAGTTATTGGGCACTAATTTGTTTGCTAATTATTTCCTGAGCACCAGGAACTTTGCTGAACATTGAGGATAAAGTGATAAATAAAATAGAGTGCCTGTTCTTGTGGAATTCACAAACTGTTGGGGAGATGAAGAGTGAACAAATAATCGCTCAAAAAAAATGTGTGTGTACAAATAGCACCAGCTGCTGTGCGGAGAAGAATTGGACATTGGCAGGGGGTGGCATTTAGATGGGGGGGCGCTCAGGAAAGCTCCTCTGGGGCAGAGACTTATAAGCTGAGCCCTGCAAGATGTGAAGGGTGGGGAAGAGGAGATGGAAGGTCCTGAGCCCAGTGAGAGATTGGCACTTTCACGGACCTGGAGACAGGCTCAGGGGTGACCCAAGATGAGGTGGAGTCTCTAAGGAGGGACAAGATCACACCACATTAAGGATTTAGGTTTGCACACTAAGGAGAACCCAACAAAAATTTTACATTAGAACAATTTGACGTGTTTTAGCTCCAAACACCACATTAAAAATAAATGGGACAGTGTAAGAGTAGAAGGCAGGAGAGCAGTTTGGAGATGTCTGCATAGTCAGTAGTAACAGTGATGACCTAAGCTAGAGTGGGGCAGTGGGGATGAAGGGACGTCGCTAGAGACATAGCACAGTGTTAGGTGGAGGAGATGGATGTTGGATTGGCTGTGGGAGGTGCCGGAGAGGGTATTTTCGAGGGTGATTCCCAGGTTCCTCTCATAGACAACCGAGTGAATGGTATCACCCTCTACTGATATAAAGCCTCGACCACAGGTCAGAGATTCAGCTGAAAGTGAGTACTGGAAGTCACAACACAGGGCCTGGGTATTTTGGTTGTGTTTATGCATACAAATTTTAATACTTAATATTGAGTGCTTACTCCTTGCCAAGTATTGTTCTAAGCCTTTATATATCAATTCATGTATCCTCATCACAGCCATTTGAGGCAGGTAATGTTATCCCATTTTGAAAGTGAGGAAACTGAGGCACAGAGATTCTAAGTGCCTTGCCTAAAGTCCCTCCGCTGATAAATGAGGACTTTGTATTTGAACCTACGCTGTCCCGAGGCAGAGCTCATGTCCCTAACTGCTCCTTTTTGCCCAAGAATCTCCCAGTCTAGTCTGGAAGAACAAACAAAAACCAACAATATGAGAATAGTATGAAAAACGCTGTAACAAAAATCACTTAACATTTAGTGACAGGATAGGGCAGATAAGTGGCAGATGCACAGGGTGCTAAAGGGACACAGAACAGAGACTTCTTTCATTGAGAAAATAGCTTTTGAAGGATACTTTTTAGTACAGTAGAAATTTACACAGAACACAGGCCCTTACTGAATGATGAACGTCTTTGAGGCAATGTCATACTCAGTTTTGAACCTCCGGGATCTCTCCTTGGCACATGGTAGGTGCACAATAGATGTTTCATGAAGCCACCTGAGATGAAAGGCATCTCAAGCAAGGACTCTGCCTCGTGACGCTTAACCGGCTCTGCTTTCTCTCTACCAGGAGCTTTCACTTCCACACCCTCCTTTAACAAATAAGACAAAGGCAGTGGCTCAGACACAGAAAAGAGTATCTTTGCCAGGTCAGCTTTAGAGTCAAAGTCCTCAGGAATGTGTTTGATCTAAAAGCACAGACTGTCTGCATTTTTGGTGAATTTGCCTGAAGAAATCTTTAATGAGTTTACCCATAAACTAGCATTGCTTATTATTTTCATTATTAGCCAGAATTTAGAATGCTATTTGAGAAAACAGAGTGTACACACATATATGCACAAACAAAGCCTGTCCCTTTCATACTCCCTGCATTTGAATTAGGCTTTCCAGGAATTTCCACTCAAAAGATTTTACATTATCTCTTCTGTGTAGGTGGTCAATGACAGTTCTGCCAAAATCGAAACAGAGACTTTAGGAGGATTACAAGATGTTTGTGTTTTCCCAGCTGACCATGCCCACTCCCTCTCCAGAAACTCTGGGAGGTCCCCTACGTGAAATTAACATGTTTTGTCACTTTGTGGCAGACCTTGGCTGGCATTCCTTACTCTCTAGGGTTCCCTGTACTTAATCAAAGCAATCCTCCTTTCTCATTCCCAACTTCCCATTTCTTAAGTGAGGCCTATTGATTTTGCCCCTGAAATGACACAATCTTATTTTCAGGTGTTGGGGATGTCCCTGCAAGTGATGAGCAAGGAGATTTGGGACAAAGTAGAGTGAAATTAGTATTGAATTATTTTGGTCAGGGAAAAACAAAACAAAAACATATTGAATTCCCCTGTACCTGGAGTATGCTAGTTGATGGTGCTAAAAGGTGAATAAGACACCTTTCCTTTTTCAAGGAGCTTGCAGTCTAGTAATGAAGGCAGGCATGGAAACAAATCATTTTAAATGACCTGATAGAAGTGCAGTGATTGGGGTAAGTGTAGGGTGTTGTGGGTGCGTGCCACTGTCATGGAAATGGTAAAGGCTTTCTGGAAGAAGTGATGCCTGGATTAAGTCTAGAAGGAAGGATAAGCAGCAGTTAGCCAGGTGAAGAATACATTTCCAGGTGTGGGTATTGAAAGGAAATCATATTCTAGACTGAGGGAACATCTAGATATGACAGACAACAGAGTATCTAAGGGGCACAGCTCTTTGGATTGTAAGGGACAAGCAGAAAGAAGATAAGGCTGTGGATGGGCTCTGTAAACTCCGCTAGGAAGTGTGAACTCTGTCTTGGGGCACTGGGGAGCCATTAAAGGAGTTGAGGTAAAGGAATATCAGGGTTAGATTATTGTGTTTAAGTAGATCACTCAGGTAATGGTGACTTCTTCACAGAGGCCACAAGGGGTCTTGGTCCTCACGAGGATCCGAGCACTAGGAATATAGCCTTAAGGACTGTCCCATCAGAGCATTTGGGAAACACAGGACCCTTACTATCTACAAGATTTCAGTAGAGGTGAGAGAGAAGAATGGAGAACAGGACTGCAAGGCTTTACAGTTCTTTTCTTTAGAGCACTTCTAAGCGAATTTCAGTAATAACTCTCTCATTCCTACCAATATTTTATGAGAGTAATACAGAGATTTCTTGGAAAAAATCAAATCTAAAGATGTCTACTTTCTCTGAGCTATGTTATATATCTTATAAATCTACCTGTTGGGCCAGACATATCAATATCATACCAACAAGCAATTGCAGGTATTTTCCTTATAAAATTTTTTTCAACAGAACATCTCTAGTGCCCTTCACAGACCTCTAATGGGAACAGTCGTAATGTATTTGGAAATATACCACGGCATTTGTCACCCTCCATGATCTCAGATGACATTTCCAGAACAAGGATTTAGTTTTATGATTAGTATTTTTCTCATTTATTTTCCATATTGTTATTTTTTTTTTTTTACTGTTCCCCCCTTGGCCCATTGTAATAACTGACCATGTTTGCTTAGCAAGAGAGTAAATGTTCATTTGCATATGTCTTCTTCCCTGCTAGAAGCTAGAAGGTGGCCTTGCCCTTTTGCAAGCTGCTTGGTTACTGTTGTCCAAATTGAGTATGTGTTAGAAAGTAAAGGGCAATGTCCTGAAGATGCAAACCTTATGTCTTAATCTTTCACTCTCAGCTCCATTCTTAACGAGATTTCTAGATCTGTAATTGAAATAAATGTAGGGCAAGGGTGGAGGACGAGACATTGGCTCTTATTTTAAGCAATAATTTTGTTTTTTCAGTATGGGAAAATCTTCCTAAAATGGCCTCAAGCTGACATTTGATAGGGATATATCCTGGCTTGTGGGAGAATAGAGAAGTGATACCCCTAAGTGCTTTTGGAAATCTACTTTACTAAAGTTTAGAAAAGAAAAAAAAAACAGTAAATTTCTTTATGGATCTTCACATCTTATAGATGTAATAATGACAGACAGGAGTGTCAAAGCTATTAGCACTGGAAGTCAAAGCTATTATTCCATTCTTAATTCAGGTAATAGATATATCCCAAGGCAATACACTTCTATCTATAAAATACATACGTTATACGTATTAGGCAGAAGGTAGACATGTTTTCCTTACCTGTTTAATTGCTAATTACCACTGTATATGAGCATAAATTTGAGAATTTGTAAAATTCGGTTTTTCACATTGGTGATGATAGCCTGGAACAACCTTGTGCAAAAAGATTACACCCCTAGTAAAACATTTTTGCACTTCATATGTGGCTGATTTTTTATACTGCTCAAGGTAGGTGTGTTTGTTACTTTGAATTTTCCACTTATTTCATTCTGCATTGATGTGTATAACATGGCCACCAGCAAATGATGAGAACATAATCAAATAGAAACAAGATGTGGTCATTTGGCAAGTTTTTACATCTCCACTGGGGTTTCTATTAGTCATCTCAAATATAAGTTAATTCTACTATCTTCCCCAACACTCTCTCCCCCAACCTGTCTCCCTCATCTTCCCTATCCCAGTAAATGGTATCACCACCCACCCAGCTGCTCAAGATACAAGTCCTCTCTCAGGTCAACCTTGACTCACCTCTTACCTTTCAGTCAACCATTAGCAAGCTTTGTCAATTTCACTTTCAAAAGACTTTTGATACCATCTTCATTTCTTTATCCCCATGCTCATTGTTTTGTTGATCATTTTTTAGTGCTTGTCTACTGCCCTTGAACTAAAATCCAAAGTCTGCCACAAGGTTCCATGTAAGTCTCATTTGCCACTTGCCCTGTTCATCTCCTAACTCTGAGCATACCAGAATCTCCCCAGTATCCAGTGCTTCACTTGTTCTTTTCCCTCCTCTTGAAATGCTTGACCCTGAACTTGACTCTGTCATTCTTCAAGTCCCAGCTGAGAATCCACAGTGAGGCCTGCCTTGCTCATGCTCTACCACCTATCCCATTGGTTGTTCCTTATCTCGCAGCACTTACATTAGTTTGTAATTCCTTGATTCCCCCAACTTGTGAGTTTTCTGTTTCCCTTGATAAACCAGCCCCAGAGGGTAGGGATGATGTCTGTCTTGCTCACCACAGCATGTCCCACACTGCACGTTGAGCATAGCAAGTAGCAAAACTCCAGAAAAATTTGATTGAATACGTGGACTATGCTAGAAACTGAAGCTAAAAAAGGAGTAGAACACAGTTTCTGCCCTCGTGGAGCTTGCATTCTAATGGGGAGACAGAAAAAATCATAATCACAACATCTGGAGAAAGGAGCTATAAAGGAGCTAAGTACAAGACACAGGTGGAAAAGGACCATATGAACAGTGTAAAATCCTGGAGGCCGACAAGCTTGGTTAAATCCTCAATTACCATTAAAATTATTTACCACTACGTAGCTCTGATGATTTGGGCAGTCTATTTAACATCTCTGAATCTTAGTTTATTCATCTGTAAAAAGGAGGTAAGAATATTTACTACCTCAAAAACATACTGTGAAGATTGAATGAAATTAGGCATGTAAAAGGGTAGCCCACTGAATAAGAGCTCGCAGGTAACCACTTTATTTTTTTATTTTTTTTTATTTTTTTTAAAGATTTTATTTATTTGACACAGAGAGAGACAGCGAGAGAGGGAACACAAGCAGGGGCAGCGGGGGAGGGAGAAGCAGGCTTCCCGCCGAGCAGGGAGCCCGATGCGGGGCTCAATCCCAGGACCCTGGGACCATGACCTGAGCCGAAGGCAGACGCTTAACGACTGAGCCACCCAGGCGCCCCGCAGGTAACCACTTTAAATGAGTAGATTCACTACCATCAGGAATGGTTTTTATTCAGTTAGTGTACACCTGGAGATCAAGAATGCCTTAAAAATGGCTGTGGAACTGTAAGTCTCTTCCTCCCAAACAAGTGCTTATTTTTTGCTACAAAGAGATGGGTATTAAAAAACTCAGCTCATGGGGCTCCCGGGTGGCTGCGTCGTTAAGCGCCTGCCTTCGGCTCAGGTCATGATCCCAGGGTCCTGGGATCAAGCCCCGCATCGGGCTCCCTGCTCAGTGGGAAGTCTGCTTCTCCCTCTCCCACTCCCACTGCTTGTGTTCCCTCTCTTGCTGTGTCTCTCTCTGTCAAATAAATAAATAAAAATCTTAAAAAAAAAAAAAAAAAAAGCTCAGAATCCTGCTTCTCCAAAAAGGCTTCTCTGTCCGCTTCAAGACAGTTCATCACACCCTCCTCTGAGTTATCTTTGTGCCTTATGCTTGGGAGCGTGTTGATATTTTAAGGGGCCCAAATAATGATCACCACTCTACTGTGCCCACGTGTGGAACAAAATGAGAGACCAGCTGAAGTGGTAGGTTTATAACTGAATAAGAGGTTGAAGACACAATATGATGAATCTCAGGATAGACATACAAAAGAGGTGCTGAAGTCTTCCAGGCTTCTCGAATGGTAGGCGACAGACCAGAGAACATGCTCTCTATGGACAGGTGGATTGAAAAGGAAGAGGAGGTTGAGGAGCGTGGCTGAGCTGGCCTTACGTGGTCATTCCACTACCCAGGGGCAGGGGTAAGACATGAAAAATCCCAAAGGTGGTACACCAATTGGCATCCCTCCAGCTGGAGTCATGAAGCCTTTTCTCTACCTTACCCCATCAGAGCCACCCCAGGCTCCAGAAACAGCAGGCCTGGGTTTAAGTCCTCGCTCTACCACTTATAAACAGGGATACTTCAATCTCTCTTAGTCTCCATATTCTCAAATGTAAAATGAGGATGATAATAACAGTGTCTACCCATAGTGTGAGGCTAAAACAGAACAAGTGCGGTAAAGCACTTACCACAGTATTTGGCACATAATAAATGTTTTTAGTTCTTGGCTAGGATTATTTTACTCTCTGTTTGAATCTGTCATTGAAAGAGATAAGTAGATACAGAAATGAATAAATACATTAATTAAAATGTTGGAAACGGGCCGTCAGGAAAGAAGGCGCTTGGGCAAGATTTTTGAGAACAAGCAGGACTTCTCCATGTGGACCATGGGTCTTCCAGGAAGAGGGGAGAGCCAGGGTAGGATTATAACTTTCGTGGTCCCTGGGTACTGTTGCACTTTTGCTTTCATTGGTCTTGTCTGATGTAAACACACACACACACACACACACACACACACACACTCTATTACATTTTATGACTGCATTGGGATGAAGACAAATATAACCCAGGCTGAATTGTGTTCATTTCTTCTCCTAATTTACTTTTTCTTTTAATTCAGACATTTTTGTTAGCCCCTAAAAGTATCATGGTCCATAGACACTATACTCCTTGAGCTCAACGGGTAAGTCAGAGGTGGAGAGAACAAAGGACAGACCCAGAGGGAGACACAACTTAGAAGGTTTGGAGAATTATAGGAAGTGTGGTGAAGCCTCATTAGCTTTTGAAAAACAACCTATGTAAGAAATAGATGTTACAGCCCCTCAGATTTTGTATGTAAAAATAAAATTAAGACAAATTTTTAACGAAACTGTGCTTAGCCTTACAATCTGTGAGGCCCTCTCATATTTTCTCTTCTGTTCATGTTTTTTTTTGACATTGATCATAACGTACTAAATTTATTATTTTATGAAAGTTGTGACCTGCATTTGAACAGCCTTGGTGCAAGAGAAAGAAACAGGAGGAAGGGCAGAGAAGGAGCCAGGGCAGGGTATGGAGGTTGTGCATTGTGTGCTGGTTCTGCAGGCACCAACCTGAAGGACAAGCTCTGGCCCTGCTTCATGCAGAGCCATGAAGTGATGGGATTTGTGTAATTCCAAAGGTTGCTCTGAAGGACAGATTGAAGGAAGACTAGTCTGAAAGCAGAGAGCCCTCTAGTAAGGAATTACCTGGTAAGAGATGGGGAGTTTCAAAATAAAGAGGTGGCTCCAAGGAAGTGAGGAAGAGGCAGGAGTTAGAAAACGTCTAGGAGGTCAAGTGCTCTTGGCCCAGTGGCATTTATTTCAGTTTCATTTCTTATAAGAAAACCAGAAAGCAAAGAAAAGCCTCTTACTCTCCACATTCTCCCATGAGGCTTACTTAATTTTCTTAGCCAAGAGGACATAATTTTAATCAGTCAGAGAACTAGTTCTAGAATTAACCACATTTCTACTCCAGGCTGTGTCATTTACCAGCTGGGAAAGCCAAGATAATCCCTCTTCTCTCTGCGATTCTCAATTTCCCCATCCGTAACCTGGGAACAATAATAGTATTTTCCTTACGGGGTTGTTGTAAGCACTAAATGGGGGTGAATACATATAAAGTGCTCTGCACAGAATCAATGGAGACTATTTTAAATATTGAAAATTATGTCCTTATCCTATAACTTTGGGGGAAAAGGAGGTGAATCCAACATTTTACTTAAAAAACCAAGGCCTCTGTCAGGAAGCCAAATTATATAGTTCCTTCTAGCTGGGTGTGTTTGTGTATGTATGTGAGACACACATTTTATTACTTTGGAATCATGCAACTTATACATTCCTTCTCACCATTATCTCTTACCCTGACCCTGTGTGTAGTGTCCTGTACCTTCAAGTAGTCTTCCAGGTCTTGCTTTTTGAAGGTTGCAAAATATTATATCATGGAGAAGTAGCAAGTACCAGCAGCCATTAGACTCTTGGGTTGTTTCCAGTTGAATCCCATGGATTTATTATTTTCAGGTTATTTAAAAATCATCCATCAAGTTCTCCTGTTTTCCTTGCTCCCTTCCTGCTAGTTTATTCTTCCTGTGAAGAGAAGGAGGCGGGGGTGAGGGGAGGATACACACACATCCAAAGCCTTTGAAATGTCTACCATCTTCCAAGAGCTGTGAGTGGTGCAGTAATGAATTGCTTTGAGGTTAAGTTATCTGACTGTCTTGTTATGAGAGATCAAACCTGAAGGTGCGTGTTTGCTTCCAATTAACACCAACCGTTGGGATTTGAAAATCATGTATTTCATTCATTAACCTTCAGGATGGCATTCAGAGGGGAGAATGTTTGAATTTACAACCTACAAATTGTAAATTCATCAAAAGCAATAACATTATTGTAATGTTCATGTTAAGGACCATTAGTATCCTTAGTCTCTATGGTAGATCATGAGGAGACCATGTCTGCCCCGAGGACATCTTCTCTAGTAATAAGAATTTTTTTTATCCTCTGCAGCGGTAAGAGATTTCCACTTGCCTGTTCTCTTGTCATCTTCACCATAACCCCAGAAGGAAATAGGCCAGAGGTTGTTATTCTCATTTGATGGATGAAAAAACAGAGTCTCAGAGAGATCAAGGGATTTGCCCAAAGTGACACTCTTACAAAATGGCAAAGCCAAAACTTGAAATCAGAACTTTTACCTCCTAGCCCTCTTCTCGACTCTCCAGGTTTGCTTTTTCCAGTAGTGAGATGCACAACATAAAGAGGGCCATAATGGGCCAGAGTGTGAAGCAGGTGATTTTATTTCCTGGCCCACTGTCTTTTAGGTTTTGCAGGAAGCGTCCACTAATGTTCCGGGGACATACATGTTGGACCCTTCCTTGTCTACCTGCTCTTGCATCATACAGACTGATGGGAAATGGGAGGTATAGAGGGGTGAGGAGGGTGGGCAGCACTGTAGCATATCTTAGAAGATCAGAGATTTCAACATCAGACACACAAAAGTTCAAATTCCAAATCTGAAATTTTCTATCTTTGGGACCGTGGGCTACTTAAACTCTCCATTCTTCAGCTTGGTCATCTGCAAAAGAGTGACCACAATACCTATTTGTGAAGATGTATCATCTGGAATGATTTCAAAAGCAACTGATAGAACATGTGACTAAACCTGACTTCAATTATACAATCCTTTAATTATTTCACTTAAATCCAGACGTAGGGTTTCCAGGTTGGTTAATCAAGCCACTCAAAGATATCAGGGCTTGGGGTCAGCTTGTCTTTTGTTTTGCTTTGCTTTACTTTTTCATCGTGGTTAACATCAGATCTTCACATAACGATACCCAAAGCAGGAAAGAACGGGTTGGGTGTTCTCCTTGTGCATCTCTCACTCTTGTTTTATTAGGGCAGAGTGGGGGAAGGGTCTTTTCTGGAAGTCTCCAGCAAACTTCTCTTTCATCTCCTTGGCCAAACTAGATCACATGCCCATCTCCACACTTACAAAGGAGAATGGGGTTGTCATGTCTAGTTTAGACTACTCATAGGTTATCCTTTAGGGCCTGGACTGGAGTCATCCTTCCTCAAGCACATCTCAACTTATATATGAAAAAAGAAAGGTAAGTTCCATAAGCAAGGCAGGAGGGTTGGCTAGCACCTGTTGAGGAGGTACCCAGCTGGACTACCACACAGGGTTTTGTGGTAATTAGAAAAATTAACTTCAAAGAGCCTAGCATTGCATCTGGCATATAAAATGTCTCAGTGAATGCCTCACTTTGTTATCAACTTTGCAAGTTAGCTCCCCATCCAATAATTCTGTGACTTTGGGCATGTCATTTAACCACTCAAAACTGGTTTCCTCATCTTCAAATTGAGGATAAGAATTGCTACTCCACAGGGTTACTGAGAAGGTCAAAAATGAAATAATATCTGGGAAAGTGTTTTCTAAGTTATGGAGTATTCTGGATATGTAAAGTACATATTTAAAATTTAGAGTCAAAGCTACGAAGTCACTTAAAGCAGGGTCAGGCTGGAATATCGTGACAGATGTTCGTGTGAAGCTGATAACTGAATGTGTTTCATGTGTTTGGCAATGTAATGATGATATACAGAATACCAGTCATCATCTCATTGTTCTGGACATTTAAAAATAAATTCCTCTTTGGTTCTGAGACACCTTGTATTTAAATATGGTGTAATGCAATGCAAAGGAAAAAAAAATCCAGTGCTTTGAAACTGAAGCATAAGAGAGACTAACGTCTTTGCTGCTTTCTTTTTTTTTTTTTTAAGATTTTATTTATTTGTTTGAGAGAGAGAATGAGAGACAGAGGGCGTGAGAGGGAGGAGGATCAGAGGGAGAAGCAGACTCCCTGCCGAGCAGGGAGCCCGATGCGGGACTCGATCCCCGGACTCCAGGATCATGACCTGATCTGAAGGTAGTCACTCAACCAACTGAGTCACCCAGGCTCCCCATTTGCTGCTTTCTTTATCCAAATTTACTCTCACTACCCAACACCTGAAATCACCGGTGATGTCAAGTGGCTCCCTGCTTCCCAAGTCCTTGGGCCCCAAGACCCAGTAAAAAGGTCAAGTTCCTGATATCCAGTTGCAAGAGTACCTACTCTGTTCCAGACACTTAAATGCATGTATTTTCTTTAGTGTTTTCAACAATTCTACAAGGTGCTTATTTTTATTCCCATTTATCGGGGAGAAAACCAAGGCTCACTGGGATTAGATTACCTACTAAAGTCACATTGCTACAAATTCAGGAGCTCAGGTTTGACTCAGTGCTCCTCAGTTCTGAAGCTTATGCCACTTCCGTTCCTCTACTTTCCCACCTTTTCCATAAAGTCCTATCCAACTGAATAGCCTGGAGTGATGTTCTACCTCCTGGCTTCTTTGCCTGACCCATCTACACAGTCAATGCTACAAACACTCAGTTTGCTCTAGAATTCCCTTTGAAAGAGTCTCTATCAGTAGGAGACTGTCTATCAGAAGGAGCTCTGAAGCTTGGAGCACACTGTAGGACAGCACACATGTACCCATCTTCACAAGGCTTTGGACACAGAAATATTTATTGGAACATGATCCTTGGGACAGAAACACAGGTGTCCATACTATAATGAGATCTTAAAATTAACATATGCAGTCTCTAGTACTTCTAAGAAATAATATCTTACATGCTGAGTTACTGCACTTAATATTTAAAACACATTGGTACAGAAGGTTTTGTTATACCTATTTTATAGATTAACAAATACAAACCAAGGCTCAGAAATACTATGTGATATTGCCAGTATTACTCATCTTAAAGAATGAAAGTTATCAGTTGCCACAATAGTGCTGCATAACATACAACCTCTAAATCTCAGTGGCATGCAACAGTAAGTGTTTATCATGTACCGGGGTCATTAGGGATTGAGTAGTTGACTTTCCTGATTTTGGCTGAGCCTTCTTTATATCTAAGAGTTGGCTGGCTGGTGGTTGATCTAGAGAGAGGACAGTGCAAAGTTACATCGGCAAAGTGTGTGCTTATAAAGAAGCATAAAAAAATTGGTACCAGCATTGTGTTCTACCACTAGAGATTCTTAAAGTATCATTAATGTTTTCCAAAGAGTATTGTAATAGGTATGCTCCTGCAACAGGATGCCAAGTCATGTCTATAGTAATACTCCAAATTATAAGACTCTAGAAGTATAACTGCCAGATGCCATTCTAGCCTGTAAAGTACTCCGCATTGTGTCTGGGAGCTCCTAAGCCTCACATGGACTTGTGTTCATGAACCAGTCTTCTTGCCACAGTGGAAGCAGTGGCATCCATTATGTTCTTCCTCTCCTTAAAGCTAGCTAAAGGAAACTTTTGATGGTTACTATTGAGGATATTCCTTATCACACTGCCTGGGTGTCTGCTCTCTCCTGTAGTTCTAAAGATGCCCCACCCCCAGTTATTTGGGTTAGGTGCTAGGCTCTGTCCAAAGTTGACATGAAGGCCCTCTCTCCAGCTACACTTTGACACCAGGACCATAGCCTCTTCAGGTCTGCCCAAGGTTTCCTGCTTCTCCTCTCTGCTCATCATCATCTGCTGCAAGAACTCAATAGGAACAAGTGAAAAAAAAAGTAAGCCGCTTCTAAACACAGCTCCAGTTTAAGAAAACAATTTATGGGACGCCTGGGTGGCTCAGTGGGTTAAGCAGCTGCCTTCGGCCCGGGTTATGATCCTAGGGTCCTGGGATTGAGTCCCACATCAGGCTCCTTGCTCAGCAGGGAGCCTGCTTCTCCCCCTCTCTCCCTCTGCTTGTGCTCTTTGTGTCAAATAAATAAATAAATAAAAATCTTAAAAAAAATCTTTAAAAAAAATAAGAAAACAATTTATGATTCCAAATGCAACGGCTGCCTTAATGGTGGCTTCATACTGTCCTGAGACAAAGGGTAGGCATCTGTTTCACATTTGCACTACTAAAGGGTCTATTTTTTTATTTAACTCATTTTTAATATATAATACTTACCTTGGGGAGTCCCAGTGTTATGCCTGACCCATTTTGATAATTTATCCTAAAGCAAAAAGAAAAAAAAATGTCCTAGAAGCAAATGCAATTCTTCTAGGGACTCAAAACTTGAAATTTTACTTAATTATCTATTCAATTCTATCCTATCTTTATTCCATCTTCATTTTCCTCTATTCTGGTCATTTTCATATAAAATTTTCAAAATCTTAAGCTCAGGTCTTGACTACAGCATATATTTCTGAGTGATGAAAGTGTGGGCAATGTGTTGGAGACGTTATGCCAAGGTAGTTTTCGTCATGCCTTTTGGCTTGGAAGTCCTGACCGTCAATTGGATCAGTTTTGTCATTGCTTTGGCAAGAGGACTGTTAAGAATTCATTTGTCACACTTCTAATTTTCTGTACTATAATGTAACATAAGAAGTTGGAGATATACGCTGTTGACATTGGTTCATTGGTCCAATAACATCACTTTAGCCTCTCCCTCAGTATTCCATGGTGGCTGCTCCAGCATCCAGGGTCCCATCCTTATTTAAATCTAGGAAGGATAGAAGCGGGGGAGGGAGGAGGTGCCAGCCATATCTCTCTTTTACTAAGAAACCCAGAAGCTTTCTTAAAGTACCCAAGCAAACTTCCACCTATATGTTGATGACCAAAACTGAGTCCCTTGCAAGGCAGTCAAGGAAGGTGAGCAGTTGTCTCACTTGGAACCTAAATGGAGACAAAGGGAAAGGTGGTGGGGATTGGTTACTAAGTTTGCTGGACCAGTATCTTCCTCAAGGATTGATACTGCAAAGAACAAATGGATCACAGCTCAGTTTGGAGTTTCAAATTCAGATTGTTTCAGGTTCATAACTAGACAATAATCTTGGCATTTAGGTTTGTTGGGGGGAAAAAAAGAGATGCTCTCTAAATTGTCAGAGTTTTCCATTACATAGTCATACCAAAGCTTGATCAAGTAAGGTAGATTTCTAACAACCAGAAAGGAAATAAATTTCCAAAAAGTAGTAAGAAAATATGAAGGTCAACCTAACACTCCCTAACTTCCTAGGCCTTGGCCAAGACTGGAGGAAAATAAGTGAATGCAGCCTTGAGATAATTTCTAGATCAACTGAGGGAAGACTGTAGAACATCTGAGCTAATACCTATAATAAGCCCCGGTCAGGCTACTGTACCCATCCCTCCTGTGCTTTGTAGAGAATTAAAGAGACACGTGTGCTGGCACTGATGGTGTAGGGAAGACTTTGGAGCCAGAATCAGAT
The DNA here is from genome assembly GCF_037043125.1 of Eumetopias jubatus. Classification (NCBI taxonomy): domain Eukaryota; kingdom Metazoa; phylum Chordata; class Mammalia; order Carnivora; family Otariidae; genus Eumetopias; species Eumetopias jubatus. The sequence continues at coordinate 60,680,890 of NW_028274819.1, read as the reverse complement.
GTTAAATCTAGTTTGGCTTGTTAAAAGTAGTTTTCACAATCTCCTAAGGTAATGCTGAAGTTTTAGGGTGACATAGTGAAGGGTTAAGCATCTTGGTAAGCTTCCACTTGGGACTTCCGAACTGAATTGAATAGTGCCCCCCAAAAATGCATGTCCTTCTGCAACCTCAGAATATAACCCTATTTGGGAATAGGGTCCTTGCTGATATAATTAACGAATATGAATTAATTATTATGAGGTTATACTGGTGAACCTTAACGCAGTATGATTAGTATCCTTATAAGAAGAGCAGAGACCCAGAGAGTGACACACTCTGAGGGAAAATGATATGAAGACACACAGGAATAACACCATGTGATGACAGAGGCAGAGATGGGGACAATGCAGTTGCAAGCCAAGGAAGGTCAAGGACTGTCAGAAGTTGCCAGAAGCTAGGAAGAAATAAAGAACAGATTCTTCTCTGGAGTCATCAGTAAGGGGAATGTGGCCCTGACAACATCTTGATTTCAGACTTCTAGGCTCCAGAGCAGTGAGACAATGAATATCTGTTCTTTTAAGCCCCCTTGTTGGGATACTTTGTTGTAGCAGCCCTAGGAAACAAATACAGCTTCCTAAAACCTTACATTGGAGAGGTCAATATCTCTGCCCCGCCTCAAGCACATCTCTTCCTACCAACCCTCAAGTGTTACTCACCCAGTAGAGGGCTCAGTTTCAGAGCCTTCAGCCCAGTCCCCTATGGGGACTCTTCAGTGCTCTCTTTTTCCAGAGTCCATTCCAGTGGAGGTGGGGAGTGGATGGGAGTATAGCAGATGGGAGTATAGCCAGCTGCCAACTTACTTTTTTTTACATATGAGGAGTATCTAATAGCAAAGTCATCTCCCAAGAATTCCTCAAGATTAGGAATATGGCCCTGCTTAATAATTTAGATGCCCCCATCATCCTTCATTCTCCCTCTCTATTGCAGTTGACAACCAGTGGATCATCAAGCCCCATTGTTTCTATCCGCAATTTCTCTTTTCTCAGTCCTTTCTTCCTCTGTCCTCTACGATCGCCCCATTGAAAATCCTCATTTTTTTTCTCCCCCCTAATGGGTCTTATTGCCTTAAATCTTACCCTTCTATATTGGGTCCCCTTCACTATAGCCATAAGAATCTTTCTGTAACAAAGATTTTATCACTTGATGTCCTTGTGCAAAACCCTTCCGTGGCTTCTCATTGGCTTCAGTTCAATGCCTTACTCTCAGTTCAACCTCTCCAGGAAGCAAACATAAAGGCAGAATTAGAAGTGCAAGAGATTTGTGGAAGAAAACCCCTCTGAGGCATAAGGGGAAGAGAGTAGCTTGGGTAGGCAGAACATCAGGCTGTGGTACAGCCTGTTGGACATCTGTGAACAAGAACTGGAGGGAGGGAGGGAGAGAGGGAAGGAAGGAAGGAGGTACTAGAAACTGCAGTGCATCTCTAAGAAAGTCATGGTCAGGTCAAATGGGGAGCCCCAGTGCAGAGATTGCTCTTTAGAGGAGTCCTGTGTTGGAATGGCTTAGCTCTTGGTACCCCCGCCATGCTCAGACATTGGCTGGGAGTGTCTCTGTGAACACGGGGCCTCAACGTGAACCCAAATGTGGTGGCTGGAGGCTATCAACCAGCTAATAATCTTTGTAGCAGACTCTCTCTTAGAAGGGGAGTTGGGTGGCCCACTGGCAGGGCCACCATAAACAAGGGCCTCCATCATCCGATCCTTACAAAGGTCACCAAACCCTCCTCTCTTAGCTCCATAATATAGACCCTGAGTTCAGCTACAGAGCAACTGGAGTGGGTCATATTGTCTTCCTTTGACACCTCTGTGCATACATTACTACTTCCCTGCCTAGAATATCCTCCTCCTCCCATCTCGTTACCTGGATAAATCTTCTTCCTCTATGTCTGATTTGGTTTATATGTCCATTTCTTACCACTAGACAGTGAGCTCCTTGAGGGCAGGGATTTCTTTGTTCATATATTCATTCCCTATTGAAAAGCACAAGTTCTTAAGTTTTGTGAGAGTTCAATAAATGATGGTTGGATAGATGGATAAAAATAGTATCTTCCAGAATATCATAAAGTCTCAATGTCGGAGGAGATGTTTGGAAGTTGCGTAGTCCAGTCTTTGCCAGGAAAGTCCCTAATCTATCTCAGATAGGTGAGAATTTCTGATGCATTTCAATATTTTTTTAAAGATTTTATTTATTTATTTTGACAGAGAGAGACACAGTGAGAGAGGGAACACAAGCAGGGGGAGTGGGAGAGGGAGAAGCAGGCTCCCCGTGGAGTAGGGAGCCAGATGCAGGGCTCGATCCCAGGACCCTGGGATCATGACCTGAGTTGAAGGCAGAAGCTTAACAACTGAGCCACCCAGGTGCCCCTGAAGCATTTCAATATTGACAGAGATAGATATTTCTCCAGTACTGCCAGTGATCGTGTTTCTTAATGTCTAACTTCAATCTCCCTTAATGCCATTGTTAAGCCTAAGAACCAAATTAAGAATAATGCCAGCAATGCTCAGGCAACAACTTATCACACTCATCCTAAAGCAAGTCATATATCCATTATCCTTGAAATACAAGTAAGTATCTGACCAGCATAATTGTATCTGTCTACACAAGTGACAAAATTAAAACTAATGTATGCACCATAGCATGACAATTAGCTTAGTGTGACTAATCTTGGTTACTTTTTTTATTTCTGTTGTCATGGTCAATCATCATTTGTTTCCACAAGAGTCTTCTGCCTTCTTTGAAGTCATCAGTGCCATCAGTAGCTAATAATCTGCTAGAAGTCCCACAAGTAGGCTTGGTTTTTGTAACACCAGCCATGTTTATACACTGGCACCAGCAGCCAAGACAAAAGCTAACAAAAAATTATCTTCCTCAATAAATATGTAAACAGATAATAACAATTCATTTTGTTCATTGTTTTCTGTAGACATTAGAGGCTATTTCTGTGGACTCTTCCTTCTTTATGTAGAATCTAACCATACTCAGTGGGCCTAGGTGAGTAGGATCCAGAGGAAGAAAGATGAATGGAGAGAGTCTAGTGTTGTCATTGCTTCTGGCTGTAGCCACACAAGGACTGCTCTTTGGGGACTTCAGAAGTCATGGGAGACAATTGGGGAGGAAGCCATAAAACTAATGAGATTTTTTTTTTCTAAATCTCGAATTGAGATCAAACGAAAGAAACAAAAAAATCAGCATAAAGAAGTATATCCTTGTTTTAGTCCTAGATTGATGAGATCTGACTTATGCTTACAAGACATCTGGCTTTTCTAAATGCTACACAACATGAGAGCACATTGTCTCTTAGCAACTCTTTTGCAGATCTTCACCCAGTGATGCCACTGCCAGTGGCCAGATGAACAGGATAACCCATAGCTACGCAATTGGGTAGGATGGTATCATCAGGAAGGCTTCCTAAGGAATGACTTATGAAATGTTGAAATAAATATAAATTGGTATTATGGCATTAGAGGGAACTCAGAAACTCTAGGTCTAGGTGAGAGTGCATCTTTTCAAAGGGTTTGCTTAGTAGTGATCAAATACATAGGATATGATTCCCTTTTTACAAAGAGTTTTTCAGACACTTTCTAGATGTTAAAGGCATTCATATTTTCAAGTGTTTCCATGATAATTTGTTCATCTCTTTCTTCTTGACCTCCTTCTTTTCCCTCTTCTTTTCCCCCCGCTTCCTCCTATCTCATTCCTTTTCTCCCTCTCTTCCATCCCCCTTCAAAATTCTAAGGCACTGTTATTTTGAAAGTCTCAGAAATCCGGCTATTTGGTAGAAAATACTTATCGGAATGTATTTTTGGATTTATATAAATATAGCTATAGACTCAAGAAGAGGCCTCCTTAGCATCTAGAAGAGCTAAAAGACAATTCAGACTTTGCCAAGTGACTGTTGTGTATCTGCCCTAGGCTATGTGCTAGGGCATGGAGATGAGTAAGAGCTAGTTCCTGCTCAGATATATGGAAGTGCAGTGGGACAAAAACTATGTTAGATTTATATACCACTATATTGTGTATGTAGTAGAAGGACTTAAGGGGAGTAACCCAAGAATTCCTTCTTCAAAGTGATGTTTGAGATTAACTTTGACTTCAATAATAGTGGTTGACAAGCAAAGAGACGAGAGAGAGAGAGAGAGAGAGTCTTGGGCCAATGGAAGATCATGAGCACAGAGAAGAGAAATCAGTTTAACCTAAGCAGTTTGGTAAATAAGGAATTGGTAAAAAAAACAAAACAAAACAACAACAACAACAACAACAACAAAATAACTGAGGCTGGAAAGGGAGGCAGGGTCCAGATTGCAGAGATTGCCGTGGTTCTACCTCATGGCTTGAATTATCCAGTAGGTCATGAGGAATCAAGGAAGCATTTTAAGAATAAGAATGACATGGTCACATTATCATTGTAGGGAGATCACTCTGGCAACAGTAGGATGGACAGCTGGGAGTGTGGGAAGAGCATAGAGTCTCAAGGCAGTGATACCAGCAAAGAAACTATTGCAGTAGTCCAAGAAGAGATGATGATGTCTGAAGTAAGCAGTGGATAGAAGATGGAGGTTGCAGAGAACTATCTAGGACTTGATGATCAATGGATACAGGGCTGGGAGAGGAGGAAGTTCTGGTTTGGGGACTATTTACTATGGTGGGAAATATGGGAGCAGGAGAAAGTCTGAAGTGAGCGGAGGAAGAAGAAGTTATATTTAATTTTGGCCATGCCAAGCAAGTCTGAAGTGCTAGGGGGATGGCCAAGTGGGTAAGTCCAAAAGGCAATGGTTATTGATCAGCAGCTGAAAAAAACTAATCTGGAAAAAGAGGTTGGAAGTCATCAGTATATACATGACCTATAAGCCCTGAGGATAGATGAGTCATTGTGAGGGGGAATCATTGCTTTCTCTCATCTCAGGTTGAGCAAAACCAATTCACTCTTTTTCATTTATGATAATCACTAACATGTGTAGAGTCCTTAACATCCCACAGAGTGCTTTCACAAACTTTATTTTATTTAAATCTCATTTCTTATACCACTCTCCCTTGTACATATTATCCCATTTTGCACACCAGGGGAATGAAGTCAAGAAGGCAAGTGGTTTTCTCTGTGACACACAGCTAATAAGTAAAGAAGCTAGGGCAACAAGTCTGGTCTTCTGGCTCTAAATTTTTGACAAGCTTAGGTTTCATTTTGTGTTGGTTTCCCTCCTATGCCATAAGTTGGGAGAAGTATCTTGTATTCCAGTGAATCATGTCTGGCGCAGTGTTAAGCATATAACAAACAATAGTCATATCATAAATTAATACATTTTGCCATCATTTTAAAACTATATTCCTTAGTTTAATTTCCCCCAGGTTTATTTTGATCAAATAATTTCACACGTGAAAGGGATAGTAGTCTGAGCCAAACTAATTTTCTCTTCCTCTCTATGTAGATGACCTTGTTCATTCCTTTATTACAGAACTTGTACAGAATTGTGATCATTTGTGTGTCTGTATCCTACCTTAGATTGTGAGCTTCTGGAGGGCAAAGGCACCATGAGTTAGTAATGAAATAAACCTCCCATTTGCTTAAATTATTGTCAGGGGCCACACAACCCCCTCACCCATTCCTGGCCACAGCCTCTCTGATACTCTGGTCTGAATCTTGTACGAGCTTCCATTGCAGTAATTAGATTATTAGAGTGTAATTGTCCGTTTGCAAGAATGTGAGCTTCTCAAGACAGAAATCATGTCCGTTTATATCTATGTCCCTAGCGCTGAGACGCAAACAATTACATGACAGCAAGTTAATTACTATCAAGGAGACCTAATCATGGAATAAAATCAATACTTATTCGTTGAATAAATGAATGAGCAAATGCAAGATAAAATTAGTTCTAAAATGTCAGTATGTGGACCTTAGAAACTAGTTCCTTCTCTTCATTTGCAGATGAGGAAAGTAAGACCTAGAAGAGATAAGGCTCTAATATTGCAAGGTGCCACACATCCATTCAGTGGTTCCAAGATCCTTGCCCCTACAGTAGGCAGAGAGTGCAAGGGGAGGAGTACATACCGAAAACATTCTTTGTCTGCAGCACCTAGCAGGACTTACAGGGAAGGAGGGGGAGGAAAGCAAATGTAAAATGTGAAGTGTGACCATTCTTGTCAGTTAAGCCAAAGTGAATGAATAAAAGAATATCATTTCAAGTGGAGGCAGGCTTTGGCTGAAAGAGAAGTTTGAGGCTTTCAAAGCTTCTCAAAGACGTGTATGATTTTAGCAAGACAACAACAACAAAACCCAACAGCTTTCAGTGTTTATATTTCAACACAGAATTAGAGGCAATGTTTAAATATTACAAGTACCAGCAATGCCAACAGCAATTACTGTATGGTTTCCCTCTTTCCTCCCAGAGCCTCTTAGAAGATGGAGCGCCCAGAGCCAGAAAAACTGGTAACAGTAACCCCCAATACATTGAGCGCTCAGTACACGCCAAGTATCATCATTAACTAATTCAGCCTTATAGTCACCCCATAGAATAATACTATTATGCCTATTTTAGCTATGGGGGAACAGAGACACAAGTTACCCTTGGTCCCACACTTGGTAAATGTGAAACACCAGGATTTACTCCTAAATATTTCTGATTCCAAATCTACCCTGTAAACCACCCTAATGATGCTGAAGACAAGTCTGACCTTTACTGCCTGCCAGAAACCCAATCCAAGGGCCACTGTGGTGGGCTGAATATGCCCTCTTCAAGTCATGCCAGGCTCATCCTTCTCACAAAGGGAACACTGGTAAATGTGACAAGCTTCTGGGAAAGGCATTAGGCAACTGGAACATGGAAACATTTGGGGGAGATTGGGAAAGGGAAGAAAAAAGATCCACAAGTCACATGTATGTCACTGGTAATTAATAACATTCTAATAATTAACTTTTAGTAGAGCACTTTTCAACCTCTGAAGGAAGGGCTATCCAAATAGAATCCATTTCAGCCTCACAGGGACCTGGGAAGAAGGCAGAGAGAGCTGGTCATCTTTCTCCACTCCATAAAAGCAGAACCTGAAGTTAGTAGATTTAAAATGTTGCCTAGAATGAGCAAATCAAGGTGGGATTGGACCTCCAGGCTCTGGACCTGCAGCCCATGCTCACTTAAACATGCTACTCAGAACATGTTTTTCCTTATGTGAAGGAAAGAAAAAGGAAAGCTAACATTTGTTGAGTATCCATTGTCTGCCATGTACTTGGCTATCCCACATTCCACAGGGTATCATACTGAATGATCTCAACTCTGTTATTGCCTCTATTTTACAGACAAGCTGAAGCTTAGAAAACCCTCCCAGTTACCTGGCTAGTAAGACACATATAGACTCAGAAATCTGGCCTCAGCCACTGCACTCTACTGCCTCTTCCTGCCGTTTCCCATCTCTATCTTCCAGTCTCTACCCACAGCTGGCTGGTCACATCCTCTGGTGAACACCCAGAGCTGTAGAGTAGGGCACAGTAAATGGGTCCATTGGGGTTTCCTCTTAGAGTTGTCTTTAAAATACTCTGTTGCTTCCTTTTATAAACCTTTAAATCCTTTTCCTTCTCCCATGTCTTTTATTTTTGAGGTATTTTTAGTATTCCCATTTTGTAGAAGAGGGAACTGACATTCTAAGAGGTGAAGTAACGCAACTGAAGAACACTCAGCCTGTGTGCAGCAAAGTTGGGGTTCATGCCCCAAAGTTCATGTTTTCTCTACTACACTATGAAAGTCGAATGATTATCAGAAGAATGCCTAGGGGTGCCTGGGTGGCTTAGTCAGTTGGGCAGCTGCCTTTGGCTCAGGTCATGATCTTGAGGTCCTGGGTTTGAGCCCCACGTCAGGCTCCCTGCTTGGCTGGGAGCCTGCTTCTCCCTCTCCCTCTGCCTGTAGCTCCTCCTGCTTGTTTGTGTGCACGCTCTCTCTCTCTCTCTCTCTCTCTGTCTGTCTGTCAAATAAAGAAAGAAAGAAATCTTCAAAAAAATAAAAAAGAAGAAGAAGAATGCCTAATAACCACAGCAGTGGAGTAAGGGACTTGAATGCCATTGAAGAATGTTTTACTCAAGCTTGAAAGACAATAGAATGATCCCCCTGGCTCTTAACATCTACATTTTCTGAGTTCAGTTTCTTGATTGTCTTCTTAGCTAAGGGTATGATTTATCATGATGGGCTTCTGACCTTTCAAGATCCCTCCACACACATAACTAATACAGGCATTGATTTTTTTTTTTAAGTCGGTGTTACCTACTCTCACAGAAATCCCCAAATCTTGGGTGCTTAACATGATAGCTTATTTCTTCCACAGGTGAAATGCAAAGAATGCTTGATTGATAAGCTCCTCCAAGTGGTGATCAGGGATTCAGGCTTTTTTCATTTTGTTCAACATGTGGCTTCCAAGGTCACCATGCTCATTTGCCTAACATCAGGAAAGGGACCCCCCCCAAAAAAAAAACCTATGGATGAGGGGGTTTTTTTGCTCCAAACTTAGAAGTGGCAAAAATCCTTCTAGGCACATTTCATTAGCTGCAAATCAGTCACATGGCTGCAACTAACTGCAAAGAAGTCTGGGAAAGGTAATCTAGGTGTGTGCTGAGGAGAATGAGGGTCTGCCCCAGGGACCATGACCTACCTCAGGCACATTGAACCTAGATGACTCTCTTACAGTTTCCTTTCTCCAGTCAAGATTTAATCATATTTTCTTGAGAATATGTCCAATTTTTCATGAGCCATCCCCTAATGCCTCACTTCCTTTCTGCAGGTGCCTCAACCCATCGTCACATATTCCCTCCCTAATCAGTGAGTTAGGGTTCCTTAAAACTCCGTGGCTACAGAATTTGCAGTAAGAGAGTTTATGGGCCTATGGGGAAAAAATAATTTATAAAAGCTTATACAAATATTTTTTTTCTTTTTGCTGATATAAAATGCCTAACAGTGGAACAGGGTATTTGTTCCACAAACATGCATTTGCCAGAAATGTCACGTTTCTAATGTTAGATTAAATGTGACTTTGATGTCATTCCACTGAACTGGCAGAAAAGTCAACCCAATCATTTTAAGAGTTCCCTCTCATCTCTCCAACATCTCCTCTCTGGACCATTACACAGGCCTTGGAATAGGCTCCTTGCTGAAGTCTTGCCATTCTTAGATTCATCTTCTAAATTGCCAGAGGAAGATCCCCTTCTCAAAATCCTTCTACTCCTTACCTCCCCAGATTATCTCCTGCCTCTTCCTGCCTTATGCTTTATGTTCTAGTTATACCTGCTGATACTTCCAACTTACTATGTTTTTGCTCATGCTGTGCCCTCTGCTAGGTGTGACCTTCCCAAATGTCTTCATTTGCCAGAAATAAAGGTGGTGCCTGGTGGGGACCATAAATTCTGGTGTCAGACTGCTGGAGTTCAGATTCTGGTTCGCCTATTCACTAGTTGAGTGACACTAGTGAAACCATTTAACCATCTGTACTGTGAGCCTTTCATCTGTAAAATGGTTAGTAACAACGACTTCTTAACATTCACATGGACATTTCATGAGACAAGACCTGTAAGAGCACTTAGATTACTGCCTGGCTCACAATTTATGCTCAATAAACCTTGAGTGTCATTATTAACTCCTACTCAACCTGTAAGACTCATATGAGGCATCATCTCATTCAAAGAAGTTTTGCTGAATTTTTATCTCTCTGCTCTCATGTGCTCAGTGAATTTCTTTCAGTTGTGGCATTTACATATTATCATGAAATTATCAGGTTAGATGTCTTTACTCCATAAATCTTGGGGAAAAAGGACTAGATTTTATTCTCAGTTTACTCCCAGTGCTTAAAAAAACAGTACCTGGTATGTAGAAGGTGCTCAATAAATGTTGATTAAGCTTAATTTATAAGCATGAATGCCATCCTCCAAGCTTATGTCAATATATGCAAATTCACAATGATTTATTCAAACCTTTATATTCAAGTAGCCCAAAGCTTAGCTTGGGATAAACACCAACCAGATGATCCTTCATGAATATAGTAAACATTGGTTTCTATATTATTGAAAAGAGCACTCAGCCATATCATTATACTTGATGGCAAACAGTAGGAGATATATAGATATAGACATATAGTTTGTGCTTCATACTTTTATTAAATAACAACTACCTTACGTTAATAAATTGTGTTGCTATTCTGTAAAAGAGATAAAGAAAATTGGTAGATGCTATTCTCTGTATTGCATAAAATAGGTTTCTTTTAGGCATACTAGATTCAAATTCACATATGCATTTCATATACACATATAATCTGCCTTACCCGCATAGTCAGGAATAGAACACCTCAGTAACTCAGGTAAATGATTTTGTTGATTTTCATTATGGCCTATTTTGAAGAGTGAACTTAAGACATCTATACTCAATTATCCACATTTCCTCCAAAGAGATGGAAAATTGGAGATAATGGTTACAATCTGTAGGAAGGTGGATTTTGGTTGAGCATCACAAAGAACGTTGTGATGAACATGTTTCTTGCCAGGTAGTGAGTGTGGCCCACTTCTGGGAGGATTCAAACAAGGCAAGCATGACTCTGTAAGGGACCTTAGATGAAAGAATTCTAGGCAAGAAGTTTGAAACAGATGTATGTTAAAGACCCTAATGACACCAAGAATAAAATAGTCTATTATTCCATCCTTCTTAATTTAACTAGTGCATAGGGTCACTCATTAAGAATAATGAGATAAGAGGATGCAATTCATGCCCAAGAGAGTGCTGGGGGTAGGAACTTAAGAAGCCGGACTGTCTTTGAGCTGAAGGATATGCACCCTGGGGCAAATCTGAGTGGTTAAGAGTTGGGTTAATGCAGAAATGAAGGAGGGGGCAAGGGTCAAATGAGGGAATAAAGTTAGTGGGGCTTCTTGGTTTTAGTAGAAATAATAATAATAGTTAATATTTAGTGAGTGTTTACTGTGCTTAGAATTATGCTAAGTACATTACATACAGAATTCCAGCTCATCCTTGCCATAACCTTTTAACTAGTTACTAGTTACTGGTTCAGATAAGAGCGTGGAAGCTGTCCTATGGTAGAGACAGGCCTAAATACCAGATCTGTCTGACCTTAAAACCAGTGCACGTAAGACTTCCCCTAAACAGAGCCAGGCTGGCTGGAGCACCCTCTACAAGTGCTAATGGACAAGGTACTGGCTGCTCAGTGTGTGGAAAGACTGGCCTGGCTTAAATGTACAAAGTCATAGGCAAAGACTATAGGTTTGGGAATCCTAACATAGGTAGTGCCATGTCTGAATAAAACAGAAATCACTTAATGATGACCAGATTCAAAGGTGGGTTTTACTTGATTTTTAAATTTATTCAATATTGAACAATCAGGCAACATCACATATCGTACAAAATTTTACATTTCTAGTGCTTCTTAGAAAAGCCAAAAGATCTGTCCACTCTGAGACCTCCGTTGTCTAGTGGTCCCCGTCTATACAGAGTGTATGTATATATTTTGTGACAGGGATCACCATTCCCTCTTGTCTCCCGGCTTTTGTCCTGCTGGGGTCACTAACACTCGCTGCCTAGCCCTCTTAGGCATTTGATCTGAAACCCACACTACAGACCAATAATAGACAACAATACTAAAAAGTCCCCAGGTGGCCCTGCTTCTTAATAAAATGTCTAGTTATGCTATTTTTACTGTTAAACTTCAAAAATTGCTATATATGAATATAAAACACATGCAAAGTAGAATGCCAGGTGTAGCTCCAGGGGTTTCAAGAAAAGTGACACATTTTTAACCTAGCACTTTAAAAAGTATCATCGGCTGTTTCAAGGTTCATATACAGTTAAGGCAACCTGTCCTATACAAGCCACTCATTTTACCATCAGTCCTTCCTGCTCCTCTGACCTCATTTGCTGGTAGTATAATTTGTCTTACAGCCCTACATAAAATAACTCCATAAATAATTTCCTCCAAGGCTATTTTCCCAATAATCATGTGCAAGGAAACTGCTTATATACTTTCCCTGATGTAAAGCAGAGGTCACCATGCCTTCTTGTATAATTTCGGTGCAGAACAGTGGTTCCCTCCTTGACTTCCTTAAATGAGAACACACAAGTGCTTTTTCCACGTATACTTTAATGTCACTGTTACCTGCCATTCCCATCCAGTTTGCCAGGACTAGCCATTTATCTGCAACCACAAGGGGAACCCACTGAAGTGAGGCTTCCATGTTCTCAGGTAACCCGGATCACTGGAGGAGGGTGAGAACTTCATACAGAGAACTTCATACAAAGAAGACAGAGAACAACCTCCTGTTAAGTCCAATGAAAGACGGAGACATGCTACAGGAGACACTGGGCTGGGTCATCTCCTAGCAAAATTAGAATCTGCTAGAGAGAGAGAGAGAGAGAGAGAGAGAGAGAGAATTCTTCTCTTCTTTCATTTATTCCTCAGTATTTTTACTGAACATCTACTGTGCGTCCAGATGAGATAGTTCTCTGTACTGTGCCAAGCCTTTATGTGTATTAATATATTTAATTTTGACAGAAATCTTATGCTGCATATATTCTTATTATTCCAATTTGACAAAGAGGAAATTGAGATTTAGAGAGTGAAATGATCTGCCGGAAGTCACAATGCTATAAAGTGGTAAGAAAGGAATTTGAAAACTTGCAGCCTGACAGAGAAGCCCCAGCCTTCAGGACTCTACATTCCAGGCATTTATAAAAGATAAATGTCACTGGTCTAAGGCTGTGGGTGCATTAGTAGAGTACTAACAGTGTGAGAATTCCTCACATCTCCTCTTCTTTTAGGACCTCAGGGTCTTTACTAACCTTTTTTGCCCCAGTCTCTTTCTTCCCAACCACCACTTGCCTCTTTTTCCTACTGTGAGTGCACTAAAAGCCTTATATCAAGTCCAAGTCATAAATGCTGTTGATAATACCACTCTTACCGGCATTGGAATTTAACAGAGGATCACTTGAATTCACAGCAGCCAAGCACCTTCCGATTTACCACAGCTTGCATCTGTGATCTTTGCTACCTCTTTGTTCAGTGGGCATTATCATTACCAGTATTTTCCCAGAAAATATTTGATAGAGAAGTGAAGTGAGTTGGAAGGCCCCACTTGGGGAAGCCACCAACATTTAGATTCAAAGAAAAATAAAGTTTTGCATTTACATTTCATTTTTTTTCTTTCACAAACTATTTTCATGAGAAAGCCTTTCTTGACACCTTGTAATCATTAATCATTTTTGTGATATATTACTTCAGAAGAACAACGGCCTTTCAGTCTTGAGTCCAATAGCTTCAGAGTCCTAAGGTGGGGCAAGGCAGGTACAACAAGGTCATTCCCAGACCTCCTCATAAGTGAACATACTGGACTCTTTTCTCCACCTACTTGCCTCATTCTCTCTTCCATTTCTTTATTTCCTCCTTTTTCCCACCCTTCCTTCATTCCTCTGATTTGATTTACATTCTAGTCTTTGCTGAAATGAACAAATATAATATTGCAGGAAAGAGCATGAGTTTGGGATTTAGATGAGTTCAAGTTTGACTCCTAGTTTGGCTGAGTTCTAGCTATGGACACTAGTCTCGGATCTTCTAAGATGTGGTTCTCAAAAAGTGTGGTCCCTGACCCAGCAGTATCAGCATTGCCTGGGAACTTGTTAGAAATGCAGACACATAGGCTCCACACAGACCTACCAAACTTGTCAAAAATGAAAATACTGGGCCCCACCTCAGACCCCATAATCTTCTAGGTATAGATCCCAGTAATCTATAGTTTAACAAGCCCTTTGGGTGTTTCTGATAAGTACTACAGCGTAAGAATCACTTTCTATGAGGACTAAATAAGATAACCTAAAGTACTTGCAAAGTGTCTGGCTTCATACAGGATGCTAAAAATATGTTGTTTTTAGTAGTGGTTGTGATAGACTAATGATAATGGAGATAGTAAATGCATAGCCCAGAACACTACTAGAGGTCCCAGTATATCATGTGTGTAAGTGAATGTTAGCTTGCTTCACTAAACCCCCAAAGCCACCTCACACATCTACTGCCCCAACACAGATTCCAGAAACTAATGAAAAGCTAGAGTTTTTTCGCTAAGGTTCTTCTCTTGCTTATTCCTCAGCCCTACAAGGCTACCAGCTCTTAGTGGGCAAGGTCAAGACTCACAGTCATCTATATGTGTGCCTGGTTATTTTGGTTTTGCAACACATAATTATTAAACAAGGAAAATTTGTCTGGAACCAGGTGCAAAGAGCCTGGTTAGCAACACACATCAGAGAAGAAAATATAGAGCCCATTTGATTGAGGCAGGCTACATATTTTCATGACACTCACCAGTCAATGGCTTCACAGGGGAGGGCAGGAAAAACAATGAAACAGAGGAATCTTTGGGATTCGAGAGGTACCTATGATTAGACAAAGTTGCTGGTGAAACATAAACAATCTAAATCTGAAAATATAAATATTAAAAATGTTTCTTCAGTCCTCTTATGACTTGGTAATCTTTAAAAATATTTCATAATCAGTACCTCATTGGACTCTCGCAAGAGTCCAGAAAGGGAAAAATATTCTGTATTAATACTTTATAGAAAAGAAATCAGAGAGAGATTGTATAATTCAACCAGGACCACACAGCTAGTTATAGGACCAAAACTGAAACTCAAGCGATGTCTGTATGTTCTGTTTGGAATACCCTACCCATTCATCTCCTGACCCATTCCACCTCTAGTCTGGCTAGATCCTTTAGGATCAAACTTAAAGTATGTAACATGGAATAAATTACATGGCAACCTGCATGATTACAGTACAGAGTAGGTGTTATGAAAGGGAGAAGCAACATGCTAGGATGGGGAATAATAGAGATCCCCTTCTAACTTGGGAGCCAGGGAGCTGGCCAGCTGGAGAAGGAGCATTCTAGCTGAGATCTGAAGGACATTCAGCAGCCATTCTGGTAGCAACTGGTGGCAAAAGCATGACAAGGAAGAAGGAATAGCACTTTGAAGGCCCTGAGGTGCATGGAAGGAACCAAAAGAAGTGGGGGCTGGGGAATAATAATTAGGAGTGACAGGTAACCGGGGGGCTTATAGGGTCCAATAATGGATGGCATGGTATGTCACTAAAGATTCCTGAGCAGAAGAGAGACATAATATGATCTGTGTTTTAACAAAATCATGCTGATTAGGGTGTGGATTAGAAGGAGTGAGAATGGTATTGGGGATACCTGCTGGGAGGTTATTGAGGGGGTGTAGGCAAGAAGCCTAAGCTGGGGTAGGGGATAATAAGAGGAGAGTAGATGACTTTGAGGCATATACTTTGGAGATAAAATAAGCATCACTTGATAATGGTTTGATACAAGAGGGGAGGAGAGGAAGAAATCAAGAATGATCCATGCTTGTGCCCTGAGCAAGTGGATGGATGGATGGATGGATGGATGCAAGGATGGATGGATGGATAGATAGATGGAGGGAGGGATGGAGGTAACTTGCACCCAAATGGGGAAAACTTGGGGAGAGCTGAGACTGAGTAGGGGGTGATACCTCACTGTTTCTCCCTTAGGGTTCTAATCAGAGAATATTTTCAATCTCATTTTTTTTAAAAGCACTTTTGTTTTTTTTTTAAAGATTTTATTTATTTATTTGAGAGAGAGAGAATGAGAGATAGAGAGCACGAGAGGGAAGAGGGTCAGAGGAAGAAGCAGACTCCCTGCCGAGCAGGGAGCCCGATGCGGGACTCGATCCCGGGACTCCAGGATCATGACCGGAGCCGAAGGCAGTCGCTTAACCAACTGAGCCACCCAGGCGCCCTCAATCTCATTTTTATACACATATATTTTATGTTTCTGTAATGTCCTAGAGGACTGAGTCTGGATGGGTCTTATTCATTAGTTATCCATCCAACCAAGATGCCTCACACAGTCCCTAGACCCTAGCAGGAGTTCAAGGAATATGGTTGGTTGAATAATGAATCCAAATAGTATTCAGCCTAATGCCTGGAAAATGGTAAATGCTTAGTAAATGTAAACTCTTGTTATTACACAATAACAAAATGCCTTTTACCAACTGACCCTGAATCTCTCCAAAGCTTCCACAAAGATTAATAGAAGACAGTTTAGTGTATAACCAAATCCCCAGGTCCTGACACATTTACAGTTTAACAAAACACTGAAGCTCCTAATTAAAAAGTAATAAGCCTGTCTATTATGGCGACACAGCATGACAGGGCAGTTACAGGTGCTGCAGCTGTTACCCTGCTCTGCAAGCTTTGCCCTCAGAACTTTCAGTTAAAAGCAGTGCTGAACTCACTCCTCACACCATATGCAGATCCTGAAAGCCTTTTCTTCTTTCTTTGTAAAATGGTAAATGAAAGAGTGAAGAATGTAACACACACAGACACAGACACACACACACACACACACACACACACACACACACACACACACACACTCTCACACATTTAGTAGCCAGAAGTTTATAACCTTTTGTTTCCACCTCCCCATCCACATTGGTCCTTGATTTGCTGTGTGACCTTGAACATCTTACCTGACATTTTTGCACTTCTGTGTGTAATAAAAAAAAAAAAAAACACACAGTGCAAAAGCTGGTGTCACCCTGCCCGAGATTGGGTTTAAAGTAGTTAATGCTATTCCCATATACTTCCAAAATATCATGCTGAACACAATTTTCATACTTGTACTGAAAATAGAGAGAATTCAATGCCACAGCAAGTCAGTATATTTAATTCTATCACATTACCAAACACTTCCAAGTTTTCTAGTAGGAACAATTTCACTCTGAGAACTGTAAGAAGAACATTGTGTAATTCAGGGTTATTCAGGAAAGTAGACTAATAGTACATTTCTATAACTTAGGCAGTCCTGTAAATGGGACTAAGTGGGCCACTGTAACATGGCTTGGGAGGTCCTGGGACCTACGTACTTTGGAGAACACTCTTTTCCACAGCTTGTCACACCATCTTATGGTCTACCTTTATTTAGCAATTTGAGGCAATATCATGGAAGGACTGTGTACCATTTTCTTCTTCCATTAGAGAACGTCTCACAGAAATGTGAATATTTATTTCCATGACTGTCTCAATAAGATGTAAACTCCATGAGGTCATGGGTAGTAACTGGTTTTCTCACCAGCATATCTCCAGTAATCAGTGAAATAACTACCACATCATGGGTCTTCAATAAAACACTGTTAAATGAATTAGTGCAGTCATGGATAGACATGGCAGGTGGAGTTGGACAGATGTGAGCTCAAATCCCAACTCCACTACTTACTAGTCATGTGACTTTGACCAAATTTCTTTTTTTACCCAAAATGTACTTTTTGTATCTGAGTTCAATATCTTCTTCAAAGGTCTCGAGGATCAAGTAAAAGGGAACATGTATAGAGCATTCAGCTTAGTGACAAGCATGCTACAGGTAATCAGTAAATCCAGGGTCCCTTTTACCCCACCTCTGATTTTGATTCAATCAGTACCAAGTTAACACATATGCCAGACCCCAGCAGGCTTATGGAGAGACACAAGGAAAAACACCCTCTAGTCTTTACCCTCATGGAGCTTATACACCAGTTAAGAAGGTAAGTCATAAATGTGAGACTTGTATTTTTTTAAGATATTTATTTATTTATTTATTTATTTATTTATTTATTTATCAGAGGGAGAGAGAGTATGCTGTGAGCACATGTACGAGCAGGGGGAGGGGCAGAGGCAGGAGAGGAAGAGGGAAAGAATCCCAGTCAGACTCTACACTGAGCATGTAGAGGGCTCCACCCTGAGATCATGACCTGATCTAAAACCAAGAGTTGGATGCTTACCCAACTGAGCCACCCACGTGCCCCAAACATGAGACTTTTAAATCAGTATTGCCCACAGAGCCAGAGAAGAGAGGACTCTGCTTCAGGCTACACACTTTTGAGGGTCCAGCTCTGGCCCTACTGGGGCTGCGCCCCTCTTCAAAGGGTGAGGATTCTGTGAGGCCAAAGGTTCATGTATACCCAGAACTCATGCCCAACTTGTAGTCCATGCTTTGTATACAGAACCCCAGAGTTTTTTGTCCACACGGCCTCAAATCTTCTTTGACCAAAAGTCAAAGTCGATGCACCTCAGATATGTGGACCCTCTCATTATGGAAGGTAGTCAGGAAAAGGGATTTTTCGAACGATATGATATGGGTTGAGGATGCAGGCTGAGGTGTCCACACATGAGCGTATACATGCAGGGCCTCTCCTTGAAAGTATTATGTAACATAATGAACGTAAGGCATCAAAGTGGAGCCTGACACCTTATAAAAGGCATTTCATAAAATGGTAGAAGAGAGCAAAGATGGAATACTTAATTCATATGAAGTCAAATCCAACAGAGTGGAAGGGAGCAAGTTTCAAGAGGAAGTGACATTTGAAAGCATTAAAAATCTGGACTCCTAGAGATGGGGAAATGATCAGTCCAAGCAGATATTCGAGAACCAGGAAATGACATGGTCTCGGAAGATGAGCGAGAAATCTGTTTGTGGGTGGGGGATAAATTTGGAAAAGCAAGTTGAAGGAAAGAATTGGTTTCCTATTGCTGTTGTAACAGATGACCACAAACTGACTTCACACAATGCAAATTTATTCCCCTACAGCTCTGGAAGCCAGAAGTCTGAAGTGAGTCTTGCAGGGCTAAAATCAAAGTACAGACAGGGGTTCCCCCTGGAGGCTCCAGGAAAGAATTTGTTCCTTGCCTCTTTCAGCTTCTAGAGGCTTCCAGGATTTCTTGGGTTGTGGCCTCATCAGTCCAGTCTCTGCTTCTATCCCCAGACTGCCCTTCTTCTCTTTTCCTCCTGCTTTGCTCTTATGAGGCCCCTCAGATGATATTGGGCCCTGCTGGCATAGAGGATCATCTCCCTTTCTCAAAATCCTTAACTTCAGCACAGCTACAAAGCCCCTTTTTCTGTGTAAGGAAATTCATAGCTTCTGGGGATTAGAGCAAAGACATGTTTGAGGGACATGACTCAGCCTAGCACATTTATCGAGTCCTCCAACACCAGATTAAGGAGTCTGGATTTCATTCTTAAAAGAGAGGTTTTAGTCTCACTGACAGGTGTCAGCCGTATCAGTGGAAAGTTTGCCAGTGAATGTACACATCTGCCCCCTGCATGGGGAGGGGACTGCAGTTGCTTCAAGAGCATGTCGATCACTCAAAAAGCCCGAACTTACTTTCAGCTGATGAGTGCCATCTAGAAATATGGATCTTCATAAGCAACCTCCCAGTATTTGAATACTGATTGCAGCTTTGCTTGTTTGTTCATTTGCTTGACTGTTAAGCTACCAAAAAAAAAAAAAAAAAAAAATCAAGCTGGATTTGGTCTGTTGGTCACAAGCGTTAAGAGTTCTGAAATGAATAACGCAAGGCCCCTAAAATTTTTACGTAGGGAGAAGACAAAATTTGAATTGTGCTTTAGGGGCACCATGAGAATAGACTGAGAATGTCCAGTTAGGAAATGGTTTTAGTAATCCACATGTAGAACGATGAGCATGCAAAACATGCCAATGACACTAGGGCCACAGGGTATGAAAGGGATTAATAAGGTAGAACTGACATGACTTAAGGGCCTGAATGGAAGGCAAAGAAAGCAAGTTGAAGATGACACAGGGCCTTAGGCCCAGAAGATAGGATACTCTGGTTCCCCATCCCCTTCTCTTCTGGGGCAGTGTGTTTGGGAGGCTTTTCAGGAATAGCACTCTCTGATCACAACAACATGGTTTGGCCAGGAAACCTAAATTCTGCCTTGGCCCAGCCATCCTTCACTATCTTGAGGTTCCTGTAATGAATAGATGTGTGAAGGTGAAACAGGACAAAGCAACTCTTTAGTGTCACCTGGAGCTTTGGCCTCAAATTCCACATGACAGAACCTAGCAAGCCAGGCCAGACCATGCAGAGGGCTCTTTGTTCCTGTACCACTAGTTAAGGATAAATAGCCCTGAAACTAATCAAACCTTACACCTCCTCCATTTTCACACAATGTGCAGACCCAATTATCTGCACTAACCAGAGTGAGAGACTAAAAGGCACGCCTTCCAGTGTTTGAGAAAAAAAGAGCAAGCAAAGGAGCGTGGCAGGTTTTGGATACGACCCAGTCACATGGGAGACTCAGCCTTTAGCCATTTAACTGAAAGCAAAAAAGGGGGTATGAAAAGCAACGAGGAAGAGAAAGGGGTGTAAGAAGAACTAGGGAGAGAGGGAGGGAAGAAGGAAGAAGACACAAAAGAGAACAAAGGGTAACATTTTTATGGCACTTTACATTTTATGAAGCGCTTTTACGGGCATTATTTCTGCTGATATTTACATGCTTTCCAGATGAAAATTTTGAAACTAAGTTCCAAAGAAGTTAAGTACATGATTTCACAGTCATTAAGTGACAGATCCAAGATTTAAATCCAGGCCATTCTCTGTTCACCTAATACGTGCTTGACACTGTGTTCTCTCCTGAGTGTAAAAAGCTAAAAAGGACAGTCCCTGCTCAATAAAAACTACTGATAGCTGGGAGACGAGAGAAGAAAATTAGACCATTACTATGCAATAAGCACTAATATCACAGTGCCTGGTAAATAGCAGGCACTCAATAAATAAATGCTGAATTCTAAGTAAGTGAAGAAAGAATGAAAAACATGGGGCCCAGTGGGAGGCTGGGTGAAGGTGTGGCTTGCCACGGCCCCCCCTTACTGTTCCTTCTAAACTTCTCACTCTGAAAGTCCCCCCACCTCTGCCACATGCTTCCCTTGTCCCAACGTCTGATTCTGAATTGGCCCTTCACACAGGGCAACGTGAATCATTAGGAGGAAGGACTGCCCACCGCCAGTCTCCTCCCAAGTCGTGTGTGCCCAAAGGGGCTAATATATGCTGGTGATGCCAGTACAACCCATTAGACAGGTACTAGGCCATTTCCATTTTGTTTGTCAGGAGATCTCCCAACATCCAACCTAGTTAGTTGACATCATAGTGACTGTCTCGAATCGTTTCCTGACTGCTTGGTCATTCAGTTTCACAACTCTGCCCAGAGATAACCACCAGGTACCACAGGGATGACCAGGGAGTTCCTCCAATGCCTTATTATAGCACAGAAGCTAAGGATGCAGCCTGAAATCTCAGCTGTTTCTTCTATCTGTTTAACCTTGGGCAAGTTACTTTTTGTATCTCAATTTTTTCATCTGTAAAATGCATATATAATAGTAACTATAGGTTCACTGCAGAGCTCTCGAGAGGAACAGATGAGGCAATACATATAAAGCTCTTAGCACTGATGCCTGAACCATAGTAAGGTATCAGTAAATGTAGTTATTATGGCTATTTTTGTCTGGCCTCATCCTCTCAGTTATTGCTGCCAATGCTAACTCAGGGCTGGAGTACTGACCTAGCCCAGGGTATGTTTCTTGCCTTGCCTGGAGACAGCTTGCAGACCTGTCTTGATATTCAAGACCTCTGGTGCCATAAGCAAGTTAGTGCCTCCAAGATCTCCTGACAAATAAAACGGAAATGGCCTATTACCCGTCTAATGCTGAAGTGGTAAACTTTCTTGCTTCTGACTTCTAAAGTATCTCTTCTTAGGAAGTTTGTAAATGGGAGAATTTCTTCTGTTTTTTTTTTTTTTAAGTAAGCAAATTTTTCGGGAAAGGAAAGAAGGAAGGAAGGAAAGAAGGAAAGAAAGAAGGAGAGAAAAGAAAGAAAAAGAAAGAAAGGAAAGAAAGGAAAGAAAGGAAAGAAAGGAAAGAAAGGAAAGGAAAGGAAAGGGAAGGAAGGAAGGAAGGAAGGAAGGAAGGAAGGAAGGAAGGAAGAAAGAAAGAAAGAAAGAAAGAAAGAAAGAAAGAAAGAAAGAAAGAAAGAAAGAAAGAAAGAAAGAAGAAAGAAAAGTTCTCTAAGCTTGGGTTATCTTAAAATGTACATTTCACCAAATGTTAGTATATCTACTATGTACCAGAAACAAGTGATAAAAGATTAAAAAGATTTGAGGGTAGGGGCACCTGGGTGGCTCAGTAAGTTAAGCGTCTGCCTTCTGCTCAGGTCATGATCCCAGGGTCCTGGAATCGAGCCCCAGATCGAGCCCAATATCTGGCTTCCTGCTCAGCAGGTAGTCTGCTTCTCCCTCTCCCTCTGCCTCTCTCCCAGGCTTGTGCTCTCTCGCTCTCTTTCACTTTCTCTCTCAAATAAATAAATAATCTTAAAAAAAAAAAAGATTTGAGATACCACCTTTATCATATATTAGATTTTTCTTATAGTTTTGTCTATTTCTGGTCTTTCTGTTCTATATGGTTGTTATATCCATTTATTCATGTAACAATAACACATGTTTTAATTATAGAGACTTTTTAAATTATAGAGACTTTATAATATGTTTTATCATCTGTTAGGGCTAGTTACTGAATAGACTTTGAGATAAAAGGTATTCAGATAACTTGAGGACCATCTGAACAAAGATGAAAATAGATCTAATTCTCACACCACACACAAGAAAAAAATGCAAACAGGCTACATATCGAAAACAAATAATAAAAGTACTAGAAAAAAATGAGCTAATAATCAATAAGATAACCTGGTTGTAAGGAATAGTTTTACAAATTTAATACAAAATATGGATGCAATACATTGGTAATTTGGCAAAAAAGCAAAAAGTAAATCATGCATGATTAAAAAAATATAAAACAAAAAAGAAGCATCCCCAGCCCTCACAAACCATGGGAAGAAACATACATATACTTCCTCTGGGATATAATTTCAAATGAAAGATTTACTAGTTTATATTATGTTTAAGATAAGATGTCTCAATATTTTGTAGAAAAAGACAAAGTTAATAATTTAATAAATGAGACACAATAGAAAAATGTATTGAATCATTGGCTTTGTAGTCAACTGGGTTTGGGTTTAAATCCCTGTTCCAAAAATAACACAGTATTACCTTAGGCAAATAACCTTTTTTTTTTTTTTAAATAGGGAACCTAACATACATGGTTCTTCGTCTAGTAAGAGAGCTAGATCTTTTTTTTTTTTAAGATTTTATTTATTTATTTGACAGAGACACAGTGAGAGAGGGAACACAAGCAGGGGGAGTGGGAGAGGGAGAAGCAGGCTCCCCGCAGAGCAGGGATCCCGATGCGGGGCTCGATCCCAGGACCCTGGGACCATGACCTGAGCCGAAGGCAGACGCTTAACGACTGAGTCACCCAGGTGTCCCGGCAAATAACCTTTTAATCTTTATTTTTTTCTTGTCTGCAATATGGAGTAATAATACCACCAATAATACCACCTACAGCACTGTTTTAAGGATAAAATGGGATAATATGTATAAACAATTTAAGACAACTCAGTAGGAACTAGATATACAATTATTGTCACAATTTTAAACTCATAAATATAAACTTTAAACAAAAAAATTTCATTAAACATCATAATACAGTTATATGCCAAGTGCCATATCCCAAGAAGAGATTCAGACATAACGGTTTCATGGTCTTCCTTTGAACAATAGTTAGGATCAGGGTAAGCAGCTCCTCCACTTTGCAAGTGAAGCAGAAGAATGTGATTCTGGAGTGGTCTAAAGACAGAAAAGATGGCAAATACTAGTCCCATTATCACTGTAACTGGGGACACTTTAACAGATGAGAAATACAACTGGCAAAACCTTGCTGCTGCACTGGTTGGCTCTCCATCTATCAGCTGTGGCTACACATTTTCCTAGTCCCTTGAGGCCAGAAATGGATCTTAGAAGGACTCTACTTAACATCTTCTCACACAACAGAACCTGTCCCTCTCAGACCACATCCACTGGGTGTCTGTGAAGGTGGCTTCTATCACTTCTGAAAATGCTCTGGGTTATCCAAGCAGATTCAGAGTATACTCTTAAAAACAATGTCTCTCAGAATATGAAATAAAATCTAATTGTGCACAGACAAGCTTTAAAACAAAGTTCTATTGAAAAATAATCAAAATATAATAAATTATACATATTTAAAGTATACAATTTGGTAGGTGTTGACATATATAAACACTCATGAAATCACCGGTACAATCAATATAATGTCCATATCTGTCACTCCTAAAGTTCCGTTTTGCCCCTTTGAATTCCTCCCTCCTACCGCTCCCTCCCTGTTCTCCAACCCAGGAAACCACTGTTGTGCTTTCAGTCATTATAGATTAGTGAAATAAGCAATTTCGTTTGTATTCTCTTTGTCTGATTTCTTTCACTTAGCATAATTTTGAAATTCATCCATGCTGGTCCATGTAGCAGTGGTTAATTTTCTTTTAATGGTATTATTCTATTAATTGTGGATATGCCATAATTTGTCCACTCTCTGATGGATATTTTGGTTGCCTTTAGTTTGGGACTATTACAAATAAATTTGCTATGAACATTCATGTACAACTCTCTGTATGGATTTATGCTTTTATTTCTCTGAGTAAGTACCTTGAAGTAGAATAGCTGGCTCATAGGGTAGGTATATAGTTAATTTTGGGGGAAACTACCAAACCCTTTTCTAAATTGTTGTACCATTTTATATTATCACCAGTTCCAGTGAATTCACACCATCATCCACATTTGGTGGGGAATTATTTATTTATTTAGTCTATTTTTGCTTGTTTTATTGAGGTATAGTTGACAAACAATGTTACCTTAGTTTACCGGTGTACAACACAGTGACTCAACAAGTCTAAAGATTATGCTATGCTCACCATGAGCGTAGCTCCCATCTGTCACCATACAGCACTATTACAATACCACTGACTATATTCCCTGTGCTGTGCCCTTTATCCCTGTGACTTATTCCTTCCATAACTGAATGCTTGAACCTCTCACTCCGCTTCACCCATTTCACTCATTCTTCATCCCCTCCCTTCTGGCAACCAACACTTTGTTCCCTGTATTTATGGGTCTATTTCTGCTTTTTCTTTGTTTACTCATTTGTTTTATATTTTAGATTCCACATATAAGTGAAATCATATGGTATTTGTCTTTCTCTCTCTGATTTATTTCACTTAGCATAATATAGGGTCAGTCGTTAAAATTCTAGACATTATAACACGTATAATAATATCTCCTTATGATTTTAATTTGCATTTCTCTAATGAATAATGATATTGAACATTTATTCCTATGTTCATTTGCTGCCCATATATCCTATTTTGTGCAAAGTATGTTCAAATATTTTGCCCTTTTTAAATTTGGCTTGTTTGTTTACTTGTTACTGAGTTTTGAGAGGTTTTTTTTTTTTTTTTAATATGTATACTGGATACAAGTTTTTTGCCAAATATGTGATGGTAAATATTTTTCTACTTTTGTCCTTTCTTGTCATTCTCTTAATAGTGTTTATTGAAGAGTAGGAGTTCTTAATATTAATAAAGGCCATTTGATCATCTTTTCTTTTATGATTTTGCTTTTGATGATTTAAGAACTCTTTGTCTAAACCAAGGTCATAAAAATGTTTTTCCTTATTTGAAATGTAATTTCAATATAATAAACCACATGCTTATCTCTAATTATTTTTCAGAATTTTTATGTTTTACCTCTTACATTTAGATCTCTAACCCCTTTTGAATTCGTTTTTGTGTAGTGTGAGGAATGGAATAAAGTTCATTTGTGTTCATATGTCTATGCAATAGTTCCAGCATCATTTTTTTATTTTTTCTTTATTTTATTTATTTATTCACTTATTTTTATGTGTACACAAGTCTTCAGAGCCAGCATCATTTTTTGAAAAGGCTATCCTTCCTCTACTTAATTGTCTTTGCATCTTTGTCAAAAATCAATTGACCACATGAGTGTGAGTCAATTTCTGGATGCGCTACCATTCCATTGATCTATTTGTATAGCTTGATGTCAATACCACACTGCATTCATTGTACTAATTTCTGTTCCCTTATAATTAATCTTGAAATTGAGTAGTAAATCTCTTTTATTTTGTTTTTCAAAGTTGTTTTGGCTATTATTGGTATTATGTATTTCCACATGGATTTTATAATTTTATAATTATCTTGTCAATTTCTACAAAAAGTCCTGCTGAGATTTTGATTAGAATTATGTTGCATCTGTAGATCAATTTGGCAAGAACCAACATTTTAACAATTGAGTCATCCAATCTGTGAACAGGGTGTTGTTCTTTATTTATTTAGGTCTTCTTCAATTTCTGCAGTGTTTTATAATTTTTAGTATATAGGTCTTACAGTTTTTTTCTTAGACTTATCCTTAAACCTTTTTTATATTTTTGATGCTATTTTAAATGAAATATTTGTAATTTGTATTTCTTATTCCTCATTGTTAATATACAGAGATACAATTGCTTTTTATATTCATCTTGTATCCTTCAACATTTAATAATTTCATCTATTAGTTTTAATACCTTTTATTGTAGGTTACAACAGATATTCTACATAGATGGCCTCGTGTTCTTCAAATAAGACACTGTGACTTTGTACTTTCCAATCTGGATGCCTTTTATTTATTTTTCTTACCTTATCGCACAAGCTGGAACTTCTATTACAATGTTGAATGGAAGTGCTGATAGTAAACATCTTTGTTTACTTGTTCCTGGTAACAGCGGGAAGGCATTTAGCCTTTCCATTAAGAGTGAGGTTAACTTAGGTTTTATTTAGATGACCTTTGTCCGTTTGCAGAAGTTCACTGACTCCACATCTCCCATCTGTTCCACCTTACCATTCTCTAAATGATCTCAACTGCTAAAGCACATTCTCTTCCTTTTGATAGTACCAAATTCTCAAAGTAAACAGGACATTATATAGAATGTATAGAAATGTGTTGTGCCTCCATCTTTCTCAGGGAAATGAGTGGGGGGAAAAGAATGTGGATGCTATACTTTAGAGTTACAAAATCCTAGTTCCAAAGAAAATTAAAACCTTTCTCTTTCTTTTTTTTTTTTTGTCTCTTCATATTCTTATCACATCTTTAATATTTGCCCCAGCCTTTTCCTCACTAGCCCCACCCCCTCAAAAACACACATATTCAGTCAGTACCACAAAGCGCTAGTATTCTTCTTACTATATCTCTCTCAGATTCCTCTGCCTCCCTCCATTCTTCTACTACATCCCTTATTCAAGTTGCCATCATCTCCCACCTGGATTGTTCAACGAGCTCCCTACTGGTTTCCCTATTTTTTTGCCTGTGTCCCTTCAATCTGCTATCTTCCAAAGTCACTAATCTTTCAGGGAATAAAACTTGACCTTATCACTCGTCTGCTTAAAACTCTTCCAATAGCTTCTCCTTAGAGTAAAGCCCCAAATCTTCACTGTACTTCTCAAGTCACTACCCATTCTGGTTTCAGCCTCAGTGGAGAGCCAGCACCTTTCCCAGTACTGTCTGCCTTGAAGAGTACTTCTCTCAGTAGGGGACCCATCCCTATTAACAGCTTAGAAGAGTTGTTAGAGCTGTAGGCATTGGAATCAAATTGCTTAGGTTCAAAGCTTTGCTCCACCAAACCACGTGATGCTGAGCCTTTTCTTAGCCTTTTCATGAGTAACCCTGTTTGTTTTTTTTAAAAAGGATAAAAATAGTGCACAACGCATAAGGTTGTGAGAATTAAATAAGGCTTATCACATAAAAACCTTAAAACAGGTCCTCATACATAGAACACAATTTATTTTAGTTGTTATTACACTTATTCCTTGGGTATTCACTTCAAATCAGCTTCAGGAGTTAGGTGTGAGGATTAAGCAAGGCAATGTAGTCAAGATTCCTAGAGAAGTTCTGGGATGGGGTTTACCTTCTGTAAAGTGTACTTTTTTTCCTTGCTCCTAGTTTACACTAATCTCCACCTCAGGGCCCTATTTTCTCTCAAAACGTAAACAATTCTCTTCTGCATCACACCCATTTCTTTCGGTAGTACCGAGGAGGGACCACAGGTTTGAGAAGATAGTAATTTCATTGGAGTTTGTCATTGTGAGTTTTATTAAGTTGGCACTTTTATTTCTAAAGTAGGAGCTTTGTTTTGTTGTTGTTTTCCCTTCTTCCTCCTTTCCTTTCTTCTGTGCAGTTGCAGCTTTTAAAGACTTAATTAGAGCAATTAAAAAATACCAATTTTGCCTTTCGCCCTTTTTAATAACAAGTAAAAGTTGAGAGCCAGCTGTGGGTGAGTGCCATTTGAAAGCTGCTACCAATCTGAAATTTCATTTTTCACTGCTTCAAGGCACATTTGAAAATTAGTGCTGACACATGCAAATGAGTTTGTGATGGAGGAAAAAATATATAGATATAGTGCAAGGTGCTCTAAAGATTGTTGGGGGGACTAAAGATGACTTGTGTGGGAATTTCTGCTTGATGTTGGAGGGATGAATGAAAATTCAGATTCTCTTAGAGTTTTTACTTAAAAGAACTATGGGCACTTTGCTGGCAACCCCTGTGTTTGGAGGCTTCCTTGCTCCCTTCCTGCAGTTCTCTGACCAGTGCAAGCCTTCACACCTTTCTCAGGGTGGTCATCTTCTCCATGGTGATCTTTAGCAGGTTGTGAGTATGGAGTTGAATTCTTGCCTATTTGGATGATGTTCTGAAGCAGGTCTATAGATTTTTTTTTTCTTCCTTAAAGTTAAAATAAATAAGAAAATTAAGTATTTTCAAACTTTTTCCCTCAAATCTCTCCAGCTAAGAAGTATCAATAGCAATTGGAATCACAGTACATATGCATTTTTTAGAGAAACCTACTAGAAATGGAGTCCGGCCAAGGAAGAGTGACAAAGATAGAGAGGACACTGGAAACCATGCCAGAGAGGTGATAGGAAGGAACGGAGTGTGTAATGTAGAAAACGAAAGAATGAAAAGGGTCACTTCAACCTGACATCAGTTTATTAAAGGAATGTTTTAGTGAAGCTCTCAGGCCTTTCTAGCTGGCAGTTCCTGGGCCCTCTCCCAGATCCAGCCCAGCTGTCCAGCTTCCTTGTTCTTGTTTGCAGCAGGAATTCCACTGGCCATCATCCCCTTCTATGGCTGCCTCCCCTCCATCCCCTATCCGTTGATCTTCCCAAGTCCAACCCCCTATACATTATTATAGTTAAGTGCAAGGGCTTCCATGTCTAATGGTTCAAGATTATGCTCCACCACTTGCTGCAGAGACCTTGGACAGCCCCTCCATTCATTCATTAGTTTAGCCATGCATTCATTCTTCCGACAACTATGTATGCAGTGTTGCTCTGTGCCATTCATTCACTCCTTCTCAACCTCACTTCGATCTAGGGATAATGATAGTCCCAATCTCACCCTGTTATTGTAAGGACTAGAAATAACATATGGAAAGGGTTAAGCATAATGACTGGCACTTGGGAGGCGCTCCCGAAATGGTAGCTATTATTGTCATTTTTTTTTTCTTTCTGCAGAAAGGAGCGTTTAGGTCCCATGTGTTTTATAGGTTTCAGAGATGATCCCTCCAAGAATGCGTGAGAGATAATAAAGTTAATGAATTACTCAGCCAGATAAGCAATAATATGAATGGGGAAAAATATGTGGTGTAGAGATGGGGAAATTGAGAAGACAAGAGGAAGAGGAAGGCACCCCAGACAACTAGGATCTGCTAAAGGTGAAGCCCCTCATCTGATGATGCTCTGAGTTTTTGTTTTGTTGTGTTCATTTTCTGTTTGGGGGGAATTTTTGCCATTTGTATAAGTTACAGAACAAATAGGCCTGTTGCTTTTGTTTTGGAGATTTTGTCTTTGATCTAGTACCCCTTTAGTGGTCTGAAGATCTTTCCAGCAGGGGCCATTCCCTGCCTGAAGCATTGTGATGCGGCATCAGGTGTCCAGGCATTTGATGGGAATGTTTGAGGGCATACTACTCCTGACCCCGCACCAATCTCATTCTCTTGCCACATGTGACTTTCCCGTGACACTCTGGTCCCTCCCATCACAGGTCTGCCCTGTTTCATAGTAACTTGTATACTTCTCATAGTTCTTCCTCACCCTGAAGCCAAAAGTTGGAGAGCAAAGTCTCGAACCTGTTCATCTCTTCATTGCCTGAAGTTCCTGGCACGTAGTAGGTAACCAGCAAGAGAATCAAATAGGCTATGCTAGGATAGGTTACTGCAGGAAAAAATAAGACAGGATAGGGCGTGACAGAATGGGACAGGACAGGATAAGCTAAGGTACGGTAGGGTGGGGAAGAACAGAAGAAAATAAAAACTCAGAGCTGGCAGAGATGTACAAAGTAGAGCATACTTGATACTGAAAAATAAAGTTTACATTAAAAAGCTTTGCAGAATTCAGTGGATTACTTATTAGCTCTTGGAGCAAGAGTGAAAATTTCTAATTGAAAAATCAACTATATTGATTTTCTTTTCATTTGTTCTGTTTTTGGCAGGAGTTGTTTTGTTTTAGTGGATAGTCTTCAGGTGGTTGTACTTTTTTTAACCATTCTTTGTAAGCCTACACAAACACTTAGGCAGTATCTAAACAGCCAAAGAGAATGTGGAATTGGTAATGGACCAGCTGCTACCCAATATTGCCCTTTAGTTGTGCTTTCACTTTATTAGATCATAATAAGCTCAACTAAAAATGTTTTAATATGTCTGCATTACTTAACAGCCTGGGAATAATTTTAATTATTATTGAGTTTATCATTGTGACTATGGTACACTCTTCCTTTGAATTCCTGGAGACTATTTAAGATGCAAATGGTGCTAGCTTTATGAATAATTGTTGAGATTGGAATTTCACAGTTCAGCCCCTCCCTGCCAAACACACACACACAGACACACAATAAAATAATTTCTTAAAAATGAACATAGAATGAATCCTATTAATATTCAGCAAAAACAGCAGTTGGTAACCATGCAAGGCATGCTGCGTGAAACCAGAACCAGGCCTCATAGAGACAACTGGGCAAATGAAAGCTCAGTGCCTACTGAAGGATGTGACTGGGGAAATTGTCTATATATAAGGAGGATTAATCAGAGGAGGGGGACTGAGGTGAAAAGGAGGGGGAGCCATAGATTCAGCAGCAGTCTAAGCAGCAGGTAGTAGTTGAGGCCAAGTGGGTAACAGCAAATCTCAAAGCTGATCTCCAGGTGTTAACTCAGATCCCTGTTTCTAACCAGATTATGATCTTGCAAATTCCAGCCCTGGGAATGGGAGTTGTAAAGACCTAGGAAACAAATGAATTGGGTCTCAGGGTAGAGGCAGTTCTAGAAGGAATAAAAAGTGCTAGAGAAGAGAGGGCAAAGTCCCCTTTGGCCCCCTGAGCCAAAGTCAAAGTTTTATTCAAGCCCATGATCTGATAGGGCTGAGGTTCCTGCTCAGGAACTGTATGAGTGGTTAATCTTACGTGTAGGCATACCAGAATAGGCGGATATAAGAGACAGCCTGGAGAAGACAAAAGCTGGTATGGACTTGAAATCTTCATCACTAATAATTCAGCACTTCTCAGATCTAGTTCATCAGAATCACCACACCAAATTCCTGGGGACTAGGAATCTAAGTCTTTAAAACGTCCCTTTCAGGTAATGCTACTGATCAGCCAGTTTTGCTATCCCTGCCCTAAGGGGAAACCCATCCTTGCTACTTGATATCTGGGGCTGGGAGGTTAATCAACATGCTTATTTTGGCTTCTGCCAGAAGATCCTCCAGCTGTTTTTTCCTTCTAGGAAATATTACAAGAGGGAAATACTCTGAGCTGCATAATTGCATAAAATTTTGATGAGAAGCATTCTTAAATGCATCAAAGGTGCATAGAATGAAAATTCCTAGAGGCGTGGGGCACAGGAATTTGCATGCTTAAATTTCCCACTTGAATCTTACTGAAAATCATCAGTGCCAGCTTCTTGGACGTGGGGTAGGTACTTCGCTAAAGTGCCTAGCACATGAAGATGCAAATATCTATTCCACTGATTTTATGTATTATATTTTGCCTTTTAATGACGATTTCTTATTTATACTTTTATATTTGACATAAAAGAATAATCGAGATAGAATTTGGGAAGCAAAGCCACTAACATGCCCATGATGTCTGCAATATGCCAGGGACTACACTGAGTGATTTACAAATCTTCTCACCATTAATTCTTCATTGACATGTTCAAAGCAGTGCCCAGCATTTAGAGGGCCTCAGTGATGGTCAGGTGAAGGGCTTCCCTACAAAAAAAAAACATACATTTAACCTTAGTACTTCCTCTATTATGGTCATTTTTAATCCAATAAATAATTAGCAACTAGTAAGCACCTACTATTATTTCTAGGCATGATGCTAGTTGCTGGGGGTAAGATAGTCAATAGTGTAACTATGAGCTAACACTCTACTGGGAAAAGAGATATAAACCAATAGTTGCCCAATTAATCAATTAAAATTATGACAGTGCTGCAAAGTGAAAGCACACAATAGTTTGAGAACCCAGACCCGGTATACTGACCTGTCTAAAGTCAGGGAAGGTTTCCATTAGGAAATGACATTAGAGGGGCTAACCTCCCACCAGAGGGATCAGCTCGTGCATCCCTCCAGGGCAGCACACACCTTACCTTTCAGGTGCCCTGAAAAATATAGCAAATCCAGGACACTGAAAGGAAAGAAAGTACTTTTCACATTAGAATGACCTGGATCAGCTTTAATTTATGAGTCTTGGGAATGGAATTCAGAGGAGAAGAATGAAACTTGCTCACACCTTTTCCTAAAAGCTCTACTAAGGAAAAAAAAAAAAAGCTGGGGCTGCAATACAATTGTATGAAGATGTGATCTTGGAGCTGTAGCAGCAGTTTTGTTACCATGAGATGACTATCCGAGGATAAACGTTCAATGCTCAAGGATGTCACAGTGGAAAGATTAAAAAAAAAAAAAAAAAGTCTTTAATGGCATCATCGAGCCACTTCCCAACTCTGGAACAATCTATCTCCAGATAAATGTGTTAATTATTTAAGGCATTCTTTGTCATATGCTCCATGACTTGCAGCTATATCCTGACTAGTAGAACAGAGTTGGCAAAAGAAATAAACTAGGGCACCATTACCCCATTTGACACCTTTGTGTAAATCAGAAAATGTGCTTCTTCCTCCAGATGGATTTCAGGTCCCATTTCCTTTGTCAGGTGCCCTCGCCCCATTATCGATCACCAACTTGCCTCATTATGAGACACATGGGAGAGCTGTTTCCGTTCAAGGGACTCAGGTTAAAGTTACTAAAGTTGCTAAAGCGGGAGAGGGCAAGGAGAATTCCTTTTGCTTTCTGTCACTTGTTGACTGAATTTGATTTTTAATGGACTAGCTAAAATTTGGGCTGTTGTTATTGTTATTGCTTTTCATTTTAAACAATTTGTTTTTAACTCCAAATCTAGTATTGTCCATTATTCAACAGTGTACCCCAAAACACAATTCTGGGGGAAAAAAGGAAATGACATTAAATGACATTGTTTATTAGGGTCAGTAGAGGAAAAGCTGTGTTCTGGTAGCACTTAAGAGAAGATACTGAGAAGAATATTAATTTACATTTGACTTCAACATTTTCCTGCCCAGAAAAGGGCCAAACAACAGTTCTTTTAACCTACCTCATGGATCCCAGAGGGGATTTTTGAGGTAGTATCCGCCTGGTCCATCCACTCCCAACTCCTGGGGGCATTTGCCTGGGCCATCTACCCCCAACTCCTGCAGTGCCCCCATATCTGTAATTAAGGGGACTGCCATCTCACTCACCTGCCTCCCCAGCCTCTCTGGGATCTCACCTCAATCAGTCCTCATGTTCCCAATACCCTCTGCTGTTTGAGTCCATTCTCTCTTTCCCCCATGCCCTCCCTTCCATGAGGTCTCAGTTTCTCAGATTTCTACCTTTTGATCAGAAAGAGTTTGGTTCTGGGGCACCTGGGTGGCTCAGTCATTAAGCATCTGCCCTCGGCTCAGGTCATGATCCCAGGGTCCTGGGATCGAGCCCCACATCGGGCTCCCTGTTCAGCGGGAAGCCTGCTTCTCCCTCTGCCACTCCCCCTGCTTGTGTTCCCTCTCTCACTCTCTCTCTCTCTGTCAAATAAATAAATAAAATCTTAAAAAAAAAGAAAGAGTTTAGTTCCATCCCATTCAGTGAAGCTATTATTTGTGAAGGCCCACCATGTACCAGGTTAGGTATATCGAGTTTTTTAAAAAAAAGTGCTGCTGATCTCAAAGATTTCCTTGACTCCACAAGGAGAAACACATAAACCAATATATTATAACACAGTTTGGAAGGTATCAATACAAGCAATGATTATTGATGGTGATGATTATGATGATACTCAAAATGCTCTGGACATCATTCATTCAATAACAGGTATTTATTTAACACCCACTATGGGGGTGAATAATTATGGTGGATGAAATGAACATGGTTCATGCCCTTGTGGAGTTTATAAGGGGAGTGAAAGGCAATAAATATAACAAACAAATTCGTACTTTTAAATCATGGTAATATCAGTGAATAAAACCAACAGGGAGAATAATGGGGAGGGGATACCTGCTCAGGTTGAAAAGTGTCTGTTTGGAATTAGATATTTTAGGTAGAAATCATGTACCTGCAACTTCCTCACGGTATGATCTTAAGGAAATTACTTAGACTCAGTTTCCTCAAAATGAGAATAATAATTGTACTAAGATCTAATGTACGAATCAAATGAGATAATAATTATATAAGGATTAGAGAACTCCTGTTCTACACGGTGAGCACTCAGTAAAGCTTGGCATCGTCATTCTATTACTGCATCACTTTTTAAACTTCTTGAGCTTCCAATGCGTCTTCCATAAAATGAAATAACAACATCGAGCTAAGAGGGCTGTGAATATACTCTGCCTGATGCATCATATGGTGGGATTATGAAGGTGTTCATGTGATTATCACCATCATTCTTGACATTGTTTAAGCTCAATATTGTGTTTCTCATAGCAAGCAGTTGTGGATGAAATATATTAAAAATATATGCTTCATTAAGAATAAGTTGATAGGAGGTTGAGGTATCCAGGTGGGTAGCTGCTCGCCACATGTATCTGCTAGCATGGACATTTCAGGTACAGAAGATTTCCATCATCATAGAAACTTCCATTGAACAATAAGAATCTGGAATTCTAGACACAAAAGAAAAAAGTTTATACTGTATAAGGACACCTCAGCACCAGATATCAGGGGTCTGGTGGGCCTTTGGAGGCCACTTTAACCATTCCTCTGGAATATGTGCTGTTAACAACCTCTCATATTTGGGCTGCATATGCAGTTTTTAAACCATTTTTGCACATCCATTACTTCATTTGTCCTTAACAACCATCTCTGAAGTAGGAAGGCAGGATATCATTATCTCCACTTTACAATGGAGAGAAATAATTAACAAGAGTCGTAGTAGTACCAACTGCCGACACTAATTGAATGCTCACCTCTGGTTTTATATTAAATATGGTGCCAAGTGCTTTAGCGCTTTTAATGAAATAACAAAGCTCAGAGAGGTGAAGTGACTTAACTGTATACACTCAGTGAACTGGGGACATGATTTGCACTTCTAGCCCAGTGCTTTCCAGCACATTTCTGTTCTTGTTTACGTGAGTTAAATTCCGGCTCTCCATTATTAGAGACAAAGTTTGCCCGGTGACTAATTTGTCAGAGCAGGACATGCAATAGGGGCTCAGCAATCAGGGGCATGTCTACTTGATCTTCCTACCCATGGAACTTCCAAACGGCTTGCCCTCTCTCCTGCTGAAACAGTGCACTGCATGAAGATGGACTTTTATTCCCATTCAGCCTCGTGTCCTTGCCAGCAGCTGCAGGAACAGCTGCTCTCCTCTCGGGGCTACCCTCTCCCCCTGCTCCCTGCTAATTGCTACCAACTAGTGGAGCAGCTATGAATATTATAGGCCTTGTCCTCTTCAACAGCCTCCATTCAGCTGTTGTTATTCCCGGCCCTTCTTGTTCAAGAATTCAGATCTGTTCTCTTTGGGTGATTAATTCTAGAATCTAATTGTTGGGTATTTCAAAACCCCATCCCACACACTTTAAATCACTGTGTCGTATATAACCTGAAGCATTCCTAAGCAGGCATAAGCCTGAAAAAAGTCACCAATAATCTGAAATATGTTTACTGAGGGCCTATTATGTGCCAGACACTGAACTGGGCACCAAGTCTGACCCTGAATTTTCAGGCCCAAGGGGAGGCCTGGTCCCCCAAGAAGGACCACGTGTCCTATGTCTAAATACTTAAAGTTATAAAATCAAGCTAACTGTTAAATAAAATATAGTCTATCCTCTACCATTGACAAATCTAACTTCAAAAAAACCCAGACGCCAAGGTTCTACTTTAGAATTCTCTAGCTCTTCAGAGTTCCATGCTGCAAGAGGACTCAGTTCACATGCACATAGATACTTCCACCCACATGCCCAAGCCCATCCAGACCTCCACAGGAAGAGACTCCGTGGCCACTCGTCAAGCCTAGGAAGCATAGACAAGCAGGTACACACCTGCAACTCTTGGAAGGGTGGATGTGGGAAAGAGGCTTGTGCAGGATTGGGGCAATGTGTATATATGTAATGCCTAACAAAACATCAGGTATATAGCAAGATATATCACTAATTAATAGCTATTATCACACCATCATATATGGAATGAACTATGTAGAGTTTATTTAAAAGGTACATAGGCATAGTACATACAACAAAGCACAAATAATATATCATCTGGCTCCAGCATTATTTCAGTGCCTTCTCACTAGGGCCTATAAAATTCCTTACCCAGGACTAACTGGAGCATTAGTTCCTTTCCTCTTTTTCATTAGCCTTATGTTTTGTAGCAGTCCACTTTTTGGTCCATGGCTATGAACATCTCCTTCCTACCACTGAGGACTGGTCACACTCTGGCATTAAGGTTGATGCCACTTAGAGCTATTTCTCATTCCTATTTTCAGTTATCCAAATTTTTTGCTTTAAATACAGACCCTTTATTGATTGCACTAATATAGCTCTAATTAATACTGTTTTCCCAAAGCATGAGGACTGTGCTAGTGTATGAGAAGTCAAACTCTCTGCTCAGTCCCCACTGCCTCCCCAGGGTTTTGTTCTTTCCTTATAATACATCATGGAAGTAGATTACCTGTATCTCATTCTACATATGTGGGAGGTGTGTGTGTGTGTGTAAAGTATTTTTCTCCAACCTTTGAACCAGGAACACACACACACACATATATGTTTTTTTCTAATCAATTTCAACACAGTATTTTTTTTCTATTGTAAATGCTTCTGTCTTAGAGAATGTAGGTTATGAAGAACAGAATACTTCAAGTCTTGTTAAAAAAAATCCTTTATTTGTTTTTGATGAATGAAGAGGAATTTCATGGAACCCAAGTATAGAAAATCTCTCCTCTTCTTCTTCTTTCTCTCCCTAGGTAAGACCTTTAACCCCTGGTCCCTCAAGTAATAGCCTTCATGAGATTTTGGGTTGGTGAAATCCCAAACTTGGGTCCCATCTTTTCTTAATAGTACTGTTTCAGTGCCCAACACCTTCCAACTCCAAGTTTTTTAAAGAGAGAATCCAATTGGCTCAGTTCATAGGTTCACCTGTCCAGCTATGGTCCAATCAGCTTTGGTCATAGCAACACTTCAACTATGTGTGGTTTTAGATAAAAGACTTGACCCTGTAGAATAAAATCACGTTGTCTGTGAAGCACAAATAATCATTCTTAATTCACAGTCAGTGGGGTTGATAATGTTATCCTTTTCCTTTATTTTATTACTCAATTACTCATTGATCATCCATTTCACCTAGAAAAATGGATATTCATCATCCATATTTCTTAAATTATATTTAAATTATTTTTTCCTCAAATTTTATAGTACTTTTTAGGAAAATAAAAATAAAATATACCAATAAGCTCAATATTCCAGGAAAAGTATAAATGTGGATGATTATATTGTAAATTATCCGAGAAAAAGAAGAACTGATAATTATAAAATTAAC
Source organism: Eumetopias jubatus (assembly GCF_037043125.1). Classification (NCBI taxonomy): domain Eukaryota; kingdom Metazoa; phylum Chordata; class Mammalia; order Carnivora; family Otariidae; genus Eumetopias; species Eumetopias jubatus. The sequence continues at coordinate 60,642,964 of NW_028274819.1, read as the reverse complement.
TCAACAATCACTAATACTGCCATTTAGTTTTAGGCCCTTTAAGAATTATTTTAACAAGTTCAACTTTTCTCTGTGTGGTATAACACATAAACTACAAAATCATAAGATTTTTTTTCCCCTTTGATCAGCATCTCTTGATGTATCCCAAGATCTTGAACCATAGGGGGAAAGAAGACAAATGTTTTCCTAAAACCTAATATGTCCTGGTCCCCAGTCCATATATGCTCCTTTAATCCTGACTGCAGCCTGGGTAAGGATGTAGGAGAGTTAAGATACGTGTGGAAGATGATGGAATTCTCACTTCCCTTTACAAAAGGGTTATTTTGTTTCCATAAACCACTGAGGGATAACAGTGATAGAGATTTCATGAAATAAAAAAAAAATAGATTTTTCTTTCATAAATACTAGATTTACTTTATTAAACCATGCTCTAAAGTCATTTTGTTCTAAAATAACAAAGAGGGGTGAATCCCCTGGAAAATGGGGAACTTGCTGAAAAAATATGACTTATTGTAGACTGAAATTGCCTCTGTATCTGTACCTAGAAATTAGATATCCAATCATGGTTCTTTACTATTCTTTGAAAAAACCTAATACTGTTATTCAACATTGAAAGTAACAACCTTCCATCAGGCAGCTTCTCTGTGCCAAGTTCTGTGCCTGGCATGGGGTGAGTCCTGAATGCCATGCTCTTACACATAAGTGTTTGTTCGGATAATGAGAACTAATTCTCAATCATTTTCTCTCTCTTGCTGATGAAACTCTACAATTTATAGAATTATTAACATTCTTTATAAGTCTTAGGAGGACAAGAAAGTGGAGTTCAATGCAGAATAAATATCCCAGCTCTGCAATATTAAAAAATTATCTCTAGATTTATTTGTGCTGTGGAAAAGTGGTAGTGAAGGACCAGTAAATGTTACTTATTTAGCATCTTTGTGTTTAAGTGCTCCTCACACGTTATAATGTCCACACAGGCCCAGGCAGTATCTGGGAGTGTTCATCACTATTTGAAAGTCTTGGGGTGGGGATTCTGGAATGAGGAAGGGGAGGAGAGGGGGGTGTTAGTGGATACAGGCAATATGCTTACTTGATTTTACTCCAGACTCAGACCCTGGAGACAAGTTCACAGGCTGAGCCTAAAAAGATTCTTCCTTTCCTCTCAAGTCATTTTTTTTTTAATCCACATGCAATGTTGGTATCTTCACCACAGTCATCCTAGTACATTATATATGTGACAGAGATAAAGCAGAGCCATGATAGTTTCCCTATTTACATGTTAAGGCTTTAAAGATAAGGAGCTGAGGAATTAAAATGCATAGTTGACTTCAGAGTCACTACCGGGCATCATGCTTCAAACACAGCCACTGCCTGAAGACTCAAATGCAGGGAGGGGCTGGGGTGACTGCTCTTTACTCACCATGTGACCTTGAACAAGTCTTATATCCTCTCTGAGTATCTGGTTTTTCATCTATAAGATTATGTATCTGTCTTGCTGTGGGAACAGGAAGAATGTGAACAGAGGTGATACTCAAAAGACTTAGCATTTGATGAAGCATGTGTACTGTGTAATCAGAAGGGATTGAGACCTTAACACTCCGGCAGGGTCCAAAGGCCTCCATTGTGCTGTGCCATCTATTAACCCTTTGGGTGCTCAACCAAAGAGAGGTGGAGGGGGTCCTAAAGAAACAGCAGGGGCCTGGAGATGGGGTCAGCCGGGAGGGGTAATGATAGTCAATTGTCTTGGAGCAACAGCTGTTTACCAATCTCAACAGAATTATTTGAATACTTTAACAACTGATCCTGCTATTCCTGTACAAACCAGCTTAAAAAATAGCCTGTGTTTGAAAATTACATAAACTTGTCTATGTAAAGTGTTTAGCATTTGGCCCCACTCAGAAGTAGGCCCCCAGCAAATGTAGCTTGCTTCTTTCCTCTCCCTAGCTGTTTGCCATGCAGCCCACCAGGTACCTCTGTGGTGTACAACATTACTCAGATCCTCGTCTACATAGCCTATCTCTCTTCACAATGGGTTTTTATAGACGTGAAAAGTTACAGGTTGATTCTCAACACCTTGAAGTCAAAGCACTTGCATGCCTTTGCAGATACAACTCCACACTGGCTTTTGAACTGGCAGTGTGGTTGGGGTTGAGACCAGAACTCTTCAGGGCATGAGGTGGTTCTGACATGGTGGAGACCAAAGACCACAGGAATCACCAGACCTCAGCTGGAAGATGACGGTAAGATTTTGGACAAGCTGCTTCCCTTAGGGGAGCCTCAGCCTCTTGCCTGAAGAAAAGGAGGAATTCTGGCTGAGATTAGTGGTTCTCAGCCTTGGAAGCTCAACCACCTGGAAGCTTTAAAATAATAACTGTATACCACTCCCAGAGACTCTGATTTAAGTAGTTTGGGGTGAAGCCTAGACTTTTGGGACTTTTCAAAGTCCCCTGGGTGATTTTGATGGGTAGCAAAAATCGAGAACCTCTGGACAAGAGGATCTATAAGCTTCAATCCTGCTCAATATATTCAATTAGCCCCTGATTCTGCATGGCCTTAAAGCCCATCAGAAAACTGCATTCATGTGGCGCTCTCTTAATGATCAGTCAACAGGAGGCCTGAGAGCTAATGAATAAGAGAGCTTTAGTGTTTATCCTATGCGTATAGCTTCTGCTGTGTTATCACCAGAAATTACTTTTGGATAAGTTTGGTATTTTTTGTTGTTGTTTTGTCTTGTTTTGTAGACATTTTGTTAAAGCTGACAATTTCTCACACTGAAACTAAAATGGCGATTTATTGTGATTCCATCATCTCTGAGGAATGACTGAGAAAGGACAAAATTAGGTTACAATGTGTAGTTGGCCTGACAAAATTGTCTTTTCTTAGCTAAACTCCTCTCACTAACTCCTACTATCGCTGATTCCAGGGCTTTGCAAGGCTTTTTAACAGAATTACATAGAAATTCATGTGCCTGATGGATAGTTCTACAGGGAAATGGTGAGATATTAAGACTGTAGGGTAAGCTGGTCTCTAATGGTATTAAGTTCAACACGTGTTGGCTTCTCAAGTGACTTTTATGAACTAATAACCACAGAGTGGTGAAGGACGACGACCAGGTTCAGACGTAGCTCCACCACTTACTGTCTGAATGCAGAGGCCTTGCATATAGCCAACGCTAGTTCTTGTTTATCCTTTGATGTAGCAATTAACATGTAAGAAAATATAAAATGGCAGCCATGAGAAACATGAAGAATCTCAGAGGAGCAGACTTTTAAAGGCTAAGAAAGGACTCTCATTTAGTTCTCTCCTTTCAAAGACCCAGAAACTGAGCCCAGGGAACTGAAGTGAATTCCTCAGGGTTACACAGCTTGTTACCTGGCAGAGCTTACACTTAAACCAAGCTCATCTGGCACCCAGCCCAGGGCTCTCTCCTGTGTGTGTCACAGCAAACCAAATGGAAACCAGGATTGCAATCAGATGCAAGAAAACCCCTGCTACAGTAGCTTAAACAAGTAAGAGATTTGGCTTTTGAATGTAGATTGGGGGTAGGGGCCTGGGGCTGGTGTGGGTGCTCGCTAATGCGCTCAGGGACCCAGACTCCTCGTTTTCAGCTCTGCTATCCTCAGCATCCTCTGCAGCCTGACTACCTCAGCCCAAATCCTGCCTTTATCACTTGTTAACTCTGAAAATTTGGACAAGTTACCTCATCTTTCTATGTCTCAGTGTTCAAATTTTAAAGTAATAATTGTTATAAGATTTAAATGAGTTTATAGAAAGTGATTAGAAACATCTAGCTTAAAGTCTAATTATGTTAGCTATTGTTAAGGTTGTAGTTTCTGTTACAAGATAGCTGCAGTACCATCAGCCATCATTCCTGCTTTCCAGACAGACAGACAGACAGAAATGCCCTTTCATTGTCAAACTTTGTCTTTTCTCTTTCTTTCTTTCTTTCTTTTTTTTTTTTGAGAAAGAGAGAGTGTGCACGAGTGGGAGGGTAAGGGCAGAAGAGAGCGAGAGAGAGAATCTCAGCGCAGAGCTCAGTGCTGGGCTCGATCTTACAACCCTGAGATCATGACCTGAGCCAAAAGCAAGAGTCCAACACTCAACTGACTGAGCCACCCAGGCACTCCTAAACTTTATCTTTTCATTCAAGAAAACAAGCACCATCATTGAGAAATCCCTCTTGCACCTCATTGGGCAGAACTAAGCCACATGCCTATCCCTGTCTGAAAAATGTATAGGAGACCACATATGTAGACATGTTGCCATCCTCAACAAAACAGTGGGTTAGTAAGTAAGAGCAGGGTGCATGGATTGAATACAAATTCTCCAGTGATCTTAGGATCATTGCTAATGCCAACGGTCTTCACACTTCCTAACTACAATTTGACCTGAGGATCCCTGTCCTGCCTAACTCAGGAGTGTTTGTGAAAATCAACGGATGTGCCATGAGGTATTTTGTCAGCTCCAGAACAATCTGCAAATATTTCTCTGTTTAGCTACTTTAGGTAGTGAGAGCACAGCCTTATCCCCCAAAACATGCTGATTGATAGACATAAAATGATGGTGTTCCCGAAAAAAAGAGGAGGGTGGATTTAACTGCATAATGTAAGAAAAAGCAGGTTGTCCCAAGATGCCAAATTCCATTTGGTGTCTTCCTGTGTCCTACTGAAGGGCAAATCCTATGGCTTGGGGATGCAAGGACGGAGGGTCAGTGTGGACAAGCCAACACCGTAAGCAGCATACTCTGGAAAACTCTTTATCTCTCCTTATAAGACACATTAGGTAAGCACTTATTCCACATTTCTTAAAACATAGGAAGTAGCCTTATCCTCATTGAAAAGAGTGAGCAAATCTCATATCTCAAAATAGTCAAAATGATTAGTGAGTGTGTATAAATATGTTAGTGAGTCTATGACTAATTTCACATGTGCATGTTTTTTACTTCTGTGAGTATACACTCGTTGTGTTTACCCATCCCTTCACAGATCTTTTGTGTTTACTGTGCTAATATATGTGTGTGTGTATAAGAACCTGTAATCTTACAGTCAAATTACTTTCAGACATTATTAAATCCAATTCTTAATATTTAACTACCAGCATTATGCTACTGAGCAGTAAATCGTGGTGCTTTCCTGAGATGTAATGACTTCCTTGTCACTAGAGAAATTCAAGCAATATCTGAACATCCACCTAATGAAGCTGTGGTAGAAAGAATTCAAGTTTCAGAGGCTGAACGGGGGGGGGGGCAGCAGAGGAGGGGGGAAGAACCAGATTAAATGAACCTTAAAATTAGGATTTTGAATTTTATAATGTGTAAGTGTATGAAGTTCCAGCTCTCTTTATCATATAGATATAAATCAAATCTTCAGTATTCTCATCTCAACTAGATATGGATGCAAATATGGATTCATATTGTGTTATATGTCATGGAATACTTTCATTTTGCATTACTATATCCTGATTTGTATCCTTTGTTTCTGAGCTAATTGGTAAAAAATCAACCTCACCTTTTCTGAACAAAAAGAAACAATAGACATCATTTGATCTAATACAATCATTTCACAGACTGAAGCTGAGTTCAAGAGAAAGAGATGTACTTAAGGTCATTCAGCTAGACAGCATCATCAGTTTTTTCATTTTACTTTCAAAAATATGTACCAAAATGGATATTCTTTCTTTATGAGGCTTGACTCGGTATCTGAAGGATTGCCTCTGAAAGAAGCCTCAGGTAAATTAGTCAAATTAGTACGTTCACAAAGAGATAATATCAGGAAGAAATTTTTTCAAGTTATCTTTCAACAAAAGGAATGACCTATCTGGGAAAGGTGGGCATTTCTCTTTACCACGGGGTGTTCAGTCTGTTCAAACTTAGCAGACATGTTACAAAGAAGATTCTTGGAATGACTACAAACATTGGTTAAACTGATGGTAGCTACAGTAAGAGATGAACTCTGAAATCTCAGAAACTTCACACAATAGCAATATATTTCTTATTCATGTAAAGTCCATTCAGAGGCAGGGACTGAAATGCTCTGCTCCATGCAGTCATTTAGAAACTTAGGATGATCAGGCTCAGCCATCTTCAACATGGGGCTTCCAAAGTCACCTGGGCATCAGCATCCCAGTTAAGAGAAGAGAATTAGATGTCTTTCATAGGCCACACCTGAAAGTGGAGCATCACTTCCTCCTATATTCTATTGGCCAGAACTCAAATCACATGGCTGTATTCAACTTTAAGGGAGGCCGGAAAATGCAATCTACCTCTATGTGCCCAGGAAGAAATGGAAAGAGTTTTGGTGAACAGCTTACCAGTCTCTACCATGGTAAGTGTGGGCTAGGTGACTATTGAGAACTCTTTCCCTCTTTTCTGTGTTTTTCATAATTCATATTTCCATGTGATTTTTATATTTTTTCTAATTTTCCAGTTCACTAGTTCTCTTCAATTGTCCTAACCTCTTATTAAATCCATCCATATTATTCTTAATTTTAGTCTTTCTATTTTAAAGTTCCAGAATTTCTATTTGGTTATTTTATAAAGTTTTCAATTTTCTGCTGAAATTCTTAGTATCATTCTTTTATTTCCTTGAATGCAGGAAGCGTAGCTATTTTAAATGTTTCTACCTTTCAGTGCCACTATCTGGACCCCCGGTAGGCCTGTCTCTTTCGTGTATTGTTTCTGATTTTCAGTCCTTTCTTTTGTCTCTTATGCCTTGTTATTTTTTACTGGATGCCAATCATTTTATATTTAAAAATTGTGGATTTAATTTAAACTTAAGATAAGCATTTTCTTCCAGAAAATATGTACATTGGCCTTGGGCAGATTTATTAGTGTCAGTAGCTATTCTGGATCAATCCAATTTGAGATTAAGATGTTTGGAAGCTAAACTTTATTCTCTTGTAGGGAAAATCTATTTCCGCAGTTGACCATTTCTCCTAGGTGCAGACATTTAAATTTTCAACTGAAAATAAAGGAGTTCATCAGAACCACACCTCATAGCTTTGGGAATTTAAACTCCTTTTTCGCCCTCTTAGCTCTAAGAATCTGTTGAAGCTCTATATATAATTTCTTAGCTTCTTAGATCCTTGTTCCAGAACCAGCAGACACTTCTAGTGGAAAACTACCCTATATTCTGGGCTTATTTTTTAGGCCTATAATTTTAGACCTTTAATTCTTCAATGACTTTGTAGCTCTCCATTTATTTAAACTATACGTTTGTTTTGGTTTAGCTTTTCTAGGTATTCATAACAGAATGGTTACCAATTACTATACCTCTTATCTGGCTAGCTAGCTATAACCTGTGCTGACACACTCTTTTCCCTTTACAATACATCTTGACAACTTCTCCATACCAATATGTATTTTGTTTTATTATTTCAGCATATTATATTGTATGGGTACATGCTGCTTTATTTAACCAGTCACCTATTGATAGATATTTAGGTTCTTCACAGCTGTTCATAACAAATATTTTTATGCATGTGTATGAATATATCTATAAGAAAAAATCTAGAAATGTAATTGCTACATGTTATAAAACTGTCTTCTAAATAATTTTACCAATTCACATTTCCACCAACAGTGTATAAGAATGTGTATTTCCCCATAGGCTTACCACTACTAGATTTTATCAGATTTGTAAATGTAGTAATCAGCTTTTAATTGTGCTTCCAGATTCCATTCCTTTCCCCCTCCAGTCCAATCTCCACATTATGGAAAAATACATTTATAAATCATAAAATCTGATCATGTCATGTTCTTTAAAAACTTTTTGCCTCCCCACAGACAAAGGATGATTGCATTTGCAAGACTTACACTTCCTCTAGTCTCTGCTACCTCCCAGCCCCATCTCCTGTGTAACCTCACCTGTACCCTACTAGTCATATTCAAGTTTTTCTAAATATGCCACACTTTTCCACACCTTGGCACCTTTGCATGTTATCTGTCTTCTCTCCGGAATGTCCTTTCATTGTTTACCTATGTAGGAAAAAGTAAACCACAACATCCAGCTCCGAGGTTACATATCAATTCTTTTGAGAAATCTTCTCCTATGAGCTTTACCACTCCTTATCCGCACCCCATACATAGGATACACAGTCAGTTATTCCCTCCCTTACATAACTATTATTCCATATATATATATACCTCTCTTGTTGCACTTAGAATACTGCATTATATACTTGTAAGTCTCTCTCCCCCACAATTAAATTGTGGGTTTGTTCATGGGAGGAGCTCTGACTCATTTATACTTTCCGCTCCTATGCCCAGCAGAATATGTGGCACAGAGGTAGTAATCAAAAATAATTTTTTAAAGAATAAATTCAGCACATGTTATCTCTGCAAAATGCTCCCATTAAAACTGTTTTCAAAGCCACCTCCAAGCCCCTAGGACTAGAAATTCTTTGACCAAAGTTCTCTTTGGCCTAGGTTTAGCATTCAAATCTCAGTCTGAGCATACTGAAACTCAAGGGGTTTTAACATTTGAGGATTGAGTTATTAGATGGAATTTATACTTTGGGCAACAGTTTTCCCTTCTAAAGCTGTTTGTGTTCTTGACTATATGACTTCAGTGAAAATTAGAAGTTGCTGGGAATTTAGAATCTAAAGCTCTTCACAAAAAGTATTCATTTTGGTAAACCTGAATCTACAGCTCCCATCAAAATTGGTGAATGTTTTGAACCTAGTTTGACCTCTGGTGTGGGACCATCCATGTGTTTACTCTTTGTACAGTCCCTCTCAAAATATACACTTATTTTTTAGACAGTTTTTTTTTTTTTGGCAGGCAAGTTTCTTAACCTGTTAATAGAAAATCTAGGAAAAGAAAAGCACACGTGATTTATTTGTTTTAGGAAAATGAATCTGTGCTTACCAAGGAATACTTTATCACCCTAAGGACATAGTATTTTTCAGCCTATTTCAATGCTATATAGCACGGGACCTGGGAGACTGTAATGACACCAGCTATGATTGTAACCTGTGACTCATCTTCACCCCTAAGGGGCTCTGATTTGCTATACACCAGTGCCTCATCCATTTGAAACCTAATATGATTGGATCCTGTTCCTGACTAGATGTCCCCATCTACACAGCATCCTAGACCTGATAGTTCTTATGGTAAATAAGGTTTTAGTGTGATTCATTTGAATTTAATGAAGGTCTCAGAATCAGAGGGGCCTGAAATGGCAGGAATTTTAAAAGCCTTAACAATTCTTGAATGACCACCTTTATTGGCGCACCTCTCATGCTGGGCAGGCCATCACCTACCCACATGTAATTTAGCATGTTCTTCCTTTATATCACTTGAGAAGAAACATGTTTCTTGGTTGTTTCTACATGTGGGCCCTAGGAGGAAATCTAATCTTCTCAGGGTTTTTGTCCTGGTTTTGTTTTTTTCTTCATTATGAAAACCGTCTGAATACTCAGAGAATCCTCTCCTGTTTATGCTGATTCATTCATTTTCCTGCCTAAAATGTCCATGCTCTTTAAAACTCCTCTTAAAGAGGATGGTTTTGAGTCTTCACCATATTGGTCATTCACTCTGCAGGAGGTGTCCAAGTTATCTGGATTATCCCAACTGTTGTCAAAAGGGCCTATTCGATGGATTCCTTGATGCAATTGTAAGAAACAGAAAACAGGAAAGAAGAGAAGCATATTCTTTCATTCTTGCTTCCTAAAATAACCTTAATAATAGGCTCTCTGTATTCATGCAGAGATTTCTGAGATCCTTTTTTTTTTTTAACCTCTCCAATGGGTACCTCTACTTTATTACCATTTTACAGAGACTGCCTAAAACTTTGTTCTCCTAGGAGGATTCCTGTGAGGGTTTCTATGAACTCTTGTCTTATTACAAAGGAATTGGGTGACAATGAAGTGACAAACTTCAACAAGATTGGTATTTTTGTTATGTTAGGTCCAGGCTCAAATACTAATTCTGCTTTTGCCTGTTGTCTGTACTTAGAAATATTACTTTGTCTCTCTGAGCCACAGATTTCTTATCTACAAAGTAGAGGTAATCCTGATTTTCATGATGGCCTATTATAAATTCGTGTTAATATATGTGTAGAACTTAGCACAATTCCTGGAAAATAGCGGATGCTTAATAAATAGATTTAATTATTTAAAGAATGTCCTTTACCTTGTAAATAAGATCCAGTTCTGGGTCTCTTACAAGTCATAACATCTTGGAAAAGGCATTTGACTCTCTTATTCTCATTTCTAAAATTGCTAACAATTGGACCTATCTTCCAAGGTGGAACGTACTAAAGGAGCTCTCAGAATTTATGAAATATGATAGCTATCCCAGAGGTAAAAGTTCAAGAGGAAATACTCTGTTTGATTTGGCTTCATATTCCCACCATGATGTCTAGACACAGGAGCTATAACTTTCTGTAACACTCTCTCCATTACCCAACTGAAAATGTTAGTGGCTGTCTCTTTTTCGCTGTCAGTGCTACTCCAGGATGAGGGTGGCCTGTAAAGGTAGAAGTGGGCAGCATTGTGGAAAGTACTGCCTGTAGTGCCCCCAAGGAGTTCCCAGGCCAACGGGGGAAAAAGATGTCAGTGTCTAATTGCATTACAGTATTAGAATTAGGATACCTGTGGGGACTAGTAGCGTAATAACAGACGTAATCAACTAACGGAGAAGGAAAGCATGAGGAAGGTGAATGTGATCAAAGAAAGAATAACGCAAGGTCTTAAAAATGAATAGGAGTTAGCTAACTGAACATCATAATAAAAAATTGAAAAAATAGAAGTTGGCTAATTAGGCCAACTGAGGAAGGCATTCTTAAGAAAGATGAGAACATTTGCAAAGGCACGGGCTTTCAGGAAACAACATTCCTCATTCTGAGGAGAGCAGATACTTTTATAAGACTAAAATGCAAGAGAACATCAGGCAACAGAAGCTTGTGAAGCCAGACATGAAGAACTCACATTCTCAATTAGAGAATTCGGATTTTATCCTGTAAGCCCTGGGTTGCTATTGAAGGTCTTCGGTCAAGAGTGCACTCTTCTGGGGCACCTGGGTGGCTCAGTCAGTTAAGTGTCCACTTTCGGCTCAGGGCCTGGGTTGGAGCCCCATGTCAGGCTCCCTACTCAGTGAAGAGCCTCCTTCTCTCTCTCTCTCCTTCTGCCCCTCCCCCCTCCACTTGTGCTCTTGCTCTCACTCTATCTTAAATAAATAAATAAAATATTAAAAAAAAAAGAGTGCACTCTTCCGATTAGAATTTTATGAGTATTTTGCCAGTGACTTTGTGGAGGAAGGATTGAAGCAGGGGAAGAATTAATCACCAGAGGACCTCAATTAGGACTATGGTACTTTACCTCCTTCCCACTCCTGATCCTTAATATATGAGTCATTTGAACAGAAATTCAGAGTGTCAGCCTTTTGGCAGTAAAACTCCAAAAGAAATCGAAATGCCTGGAGAGATAACTGTTGCAGTTTATTTCTTTCTTGCACTGCTACTTTGGCAGGCCCCAAAGATAAATAGACTCCAGACCCCAGAATCCGTAAGTAGCACCCTTGCTCACTTCCTCCTCCCCCTCGCATAAAATGCTTGCTCTTTTTACCGTAAAGACTGCTGGAGATTCCTGGTAATTAGCCTTGGCTTCATCATTAAAACACCCCACCAGATTGTGAGCTGTCTCCTTCAACCCAACTTCTGTGTGTTTGTGTTCATGGAAGTCCTTCCTGCCCTGTTTTCCTGGAATGGAGTGTGGGAGTGTGAGAATTGTTTCCATGGCCACAAATTTCCAAAGCCAAGAATGCCTTATTCCAGGACATTTTTGAAGAAGGTGGTATGTGCACATGGGGTGTGCACATCATGCTCAAGTTACAAGCTTTGTAAGCATGAAGCATTGCAATTTGGCATATGTGACAGGCCCTGAACAAGGCCAAATGTTTGTGTGTTTGGAGTGTATAGTAGAGATGCTGTGCTGCATCAGGACCTTTCTCATGCCAGGGATGTGGTTTGTAGTTTAGCAAACTTTGTGTCTAATGATCTTTCCTAGAACAGAAAGCCTTGTATGTATTCAGGTTACATGGAAGACATACGCATGCAACAGCATACCTATTGTTACTTCCTATGTATGGAAAATATAAAGGTGAATAAGCCCAATACATGATCCTAAAATTACTCTGTAACATTATAATGGCTACCCTATATTGAATGCTTATTATATGCCAGTCACTATAGAAGATGCTTTCCATTTGTTATGTCTTCAAACTTCATAAAAACTCAATGAAAGAGATCCAATTATTATCTTAATGTCACCAAAGGGAGCTGAGGTTTAGAGAAGTTAAACTCCACCAAGTTCATACAGCTCTAAGAGAGCTGGGAATCTACACAGATCCACCTGATTCCAGTATCTGTGCTATTTTCCTCACATTTTCTGACTTAGGATGCAGAGAGTGCCATGTGAGAGGGACATGTAAACAGAGAAAGTACAATTATGAGTGATAAACGATGATCCTACAATGTCAGGAGAACATAGAAGACTCCTGATCTATCCGAGAAGGCTTTGATAATGGGAAGATATTTGAGCAGAATTCTCCCTGTTGGAGTCCCTACAAAAAGAAGGGCAATGAGCATTTTGGGAAAGGATGTGAAAGGACTGAAGCTGTGGAAGAACAGTACCTTCTATATTGTGGGTGTTCCAATGGATCGCATCACACGGAACTGCAAGAGCTTCAGGCCGGCAGGAAGGCAGCTATTTAGAAGAGAGTGACAGATAAGACTGCAAAGGTATTGTGGGGCCAGACTTAGAATCCTTCAAATGATGATGCTGAATTTAGATTGTATCCTGCAGTTAAAATTTCATCCATGTATTAGTTGCAGAACCATGTGATAGGCCTTTTAAAACTGCAAGTATCAAACCACAACCCGGGGGGGGTGGGCAGGAGGTAAGTGCTGGGGGTAGAGGCTGAGCTGTGTGGTCCCCAAGAGCTCTACCACCAGCCACTGCCGTTGCCTTGTGCCTTTGGAATGCATTTTCTTTTATTGACTCTTTTATTCTATTCTGGGGAGCACACCCTTTTCTCAAACCCCCGACTATGAGAGTATCCCCTTTCTCTATAGTTTAGAGAACGTGGTGTACCCCCTTTCTTAAACTCCAGCCCTGGGGTTTTATCTTAATTTCCAAAGCACCTCAAACTGAGGTTGTACCCCCCTCAAACTGAGAGCACACTTCCTTTTCCAAGCCTCCATCTGAACACACTCCCTTTCAAATTTTGGGGTTTACCTCTTATTGAGTCCCAAATCTGGGGACTCCAGTAACCAAAGTTTGGTGGGTACTTCTATTCCCACAATCCAAGAAAGAATTCCCTTCCCCAGGCCCCAGATCTTGCAACATGCTTTCCAAAATTTCTTAAATTTCAGGGCTACTTTGTTTCCCCAGCCCTTGAAATCTGAGGGTGCACCTCATTTCCAGAGTCTACTGAAAATGCAATCCAAATCCTAAAGTTTAAAGGAATTCACTGCTAACAACAACACAAAAAAGCCACAACCCAGGACATCCTAATTTATTTGTACAGTGATTATCAAAGTTTAGTGTTTATCAGAATCACCTAGAGCACTAATTAAAAAATACAGAGACCCTACACTTGCATGTTTACCAATTTTCCCATATATTTCTAATACTTTCTAACATTTGAGAACTACTTGTCTATGATAAAAATTAATCTCTAGTTTTTGTTAGTTCTCCAGGTGAGTTTTATATGCTGCCAGATTAGGATATTTATAGACATAGCAGAAAACCAACAGAAATCTTGCTGTTACTGTTAAATAAAAGGTAGTCAAAATTGTAACAAGTCTTTGAAATACTAACATCATGTTAAAGCTAAAAACAACATTAAGGTCTGGTATCAGAGAAGGACTCCGAGAAAGTCAGTGTATCATAGCAGACTCTATCTCTTTATCCGTAAGATGGGAGTTATAATAGGACCTATCCCATGTGGTTCTTGTAGAGACATATAGGGCCACACCCCAGACAGCTACAGGTATACTTTCACTATAGGATAGCTGGTGTTTTCTGAATCTTAAATCAATGGAATCATATAGTGTGTGCTCTTTTTTTAAAAAAATCTGGTTTCTTTCTCAGAGCCTGGTTGTTTTGAGATTTATTCTTATTCTTACATGTGTCAGCTATTCATTCCTTTTTGTCTGTGAGTGGTATTCCATTGTATAGATTTGTGCCAGGGTTTGTTCATTCATTGTATTGATGGACATTTGGTTTCCACTTTGGGGCTATTTTAAATAAAGTTGCTATGAACATTCATGTAAAAAGAAAAAGGACCGGGCGTGTGCGCACACATGCATGGGTGCTTGTATGTATGTGTATACACAGAATAATTCTCCAAAGACTCCTTCTTCTAACACTGCATACCTAGAACAAGTACTAGCCTTTTGTACTTAAGAAATTTCCCATTGTTAGCTTAGAATAGGCCTGAATATTATTTCATTAAATTTACCTGAGCATTTTTAGGGTGGAAGAATAAAGGAACATGACCCTATCTCTAAATTCAGGAATCCAACTTTTTAAAAAAACTTGAATTCCAGTGTACTTAACATACAGTGTTACATTAGTTTCAGGTGTACAATATAGTGATTTAACAATTCTGTACGTCACCCTGTGCTGGGAATGGCCAGCAATCCCTGTACCGAGGGATGAAAGAAGACTCCAAACTTTGCTGTGAAAGAGAGGAGAAGGCAAGGGGGTCAACGCTCCGAGACAAAGACTCTTCTTCGTTCTTCTTTGCTCCTGCTTTTATTGGTCCTTCAGGATAATCACAAGTCCTTATCACTGTTTCTCAAGCACATGATGCGTAACAAGGGGTCTTACTGGAACTAGGAGGATCTGTTTACGGAGAAGATATGATATGCTAACCTTCGTGTTCTAGGAGTTCTGCTACACATAGCCTAAGGGACAAGGCAAACATCTCTCAGCTCCCAGGGCAGCTGTTTGGGCTAAGCCATTCTAACGGCAGAGTGGTCACTCGGGCCTCCGCATTCCAAAGGCCTACGCCCTTCTCCGAAACCCTCGCCCTCAGCGGCCTCGGCGTTACATTTTAGTAAGCCAGGTACTGTGGCTGATTCCATGCTCAACATTAACCCCAACAACACTGTGCTCATCATGATAAGTGCCCTCCTTAATCCCCATCACCTATTTCACCCATCCCCCTACCCACATCCCCTCTGTTATCCATCAGTTAGTTCTTTTTTTTTTTTTAACATTTTATTTATTTATTTTGATGGAGAGAGAGAGAGAGAGAGAGAGAGAGAGAGAAACAGTGAGAGAGGGAACACAAGCAGGAGGAGTAGGAGAGGGAAAAGCAGGCTCCCCGCTGAGCAAGGAGCCCGATGCGGGGCTCGATCCCAGGACCCTGGAACCATGACCCGAGCCAAAGGCAGCCGCCTAATGACTGAGCCACCCAGGCACCCCCAGTTTGTTCTCTTGATTTGTCTTTCTCTTTTTTCCCCCATTGCTCATTTGTTTTATTTCTTAAATTCCACATATGAGTGAAATCATGTGGCATTTGTCTTTCTCTGACTTATTTCTCTCAGCAGTATACTCTCTAGCTCCATCCTTGTTGTTGCAAATGGCAAGATTTCATTCTTTGTTATGGCGGAATAACATATTCCAGTGTGTGTGTGTGTGTGTGTGTGTGTGTGTGTGTGTGTGTGTAGTACATCTTCTTTATCTTTGTTCGTCTTATATATCTTTATTCATCAGTCAATGGACATTTGGGCTGCTTCCATATCTTGGCTATTGTAAACAATGCTGCTATAAATATAGGGGTGCATGTATCCCTTTGAATTAGTGTTTTTGCATTATTTGGGTAAATACCAGTAGTAGGATTGTTGGATTGTAGGGTTGTTCTTTTTGAGGAAACTCCATACTGTTTTCCACAGTGGCTGCACCAGTTTGCATTCCCACCAACAGTGCATAAGGTTTCCTTTCTCTCCACATCCTCACCAACACCTGTTGTTTCTTGTGTTTTTGATTTTAGCCATTCTCACAGGTGTGAGGTGATATTGCAGTTTTGATTTGCATTTTCCTGATGATAAGTGATGATGAGCATCTTTTCATGTGTCTGTTGGCCATCCGCATGTCTTCTTTGGAGAAATGTCTGTTCCAGTCTTCTGCCCATTTTTAATTGGATTATTTGTTTTTTGGATGTTGAGTTGTATCAGTTCTTTCTATATTTTGGATACTAACCCTTTATCACCTATGTCATTTGCAAATATCTTCTCCCATCCCATAGGTTGCCTTTTAGTTTTGTTGATGGTTTCCTTTGCTGTGAAGAAGCTTTTTATTTTGATGTAGTCCCAATAGTTTATTTTTGCTTTCATTTCTCTTGCCTCAGGAGACATATCCAGAAAAATGTTGCTATGGCCAATGTCAGAGAAATTATTGTCTGTGCTCTCTTCTAGGATTTTTATGGTTTCAGGTCTTTAATCCATTTTGAATTTATTTTTGTGGATAGTGTAAGAAAGTGGTCCGGTTTTATTCCTTTACACGTAGCTGTCTAGTTTTCCCAACACCATTTGTTGAAGAGACTATCTTTTTCCCATTGGTATTCTCCCTACTTTGTCAGAGATAAATTGACCATATAATTGTGGTTTTATTTCTGGATTTTCTATTCTGTTCCATTGATCTATGTGTCTATTTTTGTGCCAGTACCATACAGTATCGATCACTACAGCTTTATAATATAACTTGAAGTCCGGAATTGTGATGCCTCCAGCTTTGCTTTTCTTTTTCAAGGTTGCTTTAGCTATTTGGGGTCTTTTGTGATTCCATACAAATTTTAGGGTTGTTTGTTCTAGGTCTCTGAAAGCTGCTGTTGGTATTTTGATAGGGTTTACATTAAATCTCTAGATTTGGTATTTTGATAGGGTTCGCATTAAATCTCTAGACTGCTCTGGGTAATATATTTTAACCATATTTGTTCTTCTAATCCATAAGCATGGAATGTCTTTCCATTTCTGTCATCCTCAGTTTCATCGGCGTTTTATAGTTTACAGAGTACAGGACTTTCACCTCTTTGGTTAGGTTTATTCCTAGGTATCTTATTATTTTTGGTGCGTTTATAAATGGGATTCTTTTCTTAATTTCTCTTTCTGCTGCTTCATTATTGGTAATGGAAATGCAACAAATTTCTGTGCACTGATTTTGTATCCTGCCACTTTACTGAATTCATTCATCAGTTCTAGCGGTTATTTGGTGGTCTTTCAGATTTTCTATACATAGTATCATGTCACCTATAAATAGTGAAAGTTTTACTTTTTCCTTACTAATTTAGATGTCTTTTATTTTGTTGTTGTTGTTGTCTGATTTCTGTGGCTAGGACTTCCAGTACTATGTTGAAGAAAGTGGTTAGAGTTACATCCTTTTCTTGTTTCTGACCTTAGGAGGAAACCTCTGGTTTTTTGTTTTTTGTTTTTTGTTTTTTCCATTAAGTGTGATGTTTGCTATGGGTTTTTCTCTTACTTTTTTAAAAGATTTATTTATTTATTTATTTTAGAGGGAGAGAGATAGAGAGTGGGGAGGGAGAGAGAAACTTTAGGGCTCCTCACTGAGCTCAGAGCCCAATGCAGGGCTTGATTGCACAACCCAGAGATCATGTTCTGAGCAAAAACCAAGAGTCTGTTGCTTAATTGACTGTGCGACCCAGGTGCCCCTGGGGGTTTTTCATCTATGGCCTTTATTATGCTGAGGTATGTTCCCTCCAAACCTACTTTGTTGAGGGTTTTTTATCATGAACGCATGTTGTTTTGTCAAATGCTTTTTCTGCGTCTGTTGAAATTATTATATGATTTTTATCCTTTCTCTTATTGATGTGATATATCATGTTGATTGATTTGAGAATATTGAACCACCCTTGTATCTTTGGAATAAATCCCTCTTGGTTGTGATGAATGATTTTTTTTAATGTGTTGTTAGATTTGGTTTGCTAGTTTTTTGTTGAAGATTTTTGCATCTATGTTCATCAGAGATAGTAGCTTATAGTCTCTTTTTTTTGAGGTGCCTTTACCTGTTTTTGGTGTCAGGGTGATACTTGCCTTATAGAATGAATTTGGAAGCTTTCCTTTCCCTTCAGCCTTTTGGAATAGTTTGAGAAGAATACGTATTAACTCTTCTTGAAATGTTTGGTAACTCGCCCATGAAGTTGTCTGGTCCTGGAGTTTTGTTTATTGGAAGTTTTTTGATTACTGATTTCATTTCTTTGGTGGTTATTGGTCTGTTCAAATTTTCTATTTCTTCCTGCTTCAGTTTTGATAGGTTATATGTTTCTGGGAATTTATCCATTTCTTCTAGGTTGTCTGATTTGTTGGCATATGGTTTTTCATAATAGTCTCTTACAATTGTATTTCTGTGGTGTTGGTTGTTATTTCTCCTTTTTTATTTGTGATTTTGTTTGAGTTCTTTGTCTCTCTCTTTCTGGTTTTAATGAGTCTGGCTAGAGGCTTATCTATTTTGTTGATCTTTTCAAAGAACTAGCTCCTGGTTTTATTGATCCATTCTACTGTTTGTTTGCTTATTTATTTATTTTTATTTTTAATTTATTTTTAGTTTCTATATCATTTACTTCTGCTCTATTGTTATTTCCTTCCTTCTGCTGGTTTTGGATTTTGTTTGTTCTTTTTCTAGCTCCTTAGGTATAGCATTAGGTTATTTATTTGAGAGTTTTCTTGCTTCTTCAAGTAGGCCTGTATTGCTATAAACTTCCCTCTTAGAACCACTTTTGTTACATCCCAAAAGTTTTGGACCATTGTGTTTTTATTTTCATTTGTTTCCAGGTACTTTTTGATTTATTCTTTGATTTCTTTGTCAACCCATGCTATTGTTTAGTAGTATATTATTTAACCTCCATGTCTCTGTGGTCTTTCCAGATTTTTTTCTGGTGGTTGATTTCTAGTTTCATAGTATTGTGGTCAGAAAAGATGCATAGTATGACTTCAGTCTTTCTGAATTTGTTGAGGCTTGTTTTGTGGCCTAATATGTGATCTCTTCTGGAGAATGTTCTATGTGCCCTTGAAAAGAATGTATATTCTACTGTTTTAGGTTGGAATATTCTGAATATATCTGTTAAATCCATCTAGTCCAGTGTGTCATTCAAAGCCACTGTTTCCTTGTTGATTTTCTGTTTGGATGATCTGTACATCGATGTAAGTGAGGTGTTAAAGTCCCCCACGATTATTGTATTACTATCCATCATTTCCTTTATGTTTGTTGGTAGTTATTTTATGTATTTGGGTAGGAGCCCAGTTTTGAATCTGTATAGGTCATCTTCTTCTTTCTGTCTTTGTTTCAAAACTATCTTGACTTAGCTTATTATTTTTCAAGGTCAAATTCATGCTCCTTAGCCTATTCAGGGTCTTCTGTAGGGTGAATTAGCCTGCCTCATTTTCTACCACTCTCCCCCAGGTATCTAGCCATCTAGACCCTCCAAAATGCTTGCTGCTTCCTGAACCAATCTTGCTCTGTCTTCACTGAGCCTTGCATAGAATGTTTCTATATGGTCTGCTTGACCTCCCAGCATCACCTTCTGTGTAGATCCTTTCTGGCTTCTCAGTATTTAGATACTTGCTCTTCTCTACTCTTCTGCTATAGTGCTGATTATGCTGCAACGGCATTGATTGTGTGTGTGTATGTATATATATATATATCCATCACCCTCCTGGTCTTTCTCTCTTTGTATTCTCAGAGTCTTATATAAGATCTAGCATGTAGTAAGTGTGCAAATACAAGGACACCATTAAATTGCCGGCTAGTTTTTAGAACCTCAACTCCATCACAAAGATGTTGCAGTCATGCTTAAATTTCTGAAAGAGTTTTAGATTTAATAAAACTAATCAATGCCAGCTTAAGCTGATTTTAGCTTCCTGATCTGAAGTTGGTCCCCCATCCCTTTCTCTTCCCTAGATGATTCTTCAGTTTCACTGGGAGGCCTTTGAGATTTCAAAGGGGACCTATAGCTTCAAAAAATACTAATCTATATCTTGAGTGAGTCTGCATTTCTTGTGTTTAGCATATATCTTTGCCATAATTGGCATTTGGTTGTTTGGGTAAGCTTTGAAAAAGCATGTACCATTTGCATGAAAAAATATTTTCAGATATTTGCTATCCAATTAGAAGATCATTGAGGTCTTCCCAGATAAACAATTTCAGCAAAGAAAATATAGGTAGTCAGTCAACAAATATTCAACTATTATGAAGCAGGTACTCTTCCAAGTTCTAAAGTGACAGAGCAAGAGAGGTAGTCTGAATCTTCAAGAAACTTCCATTTTGGTGGAGAGAGGCAGAAAATAGATAGATAAATAAAAAATGCTCTAATATTAGATTCTGAGAGGTGCTGTGATGAAGGCAATATTGGGAGATGGTGGTGGAGGAGCTGTTTAGCTAGAGAAGGGGAGAAAAGACTTGTCTGAGGAGATGACATTCAAGACTTTTATAATGAGGAGTCAGCTATGCAAACATCTTGGAGGAAAGCACTCCAAGTGGAAGACATAATATCAAGGACCCCAAAATAGGAATGAGTTTGGCATGCTCTAGGAACAAAGAAGCCACTGAGGCAGGAACATAGTGGAAAAGGAGAAGAGTGAAGAGAAATGAGATAGGGGATACAGGTGGGTCCAGACATTAGGGCCATCTTGGCCACCACACCTGGTTGCAATGGGAAGTCATTAGAGGATTTTAAGAAAGTGGTATCACTCACTTCATGTTGTGAAATGTTTCCTCCCTGTGACTGTTGTTATGGAAAATAGACCAGGGGTATGGGTGGGGGCTAAAAGAAATAATGCCAGGATCCAGTTGAGGCATGGTGGTGGCTCTGAGACTAGGATTGTGGCAGCCAAGATGGTGAGAAAGATCACATTTCAGATGTTTTTAGAATTTGAGTCAATAGGACTTACTGATGGTTAATAATTAGGTCTGAGAAAAAGAGCATTCAGCAGTGTCTTCTAAATTTTGTGTCTGAGCAGCTAGATGGATGGTGGTGCAATTTACTCAGATGTGTTTTGGGGGCATGAATAGTCGTCTTCAGTCATGTTGTCTGAGATGCCTATTTGACATCCAAGGAGAGATATTGAGTAGGCAGGTGATAACCTGTACACTATTGGGATTTAAAGCCATGTATAAAGATGAGATTTGAGAGAAAGATAAGATAGAGAAAAGAATGTCATCTAGTACTGAACCAAGAGTGTGGTGCCATGGGAGCCAACAGAAGATATTGTTTTGAAAATGGAAAAATAGACACCCATGGGGTTAAAATGCGAATGTGAAATAGAGTAAGATGAAGAATTGACTTTGATATATTTAAGATCTAGATCTTTCTGAATCTTAGTGCCATAAATAAATATATGATTCTAAATTGTGATAAAAGCAACAAAGCAGAACAGGAAGCTATGAGAGGTATTAATGAAGCAAGCTGATATTGGAAAGGGGTCAAAAGAGATTATAGAAAATAATATACAAGATGGGATATGAAGCATGAACACTTATCCAAGTGAGAGTGGAGAAATGTACGCCAGGTAAAAAGAATAGCAACACATGGGAAAGAGATTGGTACATTCCAGAACCAAAAACCCAGTCGTGTACAGGGTCAGGTTTTTTGTTGCCAGGAGCAAAGTGGAAGAGATGAGGTTGACAGGAATGAACATGACCAGTTCATGCTGATCCTTGTTTGCCTCATTAAGGAGTTAGTTTGTCTTTTAATAAAAGTGCATTTGATGATTTTCCAGCACAGGCGATTTATGGCCTGATGTGCATTTTAAAAATGCTATTTGAAAGATTATGATTACTATTATGTGGAAAACAGATTTTGAGGAGGCAAGAATGGAAATTGGGAAGCCAATTAAGAAACCATAGAAGTAGTCTGGACAGAAAATGATGCTGTCCGAGGTCATGGAACTAGTAGAGAATACATGAAAAGAAAGAAAGAATCAAATATATATGGAAATTGGAATGCAGATAATAATACTAAATTCACACCGTCCCAATGAAGAATAAAAGTAATAATATATGTGAAAGGCAGACACAGAATAATCATTCAGTGAATTATGAATGTTCCTTTCTCAATTCCTGTAGCTCTGGAAGAGAAAGTTCATGGGGAGCCAAGAAACATACAAATGGCAACAAAGCAAGATGGCTAAGAGAATATGTTTTGAAGACATGCACATCTGCGTGTCTGGCTAGCTGTATACTTGGAAAAGAGCCTTGAGGCGCCTTGGTAGCTCAGTCAGTTAAGCGTCTGACTCTTGGTTTTGGCTCAGGTCATGATCTCAGGGTTGTGAGATCAAGCCCTGTGTTGGTCTCCATGCTCAGCACAGAGTCTGCTTGAGATTCTCTCTCTTCCTCTCCCTCAATCCCTCCCCCACTCGCACTCTCTCTCTCTCTCTCTCTCTCTCTAAAATAAATAATCTTAAAAAAAAAAGAAAAGAAAAAAGAAAGAGACTTGCACATAGAAGATGTTCAATAATTTTTTAATGGCAGGGTAGTTACAGGACCTTAGACACATTCTATAATCTCCCTAAAACTTAGTATTCTCTTTATTAAAATTGTGATAATAATAATAATAATACCACCTCACAAAATTGTAGTAAGGTATAAATGATACATGTGATACTTACTGGAATATTAAATGAGGTAATATATGGGAAAATGTCTGGCACATATTAAGTGCTCAATAAATTAGCAACATCTGTTAGTACTATTGAGGTTACAACCACTACTGGCAATGGTTTTAGTATCTATTGGTAGTTAGTAGAGAGAGATGTCACTATAAAAATATACAGAGTCAGATTCTGAAGGGTTTCATATGCTATGGTACAAACTAAAATTATTGGTTTGAGATGTTCTTTTCTAATCTAGGTGTTTACTGTTGTAAATTTCCCTGTAAGTACTGTTTTAGCTGCACTCATACATTTTTTAATGTTGTATTCATTTTTATTCATTTCAAATATTTAATGTCTCTTTTGATTTATTCTTTGACCCATGGATATTTAGATGTGTGTTATTTAATTTCCAAATACTTGGGAAATTTTCCTGAAGTCTCTATTATTGATTTCTAATTTAATTCTACTGTAGTCCCAGAATATGCATGGTATGACTCGAATCCTCTTAAATTTTGAGACTTGTAAGATGGTTCAGAATATGATCAAAGCTGAGACACTTTCATATACACTTGGAAAAATTTGTGTTTTCTGCTGTTGTTTAGTGGTCTGTCTACAAATGTCAATTAGGTCAAATTGATGGATAATTGATCTAGATCCTCACTGATTTTATTTCTATTTTTTCTATAAATTATGGAGAGCACAGTGATGATATAGCTGACTACAATTGTAGATTTATTTATCCTTTCATTTCTATCAGTTTTCTTCATGTATTTTGAAACTCCATTTCTTAGGTGCATAAATATTTAAGATTCCCATGTCTTTTTTTTTTTAAGTTTTATTTATTTAGGTAATCTACATCCAATGTGGGGCTCAAATTCACAACCCCAAGATCAAGAGTTCCATGCTCCTCTAACTGAGCCAGCCAGATGCCCCATAGAATTTTCATGACCTCTTGATGAAATGACCCCTTTATCATCACAAAACGTCTCATTTTATCTCTGGTAATCTACTTTTTCTGATACTAACATATACTATTATTGCACTAGAGCATCCTTTTGATTATTAGCATGGCATTTTTTCTCTATCCCTTAAGCTGCAACCTACTTGTGTTTCTAAATTTAAAATGAGTTTCTTGTAAGCAACATATAGTTTAGGTCTCTCTCCTTTTTAATCCAGTTTGATAATCCCTACTGGATCAACTTGGCATTTAACCATTTAATGTGATTATTGATCTAGTTAGGTTTAAATTTAGTGACTTGCTTTGTATAGTCTGTCTAAACTCTTCTTATTCCATTTTTCTTCTTTCTCTGCCATCTTTTGGAATAATTGAATGTTCTGTAATTCCATTTTATTTCTTTTGTTGACTTAGCTATAACTCTGTTTTATTATTTTAGTGATTGCTTTGGAGTTTATAGTGTACATATTTAAGTTACAATCTTTTTTTAAGAAGTCAGGGGAAGGGGCACCTGGCTGGCTCAGTCAGAGCAGCGAGCACCTCTTGATCTTGGGGTTGTAAGTTTGAGCCCCACTTTGTACGCAGAGATTACTTAAAAATAAAACCTTAAAAAAAAAAAAGGTCAGGTGGGGGTAGGAGGAATCTAAGCCCACCTGTCCCATGAAGATAGGTAGGTAGGTAGGTAGGTAGGTAGGTAGGTAGGTAGGTAGATAGATAGATAGATAGATAGATAGATAGATAGATAGATAGATAGATAGATAGATAATCAGTGCAACTAACCCAGAAAACAAACCAAAGACTAGCAGAGCAGACTCTCCACAGTTAATCCTAAAGAGGAGGCCACACTGAAAAACTATAGGAATGGGGCAGAGTCCCATTTGGGAACAAAACTAATTTGTGAGACTCACCACAAATGAGAAGTACACCACAACCACAGAGAGAGCAGAGAAGCCGACATGCGGGCACGGCACTGGGAGGACAAGTACACATAACATTTGGCTTTAAACACCAGAGGGGCTTAACCTTGTGAGTTTTTACAATCAGCGGGAATTAACACCAAGAACTTTGAAAATCAGCAGGCTTCGCTCTGGAATTGCTGGAGAGCTATAGGAAACAGTCAGCACCCTTAAAGAAAGCATAACAAACTCCAGGGAGATAGAGCATAGAAGCTGCAGTCTGAAAAGTGTCTGGGGGATACAGGAAGAAAATTTATTTGCTAATCTCAGAACAAGTGCCAGAGGGGCAGAGATCCTTGGGAGACTTCTCCAAGAAAAAAAATAGCAAGTGCACACCATTTCTCCCAGTAGAAACCTAATGCTTGCCAGAGCCAGCACGAACCCTTACCACCTAGCTTGCCAACACTTTGTGCCCCACCCCCGCATTCTCCTGTGGATCCACCCCATTCAACTCATCTCACTCTGAAGAAGTTGCTCCAAAGCAGTGCCTGATGTGCCTCCTTCTTTTTTTTTTTAAGATTTTATTTATTTATTTATTTGAGAGAGAGAGAGAGAGAGAGAGAAAGTGCGCGCGCATGCATGAGCCAGGGGAGGGGCAAAGGGAGAGGGAGAGAGAGAATCTCAAGGAGACTCCCCCACAGACCATGGAGCCCAACCTGGGACTTGATCGCATGACCCCGAGATCATGACCTGAGCTGAAACCAAGAGTTGCCCACACAACCCCCTGAGCCACCCAGGTACCCCCTGATGTGTCTCCTTCTGCAAACAGCCCTGACAGTGACCAGCACTGCTCTAAAGCTACCCCTGCACTGGGAAGAGGGGAAAATAACCACACACACCAGTTTGACTGCAGCCCGAGCAGTGGGCTAGGAGTAGACATCTGATCTGAGTGGCAGTCTCGCCCACCAAAAGAAGCTTCACAAAGGACAGCACTAGGAGCCCTGTAGGTTAGGGTCACTGCAACCCCAACAGACAGACAGAGGGCAGATATCTGCTCTGACTGCAGGCAATGCCCACCAATGAAAGTTTCTCATGGGACAACCCAAAGAGAGTGCCCTGCAGTAGTTCAGTGTGATGGAAGTCTCGGCAAACAGAATGAGGGCAAGCATCTGGTCTGACCCAACTATATGCCCAGGGTAGGCCCCGACTGGCCCCTTACCAGCACAGGGATCAAACCCTGCCCAAAATGGGCAAAGGGAGCCATTGGAGCCAACTGGAGCCACACCCCCACACCCTCGTGCTGTGGAAACTCCCTCCAGACAGTAAATGGGGGCAGTGCTAAGTAAGGCTGAACATATTTGTTTCTCTTCTATCAGGTATGATTATTTTGCACTAACTGATGTCCAATGTCTGAAAATTATTTTATTATTTTATCCTTTTTTTTTTTTCTCAGTTACCTTGGACAGGAGGTTCTGTCTGGTCCCAGTACTCCACTTTGGCCAGAATCCACAGATTTGATTTTGATAGTCTTAAGTACTAGATGAAGAGTGTATCCTTTATCTTTTAACAGGGGCAGTAGAGAACAGTTGAAGGCTTTCTGTTGGGGAGTGTAAGATGTATTTTAAGAAATTCACCTTGATAATTATGGGGAAGATAGTTTGAGAGGAAAAGAGACTGGAGGCACAGTGATAGATTATTATATATATGGTTATATATGGTAGACAATAAGCTTTCTCTGCAAATCTAGGGAAAAAGAACATACACGTTAACTTTCACTTATAGTAGAGAGGAAGGATTGTGTTAAGTGCTTTCATTGATTGCCTTGCTTTTGCATGAAAGAGTATGAGAGAAAAAAAAATAAACAAAAGCAAATTAATACAGAGAAATAGGCCTGAGGCTAAGATTTGTTAAATTCACAGCAGGACAATTGTTCCTTTTTTAATGGAGATTTTTTATTATTATTATTATTTTGAAGTATAAATGGCAATTTTACAAGGGTTATCATCTCCTCTCCCTCCTCCCATCCTGAAAATTGGAGGGGAAAAAAGCCAGAATTCTGATGTTTGCCAAATTCTATCCATTTCTGACCCCAGGTTTCCCCACACTTACCCTTCTGCACACATAAGAAGATCATTGATAGGAAAAAGAATCTACCCCGCTAATATTTTCTTATTCAGGTCTAAACACTGTTCCCACAGACCTTAAAATTGAACTGGACAGAGACTAAGAGAAAGTACATTTGTGAACAGGCCTGCCAGGACCCCTGGGGATAAGAAGCTGATCTATTATTTATGCTTTCTACTTACATTATTTGGATTTTCAAGATGAACCCAAATACAGCGGCCTCTGGGCAATAAAACACAGGAAAAGTCAATGATTTATTGACAAATAATGTTAACAACATGAAGGTAGTCTGGAACAAAGATGATGATGGCAGTAATAGCCAAACTGCTGACCACTGGGGACAGTGTATCAGGAAAACAGGAACAAATTCAGGTTGTTTTCATTACATATAGTTAGAACCAGCAGCAACCTAAGAATAGGGAGCCTAGAATGTGGTATAGTTGGGGGAGGAGGAGACAAAGAACATGTGAATATCACAATTAGAATACATGTGATCTAAAGCACAGCAGTCATTTATAGATCTTTTTCAAGCCCATACCCTCTTTAAGGGCCTTACACTGTAGGTAGGGAAGTTATTCTAGTTGCACAGAAAATACAACTGAATTTTAGAGTTAGTAAGTGTCTTGTTCTAGATTTCTTCTGCCTTATACTCTTGTACACAATTCCTTGCCCTTGTGGTGCAAGGCCTCATACGTACTATCAAAAATTCCTGTGGTTCTACTTCTAGAGCCACTTAGATTCATTCCATGTGGGGTCTCTTATGCTCTACTACAAACCCTTGTATTCTATTCTGGAGACTCTGGTTTATGCCCAGTTATATCCTACTTGGGATTGACTGCAACAGAGCAGCTGATTTAGTCTGATTTGACCCTGTGCTTGGACTCTTGTCTTTCTGTCCTACAGAGGGTTCCAGTTCACCCCTAGGTGGAGCTCTGACTTTCAGGATCCCAGCCTGGATTATGCATTTATAGAAAAGGAATTCAGTTACCAGGAGTTGCAGGATGTAGGAGTCTACAAATGTCTACTACATGTCTATAAAGCGTGGACTGTAGAGCCAGGACCAACCTATGTTTAGATCTTGGCTCACTGCTTACTAGCTGTGCCCCTGGGGCAAGTCACTAACCCTCTCTGAGCCTCTAGGTCCTCCTCTGTAAAATGGGTGAAGCACCTACCTTACAGATTATTGCAGGGCTTCTCAACCTTGACATTTAGACATTTGGGGCCAGATAATTCCATGTTTTGGCAGCTGTAAGTTGTCAAATATTTAGCAGAATTTAGCATCTACAAAATAGATGCCAGCAACACCATCACATCCCATACTGTAAAAATAAAAAATATCTTTATGACAAAATCCCTTGCATGGCAAAATTGTCTACAAAACTTACATACAAAATTATCTGCAAGCAAAAATTGAGAACTACTGGACTATTAGAGGTATGACAAATAATGTATAGAAAGTTCCTTGCACATAGTAAGTACTCAGAAAAAGGAAGCACTCGTTATCAACATCACTGTTACCAAGTTGATACAGCTAGGAAATGGTAAGAAAGGGTCTGAAAATCAGAGCCTCTGGCTTCCCAGTCCAGGGCTTCTAGGATGAGAGATACATAGCTCTTTGAGGGAATCTGTGAAGTCAGGAATAAAGTAGTGAGCTTGAAGAGATTGATTCAGTTAGAAAATGGGCAAACAATTAAATTTAAAAATGAGCAATTAAAATATATTTTTCCCATTTAAAAAATACAAACGGCTAATAGGTATATGAAAAGGTGCTTAAGATCTCTAGTCATCAGGGGAGTGCAAATCAAAACTACAATGAGGTATCATCTCACACCTGTTAGGATGGCTATTATCCAAAAAGACAAGAGATGACCCATGTCGATGAGGATGTGGAGTGTACTGTGTACTGTCAGTAAGAATGTAAAATAATATAAACATTATGGAAGGCAGAATGGCACTTCTCAAAAAAAAAATTAAAAATTTAACTACCAAATGATCCATCAATCCATCCTGGGTATATATATCCAAAGGAAATCAGTATCTCAAAGAGATACCTGCACACCCATGTACATTGCAGCACAATTCAGCACTTTTCACAATAGCCTAGATATGGAAACAACCAAAATGTCCTTCAGTGGATGAATGGATGAAGAAAATGTGGTATGTGCACACAAAGGAATAGTATTCAGCCATAAAAAAGAAGGAAACCCTACCATTTGCAACAATATGGATGAATCTGAACAGCATTATGCCGAGTGAAATAAGCCAGAAAGTGAAAGACAAATACTGTGGACCCAAAGAAAAGAAAAAGCTAATTTCATAGAAACAGGAAATCCAATGGTGTTTGCCAGATGTTTTATTTAGACACTGGGGGGTGGGGAATGGAAATAGCAGTGAAGATCAAAGGATGCAAAATTTCAGTTGGAATTTTTAACTGATTAACTGAACAAAGAGTATAGTATTGGAAGTCAGGAAACTTTGGGCCAGAAACCTGAAAGCAAGAAGTAGGAAACCTTCAGATTGGTCTCTTGGTCTCTTGCTTGTTAGTTGCTGCATTTGTAAAATGGAGAGAATCCCTGCTTCGGGTGCGTCATAGGACCCAGAAGGATTTGGTGGAGGCTATAGAGAGGAAACTCTTCCTTGCTTGTGTCCTCCCACATCCTTCCTATGGAAAAGCCTCTTGAGCCTGAAAGAAAGCCCGAACACTTGAGATGTCCATTATTTCAGAAGCCCCACTGACCGCCTTCTATTCTACAGATTTTTTGCCTTTTTGGGTCTTAGAAAACATCTTTTAAAAATGCTTACACACACATGCGCACACACACAATTCCTCCAACCTAAGACAAAATTTCTCATTTGATGATAATTGTGACCCCATTTTATTAAAGTACTTCACTTGCCTCTTCATAGGTGCTGACCCCTTACCTGCTTAAGCTCCTGAATGTGGTGATAACAGCTAACATCTGTGCAGTGTCCTACATCTCACAGAGTGGTTTTCTATTTGTTATGTTGCATGACCTTGGTAGATAGACTTCTTGGGCGTGGATCCCACATTCATTCTTAAATATCATTGCCCTCTGAAAGCCTCAGACACAGAAAAAATACGAAAGTAATACTGACCTCAGAAAATGGTTTTTAGAATTAAATGAAAAAACTTATAATAATGACTAACATTTATTGAGAATTGATTCTGTGCTAAGTATCACGCTAAGAATTAAGGGGCATGGAGTTAGCTCTTTAACTTAGATGAGAATCTTTATAAAAGTACTCAGCAGAAGTACTCAGCAGTGTTTGGTAGAGAGTATGCAAAGGTCAAATGTTAGCTTCCCATATTATCCCTGCTCCTACTACTAGTAACTCATCACTGGACGAGTAAGGAAGGGGATGATTTTCAAAGGAAGGAATTGATTTTCAGAAGAGTTAAGTCACTTGCCAAGACCATGTCTTTTGCAAAAGAATTGAGGGCTTGCCATAGTGTAGGAGAGAGGAACAGAGAAAAGGAAAACAGGGAAAGAAATATTATACCCCGAGGAAAAAGTCACAGAATGCCAGCTGGTCAGCAGGGGACAGACTTTAGGAGTTCAGCATGCCTTGGGTTTAGCAGTTGGTGGTTTCCCTTGCAGGAGCTTTCTCTACAACTGTGGAAGACAGCCTCCCTGAATATCTGCTTACCAGCCCTGTTGGTAAATGTGACAAGAAGTTCATTTCATTTATATTCTTGAATGGCATTCTTAAGCAGTCAGCTGTGCTGAATTTAACTCGATTTCCTTGTTGGGACATTTCCCTTAAAACAAAATGCCCTGTTGAAGACCTTTTTAGCATATATTTTCCAAAAATACAAAACAATGTTTTCCTACACTAGATTTATATGACTGGCTTATTCTTTGGCCAGATGTTTACTGAACACAAACCTGTGTTCCAATTGCTCTGCTGGATGTTAGACCCTGGCAGATCTAGGACAAGCTCTTGAAGAGCTCAGAGTCTTAGAGGACAGACATGGGGGCTTAAGTAAGGCAATGGGTAGGGCTTTGACTGCTAACCAAGGATGCTGGATATCAATTTGGGGCAATAAGGAGCCACAGAATGACTCTAAGTGGAGACTTACAGGATCCAGTAGCAGGGACACGCTCGGAGACATGAGGAGTTTTAGGCGGTGATCCAGAGAAGAGAGTACGAAGACAAGGGAGTGACATTCAGAGAATAAAGCTTGGTGATCAATCACGTTTGGCCTGTTAAGAAGGGGAAATGCAGAGAATATCTGTAAGGATATTTCCTTTTGCCTCGAATGTACTCATTGAACAACTATTCCCTGAGTACCTACCACGTGTCAGGACTCATGTTGGGGACTGAGGACAGAGTAGTAAAGCCCAAAGACAAATGATAGGATAGGTAGAGAAGGGGCCATGGAAGCACAGAAGAAGGGCTTCTGTTCCTGAAAGGAAGTAATGCCTGAGAGACATCTGAAGAAAGAGCAGAAATGAACTAGCTGAGGAGACAGAGAGGGAGGAGAGTGTTGCAAGCGGAGAACACAATGTGAATACAAAGACCCTGTGCCAGGACGTTCAGTGAATGCCCCAGAGACCGGATGAAGCTCCATGAGGGTAACATAGAGTAGGATGTGAAGAGATGAAAAATGAGGATACAGAGGTAGGTCTTAGGGAAGTCAAAGGAAGCAGAATAAGTGGATCACCACCATTTTCCCCACCCCATTCCACCTGCCCAATGGCCTGGGGAGTCTGGGGTTCTCAAAGAGACCAGAACTCTCTGGCGATAGGCTTGGAGGCCAAGGACCACGGCTTTAGTAACTGAGGTGGCCACAGAAATCTCTTTCCCTTCCCCTCCCCCCTCTTTCCCTCCTCCTCTTCCCTTTTGTTCTCCCACCGCCCACACAGCGCGCTTCTCCTCACTGGCAGCCCTTCATATTGACTATTCCCCTTGCCTGGAATACTGTCTCCCCGGAAACTCCTTCAGGCTACTACTCAATCATTATGTCCTCTCTGAAACCTCTTTAGACCCTGAGCAGTTATTCCAGTTTGTCCATCTGCCTATCCCTTTAGGTGCAATATTCCTTGTGAGCAGAGGCTGGGTCTCATATGTCTCTGTATCTTCGGTATCTAACTCAGAGTCTGGCATACTTGATGCTCATATAAATGTTTGTTGAAAGAATGGCAAACATTCAGAAATCCTGTTTCTAAGAATAGAAAATTAAAATTCTCCATTATTCCATGTAAGTCTCAAATATCCCCCAGTCACTGGAACTACTAGTTTAGGGTATACCCTGTTTAACCAGCCTCGCCTTAGACACTGAAATAGCTAACATTGCTGCATATTTCCCGTATGCCATACAGACTTCTAAGTGCTTTATGTTTACTAACTCACGTAATTCTCACAATTCCACATTGTTCAATGTGGCAGACAAGGAACCCAAGATAGAGAGGTTAAGTAACTTGTCCAAAGGCCCACTAGTGAATGATGGAGCCAGGATTGAAACCCTAGCAATTTGACTCCAGACCAGAATAGCCTTATCAAAACAACTTCACATTGTCCCAATTTAGTTATCCTGAAAGAGCAACACCTATGTCTTTGTTGTAGATGAAGAAAGCAAGGGCCAATCAAATCAAATCATTAGCTGTACTCGCCAAAGAAGGGATGGCCAAGATCCATCCTTTTCTAGCCACCTTCTACAGCCATGCTTGATTCTTGTACATGCCTCAAGGAACTATACCTACCTGCCCCCTCCCCACTGAGGTTTTAGCCCAGGCCTTATCTCACATACCATTATGGCAATCTTGGTAAAAACTTCTGGGGAAGGAGATAATAAGGACATCCTTTAAATATGCAACCCAGAATAGAGGTAAGACTAGGTGTTCCATTTTCCTTCTTTGGGTCCACCATTGTTTCTCTCTTGCCTTCCAAAGTTGAAAGGGGGAGGACTCTCCAAAAACTTGGGACGCTTCATGCATGCACCTTCCCAGCATAGGATAAAAGGAATAATCCGTAACGAGATAAGGATTTTTGTGTGTTTCTGACGTCAAAAAACTCCACCCATTGTTGTGATGGCTTATCTCCTTGAGGTCGCCATTTTGTCTCCAATCCATATTTCTGCTTATGGAGGATTATTTCCATCTCGAGGAGGGAGATTTGAGTGACCAAAGCATTATACTGTGACCAGTGCCACTGATCTTGCCAGGGCTGTGCATGTCAGCAGACCTCTTGTTCCTTATGAGTATAGCACAGTCTTGCCTGTCTTTATTTTTCTCTTTGGCTTTCACTGGAATCCGTAGAAGTAGAGGCAGGGTCAAAGTCTTTCCAGATGTAATTATTGGAAAGAAATACTTTTATTTCAATGTCTTTAAATGTTAACAGAAGTATAGTTTTAACATTGAGGAAAGTTTGGATTGAGCTGCTAAAAAGGAGAGCAGAAAGGACTCAAGCATATTCCTCATTCTTATTTGTGACTTGGATATGAACATTGGCTTCAGGTTGAAACTTGGCAGCACAGAAGTATTTTAACAAAAGTAATTTGAAGCAATAAAAAAGGCAGTTTGCCATTTTTATATAAGTAATAGAAGTTCAAAAAAGGCAAGTAAGAAAAAAAATCAAAGCATTATTAGTTTGGGGATTTTTATTGTACTTTCATAACTAAAAGAATAAAAAGTTCCATTTTTCAAGGGCAAAATCTATAAGACAGTTCTGAGTGTGGATGGCCATAAAAAAGCCAGCAAAAAAGATGTAAGATGAATAAGTCTGATTCCCATGTCTGGCACATGGAGTTAATAGTTAGCAATTAAGACAAAGCGTGTTCACATATGTTTTAAAAGAAACATGCATTAAGCATTCATATTACACTAGGCCCTAAAGGACGAGAGAAAAAAAGAAGACACTGTTTTCACTTTCAAAGGCTAAAAGCCATACACACAAATGCTACAAGGCAGAGAAGTAAAAATGGGCCGTGGGAAGTGTGGACGTGGGTGGGGAAAGGGTGGCAACTTTGGAGTCAGAGGGATTTGGGTTCAATTTCCACCTCCAATAGTGTGTGACGTGGACCAATTATATTATGTCTCCAAGTGTTGGGTTTTTCATCTACAAAATGGGAACTTCTGCCTTGCACAGTTGTGAAAAGTGAGTAATATGCAACACATGTGAAGCACCTTTGCTTTGCCTGGCTCGTTGCAGGCATCCAGTAACTGTTATTTCTCAGCCCCTACTTCCCTGTGATAGGGGTATGGAACTAGCCACTAAGATGCTCACATAGTCCTCTTCTTGCAGTGAAAAGTCAGAAGCAAACAAAAAGAAAGCTGCCAAAGTGGCATTGCTGTGTGGCGAGGACATAGTCACACAGTATGCTGATTTAAAAATAGGAGCTGGGGTTGGCCTTGGGCCTGTGTTTGTCTTTCCACTCTATCCATAGGCCTTTCTAAACGACCTGACAAGAAGCTGACTCCCAATATTGTCAAAAAACTACCCCAAAAATGAAATATTTGTACTCTTTTTAGTATTTAATATTGTTTCCATAAAAATAATACATAGGGCAATACTTTTCCTATTCCTATCAAATTTTGTTTACTGAAAAGACTCATCAAAAGAAGGCTTTTTTAGGGAATTAAGTGGGAAGGGACTGATGAGAGGCCCTAAAGAAACATCTGGAGCTTCCCCAGAGAGAGGTGTGTCTGAATTCAAGAAATGAGAATTCACCGAGGAGGGGAGACTGAACAGAGCTGGGAAGGCTCTCTGAAGCTCAGAGAGGGGCACCTGGATGTCGCTGTACACCAGCAATCAGCAGGCGTGGATGACTACATTTGTGGTTTTCCTGCGGAAGTGGCCATAAATAATGATATGAGGGTAATCAAAAAAAAAAAAAAAAAAAGTGGGATGGGGGCACTGAATGTGATTTGCCATGAGGTTCACCATGCAGGGAACCCTATGAAATACCTATAACAGCAGCTCTAGTGAGGTGCTATGTACGTGCTTCACAAAATACACTGTGTATATGCCAGGCACATGCATAGTAACCTGTGAATTAGGCACTAAACTGCCTGGTTCACAGATAAGAAAACTCTGGAGAGGAAATGGAAGCGCCAGGAGTCAACAGCCAATTAGACAGTCGGACTGTGAATCCCTGCTCTGACACTTTCTATCTGTATAAATTTGCTTGGCCTCAGCTTCCTCATTTACAAAAAGAAAACATAGATAATCACACTGAAGTATTGATGTAAACATCAGAGATGGTAAATGTAGTGTCTAAGCACAGTCCTCGGTAGAGAATAATGGTAAGTGCTCTATAAGGCATATGGTAGGTGCTAAACAAAAGTGATGGGTGGATGGATGGATGGACGGATGGCTAGACAGAAACACATAGTAAACCAGTATTAGCTAAAAGACAAAAGATGGTTGCTGAACATCCACCTTGGGGCCCTCCATTCTACATTTTAGCTTGAGAAAAGAGTCCCAAAAGGGCTTTAAAACATATGTGATTAATCCCATTTGAAATGTGAATAAACCTGAAGCCTGATCTCAGATAATGTCCTCAAGCTCATTCACATACTTTGATTATTCAACAAATATTAATTGAGCACCTGCTCTGTGCCAGGTTCTGTTCTAAGCATTGGGGACATGGTAATGAAACAGACAAAAACCCTGCCTCACATACAACTTACATTCTCTTGAGAGTAAGGGGTAATAGACAATGAGCAAAACAAATAAGTAAGGTATATATTCATACCTTGAGCAAAGACAGGAATCCATATCCCTGGGGCTGCAAAGTCACGTAGACTAGACTGGAATCAAAGACTATGTACATCTACCACCCACGGACTCCCAAGTCACAAATCAAATACCCACAGCCACAGCAGCCACTTTCTGAACTCAGTTCTGCATCTCTTAAAATTGCACATTTAACTGTGGCATGCATGGGGCAGAGGTGGTGCCGAAGTGCAGAGGTCCCCCACCCTGTTATAGCCTGAGAGCCCCGAGAAGAGCTGACTGCAGGGCTTTCAAACCAACAGGAAAATTGGGGTCACTCTTTGCTCTATTGTGTTGTATTAGTTGTACTGTGGTTTCATAGCTTCATGGAAGGGAAGCAGATGGAGTCTCTGACCTTCGGTGTTGACAAGCTAAGAAATAAAAAATATCCCCCAGGCTACATGTGGTATCTGGATAATATCACACCATTGCTAAAGGCCAGACCCTGACCAACATTCAAAAGTGATGACAATAAGTTAGAACCAATGCAATGATTATGACTCTTCTGTTAAGCACTGGGTGTATACCCAGTCGTGTAATGAGGGATCAAAACCACAGAGAAAATATGAACTCAACCATTTGTAAAACAGAGATAGACTTAAAATTCTTGCTTCCCAATTATCTCTTAGTCTATCTTTCTCTATTCTCACAGCCATAACTCTAGATTAGATCACCTTCATCTCTCACTTGAACTGTTTGAGCAAACCTCTAACTGCTCTCCCAGCTCCCCTCAGTGGTTTCTGCTGCCCTGGGGCAAAAGCACACAGCCCTGCGCATGGTTTGCAAAGCCCCTCTTTGTCCATGCCACAGCCACACTGAACTCCCCCAAATATGCAACATTCCCTCTAATCACCAAATATTTGCACACATTGTTCCATCTCTTTGGAATTTCCTTTCTTCCGCTGGCCAACTCCTACTTACCCATTCTCTCATCTGAAATGTTCCCTCCTGACGTTTAACTCTAATTTTAATTCTCCCGAAATTCTAAGACTTGGTTGGTGGTTCCTCCCATGTAGTACTCTCCTATAACTTGGTCTTCCCGATGGGTACACACTGAGTAAGTAACTGAATGTCTGTAACTAAATGAATTATACTGTCTCCCAGAGACCCAGCAGCAAAGTTGCATTCTAGGACTTATACTGCTGATCTTTCTCTCTTATCCACCCCCAAATTAGATCTGCTTAAGAAGTATGTGTGGTTACCCACATTTCAGGCACAAGAGTAGTAGGTGGATGGTGCCTTTGCCCTGAGCGGTGTACTGCTCCTAGGATTTTCCCTCCAAGGTGTGGATTCCCACCTGGGGATGATATTTGTACACTTCAGTCGGTAGAACAGGACCTCTGAAGTTGATTTCTTGTTCTTTCTACTTCAGCTCACCACTGGGGCATCTAGGTGAATTTAGCTTCCTGAGGAAATTGTTCTGTTTCTTGCCTAATGGGTTATAAAAAGCACTAGGCTCTCTGTATCATTGTCCGAGTAGATGCATCAGGGTAGAATTGGGGCCCTCCATTCTAAGGGGCCCTCTGCCACTATACATCGTCTAGAAATAGACTTAAAGAATCGTAGAGTGTTCATGATAGAAAAACTGTAAAGATTATTTGACCTAAACTCCTTCCTTTCTTTCTTCTTTCCTTTCTTCCTTCCTCTCCCTTCTTTCCTTCCTTCCTCTCCCTTCTTTCCTTCTCTTCTTCTTTTATTTTTCCTTCCTTTCTACATAGCTATCATGTATCAGACAATATGCTCAAAATTGGGAATTTAATCAGGCAGAAACAGATCAGCTTACCTTACAAAGCTTATAGTCCTTCTAGACCTTTAGAAAAGTAGCCAATCACCATACAGTGTGCTAGGGGAGGACTTGTTTGTTTCTTCATGTATTTACCCATTTCAGGACATGTGGCACTGGAATAAGAATTAATTGGCCCCAGTTTCTGTGACATAGTTATGTTCTAGTGAATGCTGTGTTCTCATTTGGAATGTCAATTGTGATTACAAAAATCAAAGTTTATGTCTGTAAAGTTAATATGAAAGAAGTTAATATGTCTCATTATCTGATAGTTTGACACTGGATCCAGCAAACATTAGGTGCTGAATAAATATGTGTGGTAAAATCTCTCCTTGCTTTAAACACCGTTTCTCACCTTATCAATGTTTACTAATCTTTCTTCCAAATGTCTTTTGGCTTGACCAGAAACATAAATGTATCATCAAAAACCAAAAAGAGAGAGAACCAACATATATTAAGTGACAGATTTTATTTTAGGCCATAGGGTACTTACAGTATCTCATTTATTCTCATTGAAATCCTTGAAGTTGCATATTTACCACCTTATTTTGCCAATGAAAACTTAAATCCTATATAAGGTTCGGTGACTTTCCTGATGTCACATAGCTGGTAATTGTGAAGCCAGCTGGGATCTGTCTAGTATCCTCTTTAGTTGTATACCATGTGATCTGAACAACAAGCATTCTAGAATTGATTTACACAGCTTTATGGGAATAACCATCCCACCTTTTTAGGTGACCATTTTAATGAGTCAGGGGTGATTTCTAGGTTTAAATTTGGGTCTTCATGTTAAAACAATGACTCTCAGTTCTTTAAATGCAAGAGCAGTATTTAATGCTTTATCTTGACTGATGATAACTAAAATTCATCTCTATTTTTTTTCCTTAATTTACATTTCCAAGGCTCTTTCTCTCTGATTAAGTAGACTCTTTGCGCTAACTCTGAAATTCTGGCAGCCCTGAATTTTTATTACCTCTCATTTTCATGTTTCCTTTTAACTTACATCAAGTTTGGGCATATAGCTCCCTTTTATCTTATAACCGCTGCCTAGGAATGTTTCTTAGAGTAACTGTAGTTACCCTCACTATGAGACCATTATACTTGGATTTGTTGAGGTGGCACCTTCCCTACCATCCCACCCCCAGCATATTAGACCACTTGATTTTTAAGTTACAGATACCAGCATGAACTAGCTTTAAGCAAAAAAGTGGGATTTATTACAAGAGAAAAATGTTGTCCCCTAAAAAACAAGGTCAGGAATACAAGTGAAGCTGAGAACGCTATCTGGACTCTCTCCATCTCTCATCTCTGTCCCTCTCTGTATGGCCACTTTATTCTTCTTCCTCTGAAGACTGGCTTTCTTTGGTCTCTGGTCCACAAGAAAAAAGCTCCCAAATGTCCATTTTCAGATCCCAAATGTACACATTACAGTTCACCCACCTGAAAAAAAAAAAAAAAAAAAAAAAAAACCACCTAATTTTCTTGATCCAACTTCCAAACTTCTCAGGAAAGAATTCTGAGGACCAAGATGGCAGGACTTGGTCCAAGCAACTGTGGCCAGGAAGGTAGTATCTTTATTTGAAATAGCTGCCAGGGGGGCACGTGGGTGGCTCAGATGGTTAAGCGTCTGCCTTTGGCTCAGGTCGTGATCCTGGGGTCCTCAGATCGAGTCCCGCATCGGGCTCCCTGCTCCGCAGGAAGCCTGCTTCTCCCTCTGCCTCTGCCTCTCTCTCTCTCTCTCTCTGACTCTCATGAATAAATAAATAAAACATTAAAAAAAAATAGCTGCCAGGGGTCTATTCTATGAAAGGAGGTGGGGGGCTTAAATAGAGATAATTGTAAACTGACCAGATTCTGAAATAATTCTGTTACTTTTGCCTCATTAAATTATCCATTTTCTCAGCCGTCTTTCTGACAATGAGGAAGGTAAAGCCAGAATCAGAGATTTAAAGATCATAGTGTTTGTTTGCAGGAACTATGAAGGGGACTTGGCATGGTGAAAATCATGAGGGCAGGGACCACATCTATCCATTTATAGCTGTGTACTTAATGTCCAACATAATACCTGGCAGTCAGTGGAAATGGGATACTACTAATTAAAGGATGCATAAAACTCAAGGGAAAATGTTGTTCATTATACTCCTTTACTGGTAAAAATGAAAGTAAGAAAAGAAAAAAGATGACGAAAAGTATTTCCAAAGTTAACATAACAGAGATAGTACTGGCGGATATTCTCTGCCTGATTGGCACATAGAAATTGTCTTGCTCCAAGTGAGCCCTGGATCAGCATTTTCACTGTCTAGGGTTTTAAAAGTGGCACTAGTGCTTGGAGGTCTTTTTAAGGCTTTTGAGGCAAATCCTATATATAATCCAAGAAGCTATGTTTGTATATATGTGTTTATAATGGAAGAACCTTTCTCATATAGGAAAGCTTGAAAAAGATGACCCATTCTATGAGCTATAAATAATTAAACACGGGCACCTGGGTGGCTCAGATGGTTGGGCGTCTGCCTTCGGCTCGGGTCATGGTCCCCGGGTCCTGGGATCGAGTCCCTCATCGGGCTCCCTGCTCCTTGGGAGCCTACTTCTCCCTCTGCCTCTCTCTCTCTCTCTCTCTCTCTCTGTCTCTCATGAATAAATAAAAATCTTTAAAAAAATAATAAACACTATTCTCCATATAGAAGCCTTCATATTCTAAAAATTCATACCCATCTGATTGTTTCCTATAGCAATCTAGATTATTGAGAATGAAATATTTTCAAAATATATCCTCTCGAGTGGATTTTGGTTTGCATAATTTTATGATTTGTTTTATTTTTTATTTTTATTTTTATTTTTTTATTTTATTATGTTAATCACCATACATTTTATTATTTTTAAATCGTTCTGTTTGTAAGGTATACACTTTACTCACCTGGACTACATGTGCCTTGTTAAATGGATATAGATAGTAGTTTTGGGAGGGAGTGGGAGTAGAAGAGGGATATAATAAAAGTATCCTTTAGTTTGAAGTTTGGTGCATGAGTTCTCCTGTTAAGTTGCTATTTGTTCTCAGTCAAGTGCATTTGTTTAAAAATGGGAGACTGGGTTCAGTGATCTTTAAAATTTGCTTGTACTCTATCATCTTATATATTTTCAATCAGAAAGTATTTATTGACAAGAAATGATTTCTGGGAAGCAAATCTTTAAAATGGTACTAAGTATGAGAAAGACATGGGGGAAGTGATCTTAAGGTGGCACTGTTTATAATAAGAGAAATATAGAAAAAAATTATCCAATATAAAAAAAATGATCACATAAATTTGTGGTCTTTCCCATAGATAATATGGTGAAGTGATTTAGATCAAAGTGGGAAGGTGATGGTGCTACTCTGACTTGGGGCAAACCACACCTGAAATAGGAACTAACTGGAATATATTCTAAGAAGGCACATAGGCTAGTGAGGGAACCAGAAATAGTGTCACATGAGAAAAATGGGATGTTCCAGTGGAAGAGGAGGAAACTCAGGGATTTAAACCTCTCTAGAGTTGCTGTGAAGAAGAAAGTAGAATGGTTTGTAGGGTCACATGGGAGACAATTAGACCAAGGAAGGTTCCAGAAGATCAATCTCAACATGAGAGATCAAAGATTGTCAGTATGATTCTGCAGAGATGGGAATGTAGACAAATCTGAAGGGCTGTACCAGGAAGATCAAAGACCCTTAAAGTCCCTTCCAGCCCTGAGGTTTGGTGGTCTCAAGAATTTTGGGGAAAGTAGATTAAGGCAGAAAGTCCAATGAGAAGGGTATCACATGACTTTGTTTTCATAGGGTAATTCTGAATGTCCTTTTAAACCTCATTACTTTCTTATTCTAGACCCACTAAAGCCACCAACACAATTCAGAAGCTATCTGCTTCCCCTGATGTTCCTATTTGGGCTACTACATTTTCTTTTCACCCTTGTATTGAACTGACAATCTCCCTTTACAGAGAAATTCATGGGAAAGATTATATCACCTCCATAATGAACTCACCTAAGTAGACAGATCTAGGACATATAGGTAAAAGTGTTTATCATTTTTAACTTATAGAAGCAGTGTATACTCATTAAAGAAAGATGTAAAAAAAAAATCTAGAAAAGTAATAAGTAGGAAAAAAAAGTCTATAATTCAAATATACAAGTGACCAAAGAAAGTTAACACTGTGAATTTTCCTTCTTGTCATGTTCCATGCCTTCGTAACATATAGATTTAATTTAACACAAGAGAGATCTTTTCTGTGTTTGATCTTCCAGCAAATAATTAAATGAGCTTTTTCAAGAGTTAAAAATTCTTCAGTGAAAGACTGAATAACCACCTGTCAGGAATGTCATAAAGGGAAATGCCATCCTTAGACAAGATGATCTAAATCAGGAGTTGACAAACTTTTAATAGAAATGGCCAGATAGTAAGTATTTTGGGCTTTGCCGGTCATACAGTCTCTGTTCCAGCCACTCAGCTCTGCTGTTGTAGCACCAAAGCAGCCATAGACGCTATGTAAACAAAATGGGTATGGCTGTGTGCCAATAAAACTTTATCAAAACACGGCTGGTTTTAGTCCATGGGCTGTAGTTTGCTAGTTTCTTAAACTAAACCAAATAACTTATTGGCCTTTTATAGCTTCAAAGCTCTTATCATAACAAAAAGAGCTGAAAGCCTCATTCAAAACCAGGAAGAGTTTTGGCAGACTCCTGTAGTCTCGTGAGTTAAGAGACTAGTTCAAGAAAGTCCACCTAGACAGGTCTCATCAGGCAAACACTAATTTTTGATAATTAGGCACCAGGAACCCAAGTTAGAAGGCTGAACAATAAATGGTCTTGAGAATAGAATAGATTTAGAAAATCAAGACAAGTCACTTGCACGCTCCGAAGACAGAATCTAGGCAAGAAGAATGGAAAGCAAATATTTACAATCAATTTAGCTCAATGCCTGGTATATAAATGCTTGATTGAGTAAATTAGTCTATTGTATTTTAATATGACTTGTTCTTTCATACTCTAATTCAGTCTATAGAGCTATTCATCAGACACTTACTGAGCACTTATTATATGCCAGCAAGTCTACTTGGTACTGACAGTATAGCAATAAATAAGATCTATCACAATACAAAACTCTGAAGAC
Source organism: Eumetopias jubatus (assembly GCF_037043125.1). Lineage (NCBI taxonomy): Eukaryota > Metazoa > Chordata > Mammalia > Carnivora > Otariidae > Eumetopias > Eumetopias jubatus. The sequence goes on along the minus strand of NW_028274819.1, from coordinate 60,600,716 downwards.
CAGATTCTTTGGTAAAATTTGGTAAAATTTCACAACCCAAACTGTTAATGCTCAGGTAGAATTAGAAATAAAGTGCTGTTGGGACACCTGGGTGGCTCAGTGGGTTAAGTGTCTGCCTTCAGCTCAGGTCATGATCCCGGGGTCCTGGGATCGAGTCCCGCATCAGGCTCCCTGCTCAGCGGGAAGCCTGCTTCTCCCTCTGCCTGCCGCTCCCCCTGCTTGTGCGCTCTCGCTCTCTCTCTCTGACAAATAAATTTTTTCAAAAATCTTAAGAGAAAAGAAAGAAAGAATAGAGAAAGAAAGTGCTGTTAGTACATGGCACGCATACGCTTGAGACAGGCATGGTGGTCAGAAGGGGCTTTTCAGAGAAGATGATAACTGAATGAGTCCTGAGCATGAATGGGGTCAGGCTGGTAAGAGGTCTTATTGGTGAGTGAGTGACTTTCTAAGGATGCAAATGAGTTAGGAAGGCCAGGAAGGAGACAGCAAGCTGGGAAGGCACAGAGCCTGGAATCTGCTCCTGAAGAACCCTATAAATCCTGGTAAGGAGTTTTGCCTTGACCCTTCAAGTGGGAAGCTATTTTAAGCAGAGAAGTAGCTTGACAAGATGTATATTTTTAGAAAGACCAGCAAAAATGCATCTAATGGTACATTAGAGGGTTTTCATTAAAACTTTGCCAGTTACTTCTGGCCTAGGGCTGGAACTGGCCTCAATATATAGGCCAGGAGAGGTAGTGGTACCAGAGACATTGGGGGTTGCAGCAGAAGAAGTAGAAGCAAGGTAGTTCTACCATGCATTCTCCCTTTCCTTCCCTCCACATACCCGAGCCTGCCTTGTAAATACACTTCTCTCAAAATATGGTCAACTCTGTCTCCTGCTCACAAATGTCTCCTCTTCCACAAGAGTGACAACACTCTTTTCCTCTTTGTCTTTACAGATCTGTCATTGAGAGAGCTTGGATTTTCCACAGGTCCTTCTCCCCAAATAACTGGTTATGTTGGTGAGTTATATGCTTCTTTATCTTCTGTTTGTCGCCTTTGGTCATGAGCAAAATTATGGTAAAGCTTGACGTGAATAGTACTTTTTATTCTTGAGCCTTTTCGTATTCATGATTCTCAGACCTCCTGCCAAAGCCTTCAAGGTTCTGCTCATGCTTGTAGCTAGGTACACCACTGAGAGGATATACGTATTCTATACTCCTTTAGAGGTAAACTCCCTTTAGGCCAGCATTGAATTGCCAATCAGTTGTGTATAATGCAAATGTTTGTGTGCATATATAAAATTTAAATCCTCTAGAGATTTTTTTTTACGTTCAAAGGGATCCTGTTACAAAGTGACAAATATATTTGAAAAATTAAAAAGCACTCCTTTTTTGTCTTCTTCAAAATGTGATCATTTATTCACATTGGAAGTGCGCCTGATGTTCAATAATGAAACTTTACTTCCACGCCTGCTTTTGTTTGAAATGTTGTTGAAATGTTGATGATGAGATAGTTTGCCCCAGATTAGAAAAAAATCAGAGGGTAGACATTAAAATGAGATATTTCAAGACTTCCTGAAAAGATTTCAGACTTTTCCATAAGTTGCATTCCCTTGGAAGAATGGAATATATTTCCAGGCATGATATCTATTCTGGTCTCTCTTTAGAGCATGTTTTATAGTTTTTGAATGATGGACTGGGATGTTATTCTGGCTTTTTTGTTCTGTTTTATTGTTGTTGTTGTTTGAGGGAGGTTGATTTGGAGTTTTGTTTATTGGGAGGCACAGTACCTACAGGTGGGTGATAAGAAGCTTGTCTTTTATTTCTACAAAGGAAAGAGTTCATTCTGGAGACGAAGTTGTTCCTTGCTTTTAGGGCAAAATATTTCCTGATGTGTAAATGCAGATTGAGACTAGTAAATGTACTCAGAAGGCAGTTAACATAACACATTTTTATAATAATTTGGAGAAAACAGAAATAGGTTCAAAAAATATAATTCATTTTCTAATAATTGGTTTCTTTTTGTAGTTCTCTTCCCTCCATTAGTACTTTGTCAGTGTTTCAGTACCTCTTTATGCACTCCTAGAGCAATCGTTTTTTGGTTTTCCTGGGGCAGCCATAATTTTTTTATCCTTTCTCTCATTGATATATTTGGAGTCTTAGACCTTATGCTTTGATTTGGAGTTCAGAAAATAAAGTCAGTACACACCTTCCACCCACCTGTTTCCATCTTCCTCCATCCCCTGCCACATTCCTATCACCACACCTCACAAAAGCCTTACTCTTTTTACTTTTGGTTCTAGGCCAATTCCATTTCATTTTTCCCTTCAAGTACAGTGTAATCACTTCTGGATTGTTGGCACATTGTTGAAAACATTGGTATACTCAAATCTTTTCATTTTTTTTAACATCATAAAAAGCAAAATCAGAATTTCAATTATATTTGAAAAACATATTACCCTGTCTTAAAATCCTAAAATGCCATCTGAAATAATTTGCAAGGAACATTTCTGGTGTGTTCCCTCAGCACACTTGTAGGAATTATTTATATCTCTACAATAGTGTTTAATTTAGTTCGATTGCTAACATTAATATAGGACAGAGTATCAAATGTTTCAGTACAATTGTTTATATAACAGGAAATAGTATGTTAACTTCATTTGAAATCAGTTTTTACCTTTATGCTAAGTTGGATAGAATAACTTGTTCACAATCTCAACAAAAATATTTCTGTAAATATTCTATAAAACAACAGAAGAATAGTAGTGTTAGTACCACAAGAATGATTACCCCTTTAGATGATGTGTTTTGGCCCTTTCCCTCAGGTTTTTGAGTGGTCTGGGGGATTCTGAATCTTCCATGTGAGACTCTTAAAATCAAAAGAAATAATCTAAGAAGCACAGTCTGTGCGTGCTTTGTTTCACTTTGAGGCTAAGGTTTACTCCGGATTAAAGACAAATAAATCCGTTTTCATCCAGCATTTACCTTTAATGTTAAATATTCCAGTAGCCACTCAATAATTCACATCGGGCTAATGTTTTAAATTGCTGTATCGATGTGACACGAATGCTGTCAAAATTAAATTATTGTATATTATTCTTCAGGGTGTTGCTATCAGATATTATATTTTTCTTCAACCACCGGTATCTCTCCTTAAGATGTATACCAGTATCAGGAATACAAATCTTTCATCTCCGAGCTACACCTCGTTCTTGGTCAGATTTCTCTTGGTTCTGGAAATGATATGGTCCTAATTACTACTTGTCTTGAATGAGTCCCACCTGGGTGGGCACTCGAGTTAACCAGTTGATGGTGGAACCTCCACTGGCCAGGATTAAGGCAGTTGGGGAACTTGCAAGTGTATTTCCTTAACTTTAAGACAATACCAGTTATGAAATGGACCTCTGACTCAATGACAGTGTTTGGGGGCAGCTACGGGTGTAGTTACTGGTATACTACCTCTGTAGTGCACATTTATGTGCAAACTCACTTTAAAAAAACCTCATCAACAGCATTAATTTATCTACTCATATACACACTGCTTATTTTAAGTGTCACTATCAAAATTTGAGTCTATATCATCTTAATCCTTGGGATTCTTTGGAACTTTTTGGCCGCCAGCAGTTACACATTGCATCGTGGCGTGAGCTGAGTTTCCATCCTTTTTAACACCTTTGCAAATGACGGCATGATTTCAGGGAAAATGGAAGGAGACCGCAGTTGGATCTACATTAGCTATGTGGTTAAAGACGTAATTTTCTTTTTGCTTACTTGATCTAATTATCTCTTGAGATTTCATTTTAAAAGTCAGCCTTAGCTTCTGCTAGATAGACCACAGACACCTAAGTGGCAGATCTTCTTGAAGCATGACTTGTCAGCATCCACCTCTATTAGATGTAAAAATCCTCTGAATTGCTAGGAGATATTTGGTGGTATCCACAGACTTTAATTGCACTGCCTGGGATGTGCAGATCATTGCCTGCCTGTCGTAACTTTTGCTATCCTGTGACACCATAGAACAACCTCTCTGGGGACATTTTGAGCAATTAGTATATATCTAAATTCAGTGTAAAATTCCAAATGTAGTGCTACCAATGCAAATATCTCATCCAAGACATCCATTTGAACAGATCTACCTTCTACACACTGCCAAGTTCATACATATACAGGCAATAATAACTGTGTCACGAATTATTCCTTTTCCTAGGAGTTGGAGAGTTCTTTCCAGCATCCCTTGTAATACACATTCAAATTTCGGCGAGTGTTCCTCCTAGAATTAAGGAAATAGAGCAATTAACATTTCAAAGTACAAGCATCTCCTATATAAAGGAGAAAAGACCGAAGCTATGAACAAATCACTCCAGTACCTATAAAGATTAATACCTACACTGTTTCCGCTTCTGTTCTCATCTTCCTGCTTCCTCTTTCTCTGGAAGAAAACAAACTTGTTGCTACTGTTTGTGTGATAATTTTCCTTACAAACTGTTAAGACAACAGTTTGCAGTTGGAGTAGTTATTTCTGTGAGTCTGTACCTAGGGTGGCCACATATCCAGCCCAGAATAATCCATGTATGCCTGTTGTCCCCATGTAATTGTTAAGAGGACTCTGTTTAGCTATCAGAAGACCCAGGTTTGAGGGACAAATCCTACAAATGGATAAGGAACCCCAATCAAATCATAAAATGCTTCCAGCTGAGCAGGTGCCTCTACTGTCCTTCTGTCCATCAACCCAGGCGGCTGAGAACTATGGAAGTGTCATTTTCCCCACGACCGAAAGAGAAAAGGAGACTGGGTGTTAAGTTCCCCAGGGAAACTACAGAAAGGGTTTTGGAGGCTTCAGATGGAAAGGTGACAAGGATTCTTGCAGGCGGTCTGGGTGGCAAGAAATAAGGTGGTGGTGGCAGTACAGAGGCAGACCTGGCCCTGAGACGGCGAGAAGCCAGGCTGGAGCCCCTGGTTGTGCGCCGTTCTTGGGGGGCCCACGCCGAGTTCTTGAAGACTCAGAAAATCAGTGTTGTATTAATATTGCAGTGGCTCTGGTGCCCCTTAGTTCCTTTGTTCTTTGCCTTTGGGGTTTCCTCTAGGGCTTGGCAATATTATTTTGAGAGATGTCAGTGACACAAATAGGCAAAGGTATTCTTGGGAATTTGGATCATCCCCAGGAGCAATGGGGATCCCAACCCCCAGGGGAGGCAGAACTCACCAGGACACAGCCCTGGCCATCTACATACCTGAAAACTGAGCCAAGTTCTGTGCATTCTTTAACGAGTGGAATATTCCCTCACCCCTTCTCTGCTGGCCTTCCTCTCTCCCTGACTTCCCTTCCACAATTTTTTCTCTATTTCTTCTTCTAGTCCCTCCTTCCTTCAAGCCCTCCCTCTCCATTAATTGCAATGCATCTTAGGTAGAATTTGATGGACCCCTCTTCATTTTAAAGATAAGCAAATTGAATATTTCAAACTGTCTCTAAATGGAATCAAAGAAAAATTATGTTGATTTTTGAACTAAAATATTTTTTAAGATTTCATTTATTTATTTGAGAGAGAGAGAGAGAGAGAGAACAAGCAAGGGGAGCAGCAGAGGGGGAGAGAGAAGCAGACTCCCCACTGAGCAGGGAGCCTGACACTGAGCCCGATCCCAGGACCCCAGGATCATGACCTGAGCCGAAGGCAGATGCCTAACGGACTGAGCCCCCCAGGGGCCCCTGAACTAAAATATATTTTATTTTTATTTTATTTTATTTTATTTTTTAAAGATTTTATTTATTTATTTGAGAGAGAGAGAGAATGAGAGACAGAGAGCATGAGAGGGAGGAGAGTCAGAGGGAGAAGCAGACTCCCCGCTGAGCAGGGAGCCCGATGTGGGACTCGATCCCGGGACTCCAGGATCATGACCTGAGCCGAAGGCAGTTGCCTAACCAACTGAGCCACCCAGGCACCCAAATATATTTGATTTTAAATTCATTTGTCACTAATTCTTTAGGTAAAAATTACTTTTGTTTCAGTGTGCAGGGTTTTATTAGTCTGTTTTTTCCTCTCTCTGTCTCATGATTTGGCTACAGTCTATAAGCATGAGGCTTGCAAACCAAGCTCCTTACAGACGAGGCAGCCAGGGAAGCATGTTGGCTGCTAGGCATGTGCTGTATATTGTGGTGAGGGATGCGCTCAGATAACAGCAGGGTGTTCTAGACATCATGCAATCATCTCTTTGACAAATATTTACAGGGTGTCTACTGGGTACCAGATGCTGCTGAACCCTGGGGGTTCAGTGATGAAAAAAGATGATTAGGTGAAACTCAAGATGGAACTCCAAGATCAATCAACAGCACAGGTGTAGAAGATGGACACATCTGGCCTCCAAGTGTGACTTAGCCATTCACTTGTGCAGCATTGCAGCGTGAATTCACTGCTCTGAGCCTCAGCCTCCCGAGTGGACATGCACAGGACTGCTCAGAGGGAGTTAAACAATTCATTTGAATCCATTTTGTGTATGGTGAGAGGTAGGGATGGAGGGTCACCATGGGTTTCTTGTTTTTCTGTAGGGACCTAGCTATTCCTGAGCCTTTGTTTACAACGTTTCCTTTCTGGAGTCTATGCGCCCAGCCCCCAGTAAAACTCTTCAGTGTGGAGTCTCTAATGGGCTTCCCTGGGCAAACACATTGCACACATTTGCTGCATTTTCGTTGCTGGGGGAGGAGTGTGCTGTGTTTCCTCCCTCATGGGAGGGATGAGAAAATGGGCGTGTGGATTCCTCCAGCGTCCACCTGCGTCTTTCCGCTTTATAATCCAGCCGTGTTTCCTTGGCTACATTACTATAATACGTCTTAGCCATGAGGACAACTAAAAAAATCATTTCTGGTTACTAACCAAAAAATGTTTTTAGCAAGCGTTGGTGAGAATGTGGAGAAATTGGAACCCTTGTACACTGCCGGGGAGAATGCAAAAGAGTACAACTGCTGTGCAAAATGGGATGACTGCACCTCAAGCATGAGAAACAGAATTGCGGGGCGCCTGGGGGCACAGTTGTTTACACGTCTGCCTTTGGCTCAGGTCATGGTCCCGGGGTCCTGGGATGGAGCCCTGCATCGGGCTCCCTGCTCGGCAGGAAGCCTGCTTCTCCCTCTCCACCCCCTGCTTGTGTTTCCTCTCTCTGTGTCTCTCTCTGTCAAACAAATAAAATCTTTAAAAAAAAAAGAAAAAGAAAAACAGAATTGCATATAATTCAGCATTTGCACTCCTCAGTATATGCTCCAAAGAGTTGGAAACAGGATCTCAAAGGTAGATTTGTACACCCATGTCCATAGCAGCATTGTTCACAACAGCTAAAATATGGAAGCAATTCAGGTATCCATCAGTGGGTGGCTGGATAAGCCAAATGTGGGGTGTGTATGTGTATAATGAAATATGAAATATTATTCAGCCTTAAAAAGGAAGGGAATACTGGCACGTGCTACAACATAGGTGAACCTTGAGGACATGATAGTGAAATAAGCCAGTCTCACACACACACACACACACACACACACGCACTGTGATTCCACCTACCTTAGGTACTTAGAGGAATCAAATTCATGGAGATAGGAAGTAGGATGGTGCTTGCCAGGGGCTGTGGAGAAGAGAGAAGGCGAAGTTATTGTTTAAAGGGTATTGAGTTTCAGTTTTGCAAGATGGGACGAGTTCTGCAGATGGATGGTGGTGACTGTTGCACAACAGTATAAATTTATTTAGTACCCCTGAAAAGTCACTTAAAAATGACATGTAATAAATGTTATTTTACCACAATAAAAAAAATTCCTTTCCCTGTTGGATGGATTTGACGTCTTTGTTGGAAAGTAAGATGACTGTGTCAATGGAAGGATTTCCATCTCTCTGTTCTGTTCCGTCAATCTACTTATTGATCTTTATGTCAAGACCACATTATCTTGAATACTGCAGGTTTATAGTAAGTCTTGAAATCAGGTATTGTTAGCCCTCCAACTTTGTTCTTTCAAGGTTGCCGTGGATATCCTTGCATCTCCAAAAAATTTTTGAATCAGATTGTGAATTTCTACCAAAACAAAATATTCCTGGGATTTTGGTTGGGATTATGTTGCATCTATAGATCAAGATGAGTTGATTTCTTAGGAAACTGAGAGCATTTATTTAGATCTACTTTAATTTCTCTCAGTAATGTTTTATAGTTTCCAGTGTAGAAGTTCTTGCACATATTTTGCTAAATTTATTTCAAAATATCTTGTTTTATAAACACTATTATAAGTGAAATCTTTTACATATTAGCTGCTAGAATATAAAATTACAAGTGATTTATGCATATTAACATTATGCCTACTATCTCACTAAATACATTTATTAGATCTAATATATGTATTTAAGTGGGTTTTGTTTTGGATTTTCTAGGTAAATGATAATACTATCTGCAAATAGAAACAGTTCTGTATTCTTTTTTTTTTTTTTGCACTTGCTTTTTGCCAGTATTTCTCTATTAGGGAGGATGTTTGCTGTATGTATGATTTCTGTAGGAGTTATGAAAATTCCCATCATTCCTAGTTTTTTGAGAGGTTTTTTTTTATCATGAATGGGTTTTAAAATTTATGAATTTCTTTTTCTGCATCTATTAAAGTGATCCTATGGTTTTTTCATATGTTGTGTTAAAATAGCAAATAACGCTAATTGATTTTTAAATTTTAAAACACTTTTGCATTGTAGGGAATAAAAAACAAACACTACTTGGTCATGATGTTTTATCCATTTTTATACTGCTAATTCAATTTGCTAATCCCTTGTTAAGTAGTTTTGCATTTGTGTTCCTAAAAGAACTAGTCTAATTTTTTAACGTTTTGTTAAGTTTTGGTATCATGGTTGTTCTGGCTTCATAAAACAAGTTGGAAAGTTTTTCCTTCTGTATTTTCTGAAATAATTTATGTAAAATTGGTTTAATTTCTCCTTTAATGTCCGATAGGATATTATTTTTTTCATTTGATATCTGAAAGAATTCACCAGTAAAGCTTTTTAGGCCTACAATTGTTTTCTTTCTTTGTTTTTTGAGGAGAATTTGATAATGAGTTCAATTTATTATTAGACATAATGTTATTCAGATTTTTTTTCCTTGAGTAAGTTTTGCTAAGTTGTATTTTTCAAGGAATTTATTTAATTCTTAAGTTGTTGAATTTGTGGCACAATGTTATCCATAATATTCTTTTCATATCCTTTTTATGTCAGTAGGATCTGTAGTGATTATCCCTCATTTATGCCTGGTATTGGTAATTTGTGCTCTCTTTTCCTTGATCAGTCTAGCTAGAGTTTTACTAAGTTTCCTAGGCTTTTTAAAAAAACTGACTTCATTAATTTTCTTTATTCCTTACCAATTTTCTATTTTCATTTCTATACTTATTTTTACTTTTTTCTACTTACTTTTCATTTGCTTTGCTATTCTTTTTATGACATCTTAAGCTGAAACCAGAGGTCACAGATTCTTCTTTAAGCTTTCTTCATTTTTAATGCAAGCATTTAAATCAACAGTTCCCTCTAAATACTGATTTAGTTCCATCCCCAAATTTGTGATATATTGTATTTTTACTAGCATTCAGGTCAAAATATTTTCTAATTTCCCTCATGATTTCTTTGATCCATGTATTATTTTGAAGTCTACTGATTAATTATCAGGTGTTTGAGATATTTCTAGATATTATTTTGTTATTGACTTCAGGCTAATTCCATTGAGGTCAGGGAACATGCTCTATGAGTTATCAATCCTTTTCAATTATTTATTTTTTTTGTAACCTATGGTCCAACACATGGTCTATCTAGATGAACACATGCACTTGAATGAGTACTTTTTAGTTGTAGAGGTTAGTGTTCTATAAATATAATTAGGTCAAGGTGGTTGATAATGTTGTCCAGAACATTTATGTCTTTACTTTCTTTTTTTCCCCTAGTTGCTAATAGAATTACCTATTTCTCCTTCTTATTATGTCAATTTTAAATATCTTCTTTATGAGTGTCCTTTTATCATTATAAAGGGTCTTTTCCCTCACAAAGTGCCTTGTCTTGAAGTCTGTACCAGTCAGTCTACCAGAAATCTCACAAGCTTTATATAAAGGATTATTAATTAGTAATGGGGAATTAGTCACTAAGGGGCAAAGACGCCTCTAAAGAACACAAGAATAGCATGTATAGGGAGCAGACCACCTCTGGGACTGAGGGATAGTACCCAAGGAAGAAACATATTTTGAAGAGCATAGGATTCAGACTTTGTTAGAAAGTGTGTGACTTTGGCGCGCTGGATGACAGAGAAGTTCACTCAAGCGCCACAGACCAGAGCTAGCACGCCGTGAAGAGCACACTTGGGCACTGATGACATTTACTAGGAAATTACCTACTGAGGTATCGCTGAAGCTCCGTGGAAAACCACCTACTGAGGCGCCAAATGCACTCCCTGGGAAGGCACCTGCTAGGCTGCTTCTGAAACTCCACTGGGACGGTGCCTATAAGGCACCTGCATGAGTCACCAGGATGCTAGCTGGGGTGCTGGTGTAAGCTTGCCAAGAAGCCACCCACAGTGGTGCCACTGACACTCAGTGAGGAGTGAGCACCACTCCGTGTCCCGCACACAACCTGTTGGCCACCACATGTCCCAGGAGAAAGGAAGGAGAAAAGCGCACCAACCAGGAAAAGCAGCCCATTCTTCCTGCAATGACCCTGCAGCGCCCTCTACTGACAAAACTTACCAGAGGCAGCAAAGGTAAAATACTTAGAGGGTCCACCTCCAGTACCACAAAGCAGGCCAAGGAGGATGGATTTGGAGCGGATAAGCAATAAACTGATAACTGGATATAGGTGCAGTTTGTTTAATTTTAAATCAACCAGTCCAAACTTTCTCTTCACTGTTTACATGATTTATCTTTTTCTGTCCATTTACTCTCAGCCAGTCTCTGTCTATATTTAAAATGCATTTCTTTTAGAAAGCATGTATAGTCGGTTCTTATCTTTTTTAATCCACTCTCCAATTTCTGTTTTTTATTTTTAGATTTTCATTTATTTATTTATTTGACACACAGAGAGAGAGAGAGACAGCGAGAGAGGGAACACAAGCAGGGGGAGTGGGAGAGAGAGAAGCAGGTTCTCCTCTGAGCAGGGAGCCCGATGCGGGGCTCGATCCCAGGACCCTGGGATCATGACCTGAGCCAAAGGCAGACGCTTAACGACTGAGCCACCCAGGCGCCTCTTTCTTTCTTTCTTTTCTTTTCTTTCCTTCCTCCCTCCCTCCTTCCTTTTTCTGTTTTTTAATTGGAGTGTTTATTCAGTTCACATTTATTATAATTATTGTTATAGTTAAAGGGTTTTAAGTCTACTAGTTTATATTTGTTTTCTGTTTGTCCCCTCTGTTTTTGCTTCTTTCTTTTAAAAAAATTATTTGAGAAAATGAGAGAGAGAGAACCACGAGGGGGGCAGGGGCAGAGGGAGAGGGAGAAGCAGACTCTCCACTGAGCGGGGAGCCCAACGTGCAGCCGGGTCCCAGGACCCTAAGATCATGACTTGAGCCAAAGGCAGCTGCTTAACCGACTGAGCCACCCAGGTGCCTCTTTCTTTTCTTTTCTTTCCTTCCTCCTTCCCTCCCTCCCTCCCTCCCTCCTTTCTTTCTTTCTTTCTTTCTTTCTTTCTTTCTTTCTTTCTTTCTTTCTTTCTTTCTTTCTTTCTTTCTTTCTTTCTTTCTTTCTTTCTTTCTTTCTTTCTTTCTTTCCTACCTGCTTTGGGATTTTTTTAAACATTTTTTAGAACTCAATTTTATCTTATATCTTGGCTTTTTAATTATATCTCTTTGCATTTTTTTCAAGTGACCACTTCAATGATTACAATATACATAGTTAACTTTTTTCTTCACTTAGAGTTAATTTTGCAACACTTGTCATAGAATGTAGACACCTTGCAACCCCATGGTCTATTTATCACTCCCCACCTACTTTTGTGTTTATAGTTATTACCATATTATGACAACTACATACATTATAAGCCCCCTAAAACAGAGTTATAATTTTTGCTTTAAAGGGTACTATATATTTTAAATAATTTAAGAGAAAAATACAGTCTATTATATATACCCAGATATTTACAGTCTCCAGTACTTTTTATTCTCTCCCCAAAACTCAAGTTTCCATCTGGTATAATTTCTCTTGAGCCTGAAGCAACTCCTTTACTGTTTCATATAGTACAGATCTTTTGAGAATATATTCTCTTAGTTTTTTTTTTCCCCCAATATCATTACTTAAACTTTATTTTTGATAGAAAATATCAATGGATATTATTCTGAGTTGTTTTTCTTTTAGCCCTTCAAAGATATTTGCACCACTTTCTGGTTTCCGTAGTTACTGATGAGTAGTCAATAAAATTCTGAATTGTTATTGCCCTTTGTGTAATGTGTCATTTTCCTCTGGCTGCTTTAAAGATTTCTCTTCATCTTTGGTTTTCAGCAGTTTGACTATGATTTCCCTAGATATGATTTTCTTTATATCCTACTTGGAGTCCTCTGCATTCTTGGATCTGTAAATTTATGTCTTTCCCAAAGTTTGGAAATTTTCAGCTACATTAGCCAGGGTTCTTCAGAGACATATGAGGAGATTTATTCTAGGAATTGTCTCACATGGTTATGGAGGCTAAGAATCCTATATAATGCCATCTGTCTGTAAGCTGGAGAACCAGAAAAGCTGGTGGTATAATTCAGTGTGAGTCCAAAGTCCTAGAAATCAGGGGCTGGCAGTGTAAATCCTGATGCACGGCTGAAGGCCTGAGAGCCAAGAGTGCTGATGTGTGGGGGCAGGAGAAGATGGATGTCCCAGCTGAAGCAGAGAGAGCAAATTTACCCTTCCTCCACCTTTTTGTTCTGTTCAAATCCTAGAAAGATTGGGGTGGTGAAGGTGGCCTTTTCTTTTTCTTCAACCAATTCACATGCTAATCTCCTCTGGGAAGACTCTCACAGACATACCCAGAAATGATGTTTTCCTAGTTATCTGGGCGTCCTTTAGCTCAGTCAAGTCGACATATAAAACTATGCCATCACATCAGCCATTATAGCTGTAAATAATTTTTCTGCCCCGTTCTTTCTTTTCCCTCCTTCTGGATACCCAGAGGAAACCTTTTATTATTCCCCCATAGCTGCTTTGAGTCTCCTTTCTTTTTTTTCAATACATTTTTTCCTCTCTGGTCTCATTTTGGATAATATCTAAACTCTCCTCTGTCTTCTCCCTTCTGCTATTAAGCCCATCCAGTGAATTTTTATTTCACATATTGAATTTTTCAGTTCGATAATTTCCATTTAGGTCTTTTTGGTAGTGTCTTTCCTTATTAATATTTTTGTCTTTTTATTCACCATAAGCATATTTTCCTTTACTTCATTGAGCATAGTTATGACACGGGCCTTAAAACCCTCATCTGCTAATTCCAGCACGTGGGTTATCTTAGGGTCACTCTCAGTTGGTTGTCTTTCCTCTTGTGGTTCTGGTACATAAGTAACTTGGATTTTATCCTGGTCCTTGTGATTATTATGTTGCAAAGCCTCTAGGTTTAGTTACAGTTCTGTAAAGTGTTGATGTTTTTGTTCTAGCAGACAACGTGGTGTCTCAGTCAGCGTTTTCCAGAGAAATAGAACCTTTACATATTGTTATGATGTGGAAGATTAATTTTTTAAAATTGGGTCACGCAATTATGGGGCTGGCAAGCGTGAAACCTGTAGGACAGGCTAGAGGCTGGAAACTCAGACAGGATTTGACGTACAATCTTGAGGCAGAATACCTTCTCCAGGAAACCTCACTTTTTGTTCTAGGGGCCTTCAACTGATTAGACGAGGCCCACCCATGTTATCAAGAGTAGTCTCCTTAACTTAATGTCAAGCTATTGTAGATGTTAACTACATCTACAAAAAGCTTTCACAGTGACACTTAGAGTAGTGTCTGATTAAGTAACTGCATACTGTATGTTAGCCAGCTGACACACAAGACTAACCATCATACTTGGTTAGCCTCACACTGCAAATCTTCAGAATTACAGTAGTCATGCATCCCTCAGGCCTTAGGTACAAGCTCTTCCCAGTTTGCCCCACACATGCAGGAGTAAGCCAGAGCCTTGAACAGAGTTTATAAACAGAATATGTCTCTGTCTCTTTTCCAAGATTTCTTTCTCACTTTTCAGTAGCTGTGGTTACCCTGAACTCTGGTATGGTATCCCCCCTTATCCATAGTTTTTCAGTGACCCATGGTCAACCGCAGTTAAAAGCAGATGATCCTCCTTTTAATGTATTCTCAAAAGGTCAGTAGTAGCCCATCACTAATTCCCAGTGCCTACATCATTCAGCTCACCTCATCTCATCATGCAGGATCCTTTCCTCCCACATCACTACAGAGAGCACAACACAATATGACATTTTGAGGAGAGAAAGAGACCACAGTCATATAACGTTTATTATAGTATATTATTGTTTTCATTGTTCCATTGGATTATTAATTATTGGTGTTTATCTCTTACTATGTCTGATTTATAAATTAAACCTTATCATAGGTAGTTACAGGAAAAAACATAGCATAGACAGGATCCAGTACTATCTGTGGTTTCAGCATCCACTGGGGGTCTTGGAACATATGCCGTGTGGCTGAGGGGGATGACTGTATTTTGTTCTTCAGGCTGGAAGGATTGTGGGGTTCGTATCACACGTTTGCCCACTCTACATAACATCATTTTGGTCTGTCCTCCTCTTAAAAGCTGTAAAAATGAAAAACACTCCCTATGCTAATCACTGTTCCCATTTTTTTTTTTTTAATTTCCTTCCAGAATCTGCCTGCTAGTTTGTCACTTTCTAGTGCCTGCAGGTCATTATTTTGTTTTTTGTTTGGTTGGTTGGTTTTGTATCTAGTCCACAGTTTACAGCTGTTATCTGTGGAAAGGTAGCATCTGGTAGGAGTTTTCTTGGCTGTACGGAAAACAGAAACCCCACATATATTGTGAATATTAAATGAGACAATGGAAGGAAAAGCGTGGCACATTTGTGGCACATCATTTGTAGTGGTCGGATGAAGAGCTAGCAGAGTGGCTATTCTGGTTAACAATTTGTCTCAGAGCCAAACTGTGGCTTTAAGGGTTCCAGGGTCAGCAAGTCTCTAGATTCCTCAGGAGATAAATCCTTAGGAACAAGTCAGGGAGTCAGTCAGGGTTATAGCCAATGTTGTTTTCCAAGGCTGTTTCCAGAGTCTTCCAGGAATTACGGCTAACTGGGGAAACCAAGGCTGCCATCTAATTGTAAAGACAAGACTGATCCAAATATTTTTCAAAAAGCAATAAGAGAAGGCTGGGGTTTGGGAAGCACTCCAGGCTAGATGATAGGCCTGCTGCTATAAAGTAAGCTTCATAAGGGCAAGAATTTTTGTCTGTTTTTTGAGTGCCTATATTCCGTGTCGTCTGGAGCTTGGCAAATAGTAGGCAGTCCATAAATGTTGGTTGAATGAATGGGCAACACTTGTTCAAACCCCTACTTGATGCATTTGAAATGCTCTTCTGAGTAAAGATGTTGCAGAGAAGAAGAGAGCCTGAGTCTGTGGGTGGGACACATTCCCAGTGGCAGGAGAGCAAAGACTGACAGGGCGGATAAATGTCCTTCTCCACAGAGCCTCCCTCAGTCAGCCCAGCCAGAGGAGTTACCCTTCCATCTCGGCTTGCCCTCGGGCTGCACACATTAAGACTGAATGAATGGCCTGTGTACAACCTCTATTTGAGGTTTCATCAACATCTTGAAATAGTTTGAGATCATTTGGTGTTTGGCACCACCAGAAGAATGGGCTTTGCCAAACCCTCATTTCCTTTCATGTTTCAGCTCTAACGCCCCTAAAACAATCTCAAGCCTGTTGACTCTACGTCTTCATTTTCCCTTCTGTCATCAAAACATTCACTTTAAACATATCACTGGCAATCAAAGGCATCGTCAACTCTGGGTCAGGGCAGTGAGTCACCCAGATCTGGATGATTTCCCCAACCCCTGCACTGATCCCTCTGTCATTTTCACATCCCCTCTGTCTGTCCCAGCTCCAAAATTTCTCACAGAACCAGTGGCTTCCACTATATGTTAAAGGAGACTAAGGTTAAAAAAAAAAAATTCATGATCATTGGAAGTTATTGGAGAAATTCGGATTAATAGAGATCAATCTAAAGAAAATACCACCACCCAGGGATAAGCAGAGTGAACATGAATCCTTCCTTCCCATAGTTTTTCTCTGTCATATATTTTACTCACTTGAGATCATGGTACAGCATGGTTTTGTATCTACCATTTTACTTAACATATAGGGAAACTTCATGTTATTAAATATTATTCATTTCTACAGTTATAGTGCCCATACTTATCCATTCAATCATGAAAGTTTTCCCGAACAGATGTCTAGCAGTGAGGACAAAGCCCCCGGCCATGGGGATGGAGCTTAGGGTGTCATGGACAAGATGCACGAGAAGTAAATCACTTTATAAGTTATGAGTGCTATGAAGAAAACTAAGGTAGAAAAAGAGGCTACGCGTGCTGTTTGAGGGAAAGTCTGTCTGAGGAGATGACAGTTCGGCAAAGGTCTGACTAAAGTGTGGCTCTGTAACGGTCCATGAGACACACGAACAATAACCCACATGACCACACACCTGACATTGAATGTTTGGCTTGTTGAAAATCTATCACTGTAAAATATCGCTGCTGAACACTTTGAGGTCCGCCAGCATTTTGAGCTGAGTGCTACTCAGTGGTGAATAAAGCTGCTAGAATGAACTGAGCTAGGCAGAGGAAAAAAGGAAGAAGGCAAAGAAGAGAGGAAGTCAGGGGCACTGGGAGGACTGCCAGGGGACTGATGTGCGTGCGTGCGTGCACGTGTGCCTGCGTGCGTGCACGTGATGTGACCGACCATACCTATGTCCATAGGTAGCACCTGATAAAGGTGGGGAAAGAAGATGCTTTCCTGAAGGAGTGGGAGAATGAGCAGGAATTCCTATTTTATTGGCCAAGAGAGGACTAGTGTAAAAGAATGGGGCTTTCTTACAGCAGCCTAACGTTTGTCTCCGGTAAATGTGCTCTTCTCCCCGGGATTGTGCTCCGGGCCTCTGCAGTGTTGCTCTCTTGGCTTGCTAGCCAGAGTCACTACTCCCTTCTTAGATTTCCATATAATTTTATCTACATTAAGCACAGTGCTTGGTAATGAGAAGGGGGTCAAAAAAAATCCATTTCCTGAATGAATAAACACCTTAAGAATGATACTTAATGTGGTCTATGCTGTATTACTGTTATATACATGAAATCCCCCTCCCCAATCTTGTCAGGCCCCTAGGAAATAGCCTTTTATCTTCTGTGTTTACAGTATTTGGTGCAATAAAGAATATTCTGTGTTGAGGGGAAAAGGGTGAAAGGAGGTTGAGGTAAGATGTAGGTAAGCCAGGGAAAGCAACCACACAAAGGCCATTGCAGCAGGGACCAGGACTCCCCCAGGAACAAGGAAAAGAAAAAAAAAAAAAAAAGACAAAATGAAAGGAGAAGGAAGAGGAGGAAGAAAAGGAGGAGAATTAAGTCAGAAGCATGGACAGCCACACTGGCACTGGACAAGCTTTAATCTTGAGCCAGGAAGCTGCGTGTCCACTAGGCCAGCATAGGACCTGGCAAATCTGAATTGGAGCCTGGAATAAAACGCAAGGCCTGTCTGGTTCTAATGCAAAAGACATAAGAATTATAAAAGTAGCAACAGGGGCACTGGATGGCTCAGTCGGTTAAGCATCTGACTCTTGATTTCAGCCCAGGTCAGGATCTCAGGGTGATGAGATCGATGCCTGCATTGGGCTACGTGCTGGGCATGGAGCCTGCTTGGGATTCTCTCTCTCCCCCTCATTCTGCTTGTGTGCTCTCTCTCTCTCTCTCTCTCTCTGTCATCTAAATAAATAAATAATAATAATAAAAGTAACAGAATAACAACAACTACCACCACAATTTCCACCACTTTACTGAGTACCTGTTATGGACATATTAAGGGTTTTACAATTTACATCTTACTAAATTTTCAAATACAGCTAGAGAGAGGCTAAGTAATAAGCCCAGAATCCCAAGAGCGAAGAAGCTGCGAAGCCGTAATTCCAGCCTAGCTCAGTTTCAATGGGAAGCCCATGCTATAGACTAGCCCATAAAATTGCCTCTCTGTAGACCAACTAATAATGCCTGTCAAGTACACTTCAGACGTCGTTTTATGGGTTTTTTTTTTTCATTTTATGCTTTTAAATCCTCATTGCAATCAGAAGCCCCGTCAGGTGGCCACAGTCTCTCTGAGGTCCCCAGAGCTGTGGACACCAGAAGGTATATCTGATCAGCTTCATTTGCTGCTTGCCTCAGTATGGTGGAGGCAGCAGGCTGTGCCACTGCTCAGCGGCTGAATAACCCCACATCCTTCTTGTTTGCTGACAGCCCACCCTTTCCTGTGTTCTCCGCCCACAGTCACCATACAGCATGTGCCATCATGTCTAGTTGGCACGTATGCCTTAAAATTGCTGGGTGGACGGATGACTTCCTAGAAGGGGACTTCTGGCCTGTGATTTAAACTAGCTGAGGTAGACTACACACAGATTTCTCAATGCTTGTTTGTAAACTGCTGCTGCTATTTTGTATCAGTTTCTCCTTCTTGCTAAATTCCAAAGAGGCAATTCCATGGACTGGTTTGTAGCAGAGACTTCACAGTGAAACTGACCTGGCTTTGAATTATGGCTTTGCAGCTGCTTTGCTCTGTGCTTCTAGGCTAGTTACTCAACCTCTCTGTGCCATCTTTTCTTTACATACATATTTTTTTAAAACTGATATACACTTGGCATATAACATTATATTAGTTTCAGTTACAACAGAATGATTCAATATGTGTTTATATTGCTAAATGATCACCACAGTAACTCTAGTTAACGTCTATCACCACACGTAGTTATAAATTTTTTTTCTTGTGACAAGAATATTTAAGATCTGTTCTCTTAGCAGCTTTCAAATACAAATACAGTACTATTAACCATAGTCACCGTGCTGTACATGACATCTCCAGGACTTACTTTATAGCTTGAAGTCTGTAACTTTTGATCACACTCACCCATCCTCCCCAACCCCTCGCCTCTGGCAACCATCAATCTGTTCTCTGTATCTATGAGTTCAGTGTTTTTGTTTTATTTTGTTTATAATTCCACATATAAGTGACATCATATGGTATTTGTCTTTCTCTGTCTTATTTCACTTAGCAAAATGCCCTCAAGTTCCATCCATATTGTCACAAAGGCAGAATTTTCTTTCTTTCTTTTTTTTAAATGGCTGACATTATTCCATTGAGCGTGTGCATGTGTGTGTGTGTGTGTGTGTGTACGCCACATCTTTATCCATTCGTCAATGGGCACTTAGGTGGTTTCCATGTCTTGGCTATTGTGAATAATGCTGCAATGGTGTGGGGTGCATATATCTTTCCACATTAGTGTTTTCACTTCCTTTGGATAAATACCCAGAAGTGGAATTGCTCGATGATATGGGAGTTCTATTTTTAATTTTTTGAGGAACCTTCATATTGTTACCCATAGGGGCTGCACCAATATACATTCCCAACAATCACAAGAGTTCCCTTTTCTCCACATCCTTACCAATGCTTGTTATTTTCTGTCTTTTTGAGACTCGTCATTCTAACGAGTGTGTGGCAATATCTCACTGTGGTTTTGATTTGCATTTCTCTGCTGATTAGTGATGTAGAACACCTTCCCATGTAGCTATTAGCCACCTGTATGTCCTCTATTGAAAAATATCTATTTAGTTCCTCTGCCCATTTTTAATCCATTTTTTAAAAACTTTGCTCTTGAGTTACATGAGTTCTTTATGTATTTTAGATGTTAGCCCCTCTGGGCCTTATTTTGCTCATTTTGAAATGAGGAATAATAATGCCCCATCCTGTGGTGAGAATTAAATAAGATGAAATTGTAAAACTGCTACCATACTCATAATCACTCAATAAATAGTGGAAATGATGGTGGCGGCTGTTGCTATTTTTGTGGTTACTTTTACAATCCTTATGTCTTTCTCACTGGAACAAAATAGGCCTTGGCATTCTCCTTTTATATATTATAAATTATTAGTTCCCTAACCCGGGCATGTGCTTCCGTCATCATCGTTTTTTATTATGTTAGGTTAGCCAGCATACAGTATGTCCTAAGTTTTTGTTGTAATGTTCAACGATTCATTAGTGCCATCATCATCTTAGTTACTCTTCAAAATAATTCTGGAAGGCATGGAGAGGAAGATAGCAGTTCTGGATTTTTGAGGGAGACAGAAAGTCTTTTTTGGGCCAGCCTGGGAAGGAAGGGCTTGTGATTCTGTCACAAGGCAAAGTGAGAAGAGCTTAGCACAAGAGGGGTTGCTGTGGTCTGCCTTCAGCGTCCCCACGCAGTACTACTGCCCAGGAAGAAAGTTCAGGTACTCATCTCCAACCTGGCAGATCCAGCAAGCTTGTGGAGCATCTTCAATGCCCTTATAAACATGGTGTTCCTTAGCGCACATGAAGTTTGTACCAAAGGACTACAGCCCATTGGTGATGGCGGCAGGGTTCGAGGACTAGAAAGATCCATGTAAAGCAAGGCGACCTGCGGTGAGTGGGTTGCAGGAGGAAGCGCCGCTCATCGTAAGCTACAGCTCTATGTCTTTATAGTACTTAACAAGCATTTTCTTACTGAGACTTCACCTCGGAATCAGCAACTTTTGTACGGTCTAAACTGTGGATCTCTTAGTCATGCTATATCACACATGCGCATACACACATAGATCAGGCCTGGTCATCATGTGACTTTTTAATATTTGACTCTTTCTGATCTACGCAACTGAAATCTTGTGCTTCCTTACAAACGAATGGAGGTGTCAAGTGAAAATCCACGTATTTCTTTCTTTTTTTTTTAATTTTTATTTATTCATTTGACAGAAGCAGAGAGCACAAGCGGGGGGAGCTTCAGGCAGAGGGAGAGGAAGACCCAGACTCCCTGCTGAACAGGGAGCCCAATGTGGGGCTTGATCACAAGACCCTGGGATCATGACCTGAACCAACGGCAGACGCCCAACCGACTGAGTCACCCAGGTGCCCCAAAAATCCACGTATTTCTAAGATAGATCAAAACTTGAGCAAATCAACCAAACTTGGCTCTGGCTAATACAGTCGACCCATGAACAACACAAAGGTTAGGGGCGCTGACCCCCTGTGCAGTGGAAAATCCACATATAACTTCCAACTCCCCCAGAATGTAACTACTAGTAGCCTACTGTTGACCAGAAGCATTGCTGATAACATAAGGAGTGGATTAATGTATATTTTGTATATTATATGTGTTACATATCATATTCTTACAAGAAAGTAAGCTATAGAAAAGAAAATGTTAAGAGTATCATAAGGAAGA
Organism: Eumetopias jubatus; assembly: GCF_037043125.1. Taxonomy (NCBI): domain Eukaryota; kingdom Metazoa; phylum Chordata; class Mammalia; order Carnivora; family Otariidae; genus Eumetopias; species Eumetopias jubatus. Next base: position 60,579,289 of record NW_028274819.1, on the reverse strand, counting down.
GAAAATACATTTACAGCACTATATTGTATATATCGAAAAAAAAATCCTCATGTAAGTGGACCTGTGTCATTCAAACGTGTGTTCAAGAGTTTGATTTTGGCTTATGTGCACATAATTCTTTTGCAAGTTTGTGAATGGTAATGTGTGGCAACTCACAATTAAAGGCATGCTGGGGCGGGGGGGGTGCCTGTCCTCAAATATTTGTTTTAAATTAAATGAACCACATTTATTTATCAGAAAGTTTTTATCCTTTTTTAATACTAGAAAACATGGAAATATTTTTGCCACACATGGCAAAGCAAGAGTAGATATTTGTGCATCCCTTGGATTTGCAAACCTGGTTGTTAATAGTTTTACCCCCAAATAAAGATGGTAGAGGCAAATAAGAAAGCCTTAGATTGAGAACATGAGATTACACATGAGCAAAAATCTTATAATATGCTGAATGATGGTTGGCAGTAATAATGATTAATATAATTACTTTATTTTTAATCTAATTTTACACATGGCATAAAATTTTAAAATCTAATGAGGGTGGAATAAAATGAAAAGTAACTGTTTCTCTCTCTACCCACTTTCTAAGCCCTACTGCCCAGAGAAAGCCATTTTTAATTGTTTCATTTTTAGTTCTTTGGCAATTACAACCATAATGCTAAATAATATCTTTATGCTTCTACTTTGTGATTCTTCCGTTGCAGCCTGTATTTTAGCTCCTTCCTTTATAAGAAGAATTTAGTGCCCTTGAATCACTTCCCTCTTTCCCTCCCTTCCTCCCTGGGGGTTTTATTGCTATATTTTCCTGCTCAGTCCTAGTTTTATAAAGCAGTTTTTACTTTTACCCTGATAACTACAAATACTAAGCTTAAACTTCCATTTCTTTCTCTTTTTATTTATATTTTTTTTGCTGATCAAAGTACCATTTTTAATTTTTTTTAATTGAAGTGTAATTAACATACAGGGTTATGTGAGTTTCAGTTGTAGGGTGTAATGATTCAACAATTCTAGACATTACTCAGTGTTCATCATGATCAGTGTAGTGCCCATCCGTCCCCAAGCAACTCCATTTCTTTAACCCTCACTGTAGGTGGTGAGAACAGGTTTGCCACTCTGCGAGAGGAAGCCAGTTGCTCTGTACTTCCCTCAGCCTTTCCTTCAGACTTTAATCAGCGATGTCATTATTTCTGTATTGTCCAGGTTTTAGGGTTCCCAGACAAAATTCAAGAAACCCAGTTAAATTTGAAGTTAGGATAAACAAAGACTTTTAGTACAGCTAAAATATGTGTATCTTGCATATGATTTTGTTCCCTTATTTCATCTTACTGGAGAAAAATCTCAGATGCAAAGAGGGTAATGAGTTTAACACAAGCCCAGAACAGAAGCTGGAGGTAAACATTTTATTCTTCTTTTCCTCTTTCCCACCACTTCCTTCCTTACCCAAAATCTTTGGTTTATCCGCCCACCTTGGTACTTTAAAGACGCTGAATCAGAGCCTAGAAAGGAAGGTGATATTAACAACTTGCAGGCATTTCTCATCTTACAATGATGGACTTGCTGTACTCGGTAGGATGCCTCAGAGCAGAAGGCTTTAGAGCTGGACAGACTGGGATTCAAATCCCAGCTCCCCGCCTACTGCTCTGTGACCTTGGTCAAATCCCTGAACTTGTCAGATCGAACCACAGGCATAATAGAGACTGCTCTGCCACCATTAATAAGATGAATTCACACAATATATGTGGTACCCTGAGTGTTGTGCATGATGAAGCATAGCAGGTGCTCCATAAATAGGAGCTGCGGTTTTTACCAAGAAGATGAATCCGATGACTAACTCCATGTTTTGCACATGCATAGGAAAGAAGAGAGACCTTAGGAAAGTTAGCAGACAACTCTTTCCGTGCCCCTTTTACTAGTGACCCTCACTCTTACTCACACTTCATTGTTTCTGGTGTCTTTGTGCATTGATTCCATCAAGTATGTGAATTTCAAATTCTACTAGATGCTGGAGTGTTTAACGCATGTTAGTTGTGTCTTTTCAATGTTTTTTTTTTGTTTTTTTTTTTTTTAAGAAACTCATTGATTCTTGGCCTTTCCCTGGTTTTTTGTTTTGTTTTGTGTTTCTCTCTAAATATGTGCTGGGTCATCAGAATGGAAGGATGGATGACCAGCCTTCAGAAGGGGGCACTAGGCTGGCCAACTGCATGAGACCTGAGGTGGGGTGGTGGGGGGGCTCACAGTCTCTCTGGGGCAGTGGCAACAGCTGCCTGGCTTGTCCCCTTGCCACCTGTCTCTGAGCTTCTGGCCCATCGTCCCACAGTGCCATATTGCTCCCGGAAGCGACATGTCCACATTGCAGATCCTACCAGGTGGCCCTTCTGCATAAATCGGCCGCAAGCCCTGTAAGCCCTGCTGGAGAGAGTCCAGATGCCATGGCCTGGCATTCCAATGGCCCCAGTGTGCCCTCAAACCTTACCTCTCCTTAGCCTCCCCTGTGCTTTTGCTCTAAATACATCACCATCCTTCTCAGAGGGCATCACCTTCACCTTGGCTCTGCCCAGAATGCACGTATTTTTCCTTCCCCCTGTGGTAGCCAGTCTGAATACTTAATACCCTGTTCAAATATCACGTCTTCTGGGGCACTTCCCTCACCCCATCCCCAGATGTTAGTAAATCCCTTTTCTACAGCTTTCTGCTAAAATACTCAGATACTCAGGGGAGCCCCTAAGATATTATTCATCAAGTATATGGCAGGACCATTAAAAGTCACTAAAGGCTAAAATATTGGCATTCAGGGCTTCTTCTAGGATGAAGTATCATCTGTTTATGTTAGTCATGAATGCTCACTCTTCTTCCATCCCCTGCACACGGATTACAGTATATTCCAACACTATTCCATCCTCAGCGCTGCTGCTGCCCAACCTGTCACCATCCAGAGTGAACCAGGCACCCTGCTCTGCAGATCCACTGCCAGTTCTGGTTTCCATCCTGCCAGAGCTTCAGTTGTTAGGTCCAATACATACCTCTCTTATTTCACGTACCACTTTAAAAATTTATCTTCTTTATACCCTTGCATTGCCTACTAGACTGGGACATCATCAGGACCAAGGACTGAACATAAATGTATTTTTTTAATCCAATAAATAAATGCCCAGCACAGTGCTAGATTCACAGTAGATATCCAAATGCATAGTTGAGTGAATGAAAGAACAAATGAATGAATGTGAATGAATAAATGAATGAATGAACAAACGAATGAATGAATGAATATGTAAAGTTTATGGAAGGTATGACCAAATAGCCAACGTATCATAGCAACACGCCACGTGAGCCAAAGTCAGCCATTAAATGCCCCCCAGGCAAAAGCAACAAGAACACTGTTTCATGTCATAATAAGTAGAGCATGTCAGAACTATAAAGTAATCTGTCTTCTCTGCTAAAAAACTTTTTTTCATAAAGAATTTTCACAGCTGTCAGAAAGGTGACCCTCCCGATAGGTAATGAGAGAGCGAGAACATGGTTTTCAAGGTGTCAGCTCTGGGAAGTGGGAGCCGGCAGGATTGAAGGCTCCTGCAAAGTCTCAGTGAGCAGCATGGGGTGGTGCCTGACAGGCAGTGTCACTCAGTGCATAAAGCACCTGGTGAGGCCCGAGGCTCGTGCACAGGCTCATGCTGGGGAACCCAAACACACAAGGCCTGGCTCAGCCTTGAGGTGTCTCCTGGCTTACAAACAGGGGGCTGAGGACTCTTCGTGGCCCAGTCATCAAGAGGAAGCAGGGACATTGATCGAGCTCTGACTTTCACGTGCCTCCTCTGCATCCTTTCATGGCTCTCCAGAGATCAGTATGACTTGCCCCATGTCACAGATGAGCAGATTACCCAAAGTATTCAGAGTTGAGCTTCCGTGTTAGCTAAGCACACTAGACGCATGTGGGTAGTGTGCAAGACCTGAAAGCAGGGGAATGAGAGTCTAGACCTGGATGTGCCACTTACCAGCTGAGTAACCTAAGATCTCTAAGCCTCAGTTCGTCTACCTGTAAAATGAAGATGGCATTAATACAATTTTAAACGGGTCCTTTTGAAAATCAAATGAGATCATATATATGGAAATTCTTTGTAAATGAGTGGATGTTGTCATTTTTATCAGCCTTAAAATTCAACATCCACATTTTAGAACCTGTACAGTTGAAAGAGATCAGATGTGTACTTTCGAGAAAATGCCTGATGAATAATGACTATTATTTATCTAGCCAGAGTTCTGCAGCCTTGGCACTATGAACACTTTGAGACAGATATTTCCTAATTCCAGGGGACATCCTGCGGATCATAGTATTCATCAAGTATATGTCAGGACTGAGTAGCAGCATCCCTGACACCTACCCACTAGATGCCAATAGCATCTTCTGCCCCCAGTGTCTCAGAAATTGCCAGTGTCCCCTGGGCAGCAAAATCTCCTTTAGCTGAAAACGACCGGTCTATGTATTCATTATATGTCAGATTGTGCTAATAATTTTGTATATCCACTTAAACCTCACAACACTCCTAAGAATTAGTATTAAGTAATCAGCACTATCTCCATTTTATAAGTGAAATGAAATTTCAGAGAATGTACTTAATGTACCCAAGTTCATGCAGAAGATGGGAGGCCAGAGCTGGGCCAGGTCTCTCAGACTCCAGTCCGGAGTCCCATGACCTTCATTCCACCCTACTGAAAGCCCAGCATGGGTGGCTTTGGGTTTGCTGATGGACAAAAGAGTTGCAAGTGTTAAAACTGGCCAAGGCTCTCCAGGGCAAATAAATTTCTCTTCTGGCTTCTCTCTTCATTCTTGTTCTGATGCCTCATTCCTCCCATTATCAGACTTCAGCTCACTAGGATGATGATATTTATAGCATTGACCTTTAAAGATAGGATGGTCTTAGGGGCGCCTGGGTGGCTCAGTTGGTTGGGCGGCTGCCTTCGGCTCAGGTCATGATCCTGGAGTTCCAGAATCAAGTCCCACATCAGGCTCCCTGCTCAGCGGGGAGTCTGCTTCTCCCTCTGACCCTCCCCCCTCTCGTGCTCTCTCTCTCTCATTCTCTCTCTCTCAAATAAATAAATAAAATCTTTAAAAAAAAATAAAGATAGGATGGTCTTTTGAACCCCAGAAGCTACAGAAAGAGTTTCGGAAGCAGCACACTGGATTAAAACCCTCTTATTTACAAAGCCCGTGTTTTTGCCCACCACAGATGGCCCTCGACTATGTAACATTTGACTATCTAGCAACCAAAACTTCTCTACTATATATGCCATTGTCATTCAGTTGATGAAAGGAATACTGTGAGCATGCAGATGCTGAGCCCCAGACAACAGTGGCATCCCCTTCCTCATCTGTGATGAGAATAGAAGGAATGATAGCTCTAATAACTAAGTGACAGCTACAAAAAGTAAAAGTTAGGTCTTACTACCATAATAAAACTGAGTCAAGGACAACACGTTTCAAACCTGTCCATAAAGTAAAGTCCAGTTTCGGCTGGACACATTTGAGACTGAAACATGGCAACTTGTGTTCTGCTGTGCAAGAAAAGAGCCAAATTAGACATCATTTGGAAAGTGAAAGGACTGTATCAACGGTTATATCTAAAAAGTAAGAAAAATTGGTGGTTTCATGACTTTTAGCTTTTAAGAGAATGCCCTTATACTACAAGTTTTTGATTGACGTCCTCGTACTTCAGCGCTCATACCCATTTTCAAGGACACACAAAATTAAGTAGGTTATGCCATTCTCTCAAGCAGCCTTCTGTTGTGTCTGGTTTAAAAGTCCAAAATTTCGAATCTCATACTCCCTTGACTTCCTCAGTCTCTCTCGTCCCTCTCTCCCCATGTCCCCTCTTGTCTGACCTAAAAAGTGATCAGCCAGAAGAGGACTTGGGGAAGGATGCTGCTCTTGGCATGAAGAATGACTACAGTATGAAATGGCATGTGTCTAGCAGCAGACTCAGAATCTGTCTGCAGGTTATGTAGAGATATTACATCTGGCAATAAGAAGAAATCTCAGTGAGAGTATTGAGAATGTACAAAAATAGTCTGTGTCCATAGAGATGAAGGGAGAAAATGGAAAGCAAGCCAGAGGGATCATGCTATGGGCACTACATAAGAGAAACACACACACACTGTATAAACCCAGACATGGACAGTGTGGCTTCATGCTTTGGGAGGTCCTGTTGTTTGGGAAAAAAAAAAGAGCATTCAAGCAATGTGGACTCTCAGTGCCAAGGCTTCTTTTGGTCAATGCCTCTCTGTTAGTCAGCCATGGCCTACTTCTCTTTGTTGATTGGACTGAATTTTAATTGGCTGCCCCTCCACTCCTTCCACACCACCCCTTTTGGGAAGTTTGCAAAGAGATTAAGTGATTTCACTACAGAAGTGACTACTTTTACTGGAAAGCAACATCCCTGGCATGCTGAGATGCCATCAGGATTGGTCCTTCTTTCTCTTTCTCAGATCCCCTTCTCATGGCCCCACACTCATCATCTACCTTTGGAGATGCCATATCAGCTTAGTAGTCTCTGTCGGTCAACAGAGGGAGGTGGGAGCAAATATTGATTCAAGGGATTAGACCCACGAGAAAGAAATAGAGTCCTCTTGCTGCCAGCCAAACAGGGCATCGTCTAAATGAATATGCCAACAGAATAAGATAAATCTTGTACCCAGTCAAGAGAGACAATGGTCTGAGTCTTTGTCATGCCAGAGAGGAAGTGGCTTTCCATTCCTGGGTCACCCCCTGTTAAGTGAGCTTGAGTAAGTGGCGGCAAGAGTTTGCTGAGTGGTGGGCGGAGTGCTGACTGTTTTGCCAGCTGATGTTAACGAACTCACTCCCAGCAGAATGCACCACGAACACACAGTGGAAAAATGTTCCTTCCATTCCACGAAACTGACTAAATCTCACCCGGTGCCAGACCCTATGCTGGGTGCTAAGAACCTAATAATGGTGGCACCCTCTTCCTGCCCCAGAGGAGCCTACATACTGAGAACCAGGGATAGATGCAAGGGAGAGCATAGGCATTCATTCATTCAGCAAATATGGAATGTGCCCCTCTTGAACGAGACACCAATGTGGAACTTTGGGATAGAGGAGTGAAAAATACAGTTCCATCCAGAATGTTTAATCTAAGGTTTAATCTAAGGTTTCCATATTCCCTAAAACATATCTGTGAGTTTATTATTATTAGCACCATTTTTAATTAAAATTTTTTTCTTGTCTTTCTTTAAATTTTATTGTTATGTTAATCACCATACATTACATCATTAGTTTTTGATGTAGTGTTCCATGAGTCATTGTTTGTGCATAACACACAGTACTCTACACAGAACGTGCCCTCTTTAATACCCATCACCAGGCTAACCCATCCCCCAACCCCCATCCCCTCTAGAACCCTCAGTTTGTTTTTCAGAGTCCATCACCTCTCATGGTTCGTCTCCCCCTCCGATTTACCGCCCTCCATTCTTCCCCTCCTGCTATCTTCTTTTTTTTTTTCTTAACATATATTGCATTACTTGTTTCAGAGGTACAGATCTGTGATTCAACAGTCTTTTTTTTTTTTTTTAAAGATTTTATTTATTTGAGAGAGAGAATGAGAGAGAGAGAGCACGAGGGGGGGAGGGTCAGAGGGAGAAGCAGACTCCCTGCTGAGCAGGGAGCCCGATGCGGGACTCGATCCTGGGACTCCAGGATCATGACCTGAGCCGAAGGCAGTCGCTTACCAACTGAGCCACCCAGGCGCCCCTGTGATTCAACAGTCTTGCACAATTCACAGCGCTCACCATAGCACATACCCTTCCCAATGTCTATCACCCAGCCACCCCATACCTCCCACCCCCCACCACTCCAGCATCCCTCAGTTTATTTCCTGACATTAAGAATTCCTCATATCAGTGAGGTCATATGATACATGTCTTTCTCTGATTGACTTATTTCACTCAGCATAACACCCTCCAGTTCCATCCACATAGTTGCAAATGGCAAGATCTCATTCCTTTTGATGGCTGCATAATATTCCATTGTATATATATATATATACCACTTCTTCTTTATCCATTCATCTGTCGATGGACATCTTGGCTCTTTCCACAGTTTGGCTATTGTGGACATTGCTGCTATAAACATCAGGGTGCACATACCCCTTCGGATCCCTACATTTGTATCTTTGGGGTAAATACCCAGTAGTGCAATTGCTGGGTCGTAGGGTAGCTCTATTTTCAACTTTTTGAGGAACCTCCATACTGTTTTCCAGAGTGGTTGCACCAGCTTGCATTCCCACCAACAGTGTAGGAGGGTTCCCCTTTCTCCACATCCCCACCAACATCTGTCATTTCCTGACTTGTTAATTTTAGCCATTCTGACTGGTGTGAGGTGGTATCTCATGGAGGTTTTGATTTGGATTTCCCCGATGCCGGGCGATGTTGAGCACTTTTTCATGTGTCTGTTGGCCATTTGGATGTCTTCTTTGGAAAAATGTCTGTTCATGTCTTCTGCCCATTTCTTGATTGGATTATTTGTTGTTTGGGTGTTCAGTTTGATAAGTTCTTTATAGATTTTGGATACTAGCCCTTTATCTGATATATCATTTGCAAATATTTTCTCCCATTCTGTCGGTTGTCTTTTGGTTTTGTGAACTGTTTCTTTTGCTGTGCAAAAGCTTTTTATCTTGATGAAATCCCAATAGTTCATTTTTGCCCTTGTTTCCCTTGCCTTTGGTGATGTTTCTAGGAAGAAGTTGCTGTGGCTGAGGTCAAAGAGGTGGCTGCCTGTGTTCTCCTTTAGGATTTTGATGGACTCCTGTCTCACATTGAGGTCTTTCAACCACTTTGAGTCTGTTTTTGTGTGTGGTGTAAGGAAATGGTCCAGTTTCATTCTTGTGCATGTGGCTGTCCAATTTTCCCAACACCATTTGTTGAAGAGACTGTCTTTTTTCCATTGGACATTCTTTCCTGCTTTGTCAAAGATTAGTTGACCATAGAGTTGAGGGTATATTTCTGGGCTCTCTATTCTCTTCCATTGATCTATGTGTCTGTTTTTGTGGCAGTACCAGACTGTCTTGATGACAGCTTTGTAATAGAGCTGGAAGTCCAGAATTGTGATGCCGCCAGCTTTGCTTTTCTTTTCCAACATTCCTCTGGCTATTTGGGGTCTTTTCTGGTTCCATTACAAATTTTAGGATTATTTCCATTTCTTTGAAAAAAGTGGATGGTATTTTGATGGGGATTGCATTGAATGTGTAGATTGCTCTAGGTAGCATTGACATCCTCAAAATGTTTGTTCTTCCAATCCATGAGTATGGAACGTTTTTCCATTTCTTTGTGTCTTCCTCAATTTCTTTCATGAGTATTTTATAGTTTTCTGAGTACAGATCCTTTGCCTCTTTGGTTAGATTTATTCCTAGCTATCTTATGGTTTTGGGTGCAGTTGTAAATGGGATCAACTGCTTAATTTGTCTCTCTTCTGTCTTGTTGTTGGTGTATAGAAATGCCACTGATTTCTGTGCATTGATTTTATATCCTGCCACTTTACTGAATTCCTGTATGAGTTCTAGCAGTTTTGGGGTGGAGTCTTTTGGGTTTTCCACATACAGTATCATATCATCTGCAAAGAGTGAGAGTTTGATTCTTTGCCGATTTGGATGCCTTTGATTTCTTTTTGCTGTCTGATAGCTGTGGCTAGGACTTCTAATACTATGTTGAATAGCAGTGGTGATAGTGGACATCCCTGCCGCGTTCCTGACCTTAGGGGGAAAGCGCTCAGTTTTTCCCCATTGAGAATGATATTCGCTATAGGTTTTTCATAGATGGCTTTTATGATATTGAGGTATGTACCCTCTATCCCTATATTCTGAAGAGTTTTGATCAAGAAAGGATGCTGTCCTTTGTCAAATGCTTTTTCTGCATCTATTGAGAGGATCATATGATTCTTGTTCTTTCTTTGTTAATGTATTGTATCACGTTGATTGATTTGCGGTTGTTGAACCAACCTTGCAGCCCAGGGATAAATCCCACTTGGTCGTGGTGAATAATCCTTTTAATGTACTGTTGGATCCTATCGGCTAGTATTTTGGTGAGAATTTTTGCATCCATGTTCATCAAGGATATTGGTCTGTAATTCTCCTTTTTGATGGGGTCTTTGTCTGGTTTTGGGATCAAGGTAATGGTGGCCTCATAAAACGAGTTTGGAAGGTTTCCTTCCATTTCTATTTTTTGGAACAGTTTCAGGAGAATAGGTATTAATTCTTCTTGAAATGTTTGGTAGAATTCCCCTGGGAAGCCATCTGGCCCTGGGCTTTTGTTTGTTGGGAGATTTTTGATGAATGCTTCATTTCCTTAGTGGTTATAGGTCTGTTCAGGTTTTCTATTTCTTCCTGGTTCAATTTTGGTAGTTGATACATCTCTAGGAATGCATCCATTTCTTCCAGGTTGTCTAATTTGCTGGCATAGAGTTGCTCATAATATGTTCTTATAATTGTTTGTATTTCTTTGGTGTTGGTTGTGATCTCTCCTCTTTTATTCATGATTTTGTTGATTTGGGTCATTTCTCTTTTCTTTTTGGTAAGTCTGGCCAGGGGTTTATCAATCTTGTTAATTCTTTCAAAGAACTGGCTCCTAGTTTCGTTGATCTGTTCTACTGTTCTTTTGGTTTCTTTTTCATTGATTACTGCTCTGATCTTTATTATTTCTCTTCTCCTGCTGGGTTTAGGCTTTATTTGCTGTTTTTTTCTCTAGCTCCTTTAGGTGTAGGGTTAGGTTGTGTATTTGAGACCTGTTTCTTGAGAAAGGCTTGTATTGCTATATACTTTCCTCTTAGGACTGCCTTTGCTGCATCCCAAAGATTTTGAACAGTTGTGTTTTCATTTTCATTTGTTTCCATGATTTTTTTTAATTCTTCTTTAATTTCCTGGTTGACCCATTCATTCTTTAGTAGGATGCTCTTTAGCCTCCATGTATTTGAGTTCTTTCTGACTTTCCTCTTGTGATTGAGTTCTAGTTTCAAAGCATTGTGGTCTGAAAATATGCAGGGAATAATCCCAGTTTTTTGACACCAGTTGAGACCTGATTTGTGACCTAGGATGTGATCAATTCTGGAGAATGTTCCATGGGCACTAGAGAAGAATGTGTATTCCGTTGCTATGGGATGGAATGTTCTGAATATGTCTGTGAAGTCCATTTGGTCCAGTGTGTCCTTTAAAGTCTTTATTTCCTTGTTGATCTTTTGCTTAGATGATCTGTCCATTTGAGTGAGGGGGATGTTAAAGTCCCTCACTATTATTGTATTGTTGTCAATGTGTTTCTTTGCTTTTGTTATTAATTTCCTTATAACATTGGCTGCTCCCATGTTAGGGGCATAGATATTTACAATTGTTAGATCTTCTTGTTGGATAGACCCTTTAAGTAGGATATAGTGTCCTTCCTCATCTCTTTGTTTTAAAATCTAGTTTGTCTGATATAAGGATTGCCACCCCAGCTTTCTTTTGGTGTCCATTAGCATGGTAAATGGTTTTCCACCCCCTCACTTTCAATGTGGGGATGTCTTTGGGTCTAAAATGAGTCTCTTGCAGACAGCATATCAATGGGTCTTGTTTTTTAATCCAATCTGATAGCGTGTGTCTTTTGATTGGGGCATTTAGCCCATTTACATTCAGGTTAACTTCTGAAAGGTATGAATTTAGTGCCATTGTATTGTCTATAAGGTGACTGTTACTGTATGTTGTCTGTGTTCCTTTCTGGTCTGTGCTGCTTTTAGGCTCTCTCTTTGCTTAGAGGACCCCTTTCAATATTTCTTGTAGGGCTGGTTTTGTGTTTGCAAATTCCTTTAGTTTTTGTTTGTCATGGAAGCTTTTTATCTCTCCTATTTTCAATGACAGCCTTGCTGGATATAGTATTCTTGGCTGCATATTTTTCTCATTTAGTGCTCTGAATGTATCATGGCAGTCCTTTCTGGCCTGCCAGGTCTCTGTGGATAGGTCTGTTGCCAAGCTAATGTTTCTACCATTGTAGGTTACAGATCTCTTCTCTTGAGCTGCTTTCAAGATTTTCTCTTTGTCTCTGAGACTCGTAAGTTTTACTATTAGATGTCGGGGTGTTGACCTATTTTTATTGATTTTGAGGGGGTTCTCTGTGCCTCCTGGGTTTTGATGCCTGTTTCCTTCCCCACATTAGGGAAGTTCTCTGCTATAATTTGCTCCAATATATCTCCTGCCCCTCTCTCTCTTTCTTCTTCTGGGATCCCAATTATTCTAATGTTGTTTCGTCTTATGGTATCGCATATCTCTCGAATTCTGCCTTTGTGATCCAGTAGTTGTTTATCTTTTTCTCAGCTTCTTTATTTTCCATCATTTGGTCTTCTATTTCGCTGATTCTCTCTTCTGCCTTATTTATCCTAGCAGTTAGTGCCCCCATTTTTGATTGTACCTCATTAATAGCCTTTTTGATTTCGACTTGGTTAGATTTTAGTTCTTTTGTTTCTCCAGAAAGGGTTTCTCTAACAACTTCCATGCTTTTTTCAAGCCCAGCTAGTATCTTTAAAAATCATGATTCTGAACTCTAGGTCCGACATCATTCTAATGTCCGTATTGAGTAGGTCCCTGGCAGGTGGTACTACCTCTTGTTCTTTTTGTTTAGATAATTTTTTTTTGTCTTGTCATTTTGTCCAGAGGAGAATAGATGAATGAGAGAACAAAATGCTAACATGTTAACAACGTCCCAAGAAAATATACTCTAAACAAATCAGAAAAGATCTAAAACCAGGGGAAAAGAAAGGGAAAGAAGGAAAAAAGAAAGAGAGAAAAAAAGAAAAAGATAAAAACAAACAAAAACAGAACAAAAAAAAACAGAATATAATCAAATATGATCAGGATGGTGCATAGATCAGTGCCACACGCTAGATTTTGGGTGTATTTTGGTCTATTAGAAGAAAGTGCCTCCTAAAGTTTTAAAGAAAGAAAGACTTAAATATGTACAAAATAAGGGTAGATATGATGAAGGGATGGAATATGACTGTAAAAATGAAAATTATAAAAAATTTTTAAAAAGGAATTGATAAGACGGTGTTTGAAAAAAGAAAGAAGAGGATTTAAAAAAAAAGAAAGAAAGAAAAAGGGGGAGAGAACGTGATCAGGCAGGAGACTAGAACAAAGCCATACACTAGAGATTTAGGGTATATTTTGATATGTTAGCAGAAACTGTATCTCAAAATTTTAGAGAACAACTTATATATATATGCCAAAAATAAGGGTAACTACTGTGAAGGGATAGAACATGACTTTTAAAATGAAAAATCAAAAAATTTTTTTAAAAAAGGGATTGATAAGATGTTGGTTGAAAAAGGGGAAAAGAAAAATTAAAAAAAACAGTTAAAAAATTAACTTTGAAAGACAAATGAATCATGGTAAAAAAAAGCCATGAATTCTATGTGCAGTATTCCCCTAGCGCTGGAGTTCTCCCATTCTCATTGATCGGTAAACTTGGTCTTGGCTGGCTGTTCGTCCTGATCTTCTGGGGGAGGGTCCTGTTGCCGTGGTTCCCAAATGTCTTTCCCGAGGCGGAATTGCCCCGCCCTTGTGAGTCCGGGGTAAGCAAGCTGCTCTGGTTTGCTCTTGGTAGCTTTTGTTCCCTGCAAGCTTTCCATACAGCTTTGGAGGACAAGAGCGAAAATGGCGACCTCCCAATCTCTGCCCAGGAGGAGCTGAGAACTCGGGGCCCCGCTCCTCAGTGCGCCCCCAGAGAAAAGCAGTCAGTCACTCCTGTCTCCCCGGTCTCCATCCACACTCTGTGCTCACCCGGCCTGTGACCTAGCGTTTCTATCTCTGGCACCCAACTCGGTGTGGAGTCTCCAAACCCAGCAGATCCCTGTGGTGCACTTCCGCGCAGCTCCTCCCGGGGGAGGAAGGGGAGTCTCCCCAGCTCTGCCGCTTGTTGGGTCCCTGCTGGAGGAGCAGTGGCCCAGCTGGGCCGCGGATCACAGTTTATGGCAACCCTGAGCTGAGAGCCTGCGCCCCGGCTCCGTCTCTGCAGCTGGCTTCCCCGCTCCAATACCTGGGAGCTCTGGCGCACTCAGGCACCCCTGGTCTTTCTGTGACCCCGAGGGTCCTGAGACAACACTGTCCCGCGAGGGTTCCACCCCCTGCTTAGCCACTGGAGCGACGTCCCTCAGCGGAGCCGACTTCTAAAAGTTCTGATTTTGTGCTCCGCGGCTCTATCACTTGCCAGAAGCGGCCGACAAGGCCCCCCTCCCCCGCCGTCTATCCTCCCGAATATCGCCTTGGAGTCACTTCTCCGCACGTCCTACCTTCCAGAAAGTGGTCGCTTTTCTGTTCAGAGAGTTGTTGCTAGTCTTTTCTTCAATCTCCTGTTGAGTTTGTAGGTGTTCAGAATGGTTTGATCCCTATCCAGCTGAATTCCTGAGACCAGACGAAATCCAGGTCTCCTACTCCTCCGCCATCTTTTTAATTAAAATTTTATTGAAGTAAAGTTGACACACGATGTTACATTAGTTGCAGGTGTACTACACAGTGATTTCACACTTCTGTTCTCTATGCTATGCTCACAAGTGTAGCTACCAGCTTACAATAGCCAAGATATGGTAGTCCCATTTCCCATCTGAGGAAAGTGAGGAAGGAGAACTAAGTAATGTACCCAAACTAGTGAGTGGTAGAGTTGGAATTTGAACTTGGACAACCTAGGCTCAAAGCTTGAAGAAGGGAGTGCAGCAGAAGGGTGGGATGTTTTTAAGAGCCATTCTTAAAAGAGGATGTTTGAGCCCAGAACCTGAATAACCAGAACAAGGCAGCTGCTGACCATGAACCACATTCTTTGCTGGGCCCTTGAAATGTTTCCTTCCTTATTCCCACAATGGCCACAGCAGGTGGCTTGTAGCATCCTCACTTCCAAAGAGAAAATGGAGGTTCACATTTAGGTAAATCTCACCAGGGTGCATGACTTTTAAGTGACAGGGCTGGGAATTGTGCACATGTATTTCCAACTCTAAAGTCTATGCTTTATCCACCAGCCACATTGTGCCACAAGATGGAAAATGTTGCCGTAATTATATCTAGAAGATTGGGATGTTTATGGGTGTAGATATGTCTTAACTGGGATAGGCTTAATGGAGAAAAAGTCAGCCTAACAGGATAAGTTTTCCTGTTTTTTTGTTTTGTTTTGTTTTTTTTAAAGAGTTGGGTCCGGGGTGTAGGAATTCTTGAAAGCAGATAGAGCGCAAGCAGAGGCACAGAGGTGCTAAAGATTAGGGGGTATCTTGGAGACAGTATTTGAGTGTAGTTAGAGCCACATGCTAGGGATAGACTGTTAACAGAAGAAACTGGAGGGCTAGGTTGGGGCAAATGTTGGAGAATGCCAATTGCTTTCTGAAATTGAGTGGCATTCAGAATAAACTACCTTGAACATTATAATAAGATCTCACTCTCTCATGAGGCTCCTGGAATGCATTTCAACCAGCATTTAGTAAGCACCTTCTATATGTAATGTTCTAAAGTAGGGGCTCTGGCTAAAATAACTGTCTTGTTTTAAATTATTATAGCCAAATCTCTATAATGTGTATTAATCTCCTTTCTGGACCTCAGAAGTCTGCTGCACAAAGCCTGACTCAGTCATTGTTTTCCGGTTTAGGATCCTGCCTTGGGGTCACCAGCTTGAGCATCCATTTTCATTTCAGTCTGTGGATCTCGGAGTGGAGAAGATTGGAATGAAAATCTGTATTGACCTCAGAGCAGTTTGGAAGTTACTTTTTTTACCAAAAAATCTGATCTCAGTGCACTTTATTCTGCTT
The DNA here is from genome assembly GCF_037043125.1 of Eumetopias jubatus. Classification (NCBI taxonomy): domain Eukaryota; kingdom Metazoa; phylum Chordata; class Mammalia; order Carnivora; family Otariidae; genus Eumetopias; species Eumetopias jubatus. Next base: position 60,563,490 of record NW_028274819.1, on the reverse strand, counting down.
TGCCTTTTTCTTAGAAAAAAAGCAAAATGAAGTAAGTGTACAGAATGTACCCTGTAAATAGCAGATTCCCTGGTTAGGTAGTGTCTGACCAACCACAGTTTCAATGTGGATGTCCGTAAGCAATGCCTGAGTGCCCCGAGAGGCTTGAGCCTAGTCCCATTTAGCCTTGCCTATAAGAAAGGGATAATAACAGAGATTACATTTAAAAAGAGGTAATGTGTATAAAGTGCTTGGCATATAAAGTATATGAGCAAGCACTCCACACCCAGTGGATTGAATTACAATTATCACTAATAATAATTATACCAAGTATTACTTTTAAAGTGTGCAGAACAGAAGTTGGAAGGAAAATTTGCTACTGGGGCATAAAGATTCCCCTTATAAAAGGCAAATGAGGGCGCCTGGGTGGCTCAGTTGGTTAAGCGACTGCCTTCGGCTCAGGTCATGATCCTGGAGTCCCGGGATCGAGTCCCGCATCGGGCTCCCTGCTCAGCAGGGAGTCTGCTTCTCCCACTGACCCTCTTCCCTCTCGTGCTCTCTATCTCTCATTCTCTCTCTCAAATAAATAAATAAAATCTTTAAAAAAAAAAAAAAAAAGGCAAATGATCCGAACCACATTCCAAGCCTCTGTCTAAGCACATACACACAATGATCACTTTTAATTCTCGAGCCACACCAATAGGTATGGATTATTAACCATCCCAAAGGTGAAATCCTTGAGGCTTGGAAAGGAAAAAAGAAATGAAGAACAGGCTTTGCCTGACACTTGGTTGGCACACAAGATACTGCTCTGTTTATCTAACAAAATATTCTTGAGTGTTTACTATCTCCCATGTGCTGTGCTAGATTGTGCTGGGTATACAATTAACAAATTGTTATAGAGGCATAGAGTCTGCTCTAGGGTCACTCAAAGCCTACTGGAGGACACTTATGGTGACTTAGTTTACAAAGAGACAGTAACAAATGAGATTTATTCAGAATGGGAAGGAAAGGTAGGGGGACAGGGAATCTAGCCAAATGAAATAGAATATGGGAAATCCATAGAGTGGGAAAGTATTTAGTATTTTCTTGGAAACAATAAAGGTGCACAAAGCCAAAAGCATAAAAGGCAGTGTGATACAACATGAGGATGAAAAGGAAGGGAGTGGCCAGATCATACTAGCCTTGTTAGGAAATTTGTATTCTGGATTAAAATTTATTATAAAACTTCTTTACTACTTTTTGGGACACTGCTGGATGTGAGGCTCTAGTTTGGGGACTAAGTGAATAGAAGATGCCATATCAGGCAGGCTGGCATCTAACTCTCATTCACAGAAAATTAAATTTACAGTATTTAAGAAAACTGGGATCTTTAAAAATGGCATAAACAGAAATTTGGAGTTGAGTGGATATAAGAATTGTCACGGCCAGAATTTTCAAGAATCTCTTAGCCTTTCCCTCATGCTTACCACATGGCTGCTGTAGTTCCCAGCATCACGTCTGCGCTCAAGTCAGGATGAAGCAAGGATGGCACAGGGTTGTGACAGTTACATCTATATCATTTTTATCAGGAAAGCAAGTACTCTCTCAGATACACCCAATCAGAAGACTTATGCTTACATGACATGGCTCCAAAATGAGTCACATGGCCATCCCTAACTGCAAGGGAGTCTGGGAAAGTGATTGTTTGGATTTGCAGTTTCAATATTAGAAGGCAGCAAGGAGAAGGGGTTCAAAGTCGCTTCTGATTGGTCAGTTAAGATGTCAGCCCTAAATCCCACAACAGTGAAGGGATTCCTCTTTTCTAATAAGCAGTAGTGTTAGCTGTAGGCCGATAAGAAACGGTCAGTCAAGACAATAAATAGCTAAAAGACTTGCAGAGGTATGCCACAGAGAAGGAAGCACAAATGTCCAGTATACATTTGCAGGTAATTAACCAAATACAAACTGAAGCCGTATGAGATAAGTAGGCAACATCAAATGGAATATATCTAATGTTGTTGAGGATGTTCAAGAATGAAGATTTCTATATACTGATAATGGAGTATAACCACTTTGGAAAACAATTTAGTATTATGTGTATATACCTATGACCCAGTCCACTCCTGGTATATGCCCTAGAAAAATACCTACACACGTGTACCAGAAAATTTTGTATGGCAGCATTTTTCTTTTGAAATAGAAAAAGAAGAAGAAAAGAAAACTTGAAACCTAAATGTTCATCAACAGAATAGACAAAAGTGCAATATATTCACACAGTATTATACAGCAATGAAAATTTTGAAATATGATTATAAAATAACTAGATGAATCATAAATGTATAATCGAACAAAAAATAATCTGGAGGGAAAACTTGCAGTAAAAAACACTGTTACAAGATTCAAAATAAGCACACTTAAAAATAGTGATTAGGTGGTTTAAAAAACAATTTTTAAAGCAAGAGAATTATAAACAAAAAGTTTAGCATAATTACCACATGGTGGTGGGATGCCTGGGTGGCTCAGTTGGTTAAGCGTCTGCCTTTGGCTCAGATCATGATCCTGGGGTCCTGGGATTGAGCCCCACATCGGGCTCCTTGCTCAGCAGAGAGCCTGCTTCTCCCTCTGCCTGCTGCTCCCCCTGCTTCTGCTCTCTCTGTCTCTCTGACAAATAAATAAATAAAAATTAAAAAAATAATAATTACCACATGGTGGAATTTGAGAGGAGTTCAGAGATAGCGTCAACCATACTGGTGATATTTGATTCTATAAGTTGAGGGGTGGCTTCATGATTGTTCATTTTATTATCATGCTTTATAACTTACATATACCTTACTTATAGTCTTTTCTATGTGACTAATAGCATACAATAAATATTTTAAGAGAAAGCAAGTTATCAAACAGCATTAATAATATGAAATAATTATAAATTTCTAAACACAGAGATAGAGATCTAGCAAGAATATAAAATACTGCATGTAGATTAGTGGTAGTTAATATATTCTTCCTTTGAGCTTCTCTGTATTTTCCAAATTCTACAGTGGTGTTATATTATTTTAGTAAGTAGAAAAATATAGAAACAATATTACTGAAAATTTTTCAAGTATTGCTTTTTAGTTTCTTAGTTCGAAGAGTTAACAATTCCTGTTCAATTGTCACTGAGTTCCTTTAACCGGGCTTTGACAAATATCCCTGAAAGTTAACTGATTTCTTTCAATCTATCTAATGGCTCCCAAAACATGTTGTTCAGTAGCTTTCATTTTCCCCCAAATTTGCCTCATCCATGAAAGGAAGGAAGTTTCTAAAAATATTTTGGAGTGATAAATAGATTAGGATGGATGAAAGGGAAAGCAAATAATGTTCTGACTGCTTCAGAAAAAAAATTTATGATATCTATACCTTTAAACACTTTCATAATCTTCTCATAATATGGGGCCTTGTGTTTATATCATGGATACTGTCTGTGGTGAAGGAAATAAATTAGAAAACATGTCCATTGGCTTTTGCTGGATGCTTCCTATAAATCCAGGATTTATAACTTTAGTTAGCAAAAGCCTTCCTATCCATAGGTGGCAGAAGCTTCCCTGTTCCTGCCCTCTGCATCAGATCCCCATCAGCTTCAGAGTCAAAACCAAGACTTGGGGCTCAATGATTTCCAAGTTTTCCAAGAACAAGGGTTTCTCTCTAGTGTCAGAGTATTTTGTGGAGCCCAGGACACCAGATAATTTTATTATCTCTTAATTGGGAAAAAAGATAAAACAGATATAACAATTTCAAGAATGATATGACTCATATTTTATCAATTATAGCCACATCTCCCTATATGCAAAAACATAATTCAGATATGAGCCAAAGATACTAATTTTTTAGGCAACCAACAATATTCGGTATCTTTGTGGGCTTACCAGATCTCTTATGGTGACATTCTGAGATGGGGAACCACAGACACAAGTTGGCATCAGACCATTCTGAAAACCTGAAGCTTAGAGAAAGGGAGTGGCTTGTGGAAGGCAGCTCCACTGGTCAGTGATGGGGCTGGGATTGAAATAAAGGCCTTTTTAAATTTTCAAATACACTTTATCCCCGAGGTATTGCAATATCTGCACAAATATTTCTGGGGCTTCCCTTTCTACTCCTGTAGACACATTCAGTTACTTCCTGGGTGATTTATAAAAATAACACTGCAAGATTCCCACCTATATGAAATACCTATGATAGTCAAACTCTTACATGTAGAGAATACCATGGTGGTTTCCAGGGGCTAGGATGAGAGAAATGGGGAGTTGTTGTTCAATAGGTATAAAGTTTCAGTTATATTAGATGAGTAAATTCTAGAGAACTGCTGTCCAACATGGTGCCTGTAGTTAATGATACAGTATTTGCACTTCAAAATGTAAGAGGGTCAATCTCATGTTAAGTGTTCTTGCCACAGAAGAGTAAATGAAAAAGAGACATAAACACAAGCAAACTTTGGAAGGTATCAGACATGTCCTTGATTGTGCTAATGGTAACAGGGATGTCCAAGCTCATCAAATCATATACATTTGATATGTGCAGTTCTTTGTAGATCAATTATACCTCAAGAAAGTTATTAAAAAACAAAAGCCTTGCTGCAAAGGCTATCTCCAAATGACTATGGGAAACAAAATGGCAGTGATGGAAGAGAGTTCCATCTCCACACTTTCTTTCAACAAACATTTATTACACACCCAAGATGGGACCTCCTTGGTGACTAAAACTGTCTTAAGGAGCTATCAGCCAGGAAGGGGAGAAGAGAAGTACGCAAATAATGACAATAGAAAGTGGTATCAAGCAACTGACATCTGTTCCAAACTCTGTGGGAGCCCGGTGGAGGGAATGAAGAATTCTTCCCTGAAACAAGAAAGGCCAGCTGATCAAGAAGTAGCTGGAAATGGCCAATTTGCCCCGAGGCTTCTTTTCCTCAAAGGAAACTATGCCTTCATCTCTTCCTCGTGATCTCCTAGGACAATGGTCCAATTTGTCTACACCTCTAACAGAAAATGGATCTCTCGTGTTCTGGCCTGGGCCTCAGAAAGAGGAACAGTCATCTCTCTGATTCTAGACACTCCCTTTTTTAAACAATTTTTTTATTGTTATGTTAATCACAATACATTACATCATTAGTTTTTGATGTAGTGTTCCATGATTCATTGTTTGTGCATAACACCCAGTGCTCCATGCAGAACATGTCCTCTTTACTACCCATCACCGGGCTAACCCATCCTCCCACCCCCTCCCCTCTAGAACCCTCAGTTTGTTTTTCAGAGTCCATCGTCTCTCATGGTTCGTCTCCCCCTCCATTTCCCCCCGCTTCATTCTTCCCCTCCTGCTATCTTCTTCTTTTTTTTTTTCCTAACATATATTGCATTATTTGTTTCAGAGGTACAGGTCTGTGATTCAACAGTCTTGCACAATTCACAGCGCTCACCATAGCACATACCCTCCCCAATGTCTATCACCCAGCCACCCCATCCCTCCCACCCCCCAGCACTCCAGCAACCCTCAGTTTGTTTCTGGACATTAAGAATTCCTCATATCAGTGAGGTCATATGATACATGTCTTTCTCTGATTGACTTATTTCACTCAGCATAACACCCTCCAGTTCCATCCACATCGTTGCAAATGGCAAGATCCCATTCCTTTTGTGGCTGCATAATATTCCATTGTATATATATACCACATCTTCTTTATCCATTCATCTGTCCATGAACATTTTGGCTCTTTCCACAGTTTGGCTATTGTGGACATTGCTGCTGTAAACATCGGAGTGCACGTACCCCTTCAGATCCCTACATTTGTATCTTTGGGGTAAATACCCAGTAGTGCAATTGCTGGATCGTATGGTAGCTCTATTTTCAACTTTTTGAGGAACCTCCATATTGTTTTCCAGAGTGGTTGCAACCACTCTAGACACTCCCTTTTATCAGTGAAGAAATGATGAATACAATTTAAAGACAAAGCAAAGTTCATAGGGAAAAGATCAGAGCAGGCAGGAGGAAAGCTTTTCTTTGCTGCTGGCATTCCTGAGCTACTTCTCTGACTTCAGCCCTTCCTCCAGGGTTAAATTCCAGCCATCTTCTGGCCAGTGGTGGGTCAGGGTTCCTGCAGGAACAGCGGACATTCTCCAGCGGTGTGATTGAGGAGAGTTGAATAAAGGGAATAATTATAAAGGCATGGGCAGAGTGAGGACATCCAACAAGGCTTTGGAAAAGCATCCCCGAGTGAGTCTGAAGGAACAGTTTGGGCAGAAGTTCTCAAAGCCAGAAACCTGTGGGGTTCCCTGAGACTCTTTTTAGAGGTCCAGAAGTTCAAAACTGTTTTTATAGTAATACATTTTTTGCCTTTACAATAAGACTTGTATCTGCCCTTCTTCACTCTTTTTCTCTCATGAGTGCAAAGTGGAGTTTTCCAAAGGCAACATGACTTGTGATAAAGTCATCATTCCAATGGCTGATGGAATGTATGTTTGTGTATTCTTGTGTTTAAGAACTCTCAGCTTTAATTTTTAATATGGTAAACACTGAGAGATAAACAAAAGCTCTTTGGGGATCCACAACAATTTTTAAAAGTCTAAAGGAGTCCTGAGATCAAAGCATTGGGGAACTGTTGGGTGACTGCGCATCAGAGAGAGGGATGAGGAGGATGGCTGCCTGGCAGGACCTGGGAAGCCGCCACAGCAACCTGGCGGAGCGGGAGCCTGGGAAGTACACACCCCAGCAATGTCACTTCCCTCAACCGAACCTGCCACCAAGGGCCTCCCATTGGTCAACATAGCTCCAAGCCAGAGGGCAAGAGTAGCTATTCTCTAGAGCATAGAGCTGGGTAGAAAAGAGCTGACATGGAGAAGCCAATAAAAAATACACATGCATTGGGAGATGGGCAGGAAATTTTTAAAACAAAAAAGAAGGAAGGGGACAGAGGCGAAGGGGAGATCCTTCAAACTGAGATCCAAAGAGGAAAGCTCCAAACAGCTCCTGAGCACTTTGCTCCATTCACTTAGCTGGCAAATGAAGGAGGATCTGGGTTCAAATTCTGACTCTATGATTTTCCAAATATGGTTCTTTGAGCAGGTTTATGGGTCTCTCTGGGCTCAGTCTCCTCATCTCCAACATGGGATAATAATACCTAGCTTGGAGTGCAGATGACAGGATTGACCAAGTTAATATACATGCAGTGCGTAGTATAGACCCTTCACTAGTGTCTGTTTCCCTGCAAACTCCTGGGAAGAGGTTCGGGTTACTCTTGGACCTCATGTGGGGCTCGATTGTAAACCACAAAGACTGGGACTCTGATCCCCTTCATCTCTTTCTGAGGGTTTACTGCCAGGTTAACTACTCAGGGTGGATAGACATTTGGATCGAAAGAAAAAGAACAGTCATAATAAAATGTCGTATAAATGCTAATTATGTCTTATGGGAATTAGTCCTTTGAAACAGCTAACTCTTGGAATCCTAAGAGTTCATTGAGAGGAAAAAAAAAAAAAACAAAAAACATCGAATTTCTGCAGAGTTTGCTAATTTGCATGCCTTCCCCTACATTTCTATCATCCTCCTCCGAAGCTCCATTCTCCTCCAGTGGGGATAAGACATTTGTTGGAGGGGGAGCAGACTGAGGCTGTGTGTGCTGCACACTGGTTTTCCTGCTCTCTTTCTGAATGTTTCCGTTTGTAGAGTCCAGTAAAGCTACAGTCGCTACAACCCTTTGATTCGTCCATGGGATATTCAGCGTTAACACGTGTTTGAAACCTGCTGGGAGCATAAGCCCTGCTTAACAGAAATAAAGGTGTGATTAAGGAGATAATCTGGTAACTGTCAGTCACATTTTGCAAAGTTATTATCTGGTTGCAAATCTCTAAGTATTAGGGGCTTCACTCTTCCTTTTCAAGGAACATTCATTGCCTGTGGCCCCAAGTGAAAGAATTTTATTTTCCCGTATTAATTAGTGGTGTCTATGTGTGCAGTTGCTAACCCTTCATTTCTACTCTTCCCCATCCCCAGTCACACCTCTTCTCTCTCCTCCTTTCTCTCTCTCTCTCCCCGTTTCCCCTCACCTTCCCGCCCCTCCCGCTTCACACACACACACACACACACACACACACTCACACTCACACTCACACTCTCACACTCACACTCTCTCTCTCTCTCTCTCTCTGGACATAATATAAATTTAAAATCAGAAACACTTTAGTAAAAAAGCAAAGCCCCCCAAAACAAGCTCTAGGCCAAACTGCAAATTTGTGTTGATAACATGCAGTTATTCAATTACAGATCAGATGGAAACTGGGCAGCCAATTTGCCATTCCAGTTGATAGATGGGATAAGGGACTGCGACACCACTGTCGAAATGCAAATGATCTTTAATTCCAAACACTAGGAGAAAATGAGATTGATCAGGAAGGTGTTTTTTTTCTCCCATTACTCAAGTGGGTAAATAGATGATAGATGGGGAGGGGCGGTGGGCGTCTAGGTGAAGGTTGTATGGGAGCTGCTGTTTTTTTGTCACAGAAGGCATTTAGCAAACAAGTTTTTTTTTCTTTCTTTTCTTAAAGATTTTATTTATTTGAGAGAGAGAGAGCATGGGGGGGAGCAGAGGAAGAGGGACAAATAGACTCCCCGCTGAGCACCAAGCTCAACACAGGGCTCTTTCCCAGGACCCTGAGAACAGTGACCTGAGCCAAAGTCAGATGCTTAACTAACTGAGCCACCCAGGTGCCCCCAGAAGTTTCTCTCTTTCTGATAAAGCAGGTTAAACTGGAGAGTGGGCTTTCCTACCATATTTTGGGTTTTCTGTTATTGGTGATAAAGATGACAAGTCAGGGGAGGGTGGCTGGAGGGGAAGAGGAGATAAACATTCCTCAATCCATGATGAACTTTGCAGAGCTATGATTGCTACCTCAGCTTAGAGATGCCTTCTTCCCACACCCGGTCCCTGCTCCCACTGTATCCGTCCGCCCACACACAGGTGTGTGCACCCATATGCACACTCAACTCGCACACACACGGCCATTTCTAGTGCAACCCAAAAGTTCATGGACAGAATTTGCACCCTGCAATGCTTGCTTTACCATGGAGCTTCCTGTAGGTGTCTGAGAAAACACAAATCTCATTCTCATGAGACTCTGCTACCGTGAACATGCACTGTTGGTGGAGGAGAAAGGAAAGGGGCTGGGAGTGGCTGATGCTGTCAGCTCTGACAGGGAAGGCAGGAAGCAGAGCTAGATGCAGGAGGAAGATCATGAGTTCACGGTCAGGCAGAATGTGTCAGACATGTCAAACACAGATCAAAAGTCAGGGGTCTAAAAAAAAAAAAATACACCAAGGGCCTGAGGTGAGAAGGGGGCTCAGATCTCAGGGCACTAACTACATTTGTTTAATTATCTGCCCAGTGTCTGTCTGCCCTGCTAAATGCAAGCCTGTCTGTTCACCCCCAAACTCTGCGTTCCTGGGTCAGTGGATAGATGTGGAGGGAGGGATGGAGAGCCCCAGGTGGGGAGGATGAGAAATTAATGATTAAACAGGCATTACTGGTCATCTATTACTTGCCCCAGCAGCTTCTCAGATGATTTTACAAATCCTTACCACAAAGGAAGTAAATGGAAAGAAACTAACATTTATGAAGTATCCACTGTTTGTCAGGAAGAACAAAATCCTGGGATTTCTACCTTCATCCCCTGCTATTTCCATCAGAGTATTCTTGCTGAGCAACTGCTAGAGATCCCTCATCTTGCTGGAACATTCTGGCCATTCCACCTTCACTCCTTAGCAGATATTGGTTAATAATGAACTGTTCTAACTTGCTCCCTGCTTTTCCTTTCTGTCCCCCAGCCCATCTTCTGATCTGACGCTGGTATGTTTTCTGTTTGTTTTTAAACAGATCACAGCACATACCTTCCTTCCTTTTCGCTTTGAACAGTCCACCAGACCTTCTCTTAACTACCCTGAGAAGTTTCTCGTGTCGTTCTGATGAGCCTCTACATGTTCACTGGTCTGTCAGACTTGAGGATGTGAATAACCGATGACTAATAGGACCCTGGCTGAGCTTTCTCTCCCTGAGAGTCTAACATGTTCAGAAAATTTTAAGTGGCTCAAGATAGCTTAATTTTTAAATTGTGCTTAAAATCCTAGCAGGGAAAATCACTTGCAGGTGCTGACTAGATGTGAGCCACTGTGCTAGGCCCTTCTCATCGATCATACCTGGTGTGACCACCCAATCTGGTTGGCTCAAGACGGAACATTCACAGCTGACGTCCCACCATAATTCTTGGCAGGACCTGCCTCCCTGCCCCCCAGTGTCCCTGTTTGAATGGTATGTTATATGTGCACCCTAGTCATAACTCATTTATAGTCTCTCATTATTGTCCTCTGAGTTGATATCTCCAGTAATCCCATTTTTAGATGAGACAACTAAGGCTCAAAGAGGTCAAATCACTTGCCTGAAGTCTGACAACTCTTGTCTTAGAGTCTGGTTTCCAGTTTAGGAATGACTGATTTTAAAGCAGGCTTTCCAACATACTGTGAGTAATTCAATATGAATTAAGAAGAATAAGATGATCAAAGTTCTTGGTTTCCAAGTGAAACACGTTTTCTGTGTGATCATGGCCCAGTAATTCCCATTCTGCAAATAAGATGAGCCTACACAGAAATATTTTCCTCTGTTATTGATGTGCACCTGGCAGGATTTTCGTCAGGATCAGCCCTTAATAAGATTGGCAAAGGTAGAGAATTTGGCTTTCCTGCCTGCCCTAACACCTCTCTTTATTTTCTTTCTACTACCCTAGCCTTGTACTGCTCCATCTCCTCTCTGACAAAACTAGGGAAACGCAAGACTCCATCAGGACAGAGATCTGAATTCAAATCCCAGAGCCAACACATATAGCTGTATAATGCAAGCAAGTAATATGATCACTCTATACTTCAGTTTCCTCCTGTGTAAAATGAACAACACTGTCTACTTCATCGGGTTGTAGTAAAGATTAAATGTGAGAACATAAGACACACTCGTGTGGTGCCAAGCCGTTGTAGGTACTCAACGAATATCAGTCCCTTCCCTGACTCAGCAAAGATCTGATTTTTCCACCTTAATTTAAGAGAAAAGGATTCTCTTCCCAGGGTATTTGCTAGCACTCACTGAGATCAAATGTTGAATAGAAAGATATGTCAAATATCCTAGACTGGAGAGATCTGTGGGTGCTTGGAAAGGGTAAGCTTTCACTCATAAGATTATCTATTGTTATTGTTAATGCTATCATTTGCTTGTTTCCCCCAAAAGATTATAAACTCTAGGAATGCATGAGCATGTCACATCACATACCTTACTGGGGTGTCATTTGTGATAGTCTTGATGAATCAATAGAAGTTTATCCAGTGAAAAACAACAACAAGGACTATGTTGTGTGAAGAGCAGGTGCAAAGTTGTGGAGTGTGGAAGGGGCCCAGTGAGTAGCACCATGTGCCTGGACTGTTAGTGAGTAGGGTAAGGCGATTCCCACCTACTGAGCATGCACCACGTGCTCAGTGCTGTGCTAAGCACTTTACATGGACTAAGTCATTTAAGCTTCACAATAACTCAATATGAGGGATACTCTTGTTATTCTATTCTGTATGTGGTGTGACTAAGCCCCAGAGGGATTGCACAAGGATCTGAACCCAGACATTCTGATTGCAGAGCTCAAACTCTTAGCAAGGGATTGGAAAAAAAAATGTTGATGCTACGTGTTGGGCTCAGACTGTGGGGGTTCCTGTGGGTCAGAGGAGAAGGTTGATTTTCACTGTGGAGGCGCAGGTGGTAGAAGCCTTCCCAGGTGTTGAAACAGAGCAGGTAGAATATAGACAATTGTTGAGTTTAAAAGAGAATAAATTTCCTAATTGACCTAAGTCATTGTTCTTTCTGGCTTTGCAGTATTTACCAGTACTTCTCCAATTACTTTAAGAGCTATTGTGAAATTCTCAATGTAATCTGCAAAGAAGATCAATTTAAAAACACATATTTGTTAATGTGAACTATTCATGAAAATGATATACTTAAGTATGTGTGAGTTTAAATTAGTTTGAGTTTTTTTTAACATTCCAGAGGTACACATGTGTACATTATTCACAAGTGATTCATTCAATAATTCTTGCAGTCCTAATATATGACCTCAAGATGCTAGGTATATACCTTGAGACTAGGTATATGCCTTGAGACTAATAGACAGTAGATGGTAAATAGACAGACTGGTAAATATCATCATCATCATCATCATCATCATCACCATCCCTGATCATTTCCTTCATGCCAGAAACTATTCCGTACACTTTATCTCTCTCTCTCTCTCTCTCTCTCTCTCTATATATATATATATATATATATATATATATTCACTCAATTATACCCTCTAATAGTCCTATAATACCATTTTCCCTATTTGAAAGATAAACTGAGTAAATTGTCCCATGGAGCCCAAACTGTCATCAGAGCAGATCATATTAATCTTTTTTTTTCAGATCATATTAATCTTGGTAGTACACATAGATTCTAAATATATCTTTGTACTAAGTAGATTCTTAGTACATATTTGTTGAGTATATAGAACAATCATTAGAAGTACAAAATATTATTTGTAAGATCGTATCACTCATTTTTCCTGTGCGTGTTCTCAATTAGAAATAATGTATGTAAAGGAGCTTAGTTTCTACTACAGGAGGTAAGATATGAACACCAATAACAAACTACATAGTCATTTGAAAATATGCTTTAAAAATAAAATAAAATAATACTAAATTTTTACTAAAATAAATAAATAAAATAAATACTAAAATACTTAAAACTGAAATGTAAAGAGGTGAGTTTCACTTTACATGGAGAAACAGAGATGGTTATTGGACAAGGTAGCACTAGGTGAGCCTTGAAGGATTTATGCACACAGAGAAGGAGGCTGAAGAGGCAGAGCAGAGAGTTAAGAAGATCCCCTCTAAAAAGAAGCACAGAAGGAAGAAAACACAGAGAGCCTGTATGGAGAACATGGGATATTTTCCTTTAGCTAGAATGTTTCTGCTCAAAACCACCTAGCGTTGTTTTTCTGCTATCTTTCCATTGCCTTTTAATATCAGTTAGGCCTATGTTCAGATAGGCCAAGTACACAGAAAACCCAAATCAAATGTCTTAAACATAAGGGTTTATTTTCTACACATGACAAGAACTCTGGATAAATGGATGGCTGTTGGCATTGGTGTAGGCTAGTAGCTCCTCAGTGTTGGACCGGCTGGCATCTTTGTGATTCTCTAGGCCTTTTCTTCATGGTTGGGACTCAGTTGTCCTAGCTCAGGCACCACACCCAGATTTAAGGCAGGAATCAGGGGCAGAAGGAGCCTAAGCCACACTGACTGGTTTCTTCCTTTAGTTATGGAAGTAAAAGCTTTCCCAGAATCCCCCAGCAAACAAGTGCTCATTCTTAGTGGCCAGAACTCTGTCACTCCTAGCTATAAAGGAGGTTGAGAAAGACAGTATTTGACTTTCATAGATTCTACAGTGTGAGAGGAAGAGATAGAAGTGGGTTGAATGGAAGCTGGGTCAACCAACCAGCAGTGTCCAATGGACACTAGTAAGCACTTCACCTAAGTGCTTCCTGTGTACCCATCACAGGCTAATCACTCCACATACATTTAACTTAATGTTCATTACAACAGGTCTGTGAGAGATTCATTATAATCACTATTTTACTGAGCTTCACCTAAGGTTCAGTCATTTGCCCAAAGCCAGATGGCTGACAAGGGGCAGAAGTACAGAACGGTTTCCAGCCCAGAACTTAGCCAGGATGCCCTCCTGCCTCCCAGATGGTGGCGATCACTGACTGATTACCTATGATGTGAGTAGCTTTGTGCATTTATTAGTTCCATTGATTCTCACAAAAGTCTATGAGTGATTAGTAGTACTACCATTTGACAGATGAAGACACAGAATCTGAGTGAGTTTATGTGACTTGCCCAAGGTCAGTCATATTTCTCTAGGTGACTGAGCTGAGATTCATAGCTCAGTCTCCTCATTCCAAAGTCCATATCCTTTCTTCTATGCTATGCCGCATTTTTTTTTTTTTGAGATTCCATTGGAAAAATGACTTCCATTTATCCCATCCAAAATGTCTCCCATCTGTCCCTCCTAACCAGTCCACAGCCAGCCACTTCCTTGGCTCAGGCCCTCGTCACTGTATAATTAGACTAGTCTAGGAATCTACTAAGCAGTCTTCACACTTTTACTTTTTCCTCCCAGATTTGCTTTCCCAAAACATAAATCACATCATGTGGTCCTCCTTCTGCTCCATGGCTCCCCACTACCCAACAAAGGGAGTTCAGATTTCTTAACCAGTCCTGGCCCTCACCAACTTTCCTACCTGACCTTCCGTTACTAGCTGTTCTTTGCTTTTGACTCTTACCCTACTCTCCACTGCATGAAGGCTACTCTTGTCAAAGTACCAATTTACATCAATCCAGTTTAGGCAGTCTGTACGCCCAATCCAGTAGGGCCTTGAAGAAGGGAAGGGAGCCTAGTCATAGGTGCAGGAAAGGGACATTCCAAGCGGGAAACACAGCAGAAGGTATGTGGGCGGGAAGATAGAGAGTTTTAATCCTCTCATTAGTAGGTATGGCTGCAGAAAGGAATGTTGTAATGGAAAATCACAGTGTAGAGTGTGCCAATGAATGTGTTCAAATTCCAAACTGGGAGAGAAAAAAAGTCCTAACCAGCCTTATATCAGTGTGTTCATGCCAATCTTAAAAGTGATTCTTGGGGTGACGGTCATTATCTAATGATTTTGGCTAATTCTCCCAGCGAATCATTTCTGTCATTAATATCTTCCAAACAAAGTTGGCCAGTTAATGATAGGAGAGTCAGCCTCTGTTTCCCAGCCCCTCACAGTTAGAGATGGAGTCCAGCGTGGGTATAATGGAAAGTCTTTAGCAGGAGAACAGACGTGGGTTTGAACCTTGGCTGTGTGAGGCCGTGGACACATAAGTTCCTCCATCTCTCCCAGCCTCGAGGTCCTCATCTGTCAGTAGCGGACAACTGAGCCTATCTCTCAATGTTGTCACAAGGCCTTGAGAAATCTGAGGGAAGAGTGCAAAATACCAACGTGCAAGCACACCCAACCCCAATCCCTGCAAAGCCGCATGGTTTTCTGGAGAAAATTGCTAGAAACCAGCCTCTGCCAACTTGAAAGTTGTCAGGGCAGGAGCCACAACCAGTCTGGAGAGGCCGGTCAGAGATAGTTTGTTTCATCTGGTTTCATTTTAGGTCTGAACAGGGAGGGAACTTACTAAACCACACTCATGACAGGGAAGCCAAACTGCTCGTGTGCAGCAGAATATGGAATCACTCGGTGGGGGTGATTGAATGAGGCGGGGAATATGCAACACGGCCTTGGCGGCTCAGCACACATGGGCCAAGTTCTGGGCTTAGCCTGCCTGTTTACTAGTTCCGTGACCTTGCACAGGTCATAGCAAGCTCTTTGCTTCCTGCACAACATCTATAAAATGGGCAAAAAAAGAGAGAGACGATGGCGATAATAATAAAAATACGAAAATCATTTTTAAAACTACATTCAGTTTTAATTATTTTGCCATAAAACCATCTCAAAACGTGAGGCAGATTATTGATGCTGTTATGTTGGTCCTTCATACAATAGTCAAAGTCATCGAAAGGCCCTTCATAAATATTTCTGTCCTCAGGAACTCACATTCTAGTGGGAGAGGTTGACATGTGCATAAATCACTCTAATACAAGGTAAATAGTGGTAAGTATCAAAGGAAAGTACAAGCCAAAGGCCCTGGGGACATGGAAGCCCAGAGATTAATTTCTAATAGGGGGATCTGAAAAGGTTTTGTGAAGGAGATAGGGTTTTGGTTGGGCCTTGAAAACTTGGGAGAGCTTTGATTTATGCCGTCTTGTCAGTTGACTCCAGTTGACTCTGTGCTTCTGAAGGGGAAGGATGTTGACTTTCATGTCCCATCACCAGCTCTGCAGCACAGGGCATAGCCTCCAGTCCGTGTTCCATAAATGTTGTTTGAGTCCAATTAGTAGTGATGATAAGAAGGAGCAGGAGGAACCATTCCTCATATTAGTAGTGTTGGTTCTTTCTCAAGTTCATGGTGTGTCAGATGACTTAGGGCAGCATCTCCGTGGACCCTCCCAGCAACCTCTGAGCAAGGTAT
Organism: Eumetopias jubatus; assembly: GCF_037043125.1. Taxonomy (NCBI): domain Eukaryota; kingdom Metazoa; phylum Chordata; class Mammalia; order Carnivora; family Otariidae; genus Eumetopias; species Eumetopias jubatus. The sequence goes on along the minus strand of NW_028274819.1, from coordinate 60,547,329 downwards.
TACCATCACATACCCCACTGCTGGATTCACACATAGGTTGCTTGAATCCTGAACTTATGACCCCGACATAACAGAAGGACAACATCTCTGGAAAAAGTCTATGTACAATGTGTTTTATGACATTTCTAGTGAAAAAAAAAAATCTTTCAATATAGCAGGATCAGGGTAGTCCCAGCCCCTTCGGGGACAGGACGAGCTGGGAATACGCTCAGTGCCACCTGGAGGGAGGCCTATATGTCATGGGAGAACACCAGGTGAGCCATGAAGGGGTTGAAAAGAGTGAAGCCGTGACACCAGAGTTCCGGGTTCTAGTCTCCGCTCTGCCTTCTATTAGCTGTGAGCTTGCTTTTCTGGGCCTCAGTCTTCTTCCTCCATAAAATGGACGGAATAACAGCCTAACTCTGAGAAGGCAAATAAATCAGAAATCAAGGTTTGAATCCTGTGGCAAAGGCCACTTACCAGCAACTTGTCCTGGGGCAAGGCACGTAGCCTCTCAAAACTCTGCTCGCACAGAAGAATTCCTGGTTCGGATTTCAGGGCAGTAACTCATGTGAAGTGCCAAGCACAAGGCCTGACCCACGGAGTGGAAGCTCAGTAATTATCCACACCCAGTTCCCCCTTTCCCTCTCCCAATCCAAATTCTGGAGACCTCAGCTTCCCCACGCTGCCCTATCACACTCTTTGAAGATGAGGTCGATAATCCTCCCTTCACCACCTCTCCACCCTCAGCAGCCGCTCGGCAGCGGTTTCTGAAGGGACCATTGTGGCCCTGTCCCTGCCTTCACAGAGCCACACCCTCAGCCATGAGCCACACGCCGCCTGTCCCCTGCAGATGACGTCTTTTAGCTTCATCTCGACGGCATTGCTGGAACCATTTCCAGCCTCCAGCCTGCATCCTGGAAGCGCTCGCCAACATCCTCCGGTGGGAAAACCATGAGCCTTGCAAGTCGGGGTGAAGCAGAGACCCAAGGGTGGGCCCTGACAGCTAGTACTACCGCAGTGTCGATGACATCTATCACTTTGGAATCTAGGTGTGGCTGCCTTTGGGTCTCTCTCCCAAATAGCAACGGGGCCCAACGGGGCCCACTCCTTTTCATCTGGTGAAGGACCCGTAAAGTGAAATCTCTTAAGATCTTTGTTTCTGTCCGGTGAAATGTCAGTGGTCCCAGGGTGGGGGGCCCAATGACGTCTGGAATCCAGCGCCCAGCTGGTCTCTGTGGGGCCTGAACCACACCTCCGTACTGTGTTTGCCTCATGGAAACCAGGGCAGGAAACAAAGCACTTCCTCTGAAGCAGAGGCCTGTGAAGGAGTTGATTATGATCTGGTTTCCAAGGCCTGGCAGCGCCGGCACTCATCAGTGAGTCACATTCAAGTCCAAGCTCATCAGAGACACTTGCTTGTGGGGTTGCTCAAGGAAGGCAGGGAAGTGAGATCAACACACATGTGAGCTGGGAGGGTGGCTGAGAAAGCATATAAACTAACCTCCTATCATGGGAGTTTCTGGAAACTTCTACTGTTCAGGGCCCTTTCCCAGACCCAGGCTGGCAACCAGCCTATGCTGCTGTCCTCCTTCTTTAGCGCGAGAATGCCCACTCCAGCCCTGAGGGCCCTCCTCACCAGAGCCTGGCTGGAAAAGAGGAAGCAGGACCCAAAGCAGTGAGGCCCCGCACCTCTACACGAACCATCCCCCAAATAGATAACAAAGAAGTCTTCTGCAGGTCCCCTGCCTGGGACACAAACTCAGATAACCAAGGAACCAGAGGGACGAAGCACCCCAAGTTCTCAGGTCGGAGTGCTCTTGTGCCCCCCTCTGCGAAATACAAGGCATGGACCACTGCATCTCATTTTCATTTCAGACAGTTGAGGTCACTAAAACTCCCATCCTGTGGACCTAAAACGACCTTTCTTTCCAGGACTAACTAGGCCAGAGGCTGCAGCCAAGTCCAGACAGTTGGTCCCTCTGGCCTCTAGACAGTCATGTGCTCTGTTATCCCCTGTCTGGGGGATCTCTGGGCATCTACTCATGCCCCTTTGTTTTATATATGAGAAACTGAGGCCAGGTGGGCTTAAGAGATTTGCTAAGATTACACCCTAAGGGTACATAGCCCAGATCAGAACCATGGCCTTCCTCCTGCATTATTTCCATACAAGCTACTTCCCAACCTAAGGACTCTCCAGGTACTATCTTGATGATTTTCACTCAGACACCTAAGAAGACATCAACACTTTTTATGTTTGGGGGATAAAATCCCAAGTATACTCTCCAGGGTGGGACATAACACTGCCAAACATCTTAAGCATAAACTCCCTTTGATGTTTGAGCACAGACTTCCTAATTCCCAATATTCTTATTTCCTGAACTTCCAGACTGAGCCAGTCTTGTCTGAGCAACATGCTGGAACACAAACAGCCTCAATCCTCAGAAGCATCTGGATACTCAAGCTTTCTCTGTTGGGTTCTCGGGGAACAGGGATGGTGTCATTCACTAGAAAAAGGCACTGGGGTAAAAGGACAGAGAATGCTTTTTGGAATTAAGCATAAAGGTAAAGCGTGGCTGAACATCCCAGTATTGTATGACCCTGGGAAAGTTACTTAATCTCTCTGAGCCTCAGTGTGCTCCTTCCTCTAAAATGGAGATAGTTAGACTTACCTCTCACGATTTGGGAGAAGATTTAAAAGGTGATGTAGGTCAAACACCCTTTATGCACAAAACAAGTATTTCTTGACTTAGGTTCCCCACCTTACCCCAGCATGTTTTTTTGAAGTAATAAGACCTTGACTACTTACATTTTGCTGTGTGAGTGTGTAGTCTCGATGCACATAGAAAAAGGTGCAAATGGCCTCAACAACAACAACAAAAGCCATGCGACGAGATCTCCACTCTGCAAATCAGAGACCCTGACTTCTGTCTGCCTCCTACCAGCTGCTTTCTCAAGTCCAAGTTACTTACAAGTCTGCCCTTCAATGACAGGATCTCTAGAACACAAATCATACTGCCGTCCCCCCTTCCTGCTCTAACAGAATATAAAATAGTAGATCCTGTGCACTTGGAAGGGCTATTATTATCCAGAGCAGCACTTCTCGAAAGGTGTAGGGATGATGCAAAACGTAGAGTTCCCTAATTGAGTAAGTTAGGCGATACTGGAGTCAAGAGGTTCTTTGTTTTTTGTTTTTGTTTTTGTTTTTTTTATTACAGAACTTCTCCAACCCTTTCACCTGCCCATATGCATCAGGAATCTTCCAAAACTGGGATGTGGTGTGCCATGTTTCCCAAGAATATTTGACCACTAAACTTAGATTTTTGAAGACCATATCATGGTCCCAGTGTTCTACAGGACATACTTGGAGAAACACTAGGCAGACACGCTTCAAACGTCTTCCACGGCCCAGAGAATGAAAGGTTTAACTGTCCCACCCTCTTAGCAGCATGCAATATACAATAGGGAGAGGCAATTTAGTAGCATAAAGGATAGCTTTTAAGAGCAATTCCTTCTGGCAGCAAGAGGCAAAGAGGGCAGGTACCAAGCTTTAAGAATCTGGAGCCAGACTCTAATGGCATTAAATGGAGGTGGCATTGGGAGGCCCAGTGTGCCCCAAACAATTATGGGAGGTTTCAGCTTAGAGGTGGCACCCTCAGGGCAGCTAAGAAGCAATGGATTTGAAATGGCTAGATTTTCTTTCTTTCTTCTTCTTCCCTTTTTCTTTTTTTTAAATGCTTAACAGCAAGGGGGGAGGGGAATGTAAAACTCAAAATTTTAAAGCTATGGCTTGGAACTGAAGGCTGGTCAGGAACATGAGCAGATAAGCTCAGCATCTTCTATGCAGAAAGGATCCCTCTGAAAACCACCATATACCCAGGACCACGTGGGGCACAAGCTGCTTCCTCACCTCACATGCCCTCCTCCCTCGTTCAGGACCAGCCCACCTCAATACCCTATCTCATCCGCTGGTTTATTTTTTTTTTTTAATCAGTCACTGTTCTAAAACCAAGTGTAATACAAATGCCTATCATCTCTTCCTTCTCTTCTACCTGAACACCTGCTCCACCACCAAGTAAATACACTGAACATAAATATCAAGAGCAATGCAGACTTTATTAAAGAGTCCACAGAGGGGACAGTGACGGAATTTACATGCACATCCACAGATGACTACTCAAAAGTTGTTTTGGTATTTTTTGACATTTCTTATCTCTCCTAGGCCCTTTCTCTGCCATGGTTTTTTTTTAACCCCCCCATCCCGCCCCCCCCCCCCCGGCCCAGGGAACCTTCAGTTTATTTTAAACTTGTATGCAGTATATAGCCTTACTGGTCCCTGTCTTTTATTACCAGATCCTAGAGATTAAAGACAGGGCTAAAGGCAGTGCAAGAAAGTAGAAGGAACATAATTACTGAAGCTAATACAGAACTCAGTGCCAATTCTTGCTTTACAACTTCCTGGTTAAGGGATCTTGGTCAAGTCACTTCAGTTTTCTGAGACTCCATTTCCTCTTGGGGAATCTGGGGGTGATAATGCTGTGTTGCACTGTTGCTCTGTGGATGGGAGAAGAGGAATATGAAACACAATGCGTGGTGCCCGGCACAGAGCAGGCACTCGATGAATTGCAAAAACAATGGTTCAGAGAGGAATTGGGAAGTGTCTGAATCCAGATGGTAGCTATTAGAATAGGAAAGGAGAGACAGGTGCATGAGACATTATGTCTCAACATAGACTGGGGCTGCCGCGGAGTGAAAGAAAGTGATGACAGGTCTCCGTTAAAGAGATTAAGTGCTTGGCCTTGCATGAAGCTCAGAGTGCCAGTCATGATGTGGCTTGACAGCTGAGCATCAGGGACTGCTGTGAAAATAAGCCCAGTGTCTCCCAGGGCCTGCCCTGGGGATAAAGGGCTGAATTAATTAATTAAAATAATAGTTGTAGATCTGCTTGACATTCAAGCAGATAAATGACAGGGCCACCTAATTGAGAATGTGAATGGGACTGTTAATAAATGGCCTTTTGATTGTAGGTTTTAAAATGTCTTTTAAAAAGTGGTTGTTTGTTTTAAATTCTGTTTGCAGGTATGTGTTTCATATTGCTTTAGAGAGTTGGTTGCTAGGGTGTAAAGTGGACGTGCTTGCTCTAATTTGAACCTGGTCACAAGCAACGAAGAACAGCATAATGTAATACTCAGCTCCTCCAGATAGCCGACAAATCAAGAGTCCATAGGTCTTGAATCTTAGCCAGTACTTTGTACTAAAAAGACTTAGCCTCTAAAGTTAGACGAAGAAAGATCAAAATCCTGACTCTGACCCTCAAGAGTATGATTTTGGCCATATTATTAAACATCTCTAGCCCTCAATTTTCTTTTGTTTTTTTAATTTTATATCATTATGTTAATCACCATACATTACATCATTAGTTTTTGATGTAGTGTTCCATGATTCATTGTTTGCATATAACACCCAGTGCTCCATTCAATACGCACCCTCTTTAATACCCATCACCAGGCTAACCCATCCCCCACCCCCCTCCCCTCTAGAACCCTCATGGTTCATCTCCCCCTCCTATTTCTCCCCCTTCATTTTTCCCTTTCTACTATTTTTTTTTTTATATATAGTGTATTATTTGTTTCAGAGGTACAGGTCTGTGATTCAGCAGTCTTACACAATTCACAGCACTCACCATAGCACATACCCTCCCCAATGTCTATCACCCAGCCACCCCATCCCTCCTACCCCCCACCACTCCAGCAACCCTCAGGTTGTTTCCTGAGATTAAGAATTCCTCATATCAGTGAGATCATATGATACATGTCTTTCTCTGATTGACTTATTTTGCTTAGCATAATACCCTCTAGTTCTATCCATGTCATTGCAAATGGCAAGATTTCAGGTTTTTTGATGGCTGCATAATATTCCATTGTATCTATATATACCACTTCTTCTTTATCCATTCATCTGTCGATGGACATCTTGGCTCTTTCCATAGTTTGGCTATTGTGGACATTGCTGCTATAAACATCACGGTGCACATACCCCTTCGGATCCCTACATTTGTATCTTTGGGGTAAATACCCAGTAGTGCAATTGCTGGATCATATGGTAGCTCTATTTTCAACTTTTTGAGGAACCTCCACACTGTTTTCCAGAGTGGCTGCCCCAGCTTGCATTCCCACCAACAGTGTAGGAGGGTTCCCCTTTCTCCACATCCCCACCAACATCTGTCATTTCCTGACTTGTTAATTTTAGCCATTCTGACTGGTGTGAGGTGGTATCTCATGGAGGTTTTGATTTGGATTTCCCCGATGCCGGGCGATGTTGAGCACTTTTTCATGTGTCTGTTGGCCATTTGGATGTCTTCTTTGGAAAAATGTCTGTTCATGTCTTCTGCCCATTTCTTGATTGGATTATTTGTTCTCTGGGTGTTGAGTTTGATAAGTTCTTTATAGATTTTGGATACTAGCCCTTTATCTGATATGTCATTTGCAAATATCTTCTTCCATTCTGTCGGTTGTCTTTTGGTTTCGTTGACTGTTTCCTTTGCCGCGCAGAAGCTTTTTATCTTGATGAAATCCCAAAAGTTCATTTTTGCCCTTGCTTCCCTTGCCTTTGTCAATGTTTCTAGGAAGAAGTTGCTGTGGCTGAGGTCGACCAGGTTGCTGCCTGTGTTCTCCTTTAGGATTTTGATGGACTCCTGTCTCACATATAGGTCTTTCATCCATTTTGAATCTATTTTTGTGTGTGGTGGAAGGAAATGGTCCAGTTTCATTCTTCTGCATGTGGCTGTCCAATTTTCCCAACACCATTTGTTGAAGAGACTGTCTTTTTTCCATTGGACATTCTTTCCTGCTTTGTCGAAGATTAGTGGACCACAGAGTTGAGGGTCCATTTCTGGGCTCTCGATTCTGTTCCATTGATCTATGTGTCTGTTTTTGTGCCAGTACCATACTGTCTTGTTGATGACAGCTTTGTAATAAAAGCTTGAAGTCCGGAATTGTGATGCCGCCAGCTTTGCTTTTCTTTTTCAACATTCCTCTGGCTATTCGGGATCTTTTCTTGTTCCATACAGATTTTAGGATTATTTGTTCCATTTCTTTGAAAAAAGTGGATGGTATTTTGATAGGGATTGCATTAAATGTGTAGATTGCTCTAGGTAGCATTGACATCTCCACAGTATTTGTTCTTCCAATCCATGAGCATGGAACTTTTTTCCATTTCTTTGTGTCTTTCTCAATTTCTTTCATGAGTATTTTATGGTTTTCTGAGTACAGATCCTTTGCCTCTTTGGTTAGATTTATTCCTAGGTATCTTATGGTTTTGGGTGCAATTGTAAATGGATTAATTTCTCTTTCTTCTGTCTTGTTGTTGGTGTATATAAATGCAACTGATTTCTGTGCATTGATTTTATATCCTGCCACTTTACTGAATTCCTGTATGAGTCCTAGCAGTTTTGGGGTGGAGTCTTTTGGGTGTTCTACATAAAGTATCATATCTGCAAAGAGAGTTTGACTTCTTCTTTGCTGATTTGGATGCCTTTTATTTTTCTTTGTTGTCTGATTGCTGTGGCTAGGACTTCTAGTACTATGTTGAATAGCAGTGGTGATAGTGGACATACCTGCGGTGTTCCTGACCTTAGGGTGAAAGCTCTGGTTTTCCCCATTGAGAATGATATTCACTGTGGGCTTTTCATAGATTAGCCCTTGATTTTCTGTTCAGTGTAATGGGTATGAAATTCCTACCCTGAAATTCAGGGTTGTTCGGAGGCACTGTTAAGAAAACATAAAGGAAAGTGAGCGCTTGACACATGGTTAATGCTTAGTACAGGATTTCCCTTCCTTAGTGATTGGACTTACAGGACTTAGATTCTTGTGAGGCTTTATACTGGGTAGAATGGGGGAAGACAAGAGGACACTCTTGAGAACTTTAGGTAGGACTTCAGATGTCTATGGTTTGTTACTGGGAGTAGAGTAAGAAACAGAGAAAACTCAAGAGTATACACCAGGGACTTGAATTCCACTTCAAGCCTTGGGTAGGCTGAGTTGCATGGCCATAACATGGCAGTGGAAAGAGATACAGTGTTTAAAAAGAAGAGGAAGGAAGAAAGAAAAAGCTCTAATGAAAGGAGGGCCTGAGGCTCTCAGAGTATTAAAAAGCTGGACATCTACACAGTGTGGTGGATATGTGAGGCAAAACGCTGGGCTGTAGGTCAAACAGAAGAAGGACACATAAGTGAAACTGGTGTGGGGATGAGCTCCCAACCATGCAGCTCCTCCATGGGAAATCCTCATTCAGAACCCAGAACTGGTGCAGGATGGAGCCATAGAGGAGCCTCCAGAAGTCTCTTGGGTGCTGGGAGGACAATCAGCACATTTTTTTTTTTTTCTTGACTGTCTTTTACTCTGAAGGGAGGGACCACAAGAAGAATTGCTCCTTGGGACCCTCCACAGAGCTGAGTGGTCCTGGATCATAAGTGGTGCTGCCCACGTGACCAGAGAAACGAACGGTGCCATGTTGAAGTCAAACTAGGTCAAGACTTCCAGCTTCAGCTGTTGTGCAGTCCTGACTTTAGGAAGGCAGATTTCTAGAACCTCAGGATGACCCTCAGCCTCTAAGAAAACAGTCAAGTTTTCAAAAGGGGAATTCCAACTGTACCACCTTAGATGGCCCAAGAAGGCAGGAAGGGTTGCATGGATACCTGTAGGGTTTCACAGAAAGTCAAGCTGCTGAGCTAATGACCTCTTGAGTGTTGCAGAGCTGAGCATGCCTGGGTTTGAATTTTAGGTTCCTCACCAGGAACTGTGTAAGCTCTGGCAAGTTCTTTAAGCCTTCTGAGTTTGTTTCCTTACTCATTGCAAACAAACAATACTACTTATATTGCAATGTTTCTATAGGGTTAAATGATAATATGCACAATGTGCTCCCTATCGCTGGATCATAGAAGCTGCCTGAGGTACAATATGAGGCTCCTTCCTTCTCACTTCATAGGATTATTTGGCAGGCCTACCGGAGGAAAGCCAGGGAGGACCAGATTTCAGAAGGGAGTCCGAAAATGTGTTCCTGCCCTGTGGGCAAGATAATGGAGGGGCAGTGATTTATCCCCAAGAAGTGTCTTGAATGATGGAGCTGGCAGTCTGGTTGGGGAGATTATTCTGGAGGTATTAGACAGAAGAGAAGAGTTCAGGCAGAATTTTTCCAATCACACTGTGTAGGCAGCCACCGGCTGAAGCCCTGCCATGAAGGATGAAAGATGGCTTGCTATTGGAAGATGCCACCAGGGTCAGAAGGACCCTCACCTACTCATTGGGGAGAGCTTACATGGTATCCAGGGTACCCAGATCTACTCTGACTGGCCACTATCCCCTCTTTATAAAGTCTTTGCTTTTATCCCTTTGGTTTGGCAAAGAAATGACTAACTGTGTTTCATGTGTTTGGTCAGTTCCTTTAAGAAATTGGAAAGAGGCACCTGGGTAGCTCAATTAGTTAAGCAACCAACTCTTGAATTTGGCTTGGGTCGTGATCTCCAGATTGTCAGATGGAGCCCCTCATCAGACTCCACACTAGGCATGGAGCCTGCTTAAGATTCTCTCTCTCTCTCCCTCTCCCTCTGCCCTTCCACCCTGCCCCTCTCTCTCCCCATCTCTTAAAAAAGAGAAAGAAAGAAATTGAGAAGGCCTTGGCCCCTTAAGGCCACAAATGTAACCTGGGAACATAGAATCCATATAAATTCTGGCCTAAACAGGCAGACCAGTAGAGGAGGAGCCAGGGGCCCTAGGGACCCTAGGGCCTAGGGACCTAGTCCTAATTCTGCCAGCTTCTTGGCTCTCTGACCTTGACAGATGGGCTAGTGATCTCTCGTCCTTAGTCTCCTCATCTGAAAAAGGGGGATTGATGGGGGGAGGTGTCAGGCAGAGGGAGTCCCTATCTTAAGTTAGACTGTTGTAAAAGCTTATTCAAATGTGAGAAATTATGAATCTCCAGCAGAGTGAAGTGGAAATGCCAACTAGAATGTATTGAGTGATTACCATGTGCCAGCAATTATTCTAAGCCCTGTATATTTTTAATTCTTCAGTCTTCACCTTCCCACAAAGTAAGTGCTATTCTTATCCTCATGTCGTAGGTGGGAAAACTAAAACACAGCGATCTTACATGACTCACCCAAGGTCACAGAGATAGTCGGTGCCAGAGCCCAAATTTGAGCCCAGTCCACTGGCTTCAGAGCCTGCAGACTTGGCCCTGACCTCTGCCTTGTAGCTGAGCAGACCTGGTTGTTACCTGAGCTCCTCTCCTTATGATCTGTTTTGCACAAGCCAGGTCCTTTCACTACTCGGGACTCAATGGCCTCATTTACAAGGTAGCGGTACCATTTCCTACCTCAGAGTTGTGGCAAGCAGTTAGGTCAGGTCCATATGTATAGCGGGGGAGTGGGGGAATTTATAAGAAATAAGGTGGTGGTCCTGAGAGGCTAGCTGTGTTTCTGTGGGCCTCGGTTTTCCCAAGAGTAGACAACAAGCCAATGGGAAATGAACTAATAAAAAATGATTTAACAAATCATTTTGTTGGACGAACAAAATCCTTGCAGATTATGATAAATACCAGAAGGAAGTCGCTGTGGTGACAATAAGGGAAAGGGATATGTACTTGGGGTGAATAGGGTGGTTCGTATGGCAACGCTGAGGAGGCACTACGTCAGCTGGGAAACCGTGGGGATTGTGTTCATCTTGTGGCAGGGGTTGCAGGGCTTCTGATCATGATGGAGGCAGCTAGGAGCTCTGGGGAGATTTTATTTGAGAGAAACAACGGAATGATGATGGTTGCCCAAGGGTGGCAGGCAAAGTATACCATGAACATTTTCTGTGGGTAGAACTTGATCAGTCCTAAACAAATTGGGCTTCTTGACCTCTCTCTTGTTGTCATCTCCTGATGGTGTGGCGGTAGCCATGGGAGGGATATACAATTAAGTTCCTCTCCTTTTATTTGGGGGGAAAAAGAAGTATGTCACAGTGATTGACTTGGAATCAACACTTAGGCTTCTCCCTTCCCACCACAAAAAGAAAAAAAAAGATTTTAATTTTAACATGAAAATTTGATGAGTGGAATCTACAGCATTGCTTGGGTCGATATCTACATTTCAAATGCATTTACTGTCATTACTGAAAGAATCTCCACTTGGTGAACCATTAAGACAAAGCACTGAGTAAATTAGCTAAATCGTGCCTAGGGTAACCACTCTGCAGGGCTTGTTGGGAAAAAACGCTCTTCCTGCAAGTGATGATTGGTAAAGGAATGTTTCTGGAAAATGACCCTTTTAGGAAGCAGATGGCTACTAATCACGAGAACACTAAATGGAGACAAGGAGGGAGGAGCATGTGGAATGTACGGGAATGTGAATAGACAGACCCCAGCGAGTCTCCTTTCTGTGTCACCAACCAGCAGTGTGACCATTTATTCCACAAATATTTATCGAGCACCTGCCATGGGCAAGGCAGTGTTCTGGGCACTGAGGACTTAGCAGTTAACAGATGAGATCAACAGACCCCCGCCCAACCGGGATTTACATGCATTCAGGTAGGAAGGGATTAATATGAACTAAATGTTTGTGTCCTCCTCAAATTCCTGTGTTAAAGCCCTAACCCTGATAACCCTGATGGCCTTTGCAAATGGGGCCTTTGAGAGGTAGAGTTCAGTTCGATGAGGTCATGAGGCAGAGCCCTCCTGATGGGGCCAGTACCCTTATAAGAAGAGACACCAGAGAGCTTACACACACTGTCTCTCTGTATCTATTTCTCTCTGCCTTGTAAGGGCATAGCAAGAAGGTATCTATTTGCAAGCCAGGGAGAGGAATCTCACCGGAACCCAACCATGCTGGCACCCTGATCTGGGATCCCCAAACTCTAGAACTATTATTAAATACATTTCTGTTTTAAGGCCACCCAGGCTATGGGATTTTGTTATAGCAGCCCAGGGTGACTTAAGAGAAAAGTAAATAATAAATACGTAGAGCATACAGCATGCTGGCTGGTGGGAGGAGCTCCGGGGGTAGAGGGGCAGGAGATAGGAGATGCTGGCTGTGGTTGGGGGGAGGGGAGGAACTGCCATTTTAAGTAGGGTGAACAAGGGAAGTCTCCCTGAGCAAAGCTCATGGGTGGTCACAGCATCGAAGTTAAAAGCACAAATTACTTCCTGTTTTTAACTGTCAGTTTCATGGTTCTAAATTCAACTCCACCTGTTACCAGCTGGATGTTAGGCCAGTGCCTGGCAAACTGCCTTGTACATAGTAGGTGCTCAATAAGTAAAATTTTAGCATGCATCACAATTACCTAGAGGACTGTTTAAACTCATCTATCTGGGTTACCCACCAGAATTTCTGACTTATTAAGCCTGGGGTCAGCTGGAGATTCTGCATTTCTCCCAAGCTTCCAGCAGACGCTGATGCTGCGGGCCTGGCTCCCACACTTTGAGAACCACTGCCCTAGATAAGACACACTACTCCCAACCTTCACTTCCTCCGCTGGACTCTGGAAATGATAATGCTTACATCACCAGGTGGCTCTCAGTGCCAGACGCACAGCTTTCAACACGTGATGGCTGCAGCTAACATCCTTCTTGTCAGCAAAGGTTCGGCTGTCGGGGCCTCAGTTTGCTCAGCTGTAACGTGAGGCCTCTCACTGTGAGAGGCAGCTTTGTGCCAAAGGTCAGGGGAGGGGCCCTCAGCCTGTCCCGGCATTGGGGGTTGCATAAAGATTTCCAGAGATGACGCTTGAGCCGAGTCTCAGTGGGTGACTGGACAGGAGCTGAGCTGAAGGGTGGAGCGCAGAGCCTTCTGGGCCGGGGGGCCCATGTACGTGGAAAAGCATGGTGTATTCACAGAGCTACAAAGGTATGGCACATGGAGGTATCCACAGAGCCTTTATGATGCTTGGCAAAGCAGCTTGGTTTTATCCTGAAACTGTGGGGCACCGGTAAGGGATTGAGCTGGAAGAGGTGTGACTGTGTGCAGTTCTGTTGGAGAGTGATTTCCCAGAATGGTGTGGAGGTCAGGCTGGAATGGAATGGCTGTGTCTGGAGGCTGAGAGACCAGTGGGAGGACAGGCCACAGCAGCTGTTGGGCAGGCTTCCCCTGTGCTAGAGTACCTGGCTGGGAGAAAAACAGAGTCAAAATCAAGCTCACAGTCCACTCCTAAGCGACTCTAGCCTGGGGTTGGGTCTGCACAGAGGAAAGTCAGCTCTTTCTAAATTAGTCTGCCCAGATGGATCGCCATTTTCTGATTTGTACCTGAACTAGCTGTGGAGGCTTGGCAGTTGACTCCGTCTATTCAGGCTGCTCTACCAGGGTACTATAAACAACCAAAATGTATTTCTCATCATTTCAGAGGCTGGGAAATCCAACCAAGATCAAGGCACCAGCATATTTGGTATCTGCTGAAAGCCCACTTTCTGGTTCATAGACGGCCATTTTCCTGCTATGTCGTCAGGTGGTGGAAGGAGAGGGAAGGGAACTCTCTGGGGTCTCCTTTATAAGGCCACTCATCTCACTCATGAAGGCTCTACCTTCATGATCTAATCACCCCCCAAAGGCCTCACCTCCAAATACATATGAAGTTGGCAGGGGCTGGGGCCGGGGGGGAAGGGAGGGGTGGTTGGTGCATAAACATTGGCTCCGTAGCAGCAGGTCTTACCCAGGAGGTGCGAATTCCTTCATCAGCCAGGAACTGAGAGGAAGGCACTTACCTGAGGGTGAGTTATGAGTAGGAATGATTGTATCAATCTCTTAAAAAAAAAAAAAAAAAACAGAACAGTTTTTATCTTTTAAGGTCCGGAGAGACTGAGTAATTAAGATGGCATCACATAGCTCACAAACGATAGAGCCAGGATTAGAACTCAAGACCCCTGTTTCTAGGTCCTTGATTCTTTCTATGAAGCCCAAACAACCTGATACAAGTCCTCCAAGGGTTTGAGACACAGTATTGATAATCTCACTCTCTGAGTCTGTTCCAGGCCTTTGCTGGGCTAGGTGTACCAGGCCAGGTGCTTTCCATATATTATTTTACTTAATACTCTCATCTGTACTCCCAGTGAGGCATTGATGCACTCCCCCACCCCCCACCATGTTAGAGATGGGAAAGCAAAGGCAAAGAGAAGACATTTTCCAGCTTCACCCAGCTACGTGCATTGCCGTAAGTGACAGAGGAGAACTCAAACCCCATGCTCCTTCTACTTATATACACCAAGCATCACATGATGTGTATTTCTCCATAGATGAATGACAGAAGGAACATGAAGTACTAGCTGTGCTTAGAACGTGAATTCTTCCAACTCTGAGCCTCACTCTACCTTGGTAACAGATGCTACAGAGTAAGTGTCTCCTCGGGGGTTACTTCTGCCCAGCCCAGGTAACCGTGGCTGGCGCCATGCCTGGCAGGACACACCTTTTGTGTGCTTGTTTCTGAGGCACATGTATGACTGTGGCTACTACATGACTATAGAGGCACCTCAAGAGCTCTCTAAAATGACACCAGACCAGCACCCATGAAGTCTCGCCAGCTGGCACTTAATATCACAGTCATGAAGGCAGACTGGAAAGGAAAAACAAAAATCCTGGTCCTACTGCGTGCCAGGCACTGCATTGAAATTGATCACTGAACAAAAAAGCCATAACCTCAGGCCTCATTGCACTTAATGTCTGGAAGGCAAAGCCATTTTGAACAGGTAATTCCCAGTAATTACCCTGTATTGTAAACTCCCCAAGGACGGGAGTCATTTGTTTTGTTCCCTGATACCCAAGAGCAGAAGTGACCCATGAGGAGACACAGTTGACTGTGATGAACACAGCTGGATGACTGGGGGAACACTAACCTCCCTGCGTCTTGGCAGGCACAGAGTACTTGCTCAATAAATGTTTGTTTTTCCAAATGAGTGGATAGAACAATGAAGTACAGTCATCATTTCAAATGGAGATATACAGGAGACGTCCATATGAGAACATAGAGCTGGGGCATTTAACCTAATCTTGCTTGATGTTAAAGCATATTTTGAAGTCCTCAAGTCTCCTACCATCTACTCAGCTCTTGAAAACTCAGCAAACTAAAAATCAGCCAGCCCTGTGAAATGTATAAGCTTCACGGGCTTGTGTTCCAACCACGCACTCCCGCTTCCCAGAATATTCCAGACCCTTGTTGCTTCTATGCCCTTGAAATGGCTCCTTAATATCCCGGTGTAAGGTTCTGCTGTCATTCGTCCTGGCAATTTCAGATTTATTCTTCCGGTCCCAGCCCAACGGGCATTTTCTCTGGGGAGCTTTTACTGATTCCTGCTGACCACGTTAGTTTTTCTTCCTCTGGGTTTCTCAACATCTCTCTATTGCTGTAGGTGTATTGTTTCCTCATCTACCTGATTATAAGCCTATATCTCTCTATTCATTTCTGTATCCCTAGTGGCTAGAAGCGAGCCTGACAATAGAGACAGGTTGAATGGATGAGTGGATAGGTCAGTAGAGAAAGGGAGGAACGAGTGGATGGGTGGGTAGATGGATGGATGAAGGCTTGGCTTCATGGCCAAGAAGAGAGCCATGCTGCCATCCCCAACATGCCTCGAACATTTGCATAAAGAAGGTTCAAGGGGTCCACGAGCTCAGGTTGAGTCATGGCTAGTTCATATCTTCCCCAGCCTCCTCCTTCGTTCTCAGTACCCACCCTGCTTTTCCATGGCCTCTGCAGGTCCTGTTCCACTTTCCTGGGAACTCCACCTGGCTCCAGGATGCAGTGAGACACCCCATTGCCTCTTAAAGCACAGTACCGATGCCCTGGGCCACAATGAACACGGATACCCCTCCACCACTGCAGCAGGACTGGGCGAAGGAAGCCAGGGAGAAAGGGCTTCTGGTACTAGCTCCCGATTCCCCGCACCATCCTGTGTCCCCTAAGTCCTTCCCTGGCAGAAGTTAGCTAAGTGATTAACTGGCTGCACAGCAGAAGCATTCTTCGTAAAGCCTCAGGAACCTGAGTTCTGCACATCCCTGGTTCCTCCCAAACACAGTGCAAGGGCAGTAGTAGACCCAGATTAGCAGAATCACAAAAGATGTTTCTTGGCAAAGACTTGTAGAAGCCAGTTCTAAGGCTTTGGATTGCATCAGACATGTGTGCATTTGTTTGTTCACTTTCAGCAAATACTCAGTGGCCCCCGCTAGGGGCTGAAAATATGGAGACCAGCTCATCTTGCGGAGTTGAGCGACTGATCTAGCAATCGTGATTAAAGCGAGACGGTGAGATTTACATTCTAGTGCAGGAACTCAGTAAATGTGTTGAATAAATTAATAAATAGTAAACAAACCAAATGAAATTCCAATATCTTTCTACATCCCTGCTGTTTGGCAGAATACATTTAGGAATTTCTCTCACCCAACCAATAAAAATTCCTTTTCTTTAGGGAACACATCCTGATCTCTTTACCCCCAGGAGACTTTTCTCGGGCAAATGGCTGTTAACGTGTGTGTTTGCCCCTTGAACGCAGGGATGGTCTCATTCACCTGAGTGGCCCCAGCTTCTGGCAGGCCCTGGTCTAGATCAGGCACTCAGAAAATGATGTTGAATCATTGTTAGATCTTGTAATTTACTCTCCTAGAGTATCGGTGAGGAAGGGAGGTATGTATTATTATTCCCATCATGGCCATGAAAATGCCAGGACAGAAACATCTCCAGGGACATTGCCACACAGTTACTTAGGGCTAGAGCAAGAAGCAGAACTCTGGTGCTGAGGCTGCCCTTAGAGCTGTCCGCCCCTTCCTCCTGGCTCCAACCTGCAATCTCATCTCACAGAGCGCGGCTCTTTTGCTCAGAAAAGCTTGCCAGTAGGCCTTCTGAGATGGACACACATGGGTCCCAGAGCTGACTTTTAGGTGGCCAGTGAGTACCAGGTAGCTCTGCATAAAAACAGAACTGGATTTTTTACTTTTCTCTCTGTGGTTGGGGAAGACAGGAATTGAGGGTCTCTGGAACTAAAGGGAAATTTGGAGGTGGTACAGAAGGGGACTGGCTGCAAGGTATACTAATTCCAAGCAGAAGTGATCCAAACTTAACTCCCCAAACCTGCTAGATACAAGTGCACCCTGGCTCTTTGCCAGTAAATGGAACCTCCAGACATGTGCTGTTTATGCACAGTATTGGGAGAAGTTACATAAAATCCAGATTTCAGCCTTGTCTTAAAAAAAAAAAAAAAATCAGAAGCGTGACAACCCAGGTGTGCTCCATTGAAGCCCTCCTTTTGTCCATGTGGGGAGTGCGTTCTCATTTGCCCCAGTCCCCACCACTCCCTATAGTCAGTCCCTCATGCTACCATGGTTCCCTTGACTCATTTGCATTGCCTTTCTGGCACCTGCAGAGCTTTGCATGTACAACATCTGCATGAGAGAAAAATAACCCCCTGATAAAGGACAGAAACTCCCATGGGGAGCACTTAGCCATGTGACAAGTGTTGTAACAATCTGTGAAGTCAGAAGGGGCAGAAAATTATTATCCCTGTTTTAAGGTTGCTAAAACTGAGGCTCGAATAGGGTAAATCTCATGACCGGGTAAGAAAGCAAGTAAATGGTGGAGCCAGGATTCACATCCTGGTTGATCTGAGTCTAAACCCTGTACTCTCTCTGCACAACGCCTCTAAGCACTTGTTATTACCTTCTCACCCCCAGCCCCTCCCCATCTCATTGGATTCTGAACTTGAATGCTGACCCAGAAGGTCTAATTCATTTGCATATTAATTGAATGTTGTCTGAGAGAAGGGTCATTGGTTCCAGTGTACTGTCTCAAGTCACATTTCAGAAACTCCTAGGTAAACTGATGTGTCATTTGCTGGATGTTCTTGGTTAAGGGAAAGAGAAAGAGAAATAATTAAGTTATCCGGGTGTTTGGACTTCAGTGTTCAGACCACTAATTGTTAAAGGCAGGAAACTGATAATTGAGGGGCAGGAGCTCTGCTTTCATACATCAAAAACCCCTGTTTGTTGCAGACGTGACAAGTGAAGTTACAACTAAAGAGGAGGGTGTGTATAATTAAATGTCAAAACATCTTTTGAAAAATGGTTTTTAACTCCTCAAATCTCCAGGCGGGATGAAAAAGAGAAACTCTCTAATTATGCTGGTTCCGCCTCACAGGAGGCCACTAAGCCACTGTTACCAGCAGAGACCCAAGAAGAAGACAGGCCAAGTGTTGGCTGTAGGCGCTTCTTGCCCACGGATAAGAAGGCTAAATGCAAGGAGACCTTCCACGTGTTGGGCACTTACATGCATGACCTCATTTGACCTTCACAGTCAGCCTTCAAAATGGGATTTATTTCCACTTTACAGATAAGAAAACTGAGGTTCAGAGAAATTTAGTAGCCCACCATTTCCATTCTCATCCCTCAACTCTCTGCCTTAGGCACTAGCCAGCAGCTTCCCAGGCAGATCCTTTAAGTCACCAGAGAGTGAGAAAGATGTAGAAAGACAAAACTGTGAAGACTTCAGAGACCTGGGTTCAAATCCTGGCCCTCCAGCAGTGGAAGCTTGGACAATTTAATCCAGTCTTTCTGGGATTTATCTTCTTTGTAGAATGGAAAGGCAGGACTTTCAGGATTTTTCTGAAACTTAAACACAATAATATACATAAGTGCTTGGCATAACAGTAGGTACTCAAAAGTGGATTGAATTCTCATTACTAATGTATTTATTTTTTTAAAGATTTTATTTATTTAATTGTCAGAGAGAGCAGGGGAAGGGGATGGGGTAGTGGCAGGCAGAGGGAGAAACAGGCTCCCCGGTGAGCAAGGAGCCCAATGTGGGAATTGATCCCAGGACCCTGGGATCATGATCTGAGCCGAAAGCAGATGTTTAACCAACTGAGCCACCCAGGCGCCCCAGTCTTATTACTAATTTAAACTGTCTACTTCCCTGGTATTTTCTGAGAGTGAAAGAAACTTCATTTTTTCTAGTGGAATGAATGGCTTTGTCAACATAAATAGGGTTTGGGTGTTTGGCCAGCAGGAGACCATGCCGTGGCTGAGCTTGAGTGATGTAATGGCCTAAGCTCTGGGCTGGGAGTCCGCTGGACCTGAGTGTGGGCCCTGCCTTTGCCACTTAGTAGCCATGGGACTTGGGCCAAGTTTCTTTTCTCTATCAAGACCTTAGGTATCAAATCATTAAGTAGAGCTAATAACTATTCCACAGAATGGGAACAAAGATCAAATAAGGTAGACTCTTCAGCGAGAAGTTGAGGGAACATGGGAAGCCTCATGAAATTCTTCTCTGAAAACAGGGTTTTACCCCGTTTGAGGGAATGGAGAGCAGTAGCCCTTAAGCTTTTGAGAATCACAAATGCTTTGCAAACCCAGTGACAATAATGGACTCCTTCACTTCCCACAGGCAATGCACAGGAGACATATACATACCATATCAAGGGTCCATGGGCCCCTCCAAAATCCATCCATGCCCTCCAACAGAACCCTTGGTTTGGCTCTCCTTCTCAACCCTTCTCATCTCCAAGTCTCCAGACCCCTTCCTCAGCTGTGGAGGGTGGAGACTGGATAGGCACCACCATGGCAGCTAATGTTTATTTGGAGACCTGTTGGGATGCAGCTGTAAGGCAGACAGAGCAACCATAGGTACACACCAAGCTGACTGCAAGGGGAGGGCAGCTCAGGACAGACAAGTAAGCCCTGAGACCCAATCCACCCTTATAAACCACTCTTTGCTCCATCCTCTCCTTCAGGGGTATTGCCCAAAGAAGAGGAAACCAAAGAGGGGCTGGAAGCCAAAGGGAGACTTGTCCACTATGTCTCCAGAGCACATTCTGAAACTAATGCATAGAAACAGAGAGGACATCGAGTTCTAGTGAACATAGGAAAGCATGAGCACCTCCAGATTGGGAACCATGCCTTCCTCTTGCCTGCACTACCAAAGTCCAGCACAAGGGTGCACAGGCTCAGTGGGTGGATAGATGACTTTCTAATGAGGTAGGAAAGTTTGAGGACATAGACCAGATTCAAGTAGTCTCATCCTTTTGGCCATGAAACACTAATCATTTCTACACATAATTTTAAATTTAAAAGTAATGCTAAACTGGCAATAATTTAGCTCACTGTCATGGTGAGCATGCATGTGTCTCTCTGGGCCTCCATGTTCTCATAGGTATAATTGGAGTAAAATAGGGCCAACATCCCAAGGCTGATACAAGGATTGAATGTAATAAAATTATCACAGAAGAGAGCTGTAGATCTTTGTAAGGGGAGCAGTTCTAGTTTTCTCAGGCTTCTCAAGTTCATATGCTGCCTCCTGGGTGATGCAGTGTTGGAAATGCAACATTTAATTCACAGAACATGTATCGAGTGTCTAAGGGCAAAGCACTCCCTGAGGCACGGCAGATGAGAGAGAGGCCAAGGAACAGTGCCTGTGAAAAGAGGGAAGTGCCAACTTAAAAAAAATAAAAACAAAAAAACCCACAACAACAACAAGACACAAACAAACAAGCAAAAAATCACCCTAATGGAAAGTACAGAATGATCACTGCTTTACTGCTACGGAAATAAAAATGATGGGCCATCCTAGAAAGATCCATAATGCATCTCTAGATGGTATTGTTGTTGTTCACAGACATTCACTGTCTCCGCCTGGGAGAGGATTATACTTCCCCACCCCACTGATGGCCGACTTGGTCCTATGACTTACCTGGCCAAGGAAATGTTAGTGTATGCGAATGTGCTGCTTCTGAGTAGAAGCTCTAAGATGCCGTACGTGATCACCATTTCCTCTTCCCTTCTCCCCTGATAAGTGGCAGTGGAACTGAGCTGCCGCTGACCTGCAGTGAGTGGGAAGGTCAGAAGGAGGGAATTTAAAAAGCCCTTTGATACAGTAAGCCACTGAGATATCATGATATCCTGGCCCATTCTGACAGACACAGAATGAAAGACAAAAGAATTCCAAAATAGAAAAAAACGCTAAAGCAGAGGCTTGGAGGCAGATGAGAAATAGGGTTCCATTGAATAAGTTTTTGAAGACCAAGAATATACCACAAACATAGTGGGTAACTACATTGGCTAGACCAGGAACCCATATTCGAGCAGCTTTGACCTCAT
Organism: Eumetopias jubatus; assembly: GCF_037043125.1. Lineage (NCBI taxonomy): Eukaryota > Metazoa > Chordata > Mammalia > Carnivora > Otariidae > Eumetopias > Eumetopias jubatus. Next base: position 60,526,253 of record NW_028274819.1, on the reverse strand, counting down.
TCCATACTCGGTGAGGAACTACACAATCATTTGAACAGGAGAGTGATAGGATCAGGAATCCTTCCCCTAAACCATAGGAAAAGATAACCAGTGACCTTGCAATTCATCCACCCGCCAGAATGGCTGTGAAGGCTGCAAATATGGAGTGTGTGAATGTGATTGGTTTTGAAATTATTGGCAGGGCAGCTCATATGAACCCACAGCAGCAGAGCCCAGCTTAAAACCTCAGCCCAAAGATATTTATGTGCATGCCCACAGTAGTCTAATTACTCTGTATCAAGTACTATGTATCAAAATACCCTTCAAGATTATAACAGGTTTAATTAAATGCACAGTGAAATCCACTTAAGATGAGCTAATTAGGTAGAACCTGATTTTCCTTCCCGCTGCGTCTGACAGACATGAGGACATCCCAGAGAAAGGGCAGCACGTAAAGGAATATTGAAGGAGGCGGGGGTCAGAAGCTGGTGCCTTTGCCCTTGGAGCAATGGCAGGACTGAGGTTTTCCCAAAGGCAGGAATGCGGAGCTGGGAAAGGCTGTGGAATGAGCCCAATGACAGCGACCCTCTCCTACCCTAGAGGGGACATTATTCCAAATTTATTCCCACCCCTACTCTTCCCCAGCTCAGTCAATGGTAATTCCAACCTTTTGCTACTCAGGCCAAAGACACTGGAATCCTCCTTGAATCCTCTTTCTTTCCTTTGCACCCCACATTTGCTTTATCAGCCAACCCCACCAGGCTGGTGTTCATAATACAGAACATTGTGAACATTCTTACCATTCCACCACTCCTGCCCTGGTTCAAGCCACCATCATATTTCACTTAAATGATTGACATAGCCTTTCATCCAGTCTCTGCACCTCCATCCCCACAAATCTTTTCTCAACCCAGCAGCCAGATGGATCCTTTTAAAGGCAGATCATGTCAGTCCAAGGGCACCCCAACTCATTCAAAATAAAATTCAACAAAGGTCAATGACCTACCAGGCACCATATTGTTTCCTCCACATGGAAAGCAAATTCCAAATTGGGGCCCAAGTTTCCAATGGATGAGCTGCTTTGCCTTCTTGAAGTGTCCTAGATTTCTGGACAAACGCTGCTCTGAACTGGACATAGACATGGAAACGAAAATTTTTGCTCTCAGTGAGTTTCTGGTCTTGTCAGCACGAAAGACATATAAACTCAAATATTAGAGAACAGTGTGACCCCTGACAAGGTAGAGATAAGTGTCAAGTTTCAAGGAGTCTCAAGAAGAAGCACCTGAACTAGTCTGTGGGGAAATCAGTTCTGACAGCCATCAGTTCTAGTTAAAGTTGATCCTTTCACCACTGATATTCATTAGGTACTAGAGTTAAAAAATAATAGACTTGTTTGTGTTTTAGTAAATTTGTAAGATCCAATTCCTCTCAGACATTTCAGGATCATGCTAATGTCTAGGTAGGCCCCATTGCATTCTTAATCCAATCATTCCAACCCATCCACACACTACATGTGCCAAGAATACATAATGGGAAACAGTAGTCTCTTCAATGAATGATGTTGGGAAAACTGGAGAGCCACATGCAAAAGAACGAAATAAGACCCTTTATCTTACCCTGTACAAAAAAACCAATTCAGACTGGATTAAACGTTAAGGCCTGAAACCACAAAACTTCTAAAAGAAGACATAGAGGAAAAGCTTCTTGGCGTTGGCCTTGGCAGTGACATTTTGGATATGACACCAAAAGCTTAGGCAACGAAAGGAAAAATGAACACGTGAGACTACATGAAATGAAAAACACTTAAAGCAATCAAGGAAATGGAAAAGCAACCTATGGATTGCGAGAACATATGTGTAAACTGTGTATCTGATAGGGTGTTAATATCCAAGGAGCTCATACAATTCAATAGCAAAAAACTAAACAACCCAATTTAAAATTGGGCAAAGGACCTAAATAAAAATTTTTCCAAAGGCACATACATGGCCAACAGGTACACGCAAAGGTATTCAACATTACTAATCATCAGGGAAATGCAAAACAAAACCATGATGAGATGAGATATCACCTCACAGCTGTTAGGATGGCTATTACCAAAAAGATAAAAACAAGTATTGGTGAAGATATGGAGAAAAGGGGACCCTTGTGCACTGTTGCTGGGAATGTAAATTGGTACAGCCACTGTGGCAAACAGTATGGAGGTTCCTCAAAAAAATAAAGAAAAACCTAAGGAAAAAAAAAAAAGAACTACCATATAATCCAGCAATCCCTCTTCTAAATATATACCCAAAGGAAATGAAGTCGGTGCTCAAAAAGATATGCACCCCCCCATGTCCATTGCAGCATTATTTACGGTAGCCAAGACATGGAAATAACCTAAGGGTCCATCGACAGATGAACGGATAAAGAACTTGTGAGATAGGGACGCCTGGGTGGCTCAGATGGTTAAGCGTCTGCTTTAGCTTAGGTCATGATCTCTGGGTCCTGGGATCGAGTCCCACATTAGGCTCCCTGCTCAGCGGGGAGTCTGCTTCTCCCTCTCCCTCCCACCCCCTGCTCATGCTCTTTCTGTCTCTATCAAATGAACAAATAAAAAAACTTTAAAAAAGAAATTATATATATATATATATGTGTGTGTGTATCATACACATACAATGGAATATTATTCAGCATTTAAAAAGATGCTGCCATTTGTAACAACATGGATAAATCTGGAAGACATTATATTAAGTGAAATAAGTCAGACACAGAAAGAAAATGCATGATCCCACTATATGTGGAACCTAAAGAAGTCAAATACATAGAAGCAGAGAGTTGAACAGAAGTTGCCGGGAGTAGGGAGGTGGGGGAAATGGGAAATGTCGGTCACAGGATACAGAGTTTTATAGGGTAAGTTTAGAGATCTCATGTACACATAATGACTATAATTAATAATACTGTACTGAGTACTGGAAATTTGCTAAGAGAGTAGATTTCAAATGCTCTCACCACAAAAAGAAAATAGCCATATGATGACATAGATATGTTAATTAGCTTGACTATAGTAATCATTTCACTATGTATATGTATATCAAATCATGTTGCATATTTTATTTATTTTTTTAAAGCTTTTATTTATTTATTTGAAAGAGAGAGAATGAGAGATAGAGAGCACGAGAGGGAAGAGGGTCAGAGGGAGAAGCAGACTCCCCGCTGAGCAGGGAGCCCGATGCGGGACTCGATCCCGGGACTCCAGGATCATGACCTGAGCCGAAGGCAGTCGCCCAACCAACTGAGCCACCCAGGCGCCCATGTTGCATATTTTAAATATATACAATTTTTATTTTGAAAAATTAAAAAAATAATAAGATAAAACAAAGCAAAAACTGAAAACCATATGGTCAGGGTTCTGACCCAAACAACAAGATCAAAATGCTCTGCCTTCCAAGTGTTCTGATAGATCTCTATTATAACGGGGCCTTGTGAGGTGTTTGGCCAGAGAGTTGAGCGGGTTGTGCCAACCAGCGCCACAGTTCAGATGTTCCCTGGACTGCAGGAGAGGGAAATCTGCCAGCTGAAGAAAATTGCATAAAGTCACTTGCTCCAGAAACACTTGCAAGGGGATACTGACCCCACTGTAGCCAATAGAAGGAGTTGGCCTTGGCACTTGCCACATAGTAGATGCTGACTAACTGGCTCAAAGTTGGACAAAGAGTGGGTCCCTTCTGAGACTCCAGACCTTCCTTGAAGGAAATGGAGAAGTCATGGTCTGCATTAGCACTGCTTTATTCAGTGTAAATGTAAACAAACTTTAAATTAAAAAAAAGCAGGGCGCCTGGGTGGCTCAGTTGGTTAAGCAACTTCCTTTGGCTCAGGTCATGATCCTGGGGTCCTGGGATCGAGTCCCACATCAGGCTCCCCTTGCTCTGTGGGGAGCCTGCTTCTCCCTCGGCCAGCCACTCCCACTGCTTGTGCTCTCTCTCTCTCTCTCAAATAAATAAATAAAATCTTTAAAAAATTAAAAAATTTAAAAATTTAAAAAAAAGCCGTCCAGAGTCCTGCCTCTGCTGCACCCCTGACAGACAGGCACCTGTAGAGGCCAAAATGGAGATAAAGCAAAAGATCGGCATGACCCTCTGCCCCCTCCCAGGAGGCTTTGTAAATTGGCATATAAGCCTTCACCACAGCCCTTGGAAAATCAGAGACAGGATAAAAGAGGTGGTTTTGTCATTTTTTCCATCACATGGTGCTTTGGCCGTTTTTTTCTTTTTTTGAGTTTTTGGATAGTTTGTCATTAATTATAATCTGTAAAATTTGGTAGAGATACAAAAATGCTAACACATACACATCAAAGGGAGGGGAATTTTTTGTTTTGAAGCATCTGATTCAGCAAACATATCTTAAGCATCTATTACATGTATCATATGCCTTGCTGAGCAGTTTTAAAGGCAAAGCCAGGAAGCCATATAACTTTTCATTCAAACCAGGACTCTTTGAAATTGAAGGGGGCACTATTAATAATTACCTTTGGGTATTGGCGTAGGCCAGCACCACCCTGGGCAAAACCAGAGCTATGGTCCCCTAGCTGTATCTCGTGGTCTGCAGTAACCCTGAATGAAGATCCTGGGGCTCGCAAAGTTTGAGATCTCCAAGATCATGCACTTGAATCTATGTCTGTCTCTCTAAAAGCTTGTGCCAGCCCCATCCCACATGGCAAAAGGTAATGATAATACAGTGCAAAAGTGGCAGAGTTCATTGTAAGAGGACAGAAAAAGAGGAAATACATTTTATAGGAAGAATCAGGGAAAATGTGCTGGAGAAATATGCCATTTCTACCTACTCCTGAGAGGTGGGGAGGATTTTTGGAAGGTGGGAGAATAAGACAAAAGGAAGGGTCTGGGCAAGTGCTGGGTTTGTGTAAGGACCTGCTGGGTAAAGCAAGTTCTTGCCACCCAGGGTGGCCAAAGGAGGAGAGCTGAATCTTAGTAACATGCATGACCTTTGCTTTTTCTTCCGTTCTCAGAGACCTAAGAGCAGAATAGGCTAATGGCACCTGGGTGGCTCAGTCGGTGAAGCGTCCAACTCTTGATTTTGGCTCAGGTCATGATCTCAGGGTCATGAGATGAGCCCAGGTGTGGGGCCCTGCCTTGGGTTATGGAACCTGCTTAAGATTCTCTCCCTTTCCCTCTGCTCCCCCCACCCCGCTTGCACACATACTTTCACTCTCCCTCACTCTCAAATAAATAAATAAATCTTAAAAAAAAAAAAACAACAACAGAATATGCTATGTAATTTGCAAGGCCGGTACAAAATGAAAATACAGGGCCTTTTGTTCAAAAAGTGTTAAGGATTTCAAGATGGTGACAGCAGAGCATTAAACCAAGCTTGGGGCCCTTTGTAAGCATGGGGCCCTATGCAGCTGAATAGATTGCATGCCCATGATCCTGGCCCCATGCTGAAGGCTTGTTTTGCCTGAGTTCTCACTGAACATGAGCTGTGTAGATACAGCCTGAAAATCCCCCTTTGGTCGAGGCAGCAGAGTGGGTGGGAGACAAACATCTGTTCTCTGCTTCAGGAAGATCTGGAATTCTCAGGATGGCCCTGATTGCCAGTCTGGAAATGTCTATTCCCAAGGCCCCATTCTTTCCAGCCCTGACAAGTGAAGAGGATCTATTTTTCTGGTGCTTTCCTCCTTGTCTCCTTTCATTCAGTTCACTTCCATTGGGGGGCATGTATCTTTGGGATACAGTTTTCATCTTGGGATCTATGGATTCAAAAGGGGCTTTTGAATCCCCTCATGGGTGCCTCTCTTTTGTCTTCTTCCCTCCCTTTCCTGACAAAAAGACAGTCAGAAATCCGCATATGGCACCAGGAAAGCAATAGGGGCAGATTTGTGTCATAAAGCAGACAGGGGGTCTCTGCCTCTAATCCCAGAAGTTTGGAGGGGACTCGGGGAATTCTCTCTGGGTCCGATCATATAAGCCAGTGTGTATTCAGTAGGACAGTACCACTCCATGTCATACCTCCTGGGAAGAGAAATTCAAATTTGCTACAGAACCCATCTACAGTGCCTGCCATTCATGGCCTTTGGGGAGCCAGCCTCTGCCCACCTGTCCTTGCTTCCCTCCTGCCACTGCCTATGATGGAGCTCAGGCTCCAGCCAAATATTTATTCCCAAATGTTCCCTGTGCTTTGGGCCTCATAACTTGTCTCCTATTGTGTCCTCTTCTGGAACTGCGTTACCTACATGGGTGGGCAAATCCTGTTTATCTCTTAAGGCCCGATTCAAACATTTCCACCTGTTTCCTGAGCTCTTTGCTGAAGTGATCACTCTCTTCTGAATTCTTTCAGCGTTTTCTCCAGAACCTATTCCTTTAAAATGTCATGGATCCATGCCTCTATCAGTTGGAACTCTCTGTTACAAATGACTAATAATTCCAACTCACATCACTGTCAGCAGTAATGGGGACTACATTGGCCCTTAGCTTGAGTTAGGGCAGTTTCTTGGATCTACTCCCTCTGGGTTGGCTCCATGCTCCACCTGCTTCCCTCATAAAAGCTGGTCGATTGCAGAAGCCTCAAGCCTCATATTCTTCTCTCCAATACCAGTGGAAGCTGGGTTCCCTCCAGCACCCTCAATGCCAAGACTGGGGCTCATATTTTCTCTCTGACAAGAACTGACTCAAAAGTGGTCTCCCTCATGAAAAAAAAAAAAAAAAAAAAAGAATTGGCTCAGGTGCCCACCCCTGAATCAATTTGATCAATATGATCAAGCAAGATCCAGGGCAGTCTTAGAGTGCAGAAAAGTCATCTGACCCAGCTTTTTGCAAGGGTGAGGGCCAGAAAGATTCTTGGAAGAGGTACCACCTGCACTGAATCATGGGGATTTGAGGTAATCCCAGAGTATCTTATTCAGTGTCTAGCATGGGATACATTTTCAGTAAATGATTGATGAATGAATACATTCATATAAAAAAATGTTCAAACCTTTCCTTCAAGGAGGACAACTAAATTAAGCTTTAATCACAATGACCCACCAAGTAGAGGGAAGAATTGTTGTTTGAAAATCTGCAAATCACTCTTTTTTGGTTAGAAAATGCATCATGATCCTCGCGCATCCTAATGTTTTGCCTAAGCTAAGATGGAAAGGTGTTTGCATTTCATGTCCTCACTGGAGTCAGTAAGAAGCTGTCAGAAGTAACTTAAATGAAAGGAAAAACTCAATCTTGGACCAAAAGTGACATGAGTAATAAATGAAATGGATAGATCAGTTGGGATCAGCCAAAAGTTAGCTGTGTTCAGGGGGAAATCCCCACATAGCATAGTGAGTTGCCTGTTACTTGCCTCAACTGTAAAATCAGGATAATATCTACTTTACAGCACTGTAGGAATTGGAGATTACCGAATGCAAGCATTTAGCTCTGGCCTGACGCTTCATATTTGCTCAAAAACATCATACTTGCTGTTTTGTTGTTATGTTATCATTGCTTTTGTTGTTGATGATGCTTTTGCTGTTGTTGTTCCCAGAATGCGTTGTATTTGCTCCTCCTTTCATCCCCTTATCCATGATGCTTCTTCATCCATAGTTCCTTTTACCTCCACCTTAGTTCCTATTCATCCGTCAAGTGGCATTGCCCCCATAAAGCCTTTCCTAACTCTCCGTTCCCCAGGCTGGTGAGATGCCATCTCTGTGCCCTGCTTGGACACAAGTACTCATCACCCTTGACTCTTGCTGCCTGTGCATGTGTCCCTCGCTCCCCCCTGCCCTGGGACTTCCTCCAGGCCAGCCATGGTTTGTCCCCAGTGGTGAGCACACAGCCCATGTTACACGTTTGCCAACAGAATGAAAGAGTGAATGAATGAGCTACAGAAAATTATGTATTTATAAAATATTAGAACCAGAAGAGCCCCCGGAGATCATTTCATCCCCTTCATCTTAATTATAGGGAAGGAGAGGCAATGACTTGCTTAGGTCACACCACAAGGAGGACAGAACTGGACTTAACACATGAATGCCCCTTGGTCCCAGACACCCTTGGTCCTGAGCCTCAGAAAGAACGGCCAAGGGTTTGAATTCATTAGGCCAAACCTAGTGTAACATTTCTCTGAGGATGATCTGCTGAACACTAACTCCAGGAGAAAATGATTATGTGGACAAATAGGTTTTGGAAAAATTCTCTATCTCATGTTCCTGGAGATTCTCAATGCACTGCAACTCACTAAAGAACACTGGCTAATTATGTTTAATCCAATTTGTCCATAGATTCCATCCCTCTTATTGCTTCCTTTGTTCCTGTCTGGTCTTTGTTTTATTTTGACTTTTGCTTGATCTATGCTAGCACTGCGTGGAACACTATTTTGAGAAATGTTGACCGCACACAGGTGACCCTGGATGAATTGGCATTTTCCATTGTCATAGGATATTATATCCAAAGACAACCTTAGAGAACATCTACACTTACTCCCTCATTTAACAGTTGGGGAAACTGAGATCCAGAGGCAGAATGGCATAACTTGTGTCCTGCAGCGCAAATAATAGCCTATCCAGTTTTTAAAGTGGTCAAATTAAATTTGGTCAAAAAGTGGTCTATTAAAATCACATGGTCCAAAACTCTCCCTAGACAGCTGAAGTCTTAAAGAGTGACAGTTTAAGGAACTGTGAGCTGAGTTCCCCGGCTGAGCTAGGGAGAAGCCCTGATGTCTGCTGCCCATTGGAGAAATGAGAGTCGAGTTCATTCCCTCTCCCCTGCCACGGTGACTGACTGCTCTGGGCCATGTTGCTGTTATTCATTAGAATATAATTCCCCAGATTGACGGAGTGCCTTCCCATCAGTGACCTCTGATTGCTTTTTGCGTAGCATCAGACTTAACCTTATGACAGTTCCTCAGACCATTCTTGACAAATGGGGGGGAAAAGGATTCAATAAAGAAGGTCAAAAGCCTTGCCTAACTAAGGTATCACATTTAGTCAGAAAAGGAAGTGCCACAAAATTCCTGTTGTCCTGCAACCAGGTTTGAAACGCCCTTCCAGTCTTTTCTGCTCCTGCCCTTATTCACCATCTTCCTCTTTATTTGTCCCCTAAACAGAATCAGAGGCATGTGTTCCAGGCTCTCAGGTACCCCCCCTTCTCTTCTCAGCCCATCAAACCCTGTCCATACTTCAAGACCTAATTCAAAAAGCACCCCCTCTGTTAAACTTCACCCTAGCCATGAACTTGGCAGCTCATCTGTCTCCAGGTTGGGACTGATCATATCTTGACTAAGATCTTAAAATTTCTGTTCGCATTAAAGTCTTAACAGTCACCACTAGTGTCTTGGGCACAAGATCTTGTTTTATCTCTTCTGCATCCTCTCTGAACAGGACCTTGGGACTCAGGAGAGCTAAAACACGGCCTTTAACCTGGAAAGATGGAATAGAATTCCCAGAATGGCACCAGCTAGTCATTACCTCTCTGAATCTCCATTTTTTCAAAGGTGCAATGGGGACAACCAGGCACAGCCTGCAGGGCTGTTATGATGACCAAATGAGACATTGTGGGTAAGTGCTTTGCAGAGTGCATTGGAACATCCTCAGCAGCTGCCGACTAATAGCAGACTAGACCCGTCCCCAGCCAGCACCCTCACACGTTCATGTGCACACAGTGTATTGCGCACTCTACCTGCCACCACCCAACATTCAACCATTCTCCAAAATCTTTGCAGAACCATATACTTTTCTTGGTTCTAACACTATGCCATAAGCTTGAACACAATCCCCTACCTTCTTTGTCTTAAATACCACTTCCCTCAAGGAGTCCCTGATCACAGGTGTCAGAATCACCTGCCATTTCCTTGTCCTCTATTTCAGCATTTTTAATTATGTTTAACTAGTCAACAGTGTACGGGTTTGTCATCCTCCTTGGATTATGCCTTTACACCTCCAATGTTTGCAACACGGTGATGAGCCCACTATCAACACTCAGGAAAGGATGAATGAGTGAATCAATGAATGAATGTCTTTTTTTATATTAAGGAAAAAATCTACAACTCTTCACAAAACAAATCCCATTTACAGCACTTATCCCAAAATAATGTGCTTTTTTTTCCATCCACTTCCTGGTTCAAAGTTTATAAATACTCTTGGTAGAGTATTTGGTATACCTTCCATTCTTCCACGTCCATATTGGGTGAGATGTACCTTAACTCCCCTCTAGTTAGAGATCAGAGATCCCAAAACCCCAGTAGCATGAGATGTACTCTGAAGTCCAGCAATGAGAAGAAAAGGCCTCTGGAATTTCCCACCAGCTACCTCACAGTTCACGCTTCAGGTGTGAAGGGGACTAGTATTTATGGAGTCTCTGCAGGCACCACCCACTGTGCACTCTGGGGAAGGAAACAGTTTGTGAACACCTCCCAGGTGCGAGGCCCTGGTCCAGGCATTTTCATATACATGATCTGATTTAATCTTCACCATATTCCTGTGGGGTAGTCAGTATCCCCTTTTTCAGACAGGAAATCGAAGGCTGAGAGAGTTCACAAGACAATGAAGTGGCTGCCCCAGCATTTGAATCCAGGGCCAGCTGTCCCCGAAATCCATGTCCTTTCCCTCACACTGTTTTACAGCCGATGTCAGGAAATTCCCTGTCCGTGCATTACCACCATCTCTGACAGTGCTAGACAGATGAGGCTGTGTAATACACACCCTCACCACAGCCGCAGCTGCCCTCACCTGTGATACGTCAAAAGCAGGGGCCCATCCCTTGATCACAGGCATCCATTTCTCACTTATAATTGAGAATTACCTTTCATGTTTTTCCCCACCACTATAAAACTCCTCTATATTTATTTCATTGTTATTATCAGTTTCATCACCCTAACGATTATTCAGTATATACCAAGTGTTTCTGATGAAACATGCAGGAGATGAAAAATCCTTGGGTGGGTTGGCATACTTCAAATTGTTAGTGTATTATTCATTAGTGTATTAATATTGCATGGACTGTATTTTTATATGCAATTTAAAGAACAGGTAGCTTAAAATGGGAACAAGACAATATTATCGGATCAATCAGAAGCTTGAGCTTTCACTCAGAGCTTTTAAATGATCATTCCAATCTGTTGGGTGAGAGAATGTGTTGTCAGAAATGGGATGTATCTGCACTGGCTATTTTCAGGAAAGGAAAATGCATCTCAGCCTAGAGAGGGAGGAGTGTTAAAGGAAATGCTTTTCTGTAGTATGCAAATGCAGAGAAATGGGGTCAAGCCCATGGTCCACCCTAGCAGGAGGCTGTCTCAGACATGGATGCCTCAAGGATGGAGGGTGGGTTTTGAGGTTGCCCCAGGGGCTTGTGCCTTGGTTCTCCCAAATCTTTCCTTGTAGAGAGCTCAAAGTGCTCACGTGCATTTTCATATAAATCCTCACCTTCTCCACCTAGGCATGTTCCTGAAAGCAAGAATGTATGCGCTTTTTACAGTTTGAAAGATTCAGAGGGTAAGGTCTGTCAGCCCTCAGCCATCTTCAGGCAGTTCCCAGGAAAAAGGCCCCCTTATCCTCAATACTTACCGGCTCCTTTCCATGCGCTATTTCACTTAAAGCCCCCCAAACTCTTCAAGGTAGGAAGCAGAATAAGGTTATTCCAGTTTTTATAGACGAGAAAACTGAGGCCAGCATCATCTGAGACACATCTTTTGTCCAAATTCTCTGTTCTCTCCATTAAAATCTGCAAGGGAAACCACCATCAGCCCCCAGCAAAGCTTTATGCCAAAGGCCTGCCCGTCCCTGCAGCTCACCTACTTGAGCCCTATTTCTAGGTTGCCCTGGAGGAAAAAGCTCAGGGTTGAGAGTCAGAACTGCTTATTGAAGTCCCAGCTGTGGGGCCTTGGACAAGTCACCTTCCCTCCTTCTGAGTGGATGGCTCGTGTATAAAATGAAAAGATTTGACTCAAAGAGGCACAAACTCAAGTGCCTTGAGGAGCCAATTGGCAATAAGAATCAGTAAATCAGGAGGTATAGTAAGATATAAGTGGTTTTAAAACATTTAATAATGATGACAGCCAAGCAAAACCCTTCTCTGAGCGAAACTTGGCACAAGGCAGAAGCAGGACGTGGGAGCATGAGCTCTAGACTAGCAGACCGTTGTGGTTCCTTTTAGAATGAGCTCTGGCGCGAGCGGTCATAATCACCAGTGCAGCCTGTTAAAGTAAGTGCAACATCCATAAGCATCCAAGGGCTCCAGAAAACTGACACAGGCACTCTCTCTTATGGGTATTTCTGAACTTAAAATCAAGCTAAATACTTGCTTCAAAAAGATTGATACAGACATGAGATATCCCAAAGTGGAAAGAGCCTTAAAGGTCATTTAACATAAACTTCCCATTTGCTAGGAGAACTGAGAACCAGAAAGAGGATGGGAGCTGGCAAAGCTCACAGAGCTCCTGAGTCCTTATTTGTGTGGGGCCCAGGACCCTGCTCACATCATCCAGCGGGCCTGGGATCTGCTGAGGTAGGCCATGGCCAACCCCGCAGTGGCCCTCTCCCCCTAGCGCTCATCAATACAGGAACCAGCACACGTACGGGGCCGGTAGGAAAGGCTGCCCTCGGAGCCCCATAAACGTTCCTAGAGAGCGGAAGGAGAGAGACTGCAATGACCCTCTTGTCTAATTATGGCCGACCGTAAATTAATTTATCATTTTTCCCTGTCTCTGATAACAGGAAGGAAAGTCTTTTAGGTACCGTACTTCCTGAGACCAGAACCACACAGCGCTATTACGTGCTGTGGACCCGTATCTGCAGGGATCGTTCATTTCAACATTGTCTTCACAAGCGTTCCTGAGTTCACTTGTTCATTCATTTATTCATTTACTTATGAATTCTTATGTGAGTACCTTCTTTGGGCTGGGCCTTACAGTAGGCTGTAAAGAATCAGAGATGAATGAGATAGGGGCCCTCATTAGCAGTCAAGGGAAACAAACTTTATATTTACTGAGCATCTAGTCCATGCCCGGGTCAGTAACAAATCCTGCCTATTTAATCTTGACGTGGGAATTATTAGACTCTCACAGATAGGAATCTGAAGCTCATAAAACCCCTTGCTCATTATCATCCAGCAAGCAAGTGATCAAACTGGATCCCTGTCTCCTGCTTGTCCCATATAATACCACAAATATGCACAGGAAAGGCGGGGGCAGGGGGATCGGTGATCAAAAGGGAGCAACCAGCCTTACCCTCCTCCACCTCCCTCCCCTCACCTCCCACCTTCCATCTCCCTTCCCCACGCCCAGTTCCAGAAAGCCAGGAGCATCTAGGGCACACCTTGTTAACAGAGCAGGTTCTCTCTGCCACTGGAGAACGATTCATGAATTTCTCAGGCTGTTCCTAATGTGTTGCAAAAACCGTCATCCCATGACCTCACCCCTATGAAAAGGATGATGAGAAAAATTATCAATAACAGCTTCTAAACAGTAAGCACCTTCTTTGTTCCAGGCACAGTACTTGCCAAACATTGTGAACCTCACAACGACCTGACATTCGTAGCCCTAACCATAGATGGGGAGACCAGCCTCCCCTGAGATCCCCCGCGGTCACCAGCTGGTCAGTGTCCAAGCCTAGATTCCAACCTGGTCTGTCTGACTCCACATGGCACTTCCTCCCCTCCAGGCCATGCTGCCCCCTTAAGTTCATGCCAGCTATGGGCCTGTCACTCTGTATTTTTTTCTAATACAGCAAGCCAGAGACATAGGCATTAAGTATCTTTTTTAAAGATTTTATTTATTTATTTGTCAGAGAGCGAGAGCACAAGCAGGGGGAGCGGCAGGCAGAGGGAGAAGCAGGCTCCCTGATGAGCAGGGAGCCTGATGCGGGGCTCAATCCCAGAACCCTGGGATCATGACCTAAGCTGAATGCAGACGCTTAACTGACTGAGCCACCCAGTCGTCCTCGCATTAAGTATCTTCATTTAATAAGTGTAACTAAGGCTTGGATGGGTAAGACCACAGGGCTAGTAACCTGGATTCCAAACCAGGATCTACCTGTCTCCAAAGACTATAACCACCCAAAACGAAGTCTTTGGTTTGACCTTTTCGTGCCGGAGGCAGGCACCCTGGCACAGTGCCAAGCAACCCACCCCCAACCCCTCAGGAGCCCTCGCTGAATAGATGATCTGCTCACATTGGTTGCCTTTCCCGGAACGCGCTCAGGTCTCTCCAAGCTTAAATCTTCTCTCTGTCTTGCTACGGTCTCTCGCCTCCCTTTCTGCAGAGCTCACTGGCACACTGGCGGACACGTGCTCTCGCCCCCTCACTCCTACTTCCCTGCCATCCAGTTTCTGTGGCTACAGACCTTCCGAAGCTGCCCCCTTAAAGGCCACTAGCCTCCGCCAGCTCATCAAAGACGGAAGTCTGTGGCCTCACCTTCCAGCTCCCCTGCACGTCACCTCTGCCTGGGCCACTGGGAGAGTCTCCCCTCCATTGCTGTGCTGTGACTCTACCCCGCCCTGGTTTTCCTCTGCTCTGACCAAAGATTCCTAGAGCTACCGGGGAATTCAAACATTGTGAACTGGAACCCTTGCTCAGAGCCGGGATGCAGCCCCCCCAGCCTCTTCCAGCCCTCTCCCTGCAGTGACTCCACCAGACCAGCGCCTGGGTCTCTTTGGTAACTGTTACAATGTATTCATTTGTTCTTAGTTCTTCTCTTTTTGTATTCCTGTTCTTGGGGTTTTTTAATTACAAAAGCAATTTATGTGCATCCTAACTAAAGATGAACAAGTAAACATCTATATATCCACCACTCCACTCCCTTTTCCACACTTTTCTGCATGCTTATAAAAATATACTTATGTGCCGGGGGGCCTGGGTGGCTCAGTCGGTTAAGCGTCCGACTCTTGATTTCGGCTCAGGTCATAATCTTAGGGTGGTGAGATGGAGCCCTGTGCTGGGCTGCATGCTGGGCGTGGAGCCTGCTTGGGATTCTCTCTCTCTCCCCCCCTCCCTCTGCCCTTTCCCCCACCCCGCTCACACACATGCTCTCAAAAGAAAAGAAAAGAAAAGAAAAAAGAAAGAAAGAAAAATAGAGAGAGAGAGAAAGAAAGAGGAATACAGAGAAAGAGAAAGAAAGAGGAATAGAGAGAAAAAGAAGAGAAGGAAGGAAGGAAGAAGGAAGAAAATATACATGTGTGCCTAAACAGCATTGTTTTTTTACCCTCAAAATTATAATATATACATTACACTTGCTTTTCTCATTTAGCAGTAACTTGTGAGAGTGCCCCAGGTCAAAATTTATAAAAAGATATAAAACTAACTCCTGTAACATAATAACTGTACAATATTCTGTAGTATAAATGTACCACTATTTATTCACTATTCCCACATTAATAGGTATTCACATTTGTTTCTAAGTTTCTTTTATTAATGTTTTGAATTGTTTGCTGCAAAAATTTCACTATAACTGCACCCTTACATACCAATCTTTTTAAGTGTAGGATGGATTTCCAAATCTGGGGTCAAGTGGTATGTGTGATATTAATTTCAAAAGCTTGTTGTCAGGTAACTTCCCAAACCATCCCTAAGGCATACTCCCAGCAGCAGCTTGAGACCCCCTGTTGCCTTTGTGTAAATAGATACTGTTGCTTTCTACAGTGTTAGTCCATCTAGATAGGGAAAAGTGGTATGACACTGGTGCTTCAATTTCTCTTTCCCTGGCTGCTAGTCAGGTGGGGCATCTTTCGCATGCTCATTTGCCGATTTGAGGTTCTTTTCCATGAATTGCCCGAACAAAATCTGTGGCCCATTTTTTTAAAATTAAGTTTCTTTTTTTTAAAAGAAAGTTATTTTAAATTTAAGTTATTTTTTAAAATAAGTTATTTTTTAAAATAAAGTGAAAGCACTTTATATAGAGGCATATTAACCTGGGTCCCTGTAACCTCATTTCATATGCATGGCAAATATTTTTCCAAAGTATCATTTGTTTCACTTTGTTTGGGATTTTGGCCTTTGTTTATGGTAACTTGGCCGGCACAAATTTTAAATCCTTATGTAGCCAAATATATTTGTCTTTTCCTTTCAGGCTTCTAAATTTCCTGTCTTGCTTAGGAAGGTTTACCTAACACCCAAGGTTATACAAATATTCTTTTGTTTTGTTTTGCTTAAATCTTTAATTCACCTGGACATTATTGTCATATACAGTGGGAGGTAGGAGATTCATGATAATATCGCTTTCTTGGGTTGAGCCCGAAGCTGCCTCCCTAAATTCTCACCCCTGGGTCTTGACTCTGCCCTTTATGTTGCACAGCCAAAATTAAAACTGTGGGGCCCCAACCCTGGGGTCCAGCTTTCTCCACTTCTCCCACACAGCCTAAATCCCCAGCCTTTGACTGGGTTCCAAAGAATCCCACTTGGGAAGACTTATGACATTTTATTTTAATTATAATGCTGGTTTATTTTACTTTTTTTTTCTATTTCCTCCTCTACATTGTGAGTCCCCTAATGGTGTGAGTTCCCCCTGAAGCTTCGCACACCCAAATAGCAAATACTTGTCGTGTTGAATTCCTATCTCTGCACCTCAGATGTCAACACCCTTCTCCCCCAGAGGTCACAATACCCTCCCCTGTGCTTTCGGGGCCCAGAGCACATCTGAAGTGTTTTGTGCCATTTGTCTGGGGATGGGAACATGGGAAAGTGCCACTCAATTAAGCCCTTTTGGGTTTCCTTGGAGCACTTGCCAAAATCATAATTGCATATTAATTTGGAACTCAAGTGGGTTTCCATAATTGCTGCCAGGGGATGGGGTGGAGAGTCCATGTGCCCCCTGTGTCTAAGAATGCTGCTGGGTCACAAAGTGTCAAAGAAAGGGAGATAGAAACCTCACAGAAAACCTTCATTTCATCAGCCCCAAAGGCGAGCAGGCTATAATGGTGTCTTGTTTGCTCTTGGCTCATTTTCATGAGCTTGTGTGCCTATAGGCTCTAGGAAGTTGCTAAAGAAAACACACACACACTCTACACACACAGGGCAGGAAAAGGAGCTCAAACTGCTACATCCTTTCCGGTCAGTTGACATTTAGCTGAGTGATTATTATGACTTTTGAGTTCTGAGCCTTACTAGTTGATTAACATTTTACCATCTGTAAAATGGGAATGGTAATTCCACCAACGCAGGGGTGCCAATGAAATGAATCCTGTAAAATGTTTCACACAGTATCTGATACTGAATGAGTGCTCCATAAAAATAGTAGCTTTCATCATCATCATCATCATCATCTTCAGCATCTTCAGCAGCATCATCTTCAGCATCATCATCATCATCTTCATCATCATCATCAGCAGCAGCAGCAGCAGCATCTTCAGCATCTTCAGCAGCTGCAGCAGCAGCAGCATATTTGCTGCTGGACACTGTGTGAGGCATTGAGGGTTAAAGTGATAAATGACTCAGAGCTCCTACCCTCAAAAAAACAAATGTAAAAAGAGAGAAGAAAGACATTTGTTCTAAGTAGGAAACAGGTCTGAGATGTGAATTGTCAGCAGGACTGGGAGAAATGGGGAGAGGGGGCAAGTTTAAGAGGATTGTATAGGGGGAGTGGAAATGGAGTATGAGATGAGTAATAGAGGTGAAAATTTGGGAGTCCAAACAGGGAGACCCAGAAATGAAGGAAATATTTCAGTTCCATGCTCTCTTCCAACACCAACTGACCATCAAGGGTGGTTCTTTGTTGGTTGCTGGGGCCACAGAATATGAATCGGTCATGGTCCCTGCCTATAGAGGCCACACCTATGGGGCACCAGAACTTCAGTGAAGACAGTAGACCAAGCTGTACAATTTCTTCTTGCAATTTGGTCTTCTTCATACATAGCACAACCTGAGTTTGGGAGCTTGGGCACAGCAGCCTGCTTCCGATTTCAGAAGCGCCTCTGAATCTCAAGTCCAAGTTGTGACAATTGGGGTTTCCCGTCCTCTCTAAGTTCTCCCTCTCTCGGGCGTGCGTAGTTGCTCCCCAGCAAGCAAAGTGCTTGGAGTCCCTGATCCCGCAAGTACCTTCCAGTTCTGCCCTCCTGGGAATTCTCTCTCCCTCTAAATGCATTTTACAAGAGGAGTAACCAGTAACAAGAAACTAACCATTTGTAAGATGCAACAGTGGTTTCTTTAATTTACTCGACACACATTTATTGGGTGCCCACCATTCTTCCAGAAGCAAGGTTGCTGCCATGAAGAGATCAGACAAGTGCCTGCTCCCATGAAGCATCCTGTTTAGTAAGACAACAGATGGTCTGCAGCATTGTCCAGGAGAAGCCACTGAGTTTTAGGAAGAAAACAGAGTAAGCTAAGGGGGCCTGAGAGGGAGCTACATGACATGAGGTGGCAGCCTGAAAAACAATATTTAAGCAGAGGAAGGAGAAAGGAAGGGCGAGAGGGAAGGATTCAATAGGTTCACCGTTTCTTTTGAGTTAGGATAAGCCTAAGCCCCAGTCTGTTCATCCATGGCTTAGAGAATCCATGTGACCCGATCCTCGCCCATGGTGTTGCCTGCCAGCTCCTTAGTAGCCTCCTCCATAACTTCATCTAACATGATCCAGAATGAATCATTTATCCCTAATAACAAGGTGCCAGATCCTAAGTTCTGCTGCTCCTAAAAATCTCACCAGGGTCCTTCCTTTTCCATGCCTATTAGTGTTTACAGACTCTTGCACTTAATAACCTCTTACTTGGCCCTCATGAGAGCCCTGCAAGGGTAGGTCAGGTTATCTGGTCCAGTCCTTTTCTGTTACATACTGAAGAAGAAGAAACCCATAGAGGGGAAGGAGGCCCCTTGAGGCCCGAGGACCCACAAGCAAATGGTAGGCAGTGGGACCCAGACCTCATGGTCCCCAGGACAATGCTGTTCTTCTCACCACCACTCAACCTCTTGGTCAGCATCCAAAGATGATGGGAAATGTTTGGCTTTCTCTTTGATAGCCAGCAAAGAATACTCAGAAGCCTAAGGAAAACTGTCCACATTATACACCTAGGCCCATGTCTCATCATTCTTTGCTGTTTTTCCAACCCACCACTCTCTCCAGCTCTCCCGTAGTCATGATATGACAGAGGGTAGACCAACCTGGGTCTGAATCCTGGCTCTGCTCATTTAGTAGCTATCCTACCCCCTTGGGCCTTATTTCACAACCTGAAAATGAGATCACAATAGGACCTGTCTGCAACTGACCAGCACAGGTCAAGACTTTGCTGCAGGAACAAATGGCCCCCCAAACCTCAGTGGCTCATGACACAACGTATTACGTGCTTGTGCTACGTCTGATGTGGGGAGGGTAGCCTTCCTCTATCCTGTGGCTACCCTTCTGGAACAGATGACCTCTGAGGTTGCTGTGGCAGGGAAGAAAAAAATCAGAGGGCTTAACAGGGACTCTTACAGCCAAGACTGGAAGAGACATAATGTTGACCTATGAACTCTTGGCTAGAACTTAGTGGGTCCCAAAGTTACTGCAAGTTGGAATAGCAAATGCCTTCCTTGTGTCCAGGAAGAGCAATGGTATGATGGACACATAGCAACATCTTCATTATGCTAATTCACAGAGTAAATGTGACAATTATATAAGGTGAGGCAGAGGGCTTGGCATGCTTCCTCTCTGGCCCGTGTGCCCTAACGGGCTGCAGACAGCCAGCTAGTGGCTGGATCTTGGGTGAACAAAGGCATCCAGGGAAACAGCAGAATCAACAGGCAAACTTGCTAATTCCTGCATTGCCCTCTCAGTGCCTGATGAGCAAAAGGAAAAGCCAACATCTCCTTTCAGGCAGATTGGCCCCCAGCTGCCCTCAGGCCACTCGGTGAGGACCATCCTGACACTCAAAAATGGTAAAGTTAATAAGGAGGTGACTCCTGCTGCCATTGGCATAGTGAGTTACTAGTCAGGGGACACTTTTAATTCCATTTCATTTAACCTCACGATGCCCACCAGGAGTTATTTTCAGATTTATTTTGCAGATGAGAAAACTGAGGCATAGAAAGGATTCATCAAGCCACACAGCTGGGAAGTTAAAGTCTTCCTAGGATGAGACCTCTGCATTACCAAATGGCTAAATCTGAAGTATTTACATGCTCATGGAGCCAGTCCACAAATATCAATTGTGTGCATATTATGTGCGAAATGCTAGTGGTATAGAGTCAAAGTGAGACCAGGACCCTACCCCCAAGAGGCACAGAGTCTGTGTTATATTTTACAAGGAACCTTCAGGAGACAGCGGCCTGATCTAGAAGTAGGAAATTCTGGAAGCAGATAGCAGGCGCCATGGGAAGTTGGCAGATTGGGCCATTGGAGAGGCATGAGTTCTGTTCTATTTACTGTGTGACTTGGACAAGCCGCTTCCTTTCCTGGTTCTCATCCCTTCTCTTATCCTGGAGCCAAAGTGCCTGTGTTCAAATCCATGCAGCCTGCCTCTGTTTCCCCATCTGTAAATGAGAGTACTCTTAGCACCTACCTTACGGAATTATGGCAGAGATTAAATGAGTTACTAACTCAGTTATTATTATTGAATAAATGACTTATTAAGTCAATGCTATTAGTTGAGTTATCACATGTAAAGTATTTTTAGGACAGTGCCTGGCACCCAGTGATCATTCGATTAATGTTAGCTCTTGTTAATAATATTATCATTATTATGAACATGGTGATTGGGCGGGATAATTTCGGAGCTCCCTACAGAAATGCAGTTAGCCAGCTACGGCTGAATCGGAAGTGACTTTGGAAGGCACTGAGCTCATTGCTCAGTGCTCATTGCTCCTGAGCCAATGGCTGGTTTAAGGATAGTCTAAAGAGTGCTTTAGGGGCCCCTGTCCCCCATGCCCACTCACAAGACTCATGCCCCAACTTTCTGATGTTCTTGAGGCTGTGCCTTCCGGCTTTTATCCCCAAACCACGTGTAGAGTCAGGCACCTAGGATGCTTTCGGTAATTCTTTATCAAATGAATTCATGAATGAACAAACCAAGGGGACTGAAAAAGACTCTGTGCCCTGATGAGCTGAACATGTACGGAAGGATTTCAGCGACATCTATTTTCCCTGTCCTGGTAACATGCTAATGAGCTGGAGAGCTCTGACTAAATTGCGATTTCCCAAAATGAGTTAATTAATAAACTGATTTTGGGATGATTAACAGGGGGGCACAGTTAACATGATTTTAATGGGGAAGCGTCAGTGAAGCACAAACTCATTAGCGCAAAACTATTTCCTGCCCCAGCAGGCTTGTCACATACTACTCTTTATGGAGGAAGCAGGAAAAGCCACAGTGATGGGGACTGGGCTCTGGAATAGCCAGGAGTCCCTGAGGGCAGCACACACACCTGACGGGGTATCCTCCATGGTGGGTCCTGACGGCACCCTTTGTAAGTGGACTCTGCTGACGTCTCGCTGGTCTCAGTGAGTCGTTGATTGTTAATAAGAATGCTTGACACCTGAAGTTCCCGGGTGCTATTATTGGAGGACAGCAATAGAGAGTGTGTATGGTCTAGCTCTGGCTGGCCCCCAAACATCAAAAAATAACAACTGTGATAAGTACTATTGTAATAATCTTTACAAAGCACTATTCTTATATGTAAAAGGGAATTGTAATATTATTTCAATTTTGAAGTGTTATCATGAGAATCAACGCCGATAATTAAAAGCTGGAGTGCCTGCTCTGTGCCAGCCACTACATTAGGTGACTTCCCTGAGGATAACCTAGCCAACCCCACTTCCAGATGAGGAAACTGAGGCTCAGAAGAAGTAAAGAGAATTCACATATATAAAAAGAGTTCCAGAAGCCAAATTTACATATATTGTGTTACTACAATCTTAAGAATGGCCTTAAGAGATGGATCAAAAAGGCATTAATGTCCCCGTTTTCCTGGTGAAGACACAGAAGTTTAAGGAGGTGGTAACTTGCAGATAATGCAAGTGGACATTTTGGATGGACTTCAAACAAATCCCGCATTCTTGTTGTGACATTCTACTTCTTGGTATACACAATGTACAAATAGAATGCACAAAGCAAAATGGCGCTAACATCCCTGATTCCAGGGGATGAGACCATGGTAACTAGAGAGTAATAGAAGCGTCTGTGCTGGAAATGGGGTATAATGGGACAGGAGACCCAGTTTCATAATTTTGAAATATTCCTTGAACCATGGAGATCCCTAGGCAGCAGATTTCTGAGTTGATGTGGATTTGTTAATGATATGCAATGAGGGATAGCCAACTTGGATGCCTGAAATCTGGTTGGTGTAACAGAGGGAGAAGCAATCAGTGGAGGGGGGGAAGCAGCTGGGGGTGGGGGAGAAGAAGAATCCTAAGACCTCTTAGCAGACCACCAGCTTGTCCTTAAAGAAGGTCTATGTTAAATCTCGAATGCTAAAACAGAAATGGACCTTAGAGACACACTAGAACAAATTCCCTAATGAATATCTCTTTTAAAGATGAGAAAACAGACACCTGGAAAGGTAGATTACTGCATCCCTGGCTGTACCAGGAGTTGATGGCTGAGCCCACATCAGAATCCAGTTACCCTGGCACCCAGTCCAGCCTCAGCATTATTATAGCCTTTCAACAAAAGAGTATGAGAAACAGAAGAGAATAACTCTTGTTTAGCGCTCACTGTGCACCAAGCACGCACTGCCAGGTCCTTTGAATAGGTTATTTCATTAAATTCTCTCAATCCTGAGAGGTGGATGGTATCTTCCCTGTTTTTGCAATTAAGGACATTCAAGCTTAATGAAGTAACTTGCCTAAACTAGTCAGTGGCAGAGCAGGAACTCAAATCTTGATCTGCCTGATTCTAAAACCCATGTCCTTTCCACAATACCACAAGCCACCAAACACATCACTGTGTACTGAATGCCAACCTGCTTCTGTGCCAGTTCCAGAGAGGGATTGAGATGCAGGCTCTTTTTCCTCTAAGTGAAGGGCTTTATACAGAAGACACAAGGTTAAAACCCTTCTTGTCCTCCCCAGACTCCAAGAGGAAGACAAGGATCCTTGGCTAAAAAAAGACAGTCTAGATCTTGCTTTTCACCCCTTGAGACACATACTGCTCACTCTTCAAGTAGAGAAGGGGGTGGGAAGATGTCTGTGCTGTGGTCCCCACCAAGGACTCTGAGCAACAGCCCGAGCTCAAATCAGGTGCATGTCTTAGAGCTCAAGCTGCCGTAAAAAAGGTAGCACCCTGTTCATTCATGGGTGATCTGGGTGTGGTTCTGATCTTTGTAAAAGTATGCAGCCATCAGGCTCAATGGCCCAGACACCAGCCCCATGAGAACATGGAGCTAAAGTCAATTTCTCACTCACATTTCACAGTGTATTTTGCCTAAAGAGAAATGACTACAATGTAATCGGTAGCATCAGATCTTAGGTCTAGAGGCCCCGGCTGAGCTAGGGAACAATTGGTGACCCGGGTGAGAAAGCATCACTGCCAAGGGTTTTGTGTTTGGGTGTGGAGAAGTAGGTAGCAAAAGGGGTTTATCTGCACATCCGGGGGAATGAAGACATAGCCCCGGGCTGAATGCAGGAAGGGCACGGTGCTAAATTGGTTGAGATCACTGTGCTCAAAGTGACTTAGGGGAGATACAACATAGACAGATGCTGCTAATTCAAGGGGGAAAGCAACATGAATCATAAAAGGTGTAGATGGTGTTACAGATGTGGAAGATGACGATCAGTAATATATTAAGTTTGGTCGTGGTAGAAGTAATAGTGGGAAATATAAGTTACATTTGTTAAGCATTTATCACAGACCAAGCTACATGCTAAAAGCTTTACATGCTTAGGTGACTACTAATATTCACCCCAACTTACAGAGGAGGAAACTGAGGTCCACAGTGGTTGAGTAATTTCCTGAAGTTTCCAGATCCAAAATATGAACTCAACATAGGCTCCTGAGCCTTCACATTTAGCCATTCTATTAAACACTTGTAGGGCCCAAAGGTTACCTGTTCGTCGCTTGCCCCTTAGCATCAGTATGAAACTGGCTCAAAATCCCACTCTAAATCCTGTAAGAAGTCCAACACTTTCATGCAGAATGTTGCAAAGTCCATTGTCTCTAGTCCTACCTTTAGTCCCTAGAGAAGTTCTACTCAAGAGCTACCCTGCACCTGAACCATCACCTGCCTGTGGAAATGTTTGTCTCTGGGTCTCCTGCCAAGCAGCAAACCTGCTTCCAGAACTGTCCTGGGCCCAGGATGGCACATGAGATGCACCTGGCATAATAAAGGCTCCTTTGAACTCCCTAGAATTCTGTGATTCAATGAAGTCATTGTAGACCTACTCCCTGTGAAAATTTTGGTATTCCATCTAGGAAAAGGACAACCAAGTATATAAATAGAATCAAAAACCAGCAGTTAGAGTCTTCCTTCAGTGATGGGGAGACTGGACCAGAGCTGTACTTGCATTTTTTCACCGAATCTCTGCAACAACAGAATCTGAAAGTCTCCCTCTAGAGATCTGGAGGCTTAGCTCAAGGCAATTCTTGTAAGCTTAAAATTTCATTGAGGGCTCCTTTATTAATCTTAAAATGTCATGCAAATTTTGATATCTGCTTCATAAAGCCTGTCTTTTAGTAGAAAAATAATACTTTAATTACGTATCACTTATTAAGTTTTTTTCCCCCAGTCAGTGATTTGGAAGTAAGGGAGGTATACTCCAGGAAGTGTACTTGCAGCTTTACAAATGCTGTTTTGTATAATTCTCACGAGAACCCTAGGAGAAAGTTATTATTATTGCTTAGGTGTTGGCTGAGGGGACTAAGATGTGTAGCGGTTAAAATGCTCACCCATTGCCACACAGTACTGAGAGGGGAAGGATTCTAAGGACAGCGTGTCTGACCCCAAAGTATGAGCTCCCAAACAGCGTGGCTCCTCTGTTCACTTTCTTTTTTTTTTTTTTTAAGATTTTATTTATTTATTTGAGAGAGCGAGAAAGAGAGAGAGCACATGAGAGGGGGGAGGGTCAGAGGGAGAAGCAGACTCCCTGCTGAGCAGGGAGCCCGATGCGGGACTCGATCCCGGGACTCTAGGATCATGACCTGAGCCGAAGGCAGTCGCTTAACCAACTGAGCCACCCAGGCGCCCTCCTCTGTTCACTTTCTATGGTTTGCTGAGTATCCATCTATTTACATGCCCTTATGGAAAGAAATGTCTCCATCCAATTTAATCCAGTTTGAGGATTGCATTTAACTTGGGAAAATGATAGTGTGACAGCTCAGCCTGCCGTCAGAGCCCAGAGGCCCCCAGAATCTAAAAGATGATCTCATCAGGCAGAAGGAGGCCTCCCAAATCAGCTCCCAGAGAAGCTCTATCAGGCACTCCCTGATAACACCGCCTGTGCAAACTTCCTCCCCAATTTCCCGAGGCATCGCTAGGGCAATTAGCCTGGGCTGTGGTGGGGTGGAATGCACCTGATAAAATAAAAAATCTTTGTGCAAAAACACCCCAAATCAGATAATATGGACCTCAGCAAGTTGTCTGGAATCCAAGTATGAAAAGAGCTCAAGCAATTTGGCTACAACTTGCAAAACAAAACAAATCCTGTGTATGAAGATAGATCTCCTTCTTCCCAAGCCTGATCCCACTTCTTTCTAGAGATCTGAGGATCACCTTTCAAACATATGGGGAATTTTCCAAACTGAAGGAGAATACAGTTTCAGAGAAGCAGACACAGTGTTCACCTTGGGGTTGAAGCTGATGATAGTATGTCAGGGAATCGATGGTGAATTCCAGTCCCTGAGCCCGCTACTCCCTGTCCCTCACTATTTACCTGAGAGGGAAAACATTAGCATCAGAGAGATCTGGACTCCAAATTCAGCCCTGCCACTTTCAGCTATGTGATCTGAACAAGTTGTGAAGCTTGATCCCTGTTTTTCTCCTCACTTCCCTGGCAAGTCAAGAGAGCGAACGAAATGTGAGAGCAGCTGTAAAGCTCCTGCACATGGTACGTGGCCAACAACCTCGAGGGGACTTCCTCCTCTAACTCCACACCCTCTATTTTCATGCCTCCAAAACTGCACAGGCTGTACATTTTGCCTCAAATACCTTTCCTCATTTTCCGCCTAGAAAAATCTCCCTGATCTTCCATGGCCCATCTTAGAAGTCACCCATTCAAGGAAACCTGCTAGGTTCTACCTCACACCTGCAGTCATAGGGATCCCAGCTTCTCCTTCCATGCTCAAGAGCCATTAGTCCCTACTTGGAGCAGGGGATGATTTAGGGAAGCATGCATGCATCAGGACCAGCAGGCGTCTCTGTTCCTCCTGAGGCACGTGGCCTGGAGTGACAGAGCAATTGCATGCTGCAGTGACTGACAAGGGAGATGATGGCTGGTGCTGGGAACCGAGACTTGCAAGCTCAGTCCCTGTGCCCTGTGGCTGGGTACCTACTGTGGGCAGGCCCTTTGGAAGATGTGAAGATGAATCAGTGAAAGACTCAGCTCCAAAAGAATCCATTGCCTAAGAGAAGAAAGCATAGAGACAGAGAGACTATAAAATTCAGATAGAAAGCCAAGTCGTTAGTGACTCAAAGTGCCGCTGTGGAGGTTGAGAAGAGAAGTGAAGTAAACATGCGTAGGGCTTCCTGTGTGTTCCAGGCACTGTGCAGAGTGCCTTACAAGGTCATCGCCCCGCCGACCTGAGAGGAAAATGCTATCAGTCCCTATCTGAGCCATGATAAACCTGAGACTGAAAATGCGTTTGGCAACATGGCCGAGGTTATCAGGCCAGGAGGGAGTGGAATTAAGATGTGAGCCCATGCTGCTCCATGCTGCCCCCCTTCACTCCACAAACTCCGACTTGCATGTCATCAGGATAACCTGGGACCAATTGCTCAAATCTAAATGACACCGTTTCCTTTACATTTGAAAGGACAGCAAGCCTTTCATCCCCACTCCAGCAGCGCATGTAACAGCCTGTTATTAGTATGCTGATACCCTGCATTAGGACCTCCAGGTCAATACTGGTTCATTTTGTCATAATAAATGAATGCTTAAGTCAATGTGGCCAAAACTCCCATTGCCTGGTTCTCGGTGCCTATATTAAGGCAGAGCTGATCACTTTCTCTGTGGCTGAACACCACTCCCGCCCCATGTACATAAATGTTACAGAGCTAATCACCTTCCACTTCCAAAGAGCCAGGCATTTGGAGCTCCCCCTCACAACAGTTCTTCAGTGCTTTATCTTCTTGACAGCCAGCCCATCTATCCCAGGGCCCCTTTCATAATTTGTATTGATTTGCATTTATCCACAGCAGAGCCCGTTTGTAGACAATCACTAGGGTCCTTGGTCAGTTTTAATGACCAAGAAAACTCATTTGGAGTTGACACATCTTCGAAGCATCCATGTGAAACTCAAGGGTGTTCATCCCACTCACCCTGATGGCCCCAAGATCAGCCCAACATCAGTGGCTTTAAATAATTTGACCACAAAGGCAATTGGAACTTGTCTCTCACTAAGCAAGTCTGAGCCACATGATCCCCGGTACCATCTCCAGGGCGGCCTTATGGAGATTAAAAGCATGGGTTACCAGTTGGCAGGCTGAGGCCTCATCTGGCTCACAGAGGAGATGTGTTTGAGCAACATGGTATCTTAATTAGAACTAGTTGGCAACTTGAAAAAGTGTGTGAGCTATCACACACAAATCAGATTTTTCAGCTTTCCGTGGAACCTGAATATCTATCTGGCAGAGCCGAAGCCACCTGCCCTCCTCATGATTGTCAGCTGAGGTGTTTGGTGGCTTCCCTTTCAGAGACAGGTCTCCCTGCTTCAGATCACCTTTCACCCATACACTTTCCCACTTATGTCATCTTCCCAGTGCCTTTTGACATTTGAGCGTGGGGCCTCTAAATATAACTGACTGATGTTCACGTCTTGATTCCCCTGGCAACCAGCTGCACGGGTTTGGGCAAGGCAATTATACTTTGAGCTTTTGTTTGTTATTCATAAAAATAAAGAAGTGATTCTATTCATTCTTTTGTAGACACTCTGCTAGGTGCACTAAGGATACAAAAACAAATTAGAGATAGTACTTACCCCCAGGCTTATTATTTAGGATAACAAGCAAAAAATGAATTTCAAAATCACGTGTCCATGTGCAGTAATGTGCAGGGGGCTAGGGGCCCACAGAGGAATGCTCCATTCTGAAGATAAGGGAGACCAGGAAGTCTGCGCAAGAGGGATGCCTAGCAAGGACCCCAGGGAGTGGAGAATGTGTGCAAGGCATATTCAGGGAACAAGCCAAGGTCTGCTCCTGACTTAGGAGAACAAGAGACGGAGAGATCTGAAAAACCTCAAGCGCCTTAGTGTAAAGACCTTAGACTTTGGGCCGTGGGCACTGGGAAGCTGCTGGAGATTTGGGAGGAAAATGGCCAAAGAGTATATTAGTAAGGTCACTAGGAAATAAACTGGACACATGGGCTCTTCCTGCTTCCATGACACTCCTGGGCTTGGTCCGAGACAGTAGTGAGTGAAGAGCTACGGTTCGCTGTCAGGATGGAAACTACCAGGTAGCTGATATCCCCTGGTCTGTCAGATCTGATGGAAACCGTAGGCTAGAGGCCAGCAGGAAGGGCATGTGGGCGTGGGAAAAGATCTTCAAGGGTAGAGATGCATTTGGATGATAAGACACTTCAGAGAATCCAGACTGCTATAAGGGTTAAATTGTCTTCTGTGTGCGAGGTGGTCAAAACCACGACAAACCCTGAAATGGCAGCTGCCATTTACCCCAAAGAAGACCACACGTGGCATTTCTAGCATCAACCTTGACTTTTTGTGTTCCTCTTAGAGTTGTGTGTGTTACAGTTTTATACCAAAAAGAAAAAACAATAACAATGGGGCTTACATTACCAACGTGAGGGGGCAGACATTTAACAAGTAAGCACATTGATAAGAAAACAAGTCAAGCCAATGAAGCAAGATTTGAAGAAAATGAAATAGGATAATGCAATAGAGAATGGCTGAGGGAGATCCTTGAGAGGGTGCTAAAGGAGAGGCTTTCTCAGGGAGGGGCATATGAGTTAGAACCTGAGAGCAGAGGCAAAAGCAGCTTTGGGAAGACCTGAGGAAGACCACTGCAGATCCCACAGTTGGGCAGGACCTGGTCCAAGAGCATTGAGAGGAAACTGAGTCTCGAACAGTGGAACTGCTGTTTTGCCATGAATTTCAGCAAGATAGGATGCAGAATGCCATTGGGGAGGCAGTCGTAGCCATGTACCCAAGGAATGAAGAGAGAAAGAGACCCTCTCCACTGAATTGCTAAGCCTTAATGAAAATGTCTATGCTCTATCGGAATTAGGAGGGAATGCCAAGACAAAAAGGAACATTTTTGGTGTAAATCCTTCTCCCCATCTTCCTATCTCCCCATTCTACATCATGTTCATATCATCACCAACCAGATTTGGAGCAGATGGAGATCCTGGCAAAGCTCAGGTCACATTTTAGAATGAGGACATGTCTGCCCCCACTTAACTGATTAAGGATAAAATAGGAAAGAACCAGAATAGGAATAGGAAATTAGTTCATGACTATCAGATAAACAACTCACATGCATCACCTTCACCTCCCTCACACATGGCAGACATTCTTAATGGATCATGACTCTCTTTCCTGCTGAGACCAAATGTGACTGCAGAAGTTATCCCAACTCATGGTTCCAAGCAGCCACAATAAATCGACCAAATCTGGAACAAGAGCTAAAATCTATTTGTCAACCCACAACTTTAACCGTTCACTGAAATAAAACAAGACATTGATGGAGCTAGGTGGAAATGGAAAAGCTGTTGTATCAAGTAATGAATGCAGAAATCTCGTACCCCCATCCTACCCACCCGCGCACTCCCCACATACACCCAAAGCTTTCATCACTCATTTATTTATTACCTTGGATAAAATATGATCCCATGTCAAAGTCTATGTGTGGTAGTTACCATTCTGACACCTCTAGAGAGGAGTTGTCACTAAGTCCCTTTGGGTCCCTGTGTCCTTGAGTCTCAACTGTTGGTGAAGGGGACATAAGCTGCCCAGTCAAAACCCTGTAAACAGAGTCTAATTATGAGGAATTCAGGCTCTGAAGCCAGATGCCCAGGTTTGTATTGGCTCTGCCATTTCATAGTTGTGTGACTGTGTTATTCAGCCTCACTGGGCCTCAGTTTTCTCATCTGTAAAATGGATATAACAAGGATGCCTGTGTCATAGGGCTGCTGAGAGGATAAAATCAGTTCATGCAGTAAAATGTTTAAAACCATGCCCACTCCATAGTGAAGGCTTAATAAATGTAAGAGTATATAAACACAGTAAGACAAAGCAGAATTCAGAGGCAGCTGAGACTCAGAAAACCAGGCAGGAGGTTTGTCGTCAAGCAGTAAGGAGCTCTGGCATCTGAGAGGACAACGAGGAAGAGCAAAGCAGGGCCCAGCCCCAGGAGGGACCGGGTTACCCTGGGCGCAGAGTGGACATGGGCTCCAGGGCCAGGCAGAGCTTCTCAGCTGAGTGACCCTGAGCAAGTCACGTGCCCTCCAGGAGGCTCAGGTTCCTCATTTGTGACCTAGGTATAGATACTAACATCTGGCTCACAGCTTTGGTATGAAGCTCAAGCAGGAACTTTGTGTCCAACTCAGAGGGTGTGCTCAGGAACTATGAGGTGCTCCTCAACTGTGAAGGTTCTTGGAGCCGGGGAGGAAGGGGAGGATAGGGAGGGAGGAGGGGAGGAGATGGGGAGAAGTGCATAGTGCCTTGAAGGGGACTCCAGGTGGAGACTGGGAGTCAGCTGCTGGCAGAAGCCCCATCATCAGAACATGGCAGAGTCAGAGCCAGGCCCTGAGCCAGGGCCATATCCTGCGAGTCGCATGGATTCAAGCTGGATCCTTAACATCTAATTTCCAAGGGCACAGAGGGTCTTAGGAGCGGTGAAAGGGACCATATGTGGAGGCTACACTGCAGGTACTCAGCCACAAGAAAGCCAAATCTCCTAGATTCTTAGAGCTCTAGTTTTCTGCCTGTTTTCTCAGGAGCTGAAAGGAAGGTCAGGAGAATAGGGCCCTGCACATTAGCCAGAGTCGCTTCAGTTTTCCTTGTTTTATAAACTGAAATTCCATGGAGTTTTGTAAAGGTAAAGTCATGCTGCTTTTTATAAAGGGTTTTAAAACCCTTAATTGGAAGCACAGAAATCTTGACTTTTAGCAGCATAGCAGCTTAGAATTAAAAATCCATCTTAGGAAGCATGTAGTCTATCTTCTCAAAGCATGGAAATATTCCCTGCCACCTGCTAGGGCATCATCTAGCTCCTCCTTGGGTATGTTTGTTGACAGGACATCACTAGCTGGTAAGGCCAGGTGGATCTCCTCTAATTATTTGAAAATTCTCCCTGTCATCTCGAGATGAAATCAGACTTCCTCTGGCTTCTATCCATTGCTCTTGTTCTGCCCTCAGGAAATTGACTCCCATTGGCTCCCATAGCAGGCTATCCATCACCTTTTCTAAAGAACCTGCTTGCGGGGCGCCTGGGTGGCTCAGTTGGTTAAGCGACTGCCTTCGGCTCAGGTCATGATCCTGGAGTCCCGGGATCAAGTCCCGCATCGGGCTCCCTGCTCAGCGGGGAGTCTGCTTCTCCCTCTGACCCTCTTCCCTCTCGTGCTCTCTCTCTACCACTCTCCCTCTCAAATAAATAAATAAAATCTTTAAAAAAATAAAAAAAAATAAAGAACCTGCTTGCTCACATCACGTTCCTCCTGAAAGTACTTCTGTTGCTCCAGTATGAGCTTACTGAGTGTGGGAACCATGCTGTATCTACCTCTATATCCCCATTGCCTGGTAGAAGGGAAAAGCTCAATACATTCTTCATGAGTGTGTGGATAAAAGGATGGATTGATGCATGCATGCATACATACTCAGGCCCTAACAGAACATTAATTCGGTATCATCATTTTATTAAAGAGCCATCTAAGGCCTGGAGAAATTATACGAATTATACAAGGAAGCTTAGTGGCAGAGCAGAATCAACATCTAAGTTTTCTGATGCTTATATGTTACCATCTCAGAACCTGAGAAACGACACTGGAATCGTGATCAGCAAAGGCACCTGGAAAGTATGGCTTGTAAGCCAGAGGGCCCTGTAATCCAGAGCAGAGTAGGGGAAGGGTGGAGAATGATTCCGAAGGCACACAGGCAAATGACTGCATAGACACAGGAGCCAACTGTCTACTTTACAGTTCCTTAGTCAACCCCACACACCCTGATTGAGCACCCTGTGAGTAAGGCTCTCTGCCAGGGCCTCAGGAGGAATCCAAGATGACCAAGTCTCCTGAAGGAATATGCATTCGTAAGTAGGTACAGAACCGAAGGCGCTCTATGCTTTGTGCTATTTCACAAGTGTCAGCAAAGTGCTATGAGAAAGAAGAGGAGGAAGTGATTCATTCCACCTGGAATATCTGAGAAGGTTCCATGGAAAAGTAGACTTTTTTTTTCCTTTAATTTGATAAATTTGACATGTTACATTTGGTTAATTTAAAATACACTGCATGTTACTTTGATACATTTGATGTATTATAGTATGATTGCCATTGAAGCGATATTTATTACATTGCATCATTGTAGCACAGTGTGATTGCCTATGTTCGTTATACTGGGCATTAGATCTCTAGAGCTTATTTACTACCCATTACGAATTTGTACCCTTAAACACCATCAGCCTTAGCCTCCCATCCCCACCCCATGGTAACCACCATTTTACTCTCTGCTTTTTCTTTTTTTTTTTTTTTACAGATTTGACTTTTGTAGATGCCACATATAAGTGATATCATACAGTACTTCTCTTTCTCTGACTTATCTCACTTGGCATAATGTGCTCAAGGTCCATCTATGTTGTCACAACTGGCAGGGTATCGTTCTTACTCATGACTGAGTAATATTGTATTGTGCATATATACCACATCTTGTTTTTTTATCTGTTCACCCACTGATGGGCATTTGGGTTGGCTCCATATCCTGACTGTTGTGACTAATGTTGTGATAAACATGAATATGTGTATATCTCATTGAACTCCTGTTTTCATTTCCTTTGGGTGTATATCCACAAGTGGAACTGCTGGATGTATGGTAGATTTATTGAAAAAGCAGTTATCTGAGTTAAGTTACAAGTGGTGAAAAGATTATGGGAGTAGAGGCAAAAAGTCCTGAAAAGAAGAAGAGGCGTGTGTCAAAGCTGGAGCTGTAGGGGACAGGTAAATGATATTATAGAGAGTCTAGGGCCTCACAGAAGAGCCTCGAAGCCCAGCTCAGGACTTTGGCTCTTTTCTATGGCAGGTGGAGAAGCGATGTGGTGAGACCCATGTTTTAGCAGTATTGTGGGCACCCTGCCCTGCAATACCCCAGACATGCCAGGCCTACACAGACCCCTCCTTCGGTCTGCATGAAGAAGGCCAAGGCTGCCAATGTTCAGCCACCTGTGGCAGCCTGGAAAGTTTCCTTTAGCCACTGAATAGAACAGATGGACACACAGGGATTGAGATAACACAGGTAGCAGAGACCTTGATCCATCCTCTTTCTAAGTTGATAATGGAGGCTCAGACTCCAGTTGCTGGAAAATTTTCACTATGGGCTCCACATGTACTGTGGGACCAAATTTCCAGAACCTTAAAGTTCCAGACAGTAATGATTTAGATCTATCTCCCACCAGACACAGGCTTCTCTAAGCAGAGGCATAGTAAAATAGTGGTGGAACCAACAGTCCCAGTCCCTCTACTTTCTAGCTTGTATGATCCTTGTGCAAACTCCTAGGATTATCTAAACTCAATCCCTTTATCTCCAAGACGGGAATTATAATGCCTATCTCAAGGGGATTATTGTAAGGATTAAATATAAAACTCCTAGCCCAATGCCAGCCCAAAGCAAGCAATCAGTAGATCAGAAATCCTTTCCCTTCTTGTCCTCCAGAACAAGAAGCAAGACTCACTCAACTTTGCTTCTCCAATGTCTAGCATACAGTAAGAGCTTAATAAATGATTGCTTCAGAAATGGGTAAAGCTTGACATCATGTTTGTGACCTTTGCACCAACTACTTAAAGCCTCTTGATTCACCTTTCTCTTCCCTTGCCTCTCGAGGTGCATCTTTCCTTTTTGGAACATGAGATGCAATTTGGATAACTCATCTGTGACTCACCATGCAGAATGAATAGAATACTGTTCTATTGCCACCTGTTTTGAGTGGTGCAGCTGCAAGGTATAGTAGCAGTACAGAGTTAAACAAGAAAGCACAGAGGTGCCTTTTCATGGAGCTCTATGTTTTCTCACATTTAATTAATATAGAAGTCAGAGGGCTCTGGAGCCATTTGTCATCGCTGCGTAAAGTGGTCTGGGAAGTTTCGTTGGAGCTGATACAGCCTGGGGAAAATGAGTCATAGAAGGTCTGAATTAAGAGCTAGAAGAAACGTTAGAGAGTGTCATCATGACAGTGACTTGTATAGCACGTAAAAGGTCACAAGTCACTTATTCACAGGCACGTGATGTATATATTTTACCCCCTCGTATGCTAAAAAGAAATAGTTAAGGAGGGTATATATATATATATATATATATACATGGTGACATTTATTACAGAATTACATTATACAAGACACTGTGAAAAGTCATGTATATATAGCATCTCATTTACTCCTTGAAATAGCCATAAGTGAGGTAAGTACTACTTAGTACTTACACATAAGCAATTCCGCTTGTGGATCTGCAATGCCCAAAGGAAGACCTGGGGTCATGTTAGCCCACTGGCAAAGAGTGTGGACTCTGGAATCAGAAGCCCCGGGCTCGCTCCCCTGCTCTGCCAGTTCCTTGCCCTTCCACACTGAGTAATCACCTGAGTATCTCAGAGCCTCCAGTCTGTCAGATGCAAAATGGAGAAAACGGTATCCCTTCCTCGTCAGATCAGGAAGGCTCACTGGGATAATCCAAATAAAAGTTGAGAATAATGCCTGGCATGTGACACATGTCCACCGAATCCGAACTAGTATCACTAAGTGATTGACCCAAGACCTCACAGGTAGTAACGGGTGAGAACCGAACCCCAGCCATCCTGACCATGAAGCTATGCCTTCCCTGCTAGATTATTGCTTTTTCTTTTTCTCCCCACAGCCTTGTGCTGTCCTCATTCTACCAGTTAGAAACTTGAGACGCAGGGAGGTTTCAGAACCCACTCAGGGCCACAGAATTGGTCCATGACAGGGCCCACAGAAGACCGAAGACTTTTGATCCCAAAGTAGAATTGCTTTGCTTTTTGTGATACCATCCCTGCCTCCCCAGTCTTCAGGCAACTCTCCATTGTAACTTCAGAAATATCAAGGTCCGGGAAGGTTAAGCAACTTGCCTGGTGATCCTCAATAATGAAGTGGCAGAATGGGGGCTGAAACTCAGGTTCTGGGCTCCCTCCTTCTTTCTCAAGGATTCTTTCCTCTAGAGTACACTCCACCGCCTCTCAGGGAGATCGAGAGGACAAAAAGAAACAGAGAGGGAGGAAGCCACAGACCAAGATTCAGACAAATAGAGACAGAAAGAGAAAATAGAAAGAAAGAGAAAGCCAGAGTCCTATAAGCCAAGAACATCTTTTAATGTTTCTTCTTTCTTCCAAGAGGTCCTTAACATGACGAAAAGTTGGTAGTTTTTAAGAAGAGCATGGAAAGAATACAGTTCTTTGGCAAGTCTGAATAAATCAGGAGCAGCACTGAAATCACTGAATCATGACTCTTGACAAGCTTAAAATTGTTCAGTCAAATCCTTACCCTCTCCACCCACCTCTTGCTCCTGATCTGTAGAAAAAGCCAGTGTTGGAATGAGGATTATCCAGGTGCCCTTGCACCATTGAAGATGTGAGAATCAACTAATTAAACACGCAGAGAGTAAAGACAAGCATTTTTCAAGTACAGGTTCCCATTGCTTCTTAGAATTTACCGCAATCTCACCTCTACCTGTTGAACAGCAAAGGTGTCCTGAACAGGACAGCCAGAAGATTCCCAGGCTTTTACCTGCATTAATGCAGAGCCCACTGCTGGGGAAAGGAGGAGCACTGATCTGGAAAAGCCAGACCACCAAACAACCTGATGAAAAAATGAAACTTGGGGACTTGAATTGTATCTCTCCTGAATGTGCCTGTGATCTGACACCCAGGGCAATGACCGACCTTGATACTTACAGGATGCAAAGCCAAAGGACCCACTGTGTTCTGCATACAGACACACTTCCCCAACACTTTGCCTGGGCGTGTGCTTATTCTTACCTGATAACGCCCTTTCTGCAAATCCCCATCTTCAGTCCTGAATCTTCCCATCAGGGCTCAGCTAAGATACCTTTTCTCCACAGGTTCTTTATTCTACTAGCTAGACTCAATTCCTCCTTTCTCCAAACATGCATTGAGTCTTCAGGTTTCTCGTTGCTCTTGTAACTTTATTTTTCATGAGACTTTATAAAGAAGACAAAACCATTTATTGACAGTCTATACCAAGGAAAGAGAATAGTTTATCATATGTGCAATTCAACATGTGTGGGCTTCCCATGGCCAAGGGAGTCCAGCAGACTCAGTCCTGCCTGCTGTCCCCCCAGCTCAGGAAAGAAAGTCACTGTTCCTCATAAAGGGTGCCCACTGGCTGGCCTAGGGCAAGCACCTAGCCCAAGGATGGCTTCTTTATGAGCTGGCTAGAGACTCGTTCATTAATTCAATAAATGTTACATAAGCAGTTATTATATACCAGGCATTGTTCTAGATCCTGGAAAGTTGGTCCCTGGATTGTTCTAGATCCCGGAAAGGGGCCATACAAGGTCCCTGCCCTCATGGAGTTTACAGTTTGGGGTAGATAGCAAAACATTAAAAATAATAATAATAAATACGTAAGTCAGGTTAGTAATAAGTACTTTGGAGAAGGGGAAAACAGGGTAAGGGGCATTTGAAGGAACGTGAGAGTGATAGTAGCAGTATCATACGTAAGTGGCTAGAGAAAGTCTCTCTTATAAAGCCCCATTTGAGCAGAAACTGAAAGCAGGTAAAGGAGTGGGTGCGATGATTAATTTTATGTGTCATGATTGGTCCACAGCTGCCCAGGTATTTGGCCAAATATGATTCTAGGGATGTCTTTGAGGGTGTTCTTGGATAAGTTGAACATTTAAATAGGTAGATCTGAGTGAAGAGGACTGTCCTCCTGAATGTGCTTGGGCTTCGTCTAATCAGTTGAAGGCCAGAATAGAACAAAAGGCTGATGCTTCTCTGAGCAAAGAGAGGTCCCTCTGCCTGACTTCTCTCAAGATGGGACATTAGGTTTGTTTCCTGCCTTCAGGCTTCTACTGCAGCATCAGCTCTTCCCGGGGCTCGGGCGTGTAGGCCTACCAGGCCATCGGGTCTCCCGGGCCTCCAGCTCGCCAAGTGCACATCTCGGAACTTGTCAGCTTCCATAATCACTTGAAACAATTCCTTATAATAAATCTCTTTCCATACATACACACATTCTATTGGCATCATTTCTTTGGAGAATCCTGAAGCAGTGAGCCTCGTGGATACTTGGAGAAGACATCCAGCCAGTGGGAACCATGAAAGCAAAGGCCCAGAGGTAGGGGTGTGGCCAGCATGGCTGAGGGATTGTGAAAGCAGAGGGAGTAGGGGTGGGCAACAGGGCTGAAGTCAGTCGCCGGATCAGACATATAGGGCCCTGAAGGCCACAGAGAGGCCTTGGGTTTCATGCTGTGTAAGATGGGGATTCTTGGAGGGTTTTGAGCAGCGGAGTGACATGTTCTGACATATTTTTAAAGAATGACTCAGGCTGAGGTGCAAACAAGGGATCAGTTAGGAGGCTATTACAGTGATCCAGGAGAGAGAGATCATAGTGCATGAATCTGAGCAGTGGTGGTGGGCTGAGCAGTTTTTCACTTCTAGACATAGTTTGGAGGCAAGGACCTCCGCCAGCGGGTTGGATAGGGAGTGGCAGCAGGGATAACTCCCAGGGCTTTCGGCTCGTTGTCTGGAAGCTCGGAGTTGCCATTTCCTGAGTTAGGGTGGGCTGCAAGAAGAGGGGGATTGGGAGTTTGGCTTGTGATGCCTTTGGACATCCATGTACAGACGTCAGACGGGCTGTTGGTTATGTGAGTGCAGAGATGTGGGGGGACGTCCAGGCTGGAGGTGGACATTCCAGAATCATCAAGATATGAGATATTAAATTAGGAAGCTGGATGAGATCCGCAAAGGGGAGGGCGGGAGAGAGAGAACAGAAGAGGGCCCGGGAGTGAGCCCTGAGGTCCCCCAACATTTGGGTCCATGTTTTCCAAAGTGAGGGTTGCAACTCCTTAGTGGATTATGAAATCAGTTTGGAGGATAATAAGCAATACTTTTTTGGAAT